>NW_017728886.1:28658816-28676148 GCF_001723895.1 Crocodylus porosus
ATTTCAGTTTATGTGACAGTATCATCTTTAAAACACTACACAAATAGGTTCCCTGGAGCTTTTCAGCTTCAAACACTTTACCTACAGACTATTTAAATATCAATTCCACAAACACTCGGGGTGGGGGAAGCAAATTTGAAACTTTGCTAGCAACTAGTCATGTCTTCTATATTCATTCAAAACGTTCTGGTTCTACAAATAAGTAATTTCAGATGTGAAAAATAAACTTACTTTTTTCATTTCTTCAACATAGGCTATCATTGCTTCTTCTTTGGACATGTTCCCCAAAGCACTCCAAGCATCCCTAGGAAAAACAGGCATTCAGATCTTCAGAACATACAAGTTCAACTTGAATTTTTCAATGCTAGCCTTAAATAGGTCAGTTTTATTCTGTCTGCAATTTTGTGGTATAAATAATTACAAATACATTTTAAAAGTCTATGTATCCAATTTGTAAGGATCAGTTAGCTAGATATCAAGTGAAAGGAAGGCGCTGGACTAAGACTCAAGAGACAGAAATAAAACAACAACACTAACTAACAAAAGTAAGAGGGTTAGTATGTCAGCTGTTCCACAGTAACTGCTTTGTGTACCCACTCCTATCAGCAGTCTGCCTTCTCCTAAAGTAGCAGGAGCACCAAGCCTTCTGCTACAGCCAGCAAATTGTAAATTTTAGGCTATTTACCACAGAAGTAAAACCAAAAGCCTTGAGCTGGGGTCTGTATAAAAGTTGAAAGTATTTTAAGAAATATTTAAAAGGAAACTTATCATCTCAACACAGATCTGAGTGGCCGTAGAGTCTTTCAATCCCTAAATGCAGAGCCAGATGCAGGTATGGGTGAACTAGGCAGCCACCCAGGGCCTGGAAATAAAGGGGACCCAAAAAAATGGTGAAAATAATGATTATTATCAGCAGCAGCAGCTCTGGCAAACAGAAGCCTGATACTAGAAGTTCACTCAAGGCCACCAGAAGTCTAGGTAAGGTGCTGCCTGAATGCCTACAAGAATGGCATGCAAGCTATGATTTGTGTAGTACCTTGTTAAGATCATCACCCCAAAGAACCATAAAGATAATGCTGAGCAATCGGCATTATCTTTATTATATAGATTGACTGAAGCCACAGCAGCAAATTCTCCATGTTTCCTCCTTACAGCTTTCCATACTGCCGGGACTGGGGTTAGAATCAGTAGAGGATTCTTTATTCTGCCACGTATTTGGTTAATCCAATCTGGTCTCCCCCTCTTTCAGAAGACGACACCAGACTGGTTACTTATATCTCGGGTACAGGCAACCAGATAAGAAGGATCTTGTGATCAAACAATATAGGTTCCTACACACTGTGTGGATTCCTCTCCTTTATCTCCCCCCACCCAATGGCCCATTTCACTGATTCCAAAAGACCTAGTTTGTGAGGAATAATAAACTTTGATTTTTTAGAAGCAATTACAAGACCCACCTTAACACTCCCTTCACTGCAAAATAAAATATACCCTTTCAAGAGGACAAAGATACTTAATATTGCTTCATAAAGCAATATTAGCAAATAGAAATGCACGATCCAGAGACAGGAGAATTCTGTAAAAAGATATTCCTTCATCTCTCAATTCTGCAGAGCACCTACACCTTAGCTTCTCTAGCATCCAGGTACAGAGTTATATAAAATGAGATTTGCCCAAGCAGCATCCTCCTCCCCACTGGCAGAGCAGGAGTGTTCTGACCCCTAACTCCAAGAAGCGACAAACTATTTGAAATTCAAAGCTGAAACAAAGGCTTTAAAAAAAAAAAAAAAAAAAAAAAAATCCATATAAATGCTATTAAAAAAAAGTCCACTTGCTTGTAAGTGACACTTCTGTTCACTGAAGGGAGATAGTGCTCTTAGACAAAGTCTCTGTTCAAACCATAAAGAAAAAAAGAAGTCATTCGTACATAATTACCATTTATATCTACCAATAGGATCCCAGAATCCAGGTCTTGGAATGTTACACGGTCCTTGGGTTGCTTGCTTATAAAAGCTGTAGAACTTGAGCATCATTTCATTTGTTGGCTGGAATGAACCTGGTGAAGATATTTAATAATAAATAGAAATTGGCATTAAAGACATTACCAAATCCAATACAAAATTAATACTTTTTGTGGAAAGTTGACTTCCAATTCTGTTATTCATATCAAGATAAAAATGCCTGATTCTCAGAGGTGAAGTTCTTATTAAAAACAGAAGGAGAAAAACAGTAAATGTTGTGGGGGCTTCATCCTTTTTTTGGATTAGGCCAGCAGTGAATATTTACAGGTAGAGGGCCAACCTCAGATCTGGATTAGGGGGATGCATTACTTAAGGGCATCAAACTATAAACTCCATATCTAGACAGCAAATGAATAAATCACTAGGACCAAGTTTACTTTCACACAATTTAAAGACATCTTAGTCAACTTAAAACAGCCAACATGTCATGTTTTGTTGGATTTTCAAAAATTATTTCTCCTTGCAACAAATAAAATGGTTGTTGAAAGATCCAAGAGGCAGAATAGTCTTTCAGAATTATAGTTTTGATCAACATCAGCTTGGGTATACTCCATTTTACTGTTTCCCCTGTCTTTAGGGTGTTTCAAACAGAAAAAAGAAAAACCATTTATAGACATAGGACAATCTAATAAAACCAATCAAGAGTTAGGCATATCACTTAACACTTGTGTTGAACTATTGAATTTACTTTCAGGCTGATGTAATTCATTAGGCTTCCACAAAACAAAAAACACAACCTTAAGCTAATTTGGGGTTAATTTTTCAGTTTACCTTTAAATACTGATTATCTTGGTTTAATCTAACAAAAATAAACTGCAAGGGGAAAGTGTTACAACCCTTTCCCTCCCCTTGTCTCTAATTTTTATCATATTGTAGATTTGAGTTGGAAGAGTAAACAGTGATAGCTCCGAAACCATAAAAATCAATGTTGATATTTCAATAAGAGAAATACCTCCTCTTGGGTTTTGTGTTTTTGTTTTTGTGGGGGTTGTTTGAGGGTTTTTTGGTTTTTTTCACTGGGGATGGAATGGAAGAAAGCAGGTCACAAAAACCTAAACTGATTACATCCATGAAAAGCCTCCTATATGAACAAAATGCACATATACTGTATTGTGCTGTAAGCTAAGAACATTGTACTGAAGACAAGAATGACAAAACACTAATATAAATTTTCAGGCAGCATGTAAGAGCAAGTTTCAAAAGGGGAAAACAAGACCAACCTAAACCTTAAATTAATGGGCCTTCTGCATACGCTTATGCAGCAATTACTCATACAGGAGCAAGTCCTAATATGACAGAAAAAGGGCAGTATGTACAGTATTTTTCCCCAATTGCCCAATAAGCAAGCTACAAACTCACAACATTCTGGGCCCCAGGTAGGTCACTAAGTTAGTCAGGTGGCTAACCAGAGCAAGGGACAGCATGGGCTGTTTGAATCCTGGGATCCACACTCAACTGAACTTTGAGGAACAACAGAACCTGCAACACAATTAATTCTTTGGAACAAATAACATGGGAAGGGGACAGGAAGGGAAGAAGAGGTGGAAACGGGATAGGAGCAAGGAGAATGCTGAGCAGAAGGCCCCAGACAGAACCCACAACTCAGAAGCCTGGTGCACAAGGTCACCCAAATGAACTTTGCCCAGATTTGTGAATCTCAGGAGCTGATGGTGGTAGATGCAGTTCCTCCACCTGGATTTTTGGATAAACACTTCAGCTAGCACCAGGAGGTAAACAGGATTTTGTAACTTTGTAGAAACCAACAGGTGTTGCATAAGGTAGGCAATACGGGGAGAAAGAAAAAAAAGATATAGCCATAACCTCAACAAGAGTGTGCCAGACTGGAGCTTTAGTTAATGTGTACCAGGATTTTCCTCTCACAAGATGGGGAAAAAGCATCAGAAACTCTCAACTGCTCCAATAACACGAGGCTCACAACTCCAGGAAAAGGCAGCTGACTTACGCCCCTAGCACACTGTTAAGCTGAAGTTGGCTCTGCAGGTCCTGGCACTGTGTAGCAGGAAAGGGCATGTTTTTGTAAGGCACAGGTCAAATGTTTTCTTCAGCAGTATGAGGAGGGGGTGGGGGGAGTGCACAGCCAAGGGGTTGTACACTGTAGGAGTTGAATGACAGGCCCAAGAGGGGACATCTTTCAAGATCAGCAAGAAATAGGGCAATTCTTCATCTGGTGGGAACCCCAAGGGGAGGGGACAGCTGCCACAGGGCCCCACTAGCCTTGCTGGCCACAGACAAGGCAGTCTGCAGCGCTGTCACACCAGCCTGGACTGCTGCTGCCAGGGGTGAGGGGACTGAGTGACACTTTGGCTCCGGAGCATTACACTGTGTGGCACCCTGTTTAAAACACATAACGGGTTTTCTTACAGGGCCTCCCTCCTTCCAGAGGGGCCAGCAGAGAAAGGGCCGGGCAAGGACCAAATCTGCACTTATCTCCTTCAGCGCCCGGGACCGTACAGCGCAGACTCACCTGCCACCCCCAGCACCCACCCCTCCCCCCCAGCAGGTGCGGCGCCGGGCCGGGCCGAGCAGGCCGTGCCAGGCGGGGGCGGCACTCACCGTTCTGTGGCAGGCTCTGGATCACCCTCACGGCCGCTTCGAAGCGCGTCGCGTGCACCGACACCGTGTCCGCCATGGCCCGCGGCGCCGACAGCAGCAGGACCCGGCCCAGGGGCCGCCAGCAGCCACCTGCAGCGGGCAGGGGCGGAGCGATGCGCCTGTGCCCTGTGCCCTCCTCTCCCAGCTCCGCCCACCCGCCCCGGGGGGGGGACCCGCCTTTCAAAAGTAAACATCAGTCCCCCCCGCGCGGAAGAAGGGAAAGAGGCTGCCCCCCCACCCCTCCGGCTCCGGCTCCGGCTCCGGCCTCGCCGGCAGCGGTGCTCACCTGCGCCCGGGCTCGGGCTCGGGCTCGGGCCCGGGCCCCTGTAATGTCTCCCGCGGCCGCTGCCCGCCGCCCTTCTCCTCCACGCAGGGCGCGCTGGGAAATGTAGTCCGCGCGCACTTCCGGCCCAGCGCGGCTGAAGGGGGGTAACCGGCCCTCTGTCACCGGCCGGGTCTCTGAGGAGAGGGGCGGGGTTAGCGTGCGCCGGGTCTGTCCCGAGAGCGGCCTCGAAGCTACGGGCGGTTTCTCCGCATGGCCCCTCGGGTCAGTGCGAGGAGGCGGCGCTGTACAGGGCCAGCCCCGAGCGCGCGCGGGCTGCGAGAGCAGCGTCTGCTTTGGCCCATCTCGCATTTCTCTCCAGTTTCCTCCTCCCTTTTAGTGCCTTGGTTTCACTTCCCGTTCCCCGGGGCCAAGCGCCATCCGCTCGTTCCCTCCCCTTATGCAGGTAGAAGGACATTGCGGTGCAGCGCGAACCGCGTCCAGGGCTGCCCGTCCACGGGGGCCTCTTGGCCGTGTTGGAGATGGAGTTGTCCAACACTGCTAAGTGGCCGTGGACACGGTTCTCGATGCTGCAATGTCCTTCTACTTGCACAAGGGGAGGGAACGAGCAGAGTTAAATATATATTTAACTCCACCCCAGCACTGCCAAGGGGCCCTAAGTAGTTATAGAAATAAATATTTTTGAAAAACACAAGGCTGCTGTCCGCACACTGCTGCACTTCTCACTGTGCCTGAGACTGCTGATGGGCCAGTGTTTGCCAGGGCCCTGCACTCACACCCAGCCCTTAATGCAGGTGCTCACTCTCTCACTCGCACACTGACCCACACTCTCTCACACTCGTTGGTTCCACCATTAAATTTCCCCACACACCAGTGTCAGTGTGCACACCTATATTTTTGTGCTGGCTTCAGAAGCATTAAAGAGACACACAAGTTAGAAGTTAAGCCAGGGTATCTTGAAGCAAGAGCCCAATGTTAGACTTCTTCATGCATTGATAGATATATTCAATAAGATGCCACTAGACCATTAGTTACTAAGTAACTGGCTGCAGTACAGACTGCTTTAAAAGGTGCTGACCATCAGGCACTTAAAAAGTATATTAGAGCCTCTTACTTTTCTGGTAAGAGATATTCAAATCAGGCAAGTTTATAACCTTTTTGAATGGATTTGAGTAAAGTATTAAAAATCTAGAAGTAAAACTCACAGGACAGAGGCCAGCTTGATTGATGGAACATCCCGGGGTCTTTCTTGCCCATGACTAGGGGTGCTGGACCTAATGATCTGTAAATGTCCCTTGCAGTCCCTAATGACTATGAAACTTCAGTTTTGAGGCACCAGTCATCTTTAGGTAGTTGTCTTTTGACAAAGTAGGCCCTCTGGTGGGTAGAATAAATTCCACAAAAGGGAATTCAAGTAGATCAGCCTTTGCCCTACTGAGCCAGTACAGTCCGTGGGCTCAGCAACCAGCTGGACAGAGTAAAGCTTTGCTGTGGAGAAGCTTACATTTTCAGAGTTACTCAAATGCAGCCATTGATATTGGATAAATTAAAATGACACTATCAAGAATATCACCATCACTGCACCTCCAGACTCAATCCTGTAAATAGATCTATCTGAATTAATTATTTTTAGTGTCATGCTGTTAAATCCTTATTACACATACAGTTAAGAATGATAGGAATTCTGACCATGAGAAACTGTATGTTTGTATGTTTATAACAATATACTTAGGAATGTTATATGGACTCTCTACATAGAGAGTTAACTAAAAATATTTAAGTGCGTCTTAAGTGCACCCAGACCGATGTAAAAATTCTAGCGTATTTATATGGAAAATCTAAAAGTTACTTTCTGTCATTTAACTGATTTGGAGGAAAGGCTACTTGATACTCCTGACACTTATACTCCTAGACATTTTCTAGGGGGTAAATAAAAAGTATAAATTAAACCCTAGTCAATGGCCATGTCTTATGACAGAGCCGTATGCATAGATCTCTAGATTCAGAATAAGGAACTCAAAATTAACTAGCCTGAAAATAACTAATACTATCATCCCTATCCTCAGACAAAGATGAAACAGAAAATAATTAGAAACCCTGCAAGGCATATGTCCAACATTGGCATGGTTCATTGGATAGTGGGCATGTGAAAGTATGTTATTAAATAATAATTTAAATACTAACATTTAACATTATTCAATTAATTAATCAATCCATAAAACCTTGGAATTACCATGCATCATATTTATTGTTTATTCTTTTAGAACCTACTGGTAAATTACTTCTTAGTTATGAGAACAATTAGCAGATCTGGGGAGTCATATAAAGGTTAATTAAACACAAGGGTTATTTCTCTCATCTTCCTTCCTGCTGTTACAGACACCCAAGGGCAAATCTTTATCCTGATTTCAAGTGAGCTACTGCAAATTTTCAGAAGCAGAGAATATGCCTTCCCCCTACCGTTGGTTTTTAGTGAACCACAGTATAAAACTTCATCCTGCAAACTTCTTAGCACCTCCTGCAAGGCCTAGTGATGTGAAAAATGTACCACCATGTAATAGATTGCACACCAAGATTCAAGAGGAGGTGCAGTATCTGAAATGCTGGTGTTTGAGGCTATGTTGCAATCAATGTTTTGTGCACTAGAAGCTGGCACTGTCCTGGTTTTATAGAATCACAAAGTAGTAAGGCTCAAAAGGGACCTCAAGCCCAAAACCCCACCCATGGGTAACTGCACTGCCTGGGGCGGGGGGGGAGGTCCCCCTACAGCCAATTGCTGTGGCTGATCGCTACAGCCGTTTCTGTGACTGGTTGCTGGCACTTCTGGGACCGGCTGCAGCGATTGTTCAGCACTTGCAGGAGGGGCACTGGTGCTCCTCACTGCCCATCGCCTAAGCGGCAAGCGCAGCTGGTCAGGGGGTGCAGGTGCACCCCATGCACCCATTAAGTGTGGCCACTGCCCCTGCCTGAAGTAGGATCATCCCAATCTAAACATCCTATATAAATCCATTATCTAACCTTAGTAAAACCACAATCTACCCTGACGCAACACAACACCCTAATCTGCCACAGACAAAGCAGAGAACTATGGTAGTCAACACCCTGTTTCTGCAGAAGTTGTCAATATACTGGAGAGATCCCAGGAAGGGATGGGCCTGCCCATGATGAGTGGCAGCAGCCAGCGCTGGGTGCCAGGCAAAAGCAGGACCCAGCAGCAACTGTGCTCACCACTTCCGGAGCCCTTTTTGCTGTGGCTGCGCAGAGCTCATGCTGGAGCTGGCCTGTGACCCCTCCTCATTGCCACCACTACCACCCTGCAGGCCCAGGGCAACCTGGAGGTGGCACAGGGTGGTAGCTGCAAGGAGCCACAGAGCAGCTCCAGTCCAGGCTCTAGCCAGCCACAGCCAGAAGGGCCCTGGAAGGGGCAAGCACACCCACTACTGCGTCCTGCTTTTGCCCAGTGCTCAGCACCAGCTGCTACCACTCATCATGGGAAGGGCTACCTCTCCATCTACCTCCTTCCCATCGGTTCCCCAACTGTCCCACACCTACAGCACAGCCCCACAGCTTAGACTAGCTCCTGGCCCACACACCAGAAACAGCACCAGGTAGGCACTGGCATCAGCTGTGGATGCAGGCAGCTAGTTCCTGCTAAGGATTTGGGCATCCTTTCAGGTCCACAGGAGATGCTGCCACATCAGTGCATCAGCTGAGGTCCCAGGCAGTCACCCTGATTCATGATGGGAACCTGCAGGCAGTGTCCACAGCTGATGCCAGCATGTACCTAGAGCTGCTTCCAGCGCATGGGGCAGGAGCTGGTATAAGCTGTGGATGGGGCTAGGATGTGCCCATCCACCCAGCATGATGCAGCAGCCAGAACCACCAACTCCTTATGGGCCAGATCCTATGATTTTGCAGCCACTAACCTGTGGGACAGATACAAATCAGATGCTGTCAGGCCAAATCCAGCCAGTGAGCCATATTTTCCCTACACCTGGGTAAGACCCGTTAGTCAGAAACCTCTGGGCTTAAGTCATGGCAGGAACTTTGGTTCACCCCAGTCAAAACCCCCAGCCGTGGCTGCAGCCAACACCCAATGTCTGAGAAAGGGTTTAACACCCCCACCCCACTAACATGTATAGCTTATGGGGGAGGTATGAGGGCCATTCAGAATTCCCTCTTAGCTTCAAGTGGCAACCAACAAAGCCCAGAAGTGTGGGAAATACCCCTAGCAGAACATAGACATAGACAACGCTACATCTAGATCATTGCTGACTAGTGGCCCTCCAATCTCTTCTTGAATCCCCCTGGTGATGAAGAGTCCATAGCTTCCGTAGGCAGTCTATTCCAAGGCCTCACTCTTCTAGCGGTGAAGAAGTCTTTCCTGGTATTTGGTCTAAACCTACTTGCTGTTTTCTTAACTCCCATCTTCATTTGATTTTCTAACAGAAGGTGTTAGTGGCATACTACATCCAAGTTCAGCTTGAAGAGTCCCTTCACTTCACTTGTAGGATAGGACATCAAGTTGAATGATGCAAGTAAAAACAGGAACTGAAGCCTATGCGCTTACTTCTCCCTTAAAGGTCTGAAAAATATCAGAATGTGTTGGAGAAATATGTAAAAAATCTCTCTTAAACCTGAATCATAGCATCATGCACATTGTGAGCAAGTTTTATAAGCCATCATATCAAAAGTATGTCATTTTTAGCAAAGCTTACTAAAAAAAAAAAAAAAAAGTTAAATTCCACAGAGAGTGAGAATGAATTATTTAAAGCCTGGTAGTCATAATCATGACAAACCAAATCAGCCTCCAGTTCTTAAGTCAGATTTGCATACTGAAAAAGTTTCCCTAAGAAATACAGAGCTTTCAATGTGATCAGTCTTCCATACTATTCAGAGCAGAAAGGCTAATATATCAGATTTGACATCTACTTCTCAATGTTAAATTTTTAAACTGTAAATTGTACTACTGCAAATTGTTTAACTGCAAATGAGCTACTGCGAGATGCCAGCTATGGCAGCTCTGGAAAAAGAGTCCTCCATGTGCACAGTTAAAAACTGTTAGAGCTTACCCAACTTCAACTGCCATTCCCTCTTCTGGAGGAAGCACCTTATGAAACAGCAAACTAACAAATTGCCCTTGTGATGGTGATTGTCCTGTGAGGTTGATCATACCAGTTGGATTGAAGGGACCAGTTCAGTTCCCATCTGGGTTCTGGATGATGTAATTATTGCTATCCTGATCTGGTTTGTCCACGGATTAGATGCTAGGGTATCTTGAGTTAAAGACATTGTATTCAATTGCAAATCCCATTTCAACCTTCTGATTCAGAGAGTCTTCAGAAAGACCATCATTGTTCTGTTTTTCATTTGGTATTATAGATAATAGATCCAGTAACAAAAAATGCAAGACTCTGATTTACAGTTTTGGGGGGAAAAAAGGCTAAGTTTGCAAGCAAACCTCAATAGATATTTAGGAGCATTTGACTTTGTATTGAATCCTATAGTACTTCTAGAAGCAATGCTACAGTTACGCCACCATAACTCTGGAGTAATTTCATTGACTTCAGCAGATTTATAGTATTCTGGAGTTTTACCAGTGCATTGGAGTACAATTTGGCCCTAAAATGTATATTCCTGGGTTGAATTCATGTCACTGTTGATATCAGTATTTCACATCCCACTGTTGTTACAGCTTTAAAACAATATTTCATGTATTTTTGCCTTTTGGGAGTACCAACAGAAAAAGTTGCATCTGTAATTAAATTGTTTGCTTATGTAAATGCATATTTATGACCACAGACATCTTGTAATACTAATTTCTTTCAATAATGCATTAAAAGGGGAAAAAAAATAATATTGTTAGGCCTGCTCCTTTAAAACGCTAGCAGAGGGAAGTTACTGTTCCTTCAAGCTGATGGTAGAAGTGACAGTATAGAAGTGTTTTCATGACATTTGCTTACCAGTCTACCAAATCCAGTTAATCAGAAGATGGGAGGTAGGTGGGGAGAAACCCATGCATTCATTACCTGTAGATTAAACAACTTTAACTACAGCACAGATGCATACATGTCTTTGAAAACTGGGAACTACTCCGTAAACTGGTTAAGGCCCCAATCCTGCACACACTTAGGTACATGCTTAAATTTATTCCCATGAGTAATCCCACTGAAATTAATGGGACTCTTCCCAGTAGTAAAGTGAAACGTATGTATTTGGATAATCTGAGCCCAAGTAGTAATAAATCAGTTTTATTTTCTTTACATGCTAGTGGGTGAACTTTTTAAAGCAGAGTGAAAAGTTCTGTTTGTCACATACTGTTGCCCAAGATTGTCTTTTAATAAATAAACCCTGTGGTGTGCTTTGAACAGGATGTGGACTATATATAGCAGAATTTAAGTCCCCATAAGAAAAAAAAAGTTAGAATTTTATGATTCTTGAGACAAAGTAGAGCAGATTTTCCCACATAGCACCTGCATAACTTGTCTGTCTAAAACTTATTTTACAAGGAGTTCATTATCACTCCAGAATAAATAAAATCCAGATTTTTTAACACTACTAGTTGATTTGTGAGGAAAACACTATAGAAAACACTTTTTAAACATTTTTGCAGATGATGAATAAAAGTGATGCTCTGACAAGTGGGATAACCAGAATGGTTCTTCCCCCCCCCCCACTCCCATTCCCAGTCTACCATGGTCAGCTTACTCTTACTGCCATCCATGCCCCCTACCCCCACCCTTGGCACTCAGTGATCACCCTATACCACTGCATTTCTGTGTGCCATCCCAATTTCCAGTGTTATGTACCTCTTCTTACAGATCTTAGATTATGTGATTCCCTATGGGACCCATCATATCTAGAATGGATTGTCAGTACATTGGAACTCTTAGGTCAACCCCCATGTATTCCTATGTGTTCACCATCTGTGTTAATGTATCAGATTATCTTGCAGAACAAACCTTATGCAAAGGAGAAGTAGAGTTAAGACATAGGTAGTTTGATCTCACCACAGACCACCACTCAGAGGTCAGAACTTGTGAATAACAAAAAAATTGACAAAAGGCCGACTTTGCAGTTCTGTATGAGTGTCGCCTTTAAACTAAAAAGGTTAAATGCTGCAAAGGATATTCTTTTAAAAGTAAACATTTTTTGACAGATCCCTTCTTTCCTCTATTAACCCACTGTAATACTTCTAGTGAGGTTTGTGGTATGGAAACAACTCTCTATCTGAAGGTACCTGTACATAACCATTTACAGCAAGAGGTCACATTTACACTACTGCCCTCATAAGGATCTCATAGCTGGCCTGTTCCTGTTTTTTCAGCTGGAAATTCTTGCTGGCCTCACCCAGATTGTCTCCTGGGATGTCATGCTTGGACACTCTGGGAGTCCAGGACTTACTCTATATCAGACCCATGCTCTGGCCAGGTCTACACTACATTTCTGTTAGCAAAGCTGTTGTTCCCCAGTTGACACATTGAAAGATGTGTGATCCATGACTGACAGAGACATGGTACCAAAAGCTTTTTGTGGAGATGCAGTTATGCTAACAAAACTACACATTTACTGGTAAATATGTTTATATTAATCTGTTTTACTACATTGGTATAAAAAGTGCAGCTTTACAGAGCAGAGCATCATCCACTTGGAAGCACCATAAGTGCAGCATGGTTATAGTCAGTGAATCACTCCTCATGTAGGTATTACCACCATGCAGCCCTGTCCCCAATTTTGGGCATTTTCCCATAACTAAAAACAAAACAAAACAACCACCCTCTTAATTCTGGCACTTTGATTTGAGTGCTTGACCTTACAACCTTAACGCTCTTTTAAAGTAGACTTTTCTATCTAATATTAATTAATTACAGAGAAGTGGCACTTGGAAGCCGGATGTGCCCCATGTTTACCTGAAGCAGATGGATATAAAATTCTTTCCCCTTCATTTTTTGGGGTGGGGGGGAGACCAAATAGCATTTTGGTCACTGATTTAGCTGAAAGAGGTTTAAAACCTCATGTGCCTAAATCTGTTTCTACTGGGTGACTGAGGAGGCTAAAGCGCATAAATTAATTTTAGATAAGATTATCAGCAGTAATAAAAGGTAGCTTAAGATGTGCCTGTTTCCACCAGTATTACAAAGAAAGTTGCTTTAAAAAGAACAGTTTGGGGACAAACTGTTTTGTTCTCTTTTCTTCTGATTTGTCCTCATAAATATAGAAAATAAATAAATAAAATATAGGGCTGGATGGCCTCTTTTGGCAAAGTTAAGGAATAAGGGCTTGTTTGCACCAGAGTTTAGCATAAGCTGAAGTGTGAAATTAAACTAATACAATTAGTTTAGCAAAACCCTACAAGGGGAAACTTTTATTCCAATATAAGAGACCATTTTGCTTATGTTACTTGGGAAGGAGTAAACCTAAACTGAAAACAGATGCAACTTTCATCTTGGAAGAACATTGGCATAGACAGTAGTTTATAATAGAACACCACATCAAACTATTCTGTATAGACCAGGCCCAACAGCTGATTATAGATGAACTGCAATAATTGCTGTCATAATGTTTTGGGGGTTTTTTTGGAGGCTTGCAAATAAATATATTCCTCATCAGGAACACTAAACTTATTATGCAAACTTACCTACAAGTATGTGAAAATTCATATGCCAGCATGACTCTTAGTGTTGCAGAGTCTTGCTGTTCACCCTTGTTGGACCATGGAATAGTTCGCCAATGGAAGTATTGGAAACTCCAGACCACTTTCATAAAGAACTCTTAAAACTAGAATTGATTAAAAACCTCAAGTTGAACTGATGTTGTAGCCATGATGGTCCAGTAAATATGCAAGAGGCAAGGATTTCTGTGTGCTCAGTCCTTCTAACAGGGAGGCAGGGGCTCCTGTTACTGAGAGAAGCCACAGAAGGTAGGTCTAAGGGCAGGGGATTCTGAGCTAGATGCTTAGCAATAGAACAATAGAGAGGTGCTCTGGTTAGGCCTCAATAGCACTACCAGTTTGGTCAGAGACAGGAGTAAGCTGCTCTGAAAGCTGAATGGCAGGCTGACAGCTGTGGCCAGTCAGGAGAGCACCTGCCCAGAAGGGGAGGAGTCCAGGGCTCCTAAGGCAGAGAGAGTAGTACAGGTTTCCCCTCAGTTTATACTTTATATGCATTCCTGGAAAAAGGCGCGTAACTCAAATTTGCATAAAGGGAACCCACTTTACAATGTAACCTCAGTTGTATTGACCCCCAGGCTTCTACCACTTTTACAAGACAAATGCTGTTACTCACCAATAGCAGACGATGCACACAAGCACAGGGCACTATCATACTGGAGATGGCAGCTACAGAAACACATGGCGCAGACAACGAGCAAGGAGCATGATCCACACAGGAGACTATATTTTGGTGTGCATCACTTCCACAACGCACAGCACAAAATAGCCGATTGTGGGCTTCCACCACACCAATCGCATAAGAGTGAATTTACCTCACATAATGAATTTTTGGCATAAAAAAACGTCCGCATAAAGCAGGGGAAACCTGTACAGCTCTGAACTCTGCAAGCTGAGAAGCTTCTGCCAGCTCATGCTGGTGAGGAGTGGGAGCAGGAAGCTGTGGCAGGTACTCCAAGGGCTGAGAGCCACAGAATAGGGCAATGACTTGGCAGTGGTATGACGACCTGGGGGGGGGCGGGTTGAGAATGAGTTTAAAGCATTGGCTTGTATTTTTCGTTTTAGTTTTAACTGAAGGACTGGGTGTGGCTATAGGAGTGGAAAGAAGGCCACAGGAGTGCCCGAGGGGCACATCAGGTTGAGCCCTACCAGGGCCAGAGGCATGGGCATGAGACAGAAGCAGCCAGAGGCTGAAGGGCCCAGAGCTGGAGTCCAGAGAGGGGCCAACACAGGCAGCTAGAGGCTCCCTTCTACAATTAAAGTAATCCCATCATGGCACTGCAGACAAAAGAAAAAGGGAGGGTATCCTGAGGAACCACAATGAGGCAAGAGCCACATACCTACTAAGGGGCACCACAGAGGCCTGGTCCCGTCACAGTCCTATAAAAAGATCACACAACTCTTTGCTATCATTTACTGTAGGGACTGAGTGTGCATGAGTGGGGAAGGAGGGAAGCAAGTAAAGTGACCTAGTGGGCATGCCAAAAGAGACCTGATGTAGCAACCCTAGAGTAGGGCTGGGCATATGCTGAAAAATTGTTTTGAGCATGGTTATTGGTATATACCTAGCACTGCTCCAGGGTAGTGCAACTACAACAGTTTGTAGTGTAGCATGCATGGAGCAGGCCTGCCATACTTCACTGTGGTGCTCCCTAGTAGGGCTTCAGAAGAAAGTGGTATACAGCTGCTCATTAGACTTTTTCCATTGGTTACATGTGAACTGCTAACAGAGTATTGTGTTAACTTCAACAAATGTGGGAGAAGAAATAATATTCATGACATCTTGGTTCAGAACTATCCATCTCTGCCTTGTGTGCTAGAGTATAAGTGTTGGATATGGTCCATGGGCCTAATCCAGCTGGCAGAGCCCTATCCTTCAGTCCACAACACTAGACCTGCATTAGTGCGCCCCAGCTGGGCCCTACATGCTGCATGAAACATGCACAAGCCTCAGCTCCATGCAGCATGTGGCAGGCAGAGGTGGTCTGGCATATGCTTGATATAGTACACAGGGCTGGAGTTGGCACGTACACTGCATACCCACACAAGAGTGAAGCACATGGGGATGGAGCCAGCGTGTACTGCATTTAGTGCATACAGCTGGTCCAGAGTGTGCTGAATGTGGCACAAGCCAGGCCCTGCATACTAGATCTGGTGTATGGGTCCCATTTGTGGGCCTACTCAGACCTGCAGACAGGCCCCAAGAGGCCTGATGAGTTTCCCCTGAGCTAGAGAAATACTTATTATGGAAAATTAGGGTTGGAAGGGACCTAACTTAATCCAACCCCCTGCTCAAAGCAGGACCATCCCAGCCAAGGCTTTGTCTACCCAGGTCTTAAAACCAGGGATTGAAACTCTATAACCTCTGGGTAACCTGTTCCAATGTTCTACTATCCTCTTAGTGAGTGTTTTTCCTAGCATCTAACCTAAAACTTCCATTGCTCCAAATTAAGACCACTGCTCCTTGTGGTCATCTGCCACCACTGAGAACAGTCCAGCTCCATCCTTTTTGGAACCTCCCCCCTCAGGTACTTGAAGCCTATGATTAAATCCCTTCTCAGTCTTCTCTACTCCAGAGTAAATAAGTCCAATTCCCTTAGCCTCTCCTCAGAAGTCATGTGCCCTAGCTCCCTATTGTCATTGCCCACTGCTCAACTCTCTCCAATTTGTCCACATCCTTTCTGTAACAGGGGACTCAAAACTTGGCACATTACTTCACATGTGGCCTCAGTGCTGAGTAGAGGGGAATAATCACTTCCTTTGATCTGCTGGCAACATTCCTACTAATGCAGTCCAGTATGCCATTAGCATTCTTTACAACAAAGGCCCACTGCTAGCCCATATTCAGCTTACAATCCACTGTAACCCCCAGGTCCTTTTTTGGCTGGGATGATCTAGTTGGGCATGGTCCTGCTTTGATCAGGGCATTAGACTAGATCTCTTGAGGTCACTTCCAACCCTCAGATACTATAAACTCACTAGAGGGGACCAGAAAGGTTTGGGAGAGACACTGTTTCCCCTAGCACCCCCTGGCATGACAAGGAATAACGGCCATAAATTCTTGGAGAGTAGGTTTAGATTAGACATCTGCAAGAACTACTTCAGTTAGGGGAGCTAGGAGCTGGAACCATCTTCCAAGGAAAGTGGTGCTGGCTCCTACCTTGGGGGTCTTTAAGAGGAGGCTTGATGCCTACCTGGCTGGACTTATTTGAGTCCAGTTTTTCTCCTGCCCAGGCAGGGGGGGGGAGGGGGGGGCGGTGTCCCACTGCTAGTTGTCCCCAGGGAACCAAATGTCTGCACTTATCTGGATGCAGCACATGAGATTTCTTTTGGTCCACTCCAATTTGTCAAAGTTTCTCTGAATCCTAACCCTACCCACCAGCATATCTACTCCTCCCCCCACCCACCAGGTTGGTGTTATCTGAAAACTGGCTGAGGGTGCACTCTATCCCATTCTCCATTTTATGCAATGCCTAGCAGTTTTAAGGGGCTGACTCTGTTTAAAAGAAAAGAAAAAGAGTGAGCCAGAGAGTGGCCCATGTAATGCCTCTTCTAAGGCTGCAAGGCAGGCTCAGTTAAACACAAAAAAAATCCAAGTGAACACACCCTTAACCTGACCCCAGCAACACAAGCTTCAAGTACCTTGGTTAATCTGCGACACTAAACTACCCAAAATAAACACTCCCAGCATAGGTTAGGTCTCTCCTTGTAATTTTCCTTCAAGGAATCCTCCCTCTCTATGCAAGC
>NW_017728886.1:28683094-28686164 GCF_001723895.1 Crocodylus porosus
GGCTGCAGAGATCCAACAATCAATGGACAATATGTGCCTGGCAAGTACTGTCATAAGTACATTTGTGTTAGTAGTCTGTCTGCCCACATTAATTGGGTGCCCCTGCAGTCTCACCCAGTTCGCAGGAGTCTATCCTGGCACCCAACTAGGGTATACTAACACCAAACAAGTTTGAGACAAAATTAATCAAGTCCCACCTAAAGGGGCTTCCGCTGTCATGTACAGGTCCAGTGCTTCCCCAGGTCACTGTAAGCTGTATGGGTATTACGCTAATAGCAATGAAATTTGGTGTGCAGACCCCACCACAGAGGCTAAAACTATAAAATGCCTCTAACAGTTTTATTTGGGGCCTCTGAGTTCGCTCAGGGTGCCCAGCATGCTGAATAAATTTTGAGACAGACAGCAACTCTGTGTCTTTGGGAATAGCTCCGCAAGGGGTCATGAACTCCTCAACACTTCCATTCTGGTTAACTAGAAGGTAATCCTTATTGTTTTATTACAGAAAGCAATGAATGATCATGTCTCTCCTTTTGTTTAGCTATTACTTAGTCTCAAATTAAGAGATATTATTCCTATTACACAACAACATGTAACATGAAATTAAAAAAAAAAAATCCTATTCCTTCTGCATAACCAGGATTGTGCCAAATTGCTTTAAATGGCCTGAATGCTTTTTTTTTTTCAATTAAGTTCCCAATTGAGAATATTTCTAGTGTATGACCAAGAGGTTTGTATCCTCATCTTCTTCAGATTTTTCAGGTTGGGCACTTTTGATAAAGATATAAAGACATCTTTTCTTCCTTTTGTTTTTTCCTAAGTTGACAATAGTAAATAAAACAATATTACAGCATGAAATACTACATTGTGACTTTTTTACCATCCCAATATTGTGCCAAGAAATATTATTAACACTGCAGAATAGTTCTGGAATATAAACTTCTGCTGGAAAGATCCCACACTCCTTTCAGAGTAGCATGATGCTATCATTTAATTAGTATTTGTGTTCTACTTTATGATGGAAATATATTTCAGTGCAAAAGAAACATCTTGGTTAATCAGTACAAAATTACAGGTTCTTTAAATCTGTGTTTAGAAAATTAAGCTGTAGAAAAGTATTTTTTCTCCTGTAGGAACCAGGTAGAAATGAACTTCTATGCAAGTTTATATTTTCTCAAATACAATTAAAAAGACGAAAGTGGAAGTATAATATCTCCCCATTACCTTTATAAAATCTGCATTTCTAAAGACCTTTGCAGATTCCTTGATTTTTTTTTGTTTAATACAGAAATAAAACCCATTTCTTGTTTAAAGAATCCACACTGATTACAGTTTTTAGCTTTTGAAGGACCAATAATTAAAACAATTTTCCTCTTTTCTCCACACAGTTGATATATATTGCTAGGATGAAGATAGGGACTGGATTAGATTTGAGTCATCAATATTCTATGATTACAAGTTTCCAAATCAATGTTGAAGTGCATATAAGAGCTAGGTTGTAATAGTCTTTTAATCTGCATATTCATGTATCAAACATTCCCATTCTGTATTGACACAAAAACTAGACCTTTACAAGTTTTTCATATGAGACCTTACCACCCAGAAAAGTCAGATTACTCAACTGGGATTGTGGGAGACAATGTAAAGTCTCTGTTCAGTCCCACACAGACTCAAATACAAGTATTTATTTATAAAGGTGGAACAGCTGTAAAATTAGACTGACAATATAGCCAAGTCATGTGGGTATTCAGCTGGAATATATTGGTTCAAAACATTGGGTTTGGTTTTGTTTCTGACACCCTACTGAGGTAGTCTAACTACTGAGATATTTGTTCTGAGGTAGGGCTCTTTGTTGTTGGTTTTGATTAGAGTTTTAATTTGGGAGCTGAATTTTTTTTTCTAATGAACCAATTGCAGCATTCTTGTTAAAACCTACTGTTTTGGTGAACTGGCAGTTTTGAATGAGAAACTATTTTTAAGAACTCCTAACCAACTCTGTAACTAATGGCCTGATCAAATCACTAAAATGTAGCTGTCCAGAAAACCATGACTAAAATATATTAGAAGAGGGCTATCCTCCCATGTTTCAACCCACAGGTTAAGAATTTTTAAAGCTGGCTCCCTGAGCATCCAAGAGACATAGGTATGCAGGGCCAGAGGACAAGACTAAGCTGGATGGTGTGTGGTTCAGTGGGGTGGCTGCCCAACTGACTGAGTGGCAGCCATAGATCCTTGGTCCCAGTGGGGCAGAAACTTCCCCATTATCCACTGCCTAGTGATTTTAAGGTTCTGTGACTCCGTTTTAAAAAAAGTGTGCTAGAGAGTAGCCCATGTAATGACTCCCCTAAGGCTGCAAGGCAGGGCTTGCCTCTTGCAATTAGATGTATTCTTTTCACATTAAAGCTACCCACTCCAAAAAGGCATTAAAAGCCATTAGATAAGAGAGGACCTAATGGTGAGGCCTGGCCAGAATACATTAACATAATAAGGATCCCTGCCAGAAGACAATCTTTATGCTTTATTGTATCCCAAAGTTTTCATTACAATATTGTTCAACCTCAGATCTGGCAACGTATGGTGTGGGTATGAGACTGACAAACTTGCCATTTAATTATACAAACACTCCTTATGCCTCCTGCCTTAGACCTGAGCAGGAAGGTCATGCGGCTGCTTCTGTCCATATTTGGATGACTCAGCAAAATACTGACTCCCCTTTTTTTTTCTCACAACACACTACCTGTCCCCTTTCTCAAGCACTGTCTTCATCTTGTGGTTTCTTCCTTGCTTGCAACTGACATTTTGAAGGGCATTTGGCAGTGAGTGTAAAACAGAAACCAAGAGGAAACCAATAGCCTTATAGGTTCAGCAGTGCTACGCTGGCTAGCACTACAGAAGAAAGAGACTTGGGGGTCATCATTGACCACAAAATGAACATGAGCCTGCAATGCGATGCTGCGGCTACTGAAGTGACCAAAGCGCTGGTTTGCATCCATAGATGCTTCTCAAGCAAATCCTGGGACGTCATTCTCCCCTTGTACTCGGCCTTGGTGAGGCCGCAGCTGGAGTACTGCAT
>NW_017728886.1:28691038-28702950 GCF_001723895.1 Crocodylus porosus
CTCTAGCTACTATGAAACTATGAAACTATAAGAATTTCTTTACTGTCCGAGCCCCCAAGGTCAGGAACAGCCTGCCATCAGAGGTGGTTCAAGCACCTACATTGAACACCTTAAAGAGCAAATTGGATGCTTATCTTGCTGGGATCCTATGACCTCAGCTGACTTCCTGGCCTTTGGGCAGGGGGCTGGACTCAATGATCTTCCGAGGTCCCTTCCAGCCCTGATGTTTATGAAATCTATGAAATCTATGAAGGAGCGACCATGAGCTGGGAGAGGAAGGGATTTAAGAGCATTTTTGATGTAAGAAAAATCATGGAGTTATTAGAGAAGAGGGGACCTAGTGGTATCAGACTCAGCCAGGAAAGATGAAAGGATGAAGAGAGTCTGGAAAAAAGTGGAAAACAAGAGGCAGGAAGTCCAGCAGAGCAAAGAAGGGGAGAGAACTGAAATTGAAAGGACAGAGCAGGAGGGAGAGAAAGAAGCTTGGTGGTTAGAGGATTTGTAGGGAGGAAATGGGATAAAAGAAGATTGGAGCATAGAAGGAGGGAGAGGGGAGAAAAGTGATAAGGTGTGGTGGAGAAAAGGATTGAGAGTGAAGGCACAAGCCATAGATGAAAATACATTATGGGAGAAAGGTCAAATCAAAGTACCATAGAACTATTTATTTTTGTGCCTCTTCTATCTTGGTACATTCTCAAGATAGCAATGTTGTGTTTTATTTATTATTTTGTGCTCTCCAATGGCTAATGCTGCCTAGCAGTGACTGGCTTGAGTGTGCTTCCTCTGCCATCACAAAGCACTCCTGCTGCCTAGCAACAAACAGTGTGTGTGGAAGCCTTGTCCAGTATACAAGGCACCAGTTTTTAAGTCAGGCAGAGCCCAGGAACAGCGGGTTCACTGGAGCATGGTGTGTGAGGGCACCTCTTGGAAAAAGATACTTGTATTCTCAAATCTCAGCGCTCATGAAAAAAGCCTCCAGCTCTTATAGATGTGAAGAAAACCTCAAACATATACGTCTTGTAGGGCTCTCTGCATGAGCTGAGAGATGTGGGAATTGCCCCATTCAGTTCAGTGAGGTGTTAACTCAGGGACGATAAAGATAAGCATGATATCAACAAAATATTAATTGCATTGGTAATTTAATTCCTTGTACAAGGCTATATTTACGTAAGATAAACCGTACTCAACAAACCTAAGACAGAGGTAGGCAACCCCTGGCATGGGTTCAAGAGCTTGGCATGTGAAAGCATTTTATTTGGCACACAAAGCTTGGGGCAGGCAGTGGGGAAAGGGCTGGGGCTCCACTGCCACAACAATTGGGCCCGTTGCGGCTCCCCTATCATCTGCCCTAGCACGTGAACATTTTACAAGTTGAGGTTGTGGGTGCTTTTGGCACTCTGCCTAAAAAACATTGCTGACCCTTGGTTTAAAATGCAAGTATAAATGAAAATAATTCTACTGATATAGTTTTCTGGACAACCTTATTTGGGTATGAAAGTGCCTGAAGTGCCCTTTTTTGGTTGTACTAGTCTCCCCTAAGAAAGGGATAAATAATTAGCCACCCTTGTACCAGCAAAAGAGTGTTGTTCACTTTGGATACTGGGATGGAGGTTATGTGCAATCAGTATGGTTGATAAAACTTTACAATACAGGATGATCCTAAGAAAGGAGACCAAGGGTTGTGGATCTGCCCAAATTAAGTCAATGTTCACTTTGTTGCCATTTGTGAGGGAGCTCCATTTCTTCTTAACCCAGGATGAACCGAGCCCCAAAACAGGGGTGGCCAAACTGCACCACACATGCCAAAAGTGGTACTGGCAGCCATTTTGTGGCACATGGCAGACTGAGGAGGGGGTAGGCAGGAGCATGGGAGCAGATCAGGCAAGAAGCAGAAAGCAGAGCAGCAGACAGGACCGGGCAGGGTATTGGAGTAGCGCTTAGGGAGGCTGCAAGGCTTAACTTGTGGCACATCTGCTAAAAAGGTTGGCTCCACTGCCTCAAAATGTGGCTGTGTTTATGGGTGCCTTTAAATCACAGCCAAAGGGAGCCCATGCATAAGAAGCCAAGTCAGAGTGATGCAGCAGCATACATAAGCATCTACAAAAGCTGCTGTGTGCAGGATCTCATCTCAAAATCTCCATGGAATAGAACTTATTTTTGTAGCTAGATCTTGAATAGGACCACACCTATTCTTCTCAGACTGCCTCCTGCAGTCAAGAAAGGTGTGCTCTGTTTTCAAATCATCTGCTGCCTTGCCCTGTTGAGCTTGACCAATTATTTAACCTTTTCATGGATAGGGAAAACAAAAGGTAAGCCGCTATTAACAGCAAGTATCTGCTAGGTGGCGCTGCTATATATGACCTTTCAAGTTCTTTTTCTTGTTCCGACAAAGTTTTGATTCTTGTGCAGACACCAGGAGGAGGTTGCCTGTTTGGATTATACAAAGTATTTTATGTAGAGGCAGTTTGTAGAGAAAGGGAACCATGAAAGCAGTAGGGAAATTTGCTGCCTACTACAGCTCTGATTAGTGTAAAATCCTGAGGCAGAGTTGTCCCCTTAAGAACATTATCACTATCAAAACAAGCACCATTCATAATACAGCAATTAATACAAAAACATAAAATGTGATAATTAAATCCTTGTGCTAGTGCATTTACACAAGAAGACATGTTCTGCAAGCTTAATTAATGCCTTAAAATGTGTTTCTTACATCAACCAAAGCTGGAGTACTCTATGTCCACTCATCCCATGTCCCTTAGTTGCATTATTCTGTAGAGGCTTCCTCTCTGGCTCTTGAGTATGCTCATCCAAGTCCATAGGTGTGACATTTCCAGTGATAATTGCAAGGAAAAGAAAATCAGTTTCTGGACCTTTCTAGATGACTTATGAACTTTCTGTGCTGGCTGACTCAGACCTTATAGCACCCCCCTTTCTGGTGATGAACACAAAGTCAGGTGAGATGCAAATAAGACAGATGCCTATATGACTGTCTGAGTGAGCTGAGCAGCAATCTGTGGATGCATCCAGATTAGTGCGGCTGTGCGGTATGTGGCACCACAGACCCATTTGCAGTGCCACATGCTGCACATGCAGGCGTTCCCCATGCTGCAACCTTGCAGTGCTACGGGGGTTTTTGACCCCCAGGAGATCCTGGGGCTCAAAAAACCGTGCAGAAAAACGTGGGGTAGTATGTGTGGTGGTAGTGCACACCACCCAAAACCAGAGCCTGGCACAGGCCAGTGGCAAGTAGCAGTGGCACAAGGTGTGCCATTGCTTCTTGTCCCTGGGGAACCAAACGTGTCCTTTTCTGGGCACAGCGCCTTATTCTAGTTTTGCCACTGCAGCTCCTGGCTGGGACATGCACACAATTCTAAGAAAGCCTGATGCCAGGGGCAATGCATAGGAGGTGCGCATGCACCCCCTGAGAGTGCTGGTGCACCCCATCAGGCTGCGCTCCCTGTTTAGCCAGCAGGCAGGGGGCAGGCGGTCAGTGGAATTGGCTGCCGGGGGACCCCCTTCCCCTCCCAGTCACTGACTCAAGAGACACCAGTCACCCCTGCCTGATGCTATCACACAACTCAGTAAAAGTGGCCTGAACTCATATTCTGCTCCAGAAAAGATGCTGAAGAAGCATCTCTCTTCAGCCTCCTTCTCCTTTTCTGGTGCCCTGGTTCATTCCCACAAGGACCACAGACCCTGCCAGGGTTTCCTCCTGGCTTTCTCACAGTGCTCTGAATGGGGGAGCAGTACTTGCTGGAAGAACCAAAGAGGATGGGATGAGAAAGACAAGGTTCTATGAGTAGATGCGTATCTTTTATTAGACCAGCTGAGTAATTGGAAAAAAGTTCTTGCCAAGCTTCTGGGTGCTGTCACCCTTAGACTGAGCCCGGAAGCTTGCCAAGAACTTTTTTCCAGCTAACAGTTGGTCAAATAAAAGAGATCAATCACATCTACCCACAGAACCTTCCTTGCCTGCCTGTGTCCTTAGACCAACACGGCTACAACCAAAAACCCAGCAACAGGGATGAGAAAGAAGCATCCCGCGAACTGCTTGGGCTCCGGCAGCGGTCGCTGGGGAGCCGCCACCCAGACACTCAGCGCGCTAGCAGCTGGGACGCGGCGCGGGCAGTGGAGTCTCCCACGCGGGCCCCGTGGTAGACAAACGCAGAGGCGGCGGGGGCGCTACTCCTCCTTCGCATGCGCGCAGAGCCAAGCGCCGCTGCCTACATTTCCCAAGCTGCCTCGCGGTGGATGGGTGGGGTAGTCTCCCACAATGCCCCGCGGGCGGGCGGCCGAGGTGGCGGTGCCGCCGCTGCTGCTGTCTCTTTAAGGCGGGGGAAGCGATGCGGAGCGGTGGAAAATGGCAGAGCTGCAGATGCTGCTAGAGGAGGAGATCCCGGCGGGCAAGCGCGCGCTGCTCGAGAGCTACCAGAATCTCACGCGCGTCGCCGACTACTGCGAGAACAACTACATCCAGGTGCGGCCGCCGGCGGGGTCGGGCCGGGCCGGGCCGGGTGGCAGCCCGAGCCCAAGCCCAAGCCGTGCCGGGCAGGAAGTGGCCGCCGCGGCGGCAGGAGCAGGGAGCGGTGCGGCAGGGCAGGGCCCCCGCCGCAGCCTGGGGCTTTTCTGCCCCGAGGTTTTCCGCTGAACTTCATCCCAGTCCACCGGGCGGAGGGTGGGCCGCGGCGCCTGGAGGGTGTGTCCGCTTCCCCCGGGCTTGTTTGTTGTGAGTCACGTCGCGCCGCCCGCCCTGGGGCCTGCGTGTGCGTGCGTGTATGTGTGTGTGTCGGGCGGCACATGCAGGTCAGGAAGGGCGCGGCCAGTTGCTAGGCTCTGCTCTCCGCGGGACCCACACCCCCATCAGTTAGTCATTTGCACACTGCCCCTGCCCCGCTTCCCCCCCACGCACACCCTGTCACAGTCCCACCACACCTGCCCACTGTGAGGGACTCTCGTGAGGCAGGAGTGCCTGAGCCCCCCCACACCTTGGCAGCGTGTATATAGAGGTGTGTAAGTGTGTGCGGTCACAGACACGCTTGGGGGACCACTGGGGCTGAAGGGACATGCTGGTCCCAGGTGTGTGTGCAGGGGCATTGTGTGGCAGGGCAGGAGGCACTGCTTGCTGCTGCTGTGGTGCCCCATCCGGAGGGCAGTGGATGCTTGGGGCTGTCACTTGTATGAGGCGCGACCTGTCGTTCCTGCTGCAGGGTGCAGGGCACTTGGGCCTTGGACTGCTCGGGTGCCCCTGTTGCTGGGACAGCCCCAGGTTCCACAGCCTCCCCAGCCTGCTGCCGGTGGCTTCCTAGTGATCCAGTTCCCTGCGCTCCTGTCTGAGGCTCCTCTGTGGTTCTGCTTTAAGGACACTTTCATTTAAACTGTTTGCAAGGCTTTCGTTTGATATCTCTGCTTCCAAATCCGATCTTCCATCCACTGCTGAGTGGATGGACACTGAGCTCTTGCACATGCCCCAAAGAGCTCAGCTGTTCTTCCCCTGGGGGGGGGTGGAAAAATGATGTAGGAAAAAGGAAGCTGAGCTATATGGTATGAGCTGTCTTTCAGATAAGCCTTTCAAATGTAATGTGTTCCCAGCTGGGTGTGCTGTACCAAAGTTCAATACAGTTTTTAATACTCCAAGTTATTTGGTATCCATCTGCAGCTAGTTGGTTATCCTTTTTATGGAGCACCGCACTTGAAAAGTAACCACAATGTTTTTTTAAGGAAATTGCTTCTGAAAATACGAAGTAATAATTTTGACACTTTGGATTGAAACTGCACTAGGAAATCAGAATTTGCATAGGGAAAGGTTGATGTCTGTCTGAATGGGAGGCAACACAGATTAAACTTTTTGTTTTGTTCTTGAGAGTTACTTGCTCCACCCAAAAAAAGCTGCTGATACAAATGCTTTTAAAAGGTGAGGTTGCGTTTGGTTTTACTCATGGGAAATATGACAAACACATGAGCATAGTTATTTCAGCGCGTGTTTTGACCTGTCTGACTCTTCTTTCTATTTGGGAAAAGTTGCAAAGAATCTATTTGGCACTGTGTTCATTTAAGATGATCAGAATCATAAACCTTACTAATGTTTTTAAAAGAAATGAATCCCATTAGTCATTTGAAAGTCATATAACCAGCAATCACTTGAGAATCAAAATCTGCTGTGTACTTGCCAATTTGTCTGCAAGTGGCTGTATTTTCCTTTTTTGGAAAGAATCTGACATGCTAAAGTGCAGAGTCAGGACTTAAGCGGTAGTCTCGTGGGGTTTATATCTAGTTTGCATTGTGTGTGGGTTTAATCAAATTTAGAAAAAGTGTATTGATGATGAGAGAGAGAGAGAGAGAGATTATTTTTGGTAAGGTAAGTCTTGAACAAAGCCATCTGTTCTACTGTTACAGAGGATTGACTGTAGTAGTGACAGTGTCCTAGATGGCATTGCCACAGGATTAGAGGATACAAAGCAGTGTAGGGTGGTGAGAATGAGTAGGTGGGATCAAAACAGTGTTTGTGCTGAGTATCTTTGATCGGACAAGTCAGTCAGTCTTTTTACATCTAGGTTGGATGTGGCAACCCCATTTGTCTTTATCGTGGGAAGAGGCAGTCAAAGCAGAACAAGGCAAGAGAAGCTATAGACGAAGTGCTGCATTAAATGTGGGATGTCATCATCTGGGTCCCTACTTAAGCGACTCAAACCAGACTCTGTGAGCTCTCTGACAGAAGTGTGACTACTGGTGCATAGCTCTGTCTTTCAGATCCAAACAGCAATATGCTGTTCTTATTGCAGGTGTTACTTTGTTGCCACCACCTGTGCTTTGTGAAGTTGAAACTAAATGGATTTTGTTTGACATTTTTGATCAAACCACGCAAATGTTTGTTGCAAACGTGTCTGGTTAATGTTTTGTATTTGGCATCTGTCTGTCTTCACCTGGCAAGACTTAGACTTTTTAAAGAAGATGCTGAATGAAGCCAGTGAGGTTAGAGGGAAGGCTGAGAGTACTGAAAGAAAATTTAAAGTGGTGACTATTGAGGGAGGTAAGAAAAGGAAATGGAATCTAGAAGTAATAAATAATAAGAGGAAGTTGGCTCAAATGTTGGGGATTTTTTTCTTTTAAGATCTGACTAACAGGAAACAGTTTTAAATAACTAAATTACTGGATTTAATTTGTAATCAAATTTTTCAGTCTGTCTGAAACTTCTGGCTATGGTTATAAGTTCTAGTGATGACTTTTTTGAAAGCAGCTAGAAATGAGGTATCTGATATTTCTGAATAGCCAAGTACCTTTCCTTCAGCACTTTTAAAGGCCAGATTTTGAGTCCTCAACTAGCAATTTGTTTTCATCTCCTTGTAAAAGGAGTTGTATTAATATGTAGGCAACTATGTAGAGGGTGAGTGGGACAAAACATAGTTTTCTTCCTTAGTTAATTAAATTTGATCTGAGATTTAAAAAATGCTAATTAAATTAGCATTTATAAAGTTACCATAGTATTTCTCAGGCTAAGGTGACAACTTAGAAAGCTGGACACTTACTTGTGAGTAAATAAATCTTTATAATGGCATGTTGGGAGGTAGGGTAACCCACCTGCACTGAGTAGGGGCCTTCTGTAGGGCACTATGGTAGGTGCCACGCAAATATAAGCTGTAGTTTCTGTTTATGAACCCTTCCCTCCAAACCTTCTTGACTCCTAGTAAAGTTTGTTGCAGGCCTTGTCGGGATGAAAGAAAACTGGGAGTCATTGCATAAAACTGGCAAGGTTGGTGATGAATTCTCCAGTGTGTTAAATTGCAATATGGGGATTGCGAAGGTAATGAACTTCCTTTGTCATTTCTCTCTTTGTGCTCCCAACATACAGAATCAAAGAATTTGCAGTTTGAGCTACTGCTTTTAACCTCCTCAGCTGACAAATATTAATGTACATGGATTTTTTAAAAAAGTTTTTAGGATAGACAGAGTTAATTCTTTTACAGAAGTGAGCATACCTGCAATAATCTGTTAGTGCGTTTGACAGTGAAGACTAGAAGTAATGTAGGAAAATGATGTCTGCAGAGTTATGCAAACGCTTTCCTTTGAGTTGCTACTGTTGATTGTGAAGAGACAGAGTAATGAGCTTTCCTCTGTAAAAAGTCTATAAAATAGTGCTTGTTACCCCTGTCAATTAAAGTAAAGGGCTGCTTACAGACATGGAAAAAAACAAATTGGTACTTTACTTTAAGTTTGGTGTACCCCTGTGCCAAGCGCAGTCCATGCCCAAAAGAGGATTACATTAGTTGAATCTGGCTTGCCCAATATCTGTATAGATAAGGGTCTTTAGTGGGGATTTTTTGGCACTTTTATCTAATAGCTGATTGAATTGGCTTTAGATAAAAGCCCCAAAAAGCCCCACTGAAGCATCTGATCTATTCGGATGCTGTGGAGCCAGGTCAAACTAACGTGTTTCTTCTTCCGGTGAAGCTGTTGGGTTTTTGTTTGTTTGTTTTTTTGTGTCCCCCGCACCCCACACACACACACAATTGTCAGTGCCCAAGATAATGCCCTGTATTTTTGTATCTGCTTAAAGCATCAGTTTCTAGTCTTGTTTACTTCACTTTGTTTAACAACTAAATCACACATGACTTTAAATGTTGCATTCTGGTCCTATAAACTAATAGTTTGGAATACTGTGCGACTCCCATAAATGATGGTCCTGAGATTTTTAGTGAATGGATTCTGCAGCTTTTGAAGGTAAATTGCATAAATCATGAACAGGACATTTTGAGGAAGTAAGTGCTGAATTGCTTAATGTTGTTTCCTGCTGTAACTTAGCTGTTATGTGGAAACTGTATTTCGTATGTAGCTGAATGTGCAGTTATTCTGAAAGAAAGGCAGAAGGAAGGGCCTCTTAGCTTGACCTTTGGAATTTACCCTAGTGAAGGGAATTGGAGGCTTCCTTCCTGTTTTGCGGGGGGACTCTTTAAGCCAGAGTCTGGACTTTTGATAGGATGTGTTTATTAATTGGGGAAGCTTGTTCCATTTTTATCTTGGCGTTTTACAGTTGAAAACAAATAACCATGTACGAATTCACTTTTAAATTGACACATGTCTCATGATGTGTATTTGAGCCTTTTTAGTGTTTTCTCCTTTTTAGTTGGCAACTGATTTGGCACCAGGCACCTTTTGCCTGGAAGAATGGTAAAATGCGTCTCAGCTGCTTTCAGTACAGTGGCATTCACTTGAACTGTTTGTTTGATTCAGGAAATAACTTTCTTAAACAGTCACTTATACTAGATTTTATGTTCTGTGCAAACTTAATTACTTTTATTATGTTCATAATTATTTATACTTAGGCTTCCAAAGTGGTTACGGTATTGACTTAAAGTTGGGGAACAGAACAAAAAAATTGTCTGCCCACAGTTTTCTTTTGTAAGTGGACACTGCAAGAACTACCTTCTAAATACATTTGAAGATTTTAAAATATGAATGTTTTGCCTAACAGACTTGATGAGTGGTAGTCAGCGAGAGCTGTCAATTTTGGAAAAACAGCTTATTTTTGTACATAGGTCTGAAATGGGTATCAGCTCCAAGGTCCTAGTTTGTTTGGTTATTTTGCATGTACAGGAGGAACTAGTCTTCTAAATAAGGAAAACGCAAAGTGATCATACTTATATGCCAAAGGGCTGGTTTTCACAAATTGGAAATATTTATGCGCAAACCTTCTGAAATTATTTGAGAGAGATGGCAACATTTCCACTACTCACGCTCCTATTTCCCATTACTACTTCCGTAGAGGATTATGCTTGTATTGCTCTGATGTTACTAGGCAAGGCAGAGTGAATGAGACTAAGCTGTGTTGCAGAGGATGCCCTGGGAAAGAGATGGAAGCAGACATAGAAAAGAGGTGATATGGAATTATGGGGCCTGATGGTGGTTTTATGACAGAGGATCAAAGATCTGATTCCTTACTCTCTGGACTGGAAGGAGCTGGGAGCATTTAGGTTAGTATGTTCAGCACTTGGGGTTTTTAGAGGAAGTGATGAATGAAAGAGAGAGTTGCATCTAATTTTCTTCTTACCCCAAAATCTGTAGTATGGGTCCCTGTAGATATGGGCCTGTAGGTTCAGAAACTCTGTTCTTTCACACCTTGGATGTGTGAATAAAAAAGCAGCCTGAAGTGGTATAGTGGGGATATAGAAATCAACATCCACACCATTTCTGTACAGAGCAGTAGAAATAAAGGATGTAGGGAAATCAGGAAGAGAATGAGTCGGAGTAAGAGGTAAATGGCTTAGAAAGTATAACAGAATGTATGTGTATAGTGCCAGTTATCTAAAGATTTAACTTTCACAAACAACAAATTAAACCTGCCAATAGCTCTGCTTTGTAAGCTGCATTGTAATTACTTTGTAGATAAGTTAAAAGGGTAACTGAAGAGCAAAAGGTCATATGGGGACTTACTGGCAGATTTGGGAACAGTGTCTAATTGTTCCGACTATGTGTGTATTCCCTCCTTTCCCCCAGTTGCCACCATTAGTTGTGCCCCACCCTTTCCTCCCCCATACTCCATAAAAGGAATTTTTCAAAAATACAGCAAACAATGAAATGGAGTCCCCAGGGAAATAAATGTGCCTGAGACTTTTTCTTTAATGTCTTGAGTAATTATAAAAAAGATTTAATTATCTGCTTCCAGGTGTAAGTTTTAAATGTCAGTTTTCAGCTTTCTTTGAATTTTATAACCTCTGCAATACCACATCTCAAATGCTGACAGATTCCTCAAAATAACTACTTTATTTATTTGAAAATAAGATGACCCTGATTATAAAATGGGCCTCCAATAATTAGATTCTGTATATGGTAAATTTATAAACTTGTTCATAATTTTTCAAGTATAGACTCTAATTATTAGAAACTTGTCTTGAATTTGTCCCCTTCCCGCTGCTACAGCAGGGAAAATAGTGGTGGGGGGGGGCAGGGGACAGGTGGCCCCTTTTCCCCCTCTCCCTACTGTCAGGCCCTGCTTGGGCTCTGTTTTCTCTCTGAGCATCTGGAAGTGAGGGGCAATTTTGATATGTAAGGGAACAAAAACCACTAATTTTAAAATATACATATCTGTAGCAGTTTGCATATAGGCAAATTACTGTGGGTACCTACTTAATTAATCCAGAATTGATGCTTTTTTATTTTTTTGCAAACTGTTGTGGGTTTTAGCACAGGTACTCAAAACACTTTTGAGCAGCACTTTTGTACCTACTTGTACATAGTACCAACTTTTTTATATTTTTGAAAATTGTTTGTGTTCCATGTCAAATTAGCCAGATCAGTTCAGAATCCTTTGAATAGTTCAAAAACTGTGTGACCCTACTATTGGCAAGTATTCTTCATCCCAGACTTTTCAGCCTGGGGCTTCAGATGCCTACCAAAGGATTTGGAAGTATCCTATGTGCTGGGCCAAGCTTGGAGGCTTGGGGTTTGGGTGTTCCCTAGTTTCACTTGTCCTCGGGCATGTGGCTGCAGAAGCAAGCAAGGGAAGAGTCCCCTATTTCCGTGAAGTCCATGTGTAGCCGAGATCCTTCCAGTAGAAGCTGTCCAGTAGGAAGCTAACTATGAGGCTCTCATAAGGAATCCTGTCTGCACATAAAATCATGGCAGTAGGGTCAGAAGGGACCTTGTAGATCTTCAAGTCCGACCCCCTGCCTGGGCGGGAGAAAAACTGGGTTCAAATGACTCCAGCCAGGTAGGCATCAAGCCTCTTCTTAAAGGCCCCTAGGGTAGGAGCCAGCACCACTTCCCTTAGAAGTGGTTCCAGATCCTAGCTGCTCTAACTGTGAAATAGTTCTTACGGATGTCTAATCTAAACTTCCTCTCCAAGAACTTGTGGCCGTTATTCCTTGTTATGGCAGGGGGCACTAGGGGAAAGAAGGTTTCTCCCAAACCCTTCTGGTCCC
>NW_017728886.1:28703618-28742039 GCF_001723895.1 Crocodylus porosus
GGAAGTTGGTTCCAGCTCCTAGCCGCCCTAACTGTGAAGTAGCGTGCTCACCTCGCCCCAAATTTTGTTATCATCAGCAAATTTAAACAGGTTGCTTTTCACCCCATCGTCCAAATTGCTGATAAAGAAATTGAACAGCGTGGGTTCAAGGACCAAGCCCTGAGGGGCTCTGCTGCCCGCTTCCCTCCAGTTTGAATACGACCCATCTACCACTGCCCTCTGAGTACGACCCTTCAGCCAGTCTGCAATCCATCTGACTGTGTAGGCATCAATGCCAAAGTCACCTAATTTTTTAATGAGGATGGGGTGGGAGATGGCGACACCTGCATCCAATGCTTTTGTGACCTGATCATAAAAGGCAACCAGGTTGGTCTGACATGACCTGCCCCTAATGAAACTGTGCTGGTTACCCTTGAGCATCATCCCTGAAGCCGGCCCATCACAGATGTACTCCTTGATGATCTTCTCAAAGGGTTTCCCTGTGATTGAGGTAAGACTGACGGGCCTATAGTTGCCCGGGTCCTACCTCCTCCTTTTTTTTAAAGATGGGGACCACGTTGGCTATCTGGCACCTGGCCTGAGCACCATGAGCGCTTGTAAAGCCATGCCAATGGCCCTGCAATAACCCCTGCTAGCTCCCTCAACACCCTGGGGTGGAGAGCATCTGCACCCGCTGATTTGAACACATCCAGCCCCTCTAGAAGCTCTTTAACCTGGTCCTCCCCAACCTGAGGTCTGGAGGCGTTCCCCTCGAGTCTGTCTTGCATCGTGGTGGGGAAGTCACGGTCCCTGCACAAGAAAACAGAGGTGAAGAATTGCTTAAAGAGGTCTGCTTTCTCCTCTGGCGCAATCACCAGATTGCCCAGAGAATCTTGCAGAGGTCCCACATTTCCCGGTGCTTTCTTCATCCTCCCTATATATTTGAAAAAGGACTTTTTGTTATCTTTGATCTTGGATGCTAGTCCTAGCTCTATGTCCGCCTTAGCTTTCCTGACCGCCCCCCTCCAGGCCCGAGCAGAGGAGGTATACTCCTCTTTGGAGAGAGCACCCCTCTTCCACCGGTTGTATGCCGCCTTTTTGGCAATCAGGCATTCCTGGACACCCTTGGTGAGTCACGGGGACTTTCAGGCATTCTTGCCCCCCTTGCTTCTTGTTGGGATTGTCATCCCTTGGGCCCTGAGTATTGTCTCCTTAAGGAATGACCACTCATCTTGGGCACTGAGTTGCCCTGCTCTCGAACCCCAGCGCCTCTCCCACTAATCTCAACTCGTTGAAGTTGGCCATCTTGAAGTCTAGGGCTACCACCTTGCAGCCGGCCCTTGACACCCTGAGCTGGATGGTGAATTCCAGCAAGCGATGATCGCTGTCACCCAGGTGGTCAAGAACCTGGAGGCCCCTTACCAGGTCATCACCTGTGGCCAGGACCAGGTCCAACAGGGCATTTCCTCTGGTGGGACTCTGCACCTCCTGGATTAAGTGGAGGTCCTGTATCTCAGCCAGGAACCTCCTGGAACAGTCCGTCCTGGCTGACTGTTCCTCCCAGCAGATGTAATTTAAATCACCCATGACAACTACATCCCTTGCCTTAAGTGCCTCTGCAGGCTGGCCCAAAAATTCCCGGTCCGGCTCCTCCCCTTGGTTTTGGGGGGGGGGTCTGTAGCAGACCCCTACTGTTAGATTCCTCTCCCCAGAGTCCCCTTGTATCTTGACCCAGGGCACTTCAGCTTGCCCCTCCTCTGACCCCATTCTACTGGCAGAGGATGTGTATTGCTCCTAGTCAGTGCAGCAAAACTACACTTGATGTTGGCTCACAAGCAGCTGAGAAGTCACAATACAGGCATACTTCGTTTTATGGTGCTTCGCAGATATTGCATTTTTTACAAATGGAAGGTTTGTGGCAACCCTGCGTCGAGCAAGTCTATTGGCGCCATTTTTCCAGCAGCATTTGCTCACTTCGTGTCTCTGTGTCACATTTTGGTAATTCTCACAGTATTTCAAACTTCAGCAACCACCACCCTGATCAGTCAGCAGCCATCAACATCGAGGCAAGACCCTCTGCCACCAAAAAGATTATGACTTGCTGAAGGCTCAGATGATGGTTAGCATTTTTTAGCAATAAAGTATTTTTTTAATTAAGGTATGTACATTGTTTTTTAGACATAATGCTATTGCACACTTAATAGACTACCATGTAGTGTAAACATAACTTCTATAAGCTCTGGGAAACCAAAAATTCATGTGACTTGCTTTATTGCGATATTCGCTTTATTGAGGTGGTCTGGAACCGAACCTGCGATATCTCCGAGGTACGCCTGTATCAGTCCAAAGCCAAAAGGCTCATGATTTACCATATGCAGGCAACCTCCACTTAATGCTGTTTTGCTTAGCGCTATTTCACTATAACACTCATTTTAAATTGATACCTGATTTCACTTGGTGCTCAGCAAGTTTCGTTCTAACACTTGCAGTTGCCACCTTGGGTCATTAAAAACCATTGCAGTCTCCATCTTAGGTCAGATTAGTTGATAGCTTCCCCAGCTGTGGGACTGTGCCAGAGTCTCCAGTCAGCTCTGGTATGGTCCCAGGGCTAGGACCCACCATTAGCTGATGATGGGACCCAGCCCTGGGACTGCACTGGTTCATTGGGCCGCCTAGCTTTCAACTTGCCAGGACAGGTGAAGCACTCAGTCATGATCCTGGGCTCCCATTACGCAAGTAGTAATGGTGCAGCTGTTGGTCCTTCCCCCCCCACCAAAAAAAAAAAAAAAAAAGGCATGTGTGGCATGGCAGGAGGCATGCTTGTTGGGATCACTCCATTAAATGTCTAGGGAATATCAGCCTGGAACATGAAAGAGAAATGAGGTTTCTCTTGATGGCCATGTTTTCAACAGTAAAGTTTCTGCAAGCCGAATGAAGATATTCTGGAGGAGCTGGCCTTGAGTGTCAAGTTTGATTTGGGTTTTTTTTGGCATAGTAGAGCTCTCTGTAGCAAGTGTAAAGCTTGTCTGCCTGGGAGAAGGGACTTTCTTATTGGAATGACCTCCTCCAGGCACACACAATCATCACAAGCCTCATCACCTTCCAGTCTGAGTGCAGGCCTTGTATTTCTGATTTCACCACCTTTCCTTATACACTTTATTGGTTTGATAAAGACCACTGCCAAAGCAAGCTGCTCCACTGCACGTGCTTCTTCCCCTGGGAAGAGAATAAATATGACCATACATTGCTTAATGCACCCTTGGAAAATGTTAAGATACTGTAGAGATGAATGTAGTATAGAAACCACTAGAGAGGAGATAAGATTTCATGTGCTTTCCTTTCGCAGCTGTCTTGGATACACGAACCAAATGAAAGTCAGAAGTAAGATGCTAAATTTACAAAAACTCAACACAGTATTCCTATTGGATGGTCTTAATTGTGTAAATTGCTTCACAAAGATGCATGCAATGCAAATTGAGCTACACAGAATAAAATAAATATCTAGTTAATATCCCTGAACATGTGAGTTACTGACTGCCCCTGAAACAGAGTCATAGGAAAGCAACCGAATGATAAAATGTTGCGTTAGGCAATGAGGTGTGGGGTGGCATGGGTGCTAAGATGCTCAGTTTGTCGCAAGTTCAAAGCCGTAGCAGAAGCACTTGCAGCATGGCCCTGCTAGATTCTAATGAATCTGCACATTCTGCTAAATATCTTGTCACACAAGGACGTGAAAAAGGAAAGGCTTTTAGGCAAGTGAAATATTCTTCAGTTCAACTAACTCTACAAACCAATTGCCAGATGCATCTTCAGGTTCACTGTCTGCCAGGTTAGCAGATTCACTAAGTTGTACATGGTACCACTATCTTTGTTTTCATTGCCTTGACAGTTGTAGACCAAAGAGCAAAGCCCTTTTATGCTTGGCACTTTTGTAAGTGCTAGGGTGCGTGGTTGACAGCTGAGAGGTTGCAAGTTTGAGGCCACAGCAGAAGTGTTCACGGCATGGTCCTGTTGGATTCCAAGAAATCTGTGAGTTATGTTAAATACCTTGTATAATGACAAGGACATAAGAAGGAAGGAAGGTGGTATCTACACTAAGGATCTCATGATTTGAAAATTATACATTGGGTAGATAACAGCAAATAGGCAAGGAGTAAAAGGTTGCAGGGAGACTTTCAGCAGTTAAATGAAATACCTTTCTGTGGCTTTCCAAGGCATTGTTCTCCAACCCAGTTATTTTGAAGAATGTCATGATCTGTCTGTTTGGTGCTGTACAAAGAGGTATGACTCCACTCACCCTTGGAGACTGCTACAAGTCTGTGGTTCATATTGCTATCTGTCTTGGCTTTTGCTCTGTACTTTGTACACCGTGTCTATCTTCTTTCTTCCACTTCAAGTGTTGCTGACCATCTCTTTGCACAACTATGCAGTGTCACAGATATATTAATGTGAAAGTATTCTTATGCACAGCTTCTGCCATCTGGAACAGATTTCCTATATCTCTTTATCTCATTGACTCTTGAGCTCATTCTGAGTCTCAAGTGAAAAACTCTTCTCCCTTGCCTGTTTCTCTTAATTACTCTCTCCCTCTGTTATTTAACTGCAAATCATACTAGGATGCAGTATAAATTGCACAACTATTTTTGCCTGGCATGTTTCAGACAAATGGCCTCCTTTACTGTGGGTTTGAATAATAGTTCATCATATGGGCCAGCAGTTTCTGAATTGATATTCATATATTTCTCTAAAAAGTAAAGGCATGTCGTCGGGTGGGCCAGAATTTTGCATGGGGACAGTGTGACAGGCTGAGATGCTAAGGAACAGAGAGCAAATGAATATGAGAATCATGTACAATGAAATCTCTATTTCTGTATTAGAAGTGGGCAGGTAAGAAGGACCTAGAACAATGTACAGTTGGGGGTGGGTTCTGTCCTTTTGGATTTGAGCTCTAAAGTGTTACCTTCTGAAAAAGGTCCTGCCCAGTTCTCTTGGTGAATTTTCTAATGCAGAATGCCTTGTAATCCATGCTGGTCACTTCTAGAACTTGACTCATTTGTGACATTACAGCTGTATGTTCTCTTGGGCTTCAAGTCTTAAAGATGGCTTCCCTGTTTTTTTTGGATTGTTGTTGTTTTTTTAAGGAGTCAAGAGGCTATGAGCTTGAGTCATGGTAAAATGTTAAGGATATAGTTTCAGTTTGGGAGCACAGTATGGCTTTTGATATTTTAAGGGAACCATATTGCTTGATAAGACGCAACCACTTTTCTAGATCTTGCTTCGTTCTTTGTTATTCTTGACTAGTGTGTCCTTAATTCTTACTTTTCCGTTGGTATAATCAATGAAAGCTAACTAGCCGCTCCTATGTGTGTGGGAGTCTGTAGCATGTGAACTGGTTTCTTTAGCTGCTTTCAATGCTTAGGGTCCCCAGATCATGCTTTCACTGCTTAGTGTCACACACTAATTGTTCAATATTCTTGGGTCTTTGCATTGTATTTGTTATTCCTGGTAGGAGGAAGAACAAATGCACCGGTATTTTGAGTTGGAGGGCTGAGCCAAACAAAATAAGAGCTGTTAAGTTTTGTGTAGCTCCAGCTATGACATTTCTGCTTGGGTATAAGTTGTTTGTTTTCCTCCTAAGCATGGAAGGATGGCATAGGGTTGACAAGAGTTCAACATGGATGAAGAAGAACATGGGAGGATTCAGTGGGGACCAAGACAGCTGCACAATTTACCACCTTGCTGGCAGGAAGTGGAATTATTTTGTTGAGTGGTACAGGGAGAAGGGGATAAGAGGGCCTGGAGCAGCCTGGCAGCATTTGTGGTTGGTGGTGCATAGTAAAAGGGTGAGGAGGAGAAGAGAATTTAGGATAGGGTCCTTGATTCTCTAGTCTTGCCTGGCTCTTCACCTACTAGTTTCAGTACCTCATTGGTATGAAGGTATCTGGCTTCTGCTGTGTTACCTCTTTGCTACTGATTCCTCCATTCTGGTTAGGAGGAAACCAGAGTCAGCTTCAAGTGGATACCATGGCAGTCTTTAGTAATAGGGAGGGTGAATCGAAGGGATTCCCTACTAAAAAAGTGATATTCAAACAGGGACACAGGAATGCATGGAGGGAATCCTCTATCTGAGTTGCACTCATCAGATGTCCTGTAAGATGGAAGACCTTCAAAGCAAGCTTTGGAGGGAGTGTGCAGAGGTGGATTAAGACTTTTTGGGGCCCTGGGCAAAGAAAGGATTGGGGACCCCAGGGCTCCAGCACGGGGGAGGAACTTCTTACCCTCCTGGTGCTAATGTTGCAAAGGTGTGTGATCCAGTTCTCACTGATGAGTTATGGTAAGCAGTGTAAAGTAAATAATAATAATAATAGGACTTATTTGCATATTTCTTAATATGCCAATAAACATGCAGATAAGTCATCTTCTTTGATTTATTTTGCTCATTCACTCACTGACCAGTTAGGGTGAGAACTGGGTCAAAATTGAAGAATAATTATTCTATAACTGGCAACAATGAACTAAGGTACGACAGGTAGGCATCTGGGGGTCTCTAGTTTTCAGGCCCCAGGGCCTGGGGCCCATGTATTAAACCACCTATGCAGGTGGGTGTGTGTATGTATTGGAAGACTGGGATCATCCCAAAGTAAGGAGTGGAAAGCATTAGTTTCACTCATAACTAGGGTCAGCTATAAATGGGGAATTAATTATACAAAAATAGAAGAAAAGAAGATGTAATATTATAAGGCTGAAGAGCACCAAATTTGGCCATGTGTAACAGTGAGAAAATATTTCCTGTGAAGTGGATGCGGAATTGATGCTGCTGTGTGCAACAGAGAAGTATTTTTGCTCTTCAATTTTTGAAATTGACTAGATGGAAAGATTCTCTTTGTGAGAAGTGTTCAGGGGAGAGTGGGAGGGAATCCTTAGCTGTCAACTTTGTTTGCATATTTTTCAATGGTTAGGCCCTGTTTTATGAGACCTGTCTCTCTTTTGTTTATATAGTACTTGATTTGCATGTTAACACTATTAAATGTTTGTTTAGATTATGCCAAACTATGATTTTGCTTTGATAAAACTTTCTATATAATTTATTTGGCTACTGATACAAACATTTATTTTGTGCTTACAACAGAAGTTTTAACGAGTTCACTCTTTAGCCCTAGCCTGGATTACATTATTCATGTGATAAACTCTGTGGTAGTTAACCTTTTGTCAGCAGCCTTAAGTGACATGCAGGTTGCTAGGAATGCTTAGAGCCCATCTGCACTGTAGATAGGACCAACAGGCTTTTGAGCAGAAAGACATGCCAGAGTGTATTACTTGCTGCTGATCTGTGTGCATGTCCTTTGACCTTGCTGTATTCTACTGAGAGAGTCAAGGACAGCTGCCTAGATTTTCATGGAACGTACACATGTGATTTAGACAGCATAGTAGGGATAGGGCATGGGCAGAGCTGTCTTGAAGTTTAAAAAGGAAGAAAACAAATTTGCTTACTCTAACATAGTTTTCTCACTTTTTGGAACTGGGCCACATGAAGTGTCAAACTGGTGTCAGTGTAGACAGGGCATTATGCTTTCTTGGCACTATTGGGGATACGTGCAACTGAGTTTTTCCTTTTTGTTGTTGCTAGTATAGGTGGGAGAGCATTGTCTTATAATTGCAGGTCAAGTGCCAATTTAACTTTAACAGGGATTAGAAGACTTGGGAGGGCCTCTTTAATGGCTGTTGTTTCCTTAGACATCCATCTATAAACTGTATACACTGGTGGTTACTACTGCTGTAGTGATTAAAGGAATTCTAGCTTTTCCTGCAGTCCAGGCTGTTATAATGAGGATATCAGAATTTAAAGCTGTTTCCCTCAGAATCTGTTTGTCTGATAACTTAATTTACGGCTGGTTTGGTTTCTTTGAATGTATTCAATGTCATTGGGTTTGGATGCTTTTTGGGATATGTTTGTAACTTGAGTTTTTTGTTTTTCTTTAATTATTTTCATACTGTGGACTAATGGCTGGCAGGCAAATTGAGTATGGAGGGAATGATGGCACGCTCTCCCTTGGCTGACTTCTTCTTCCCAAACCTTGCTGTGCTCTCTGGAAAACCTGAGTATTACTCCTGGCTAGACTTAGTTAGTTAGATGGTGCTCACTGTTGAGAAGTCTGATCCTTTGCATTTAAGCACTTAGTTCTGGTACTAACCATAGGATCAAATACTAACACTTCCAAATTAATTCTTCAGATTACTGGCTGAAGTAACTACATATTTGCAAGAGCTAGCAAGTAATATGGCAGTTTTTAAGGTGGCCAAACCTGCCTTTACTTGTGACCATGCTAGCTGCTGTTAGCTAATTGGGTAGAAGCAAAGACCATGGTAGATTTCTTTCATCTAGCTATTTCTACATCTGAAAGCAGTAAGTCCTAGTATAAGCCAGGCCTTTATTGCCATGAGTACTACACAGACCTGTGCCTTGTATCCAATTGGAAATTAAAGCTATTAAGTAGTTCACATAATGATGGATCCATTGCTGCATCAGTGCTCCAGGGCTTGCACTAGTTGGTTTCTTGCTGGAATAGAATATGTTGGTTTTGTATTTAAAGCTGTCAGTGTTTCCCAAGCTGTTGAGTGTGCTGGCACACCTGTCTCTTCTCAGTTTAAAGTTTTGAGGGGGTGTAGCAGTCTAGGAAGTATTAAGGGTTTTCACTGTTTCATTGACTGAAAAAGTTTGGGAACGAATGATCTAAATGGTGTACAGCCCTTCCCCTGTAGAGAGACTCTTGCTCACTATGGCCACATTCACATGAGTATGGAGGTTTGTTTCCTCGGTGTTAAGAAGCAGTGGCACACCTTGTGGTGGCGATGTTGCTTGTACCCAGGGAATGCCTGTGTCACGCACCCTCTGGCGCATGGCATGGTTACTCTGGGTGGAGTAGGGGAGGCTGGGGCCAACACTGGGCTGGCCCCAGGACCTCTTACCTGGAGTCCTAGGGGCCTTCTGGAGTAGCAGCAGTGGTGATCCTGCCTCTCGAAGCCTGGCCAGCAGCTGGAGCATGGTTCTGGCTGGACAGGCTCTGGTTTGGGGTGGTATGTGCTGCTCCCATATGCGCTGCTTTGCTTTTTTATGTGAGTTTTTCTGATCACAGGAGATCCCAGGGTCAAAAAACTCCCCACACTGCTACTTTGCAGCACAGAGAACAGCTGAATGTTGCACCACAGATGTCTTCAGTGCCACATACAACAGGGCCACACTCATCTTGGTATGGCCTAAAGTGTGATCAACAAAGATGAATAAGATGGAGTTTTAAGGCTTAAAAGAAAGAGGGGAATTATCAAAGGACTCTTGGAAGGGCCCTTGATTTTTTTGGAACCTTTGGAATGGACAAACCCCTTTATTTTCATAATGTGGGGAAAAAGTGTTTAGAATCTGGGGAACGGACAATGTAACAGGTTAATCCTGGCTATAGGTGGGTAAAACACTTGAAATGCAGATATACACCACATAGCTTCTTTATTTGATCACATGGAAATTTTAAATTGGTGGTATTTATATAGTTACATAGGACTGCACAGATGTGAGAACAGAAGTTTACCCTTTAATGTTTCACAGAGTTTTTGACACTGGTATTCAGGAATTTCTTGTAAAGCTTTATTTATAATCCAGGCAATTTCTTTTATGGTTCTTGTGATTGGCAGCAGTTTTTCCTTCATGCAGAAACACTGCTTGCATTGTAGCCATTTTGCTCGTCAGCTGTTTCTTGACTTCAGAAAGTGTGCCAAGAGCTAGAAAACCTGTCTGTGAAGTTCTTCCTGTAGCGTGACAGCTCTCATTGACTTGCTTTGGGCTCCCCTTCCCATAAGAATCTTGATGTCCTGGGATGCTTGTTCCAATTCATGAGTCAGTAATGGGCATCTCTTTTTGCATGCAGTTGTTGTCATAAGGGGCCTGGTTTTCAGCCTAATTGCTTTCAACTGACTCCTTTTAAAAAGGCTGACGTTCCATCCTCACTACTCTAGTTGTGACTAGTATGGCAGCTCCCCAGGGTGCAAGATTCAGAACAAAATTAGCTGCAACACCTGAATGCCCCAGAGTGAAGTTAAAGTTGGAATTTGATCCTTTGCTCTAAATCTTGTTGTTTCTCATCTTGCCTCTCAAAGTGTGTTTAAATTTAAAGTTTGTTAGGCCCCCAGTCATGTGTAGGGTATAGCCCAATATACAGGGTGAGGGTTTGGAATTGAAGATGGCATTCAATAGTACTATTGAATGTGTTGGTCTAACTGTCTTTAAAGATCCCCACCCCCTTAGTAACTAAATACTGATTTTTTTCCTTAACTAATGTATACAGAGCTTAGTCATAGCTAATGTGCAGATGAGAGAAATCTTTCTATATGATATGTAGGTAGATGTGAAGCATAAAAAATTAGGGTTGGAAGGGACCTTAGGAAATCTAGTCCAACCACCTGCTCAGAGCAGGACCATCCCCCAACAAGATTATCCCAGCCAAAGCTTCATCTTTCTGAGTCTTAAACCTCCCAGGATGGAGATTCCACAACCCCTCTGGTTAGCCTGATCCTAGTGCTTTACTACCCTCCTAGTGAGAGGTTTCTTCCTAATGGTTAACCTAAACTTCTGTTGCTGGAACCTGAGACCATTGCTCCTTCTTCTGTCATCTGTCACCAATGAGAACAGTTCAGCTCCATTTTAGGTAGTTAAAGGCTGCTATTTAATCCCCCTCAGTCTTGTCTTCTGCAGACTAAATAAACCCAGTTCCCTCAGGCTTTCCTTAGAAATCATGTGCCTTAGCTCCCTCGCCACTTGTTGCCCTCTGCTGGACTCTCTCCAATTTGTCTGCATGCTTTCTGTAGTGGGGTCCTAAAACTGGACACAATACTCCAGATATGGCCTCATGACTGCTGAATAGAGGAGAATAATCACTTCCCTTGATCTTTCAGGAATGCTCCAATTAATGCAGCCCCATATGCCACTAGTCATCTTGGCAACAAGGGCACACTGGCTCATATTTAACTTCTTGTCCACTGTAAACCCCAAGTCCTTTTTTGCAGATCTGCTGCTTAGCCAGTCAGTCCCTAGCCTGTACCAGTCATGGGATTTTTCTGTTCAAAGTGCAGGACTTTGCACTTCTCCTTTTATTAAATCTCATTACGTTTCTTTTTGTCCTGTCTTCCCATTTGTTGAGGTCTCTCTGAATCCTAGCCCTACCGTCCAGCATATACTACTCCCTTCAGCTTGGTGTCATCTGCAGATTTGCTGAGGGTGCATTCCATTCCATCTTCCAGGTCATTGATGAAGATATTGAACAAAGATGGCCCCAGGACCAACCCCTGGGACATTCCACTTGACACTGGTTGCCAACTAGACATTAAGCCATTGATTACTACCCCTTAAGCCTGACAATCCAGCCAGTTTGTTTAGTTTCTTTTTTTTAATTACAGTCCATTCATCCAACCCAGAGTTTCTTAGTTTTCTTCAAGAATGTTGTGGGAGACGGTATCAAAAGCCTTGCTGAAGTCAAGGTATGTCACATCCGCTGCTCTCCCTGCATCCACAGAGCCAGTCTTCTCATCATAGAAGGCAGCCAGGTTGACTTGTCTGTGATAAATCCATACTGATTGTTCCTAATCATGTTTTCCAAGTGGTTAGAAATGGATTCCCTGAGCACCTGATCCATGATTTTTCCAAGGACTGAGGTGAACTGACTGGTCTATAGTTCCCTGGATCCCCTTCTTTCCCTTTCTTAAATATATAGGCATTATGTTTTCCCTTTTCAAATCATTTGGGACATCTCCCATTTGCCACAAGTTTTCAGAGATAATGGCCAGCAGCTCTGCAATCATATCGGCCAACACCTTCACCACTCTTGGGTGCATTGCGTCCAGCCCCATGGACTTGCGCACATTCAGCTTTTCTAAATAGTTCCTAAACTTGTTCTTTTGCCGTTGTCAGCTGCTGTCACATCTTTCCTAAACTGCCAGGTGCAGTAGCTTGGGAGCTGACCTTGCCTGTGAAGACTGAGGTAAAAAATGACGTTATCATCTATCACTAGTGTGCCCGCTTTGCTTTGAGTATCCAGTCACGTGCTGCCTTGGCACAGATGCCTGGTGATGGGCGCAAGAAAGCATCACGTAACCTCTGAAAGGGACCCCGATCACCCCAGGGAGGACCCCAGAACTCTCCTGCCGTGACTTTGAATGTTTCTTCAGTGGTGGGGTCTCCCGTTAGCGGTTCCTCGAGGTTGGTTGTTCTTCCAAATGGATATTTGCAGGGCTTCACCTCCCCTACACCCTTCTTATATGCCAGCCTCCTACGGGCCACCTGATCTTGATGTGGCTGGCCCTCCAGTCTTGGTGACTCTTGGCCATCGCATAGTCTCCAGTATTGGGCCCCCTTCTCCTTCTCCTAATAGACTGTGGATCCGTTGGCTATTCCCCTCTTTTGTGAGTCCCTCTTGTTTTTGGCCAGATGTCTGCTGCTTCATGCGAGCTATCCTCGGTGTATGGCTGTTGTCCGGATCCCTGAATGAAGGGTAGCTAGCCAAATGAGAAATATAAAGAAAAATTAAAACAGAAGACAACTGAGGAGTAGGCACAGGCTAATAGGAAACAAAAGGGAAGAACACAAAGGAAGGGGGAAAAAAAGGCAGGTATGTGAGAAAAATTAAAGATCGGGGTGAACCGCCTTACTAAAACTTGCTCTGTCCTAAAGCCTGTGCCTGGCTGCATCCATCGATGCTGCTCCACTCTCTGCCCTGTTCAGAGCTTCCTATGCCTCTCTTGGCTAATTCTCCTCCCCGACCCGGTCGGTATGTGCCTGGTGTGAGTAGTGTCCCTTGCCTTCTGTCTCTCCCTGCTCTTCCTGGAGTGGGGTCTCTTTCCACACGCTGGTGCTACCTGTGACCAGTGTGGGGTTCTTCTGCAGCTGTTGCTGCCTGGGTGCCCCCATGCTTGTGCCCCTAGGACAACAAGGTTATCTCCCCTATTCAGTAAGGGACTCGTACTTTCCCTGATCTTCCCCTTGTTGCTGACATTACTTGTAGAAACCCTTGTTTCTGATGCACTGATAGATATGTTTTCTGGCCAATACTGATGGCCAAGTTTTAGTGAGCCATATTGGCTGATACCGATCTAATTCCGATATGCAGCCAGGCAGCATAGAGAGTGGCTTCCAGCTAGTAAGTCTGTTGTGGGAGAAGTGGGGAGGGAATGGGCATGGGGGGTGGGGGTGAATAGATTGAGGCAACTACGGTGGGGGTGGGACTGGAGCTGGGGCTGAGACCGGGATGGAGCCATGAGTGGCTGGCAGAGGAGGGGGGTGGGGAGCAGCTCCCACCACTGCACCTACCCTGGGAGGGCATGGGGGGCATTTAACCCTGGATCTGTGCGCGGGGCAAAGGTGGCCTGCCACTGCAGGCTGGGGCCGGGGTGGTACTGTACTATTCCCGGTGGGGACTGGGCCGGGCTGCGCTCAGGGCAGGTGGTGGCAATGCTGGGAGGGGGGCTACAGGAGGGAGCTGCAGCCCCATCCAAATTCCCTGTAGTTCTGCCCACCCTTGGCCCCCACCCATGCAGATCTGGAGGCATATCCTCCTGATGCCCTCCCAGGGTGTGTGCAGTGGCGGGAACTGCCCACACCCCCACAGGCACTGGACAAGTTGCTTGTGGCTCCGTCCTAAGTTTGGCTGCAGCTGAGTAGCGCCAGCCCCACTCCCTTGCTACTGGGCTTTGATCTGGTCCCCCACCCTTGGTCCTTCCCTCACAACAGTCTTACCAGCCAGACCCGGCTGCTCTCCATACTGCTGGCCTGCGCTCCTGGCTACCTACATAATGTGCTGTGGCTGCGTGCATGCACGGGACATTTATTGGCAACATTATGGTCACATCAGCCCAAAAAAAGCTGTTTGCTGATGCTGTCAGTCTTCCTTATATCGGCACCTCTACTTGTTATCCTTTACTTCCCTTGCTAGCTTCAACTCCAGTTGTGTTTTGGTGTTCCTGATTTCATCCCTGCGTGCCTAAGCAGTACTCTTGTACTCCACCCTAGTAGTTTTTCCAAATTTCTATTTTTTGTAAGCTTCCCTTTTTTTGTGTGATAGCTTACTGAAGAGTTCCCTTCTAAGCCAAGCTGATCTGCTGCCATACTTGCTAGTCTTCCTCTGTGCTGGGATGGTTCAATTCTGTGTCCTCACTAAGGTGCTTTTGTTTTGGTTTTGGTTTTTTTTTAAATACAACCAGCTGTTCTGGACTCCCTTCAGACTTGCCTCCCAGGAGATCCTGCCCATCGGTTCCCTAAGAGAGTCAGTCTCTGCTCTTCTGAAGTCCAGGGTCCTGACTCTGCTGCTCTCCTTCCTTTCTTTCCTCAGGATCCTGAACTGAATCATCACATGATTGCTGCCGCCCAAGTTGCCTTCCACTTCTCCATGCCCCACCAAGTATTCCCTGTGTGTGAGCAGCAAGCTGAGAAGAACACAGCCCCCAGTTGGCCTCTCCAACATTTGCACTAGGAAGTTGCACCCAACACTCTCCAAAAACTTCCTGGATTGCCTGTGCACTGCTTGCTGTATCGCCCTTTCAGCAGATGTCAGGGTGATTGAAGTCTCCCATGAAAACCTGGGCCTGTTATTGAGGAAACTTCTGCTATCTGACTGTACTTTGGAAATTTATTATGGCATTCTCTTTTTTAAATTCCCTCTAACATCCCTTTTATTATTGGAATACGCAATCTCTGAGTGTTAAAGTTTTTGAGGCCTCACTGCAGGATTTGGAGGGAAACGTGTATTTGGGTAACATCTTCTTCTTTTTTTTTTTTTTTTTTCTCTTTCCCATGCCCATGAAAAAGCGAAGTATTTTTCCCTTGGGGAAAGAATGCCAGACAAGAAATATGTGCTACTGTGTTCACTGAGTTTAGGTAACTTAGTGCTAAAAATGCTTGGCTGATTGATTACAAAATTAATCCACTAATATCTCATGGTTTCAATTCTTTTCTCTTTTTCTGTGCTTCTTAGGGGAACATAAAAAGACAGGCACTGATCTGGTGTAGTTAGAGGATGGGGAGGGACTTTGGTGGAATACCCAGGAAAAACTTCTAGAGCCAGTGTAGCCCTCCAAACTGAATTGTTTAATTTGAAGTCATTCTATTTATAAAGTTCAAGTTGGTAATTAAAGGCCTGCGTGAGCTTGGCATGTAAATATTTATATCGTCTTAGAATGACACAGCAAGTGGGCCACAATGTTATCAGGCTCTGCCCACTAGGATTTCCCACCACTGCTAACACTGATGGTAATAACTGTGGGTATGCTAGGCAAAGATGCTACATGGAGTCAATAGCTAGGGTCCAGGCAAAATCATGACCTATACAATTCTATATAAAATTTGCCTACTCTGTGCTTGCTGGGATTTTTTGTTTTTTTTGTGGGTACTTGGGGATGCTAATCAAGATGAGGGTTGAGATGATATAAAAAAGGATGAGGGTTGCCTAAGCCTGGGTTTTTTAAGTTTCCTCATTTGTTTTTCAAAAGTGCTTAATACTTCTAAGCAGATCTGTGCTCAGGACTAGTAGGTAATGTTATGTATTAGGTAGGTAAAAGTGGATTTAGGCACTTAATTTTGGGGGGCCCTTTTTAAACAAATAATGGCCTTGTCTGAGATGTTGTGCAATTTATACATCAGAATCTCAGCTTTAGTTGCTAGGTAAGAACAGAACAGTAAATACTTTCCAGGAGCCATTTGATGCCTCTAACTCCCCTGTCTTCCTGCCACTGCTGCTGTCCCCTCTGAGTAAGCAACACCCATTCATAAATTTTTAAATTTTTTCTAGTCAATCTTTTGGATAATGAATGCCCTTTTCCCTCCCTCAGTTGGAGTGATGGGTGTACCTTAAGGCTGTACAGTACTCTCACCCATCCTGAGAGACTGGTGCTGACTGGTAAGCACTTTATTACTAACATCCTCAGTCAGCTATTCTGTTTAAATCTCTTTGAATAACTTACTGTTAGTCAGTGCCTGGAAGTTTCCTCTAGTGTAGAAAAGCTTTTGCTTGCTGCTGTTGTGATCTGACTTTCTTCCTTTTTCCATTATTATAGATTGAGGTTATGATAAAATAACTTGCTGTCAGTAGCCGATAAACATGACTTCTACAGTGCAACCTGTATGCAAAGTATTTTAAAAAGCAGCATGAAATATGACTAAAAGGAAGCCTTTTTCCATGGGCCACCTACCCAATTCAGCAGGTAGCTCCTCAATTATTTAAAATGACCTCTGGATTTACAGTTGCTAATATTCCGTTCAAATTGGACTTTTGGCTTGTAGTAGGTAAACATTATCTAGTATGAATGGGGATAATTAAACCTCTGAGACACCATTACTGAAACATGGATGCAGAATGCTTAGACCAAGCTGAACATAGGGTGCAACACTTAGAAATTCCAAGGCCTACTGCCAACAATAATCAGAAGAATAAACCTTTTTAAAACTGTAGTCCAGCTTTCCATGTTCGTAAAAGCCTCATCACTGAGATGAGGGAGCAGCTTGATGGAAACTTTTTAAGCTCGTCTTGGAGGCCTTAAAATGCCACATTGGCTAGGGACAGAAGTTGCACATAAACTGGCTTAAGTGATCAGAAACCAGTTTAAACCTGTAACTGAACAGAACTTCTGTGCACATAAACCAGCTTCAAAATGGCCAAAACTGGTTTAAAATAAATCTGGTTGAATGTAGTATCAGACTTAACTGATTTGGGTCAAACCAGTTTATGAAACTTCTGTCCCTGACCCTTTCCTGGTTCAAGTTAAACTGGAGTCCCCCAGCATCCCATCATGCTTTGCAGACCTGAGGTGGGCTGTGCTGTGCTGCCTACTCCAGAGAGCAGGGCTGGTTGTGACCCTCTGCTCCCTAGCTGGAGCAGTGAGGGCTGGCTCACTGGCCCCCCAGGCAAACCCTGGTTGGGGTCTGGGGCTGTGGAGGGGGGGTTAAACTCCCCATCTCCCAAGTATAGAGCTGCCCAGCCCTGCTTGCTTACTGCTGGCTGTAACTGTGGACTACAAATTCCAGAGGCACCTGGAAACAGGAAGAAGAAATGATGAGCAACCCTGCAGAGTCCTGCTTCTGTGACTGGACTGCAAATCCCAGAGAACTTGGAGCAGCAGGAAGAGGAAACAAACACACAGCCCATGCTAGCTATGTGTCAGAGAGCTGTGCTCTAGCACTTCCTGGTTCTGCCTTGAGCCACTGCAGGCATGTGGCTGCATTACCTGAATCAAAAGTGAATGTCTTCATTTGTTTGTTGGTGCAGTCTTTGCAGCTTAAACTAACTTGCAAAGACTGAATCAATTCAGTCTTGAGCTTTTTGACTATCTGTACTTAGCCATTTTGGTAAAAATGCTGGGTGTTTGGGGGCTGCTTAGTAAGCTAACAACTCCATTTCCTGGATGGGGAGGTAATTTTTCTATTTATCCCCTGTGTGCATGCCAACATGTAGCTGCCAGGTTTCAGTACTGCTGAGATTCTCCAGGCCATTCATTGACCTGGATGTACAAATTTACTATTCATCTGAAATGGGAGAATTTTTCCAGTTCCGCTAAAAATAGGAATAATCAGGATATCAGTTACAGCTGGGTCTGCTTTTTAATTTTAAATGAAAACCTTAGTTCACATGACCAACCTTGTTAGCAGCAGCTAGAAGCTCTTTACTATTCCCTATGAGAACCTTTGCACCTTGCTTGTCTTCTTTCCTGTTGGTCCTTGCCATGTATTTGTTGTTTTATGAGTAGGAATAGAGGATCTCTGGCTTGGAGAAAGCTGGATTGGTTATCAATACCCAGCTATTGAAGCTGGGGTAAGACTTGCTTGTGTGTTCTTCCAGGCCATAAATTCATGCCATACTGACTCTTGTTTTGCTGAACGAGGCCTCGATGTCGTCATTTTGTCTTATTTTGCCAATTCTTTGGGGTGGAGTGAACCAATCTAATATAGTAGCATTTCTACAATCCTGAAAGTAATATGGGGAATATTCAGCCTTTTCAAATCTAGACTTGTGCCACATGAAGTGATAGGAAAGTCAGTGTTCATTTGAACACCAGCTTCTAAAGTTTCAGGAGAGGTTTATATCCAGATTTTGAATTTCTGTGTAAGCGGAGAGCTAAATTGGCATTTTGTTTTAGTTATATGTCTCATAAGGAGAAATGGACAAGGGACAGATCAGTGGTGGTACAAGAAAAGGAGGTTTTTCTGAAAAATCTTAAACTGAAAAATGTTTTTGTTGAAGTTAGAAAGTTAAACAAGAAAATTGAGTGTCAGACTTTTTTTATTTCTCTCAACCCCCTGTAGCTTTTGCTAGAGACAAAGTGGATTATTTATGATCCTGTGTTGAATCTTTAAGAAGTAATAGTCTGCTTACCAGGAAGAATCCTGATGTGTAGCTGAGCAGTTGTATCTTAATTATACTTGCACTGCTACTGAGTTCAAATTGCAGTTTGGGTAGCCTGTAAATATATCTTTGGTATGTTTGCCAAATCTGCCTCAGCTAGTTTGAGTCGAAAATTTGTTCCTGGACAATGTTTGGTAGGACCCCACAGGATAAAATTGTGGTCCTGCTGTAGTCCGTGGGAGATTTCCATTTGCATTTGGCTTTTACTCTGAAATGCCTTCTTTTAGAAGGAGAGTGCATATGTTGCACATGATCCTTCATTGAAAGAGAACTTGATAATATGAAAATGCTAGTGTCTAGTATCAAAGCATTTGAAAGGTAATTTTACTATTATCTAGTCCAAACTTTCTCTTGAAGAGGATTGATGGTCTAATGGTTGTAGAAGAGCAGGGTTCTGTTTCTCCTTGATTCACTGAGTGAATTTGAAGTCACACAGCTAGCCAGTGTCTCAGTTTCACCATACATATAATTGGGATAATATCTCCATGTTAAGGGAGTTGTCATTATTTTATTTCAGTATGTGTTAGATTTTTTTTTCAATTCTTTTGAAGTAGAAATTGCTACAAGTGCCAGATAATATCAAACCTACCCATTTTTGTAGTTTTGCAAGGCTGTTGTCTCAACTTCTTTCTTTTAAAATCTTTTGAAAGTGGAAATGGATATCATCTCTTTAATTTAAAAAAAAAAATTAAATATAGGTTATGGAGTTCTAACTTTGTAATCATGGACATGAGTAGTTCCCAGTCAAGTTAGGGAAATTTCACTTAGCTGTTTGCCTGAAAGCTGAGGTACCAGTGAAGTATGCACTAACCGATGTGTCTCTATCTTCATCAAGAAAGACTGCGTACATATAATATTCATGATGTCATTTGGACAAATGAATAAGTTGCAGGTGTTCAAACAATTGAAAGTAATAAGGCCAGGCATTTGATTGATGACTGAAGCTGCCTGCTTGCTGAAATAAAGAGATGTTGTGGGTGATGTCAGATGAGAAGACTGCTACTACCCAGACGGGCCATGCTGTAGCTTTGTGTCATATTCTTACTTGCTGTGACCCCACCGCTCCTTAATTGGGAAAGAGCTCCTTGAGAAGGATCTGGCTTGAGAGAGGACTGCTGAGTGAGACACATGGCTGAGTCTCTGAGGTATGAGTGAGGCTGATAGGTTTATTGTAGTAGATGCTGCCAAGCAGAAACCATTCTTTGTGGCTTTCAGTGACTCTCACTACAGTGGCATTTCCATCACTGCCCATCGTGATGGGAGCAGGGGTATTTCTCAGATTGTTATTTTGTGTTGTCTAGCCCTCCTCAGAGCAGGGCAGGGCATCTCAGTGACTGATTTATTTAAAGTCTATGCTGCTGCCACTGATGCTTGCAGTAGTGAAAATGGTTACAAATGTTAAGACAAAGGCTGGTGACAACAGGCACCTGTTAATTTTGTGGTTTTTAAGGTGTTAGCAGTTATTTTAACACTAACAAAGGAAGCTACATGTTTGAGCACATCGTATACTGCTTCAAGTTACCGGAAAACTTCTAGCATCAGGGAGCCAGTAGCATCGTTTGTTTAAAAGCAGATATTTCTTATATCACTCCCAATAACCACTTTGATTACATTTGGATTCTTTTTGCTCCTCACTGCAGAGGTGTTCCACTGTGCGCTTGTCCTCATGAAGAATGGCATGTCCCCAGCCTCTGTTTTGAGTATCAGCTTCTAATATGATCTAAATATCCTAGCAAAAAAGTGTTGACCTGACCTCATAATACCACTGACTTTCTGAGCAGTTGTGTAATCAAAGGGTTACAGCACTTGCATTGGGTTTTCTTGCCAAAGAACCTGACTTAGACTGAATATTTTAAACAAAGTTGTGACGGCAAAGTAGTTAAGGATGCAATATTTAAAAATGAGAATTGCACATGCTAGTGTTGAGTAACGCTAGTCTTGGGAGGAGTATAAACTGAAATCAGAACTTCTTGACGTTTTTATGCTTAATTTTGTCAATTTTAATTATTGTGTGGAATATTACCTCTTCTTGTTTGATGTTCCTTTAAAAGTAAGTGGAAATTAGGAAGAAAAAATATTAAGTGATTTGGAAGAGAGGATTTAGAATAGAAATCCTTTTTCAGCCCTGAGCGTAGGTGATGGGTACTCTAAATCAATAAAATACCCAAAAAAGAGCTTGTATTGGCAAAAGATTGTCTTCTGGCGGGCCTTCCTCTGTCACACATTTCACCTTGTCAGAAAATGTCTCCTTTAGTACTGTCATGGTATTTTACATATTGTTGCTCTGGAGGGAGATTGAGTGACTTGTTCAGTTTGGCTTGAAGCTGAAATTGTGCTATATCTTGCAGGGGAACTATGAGTTCACACCTCTGCCTCATTGTATCCAACTGACTTGTAAAAGCAGGCATCGCTTTTAAGTGTGCCTGTTTAGTGTTTGTTCGCTCACTCTCTCGCTCCTCCCTCCCCGCCCCTACTATCAGTTAACAAGAGGTGTTTGATTTTTCAGATACAAGATGGTTGCAGAGGACATGTACATAAGAAAAAAAAGAGTTGGGGGCTGTTTATAACAGGGAGAAGCAGCGAAGGTGTAGCTAAAGTAGTCAGTAGGATACTTCACACTCTTCTTCTGGGGAAATATCAACAAGGGAAAGATTGTGTTATTACTCTGTATATTTTGTAGAAGCTTCTGGATGTCTGAGCCCTCTGTGTCTATGTACAGACATTCAAACAGCCTGAATTAATTCAGTTTTTGCAGGTTAGTCTAGCCTACATAGATTGTCTACTCACTTGCAAATTGGTTCATTCACTTTTTGATTCTGGAAATGCAGGCACTTGCCTGCAGTGGCTCAGGCTAGAAGCTGGGGTGGGGGTGGGGGGGCACTAGAGCAACCCTCTCTTCTCTTTGGCAGCAGCCACAAGCCTGGAGGGCAACTGACCTGGAGGGGGAGCATGGCCGGACCCTGGCAGGCTGCTAAGTATGATTGGGTGGGATGGGGTTTAAACCCCAACCCTGGCCTGCAGGGACCTCAGCCAGGGTGTGCCTGGATGGGGAAGGGGGGAAGCAGCCCCTGCCAGGCTTGTTCTTGTGGGGGGGACATGGCCAGACACCAGCCTGGACAGTACCTCAGGTGAGGGGAGGGGGCTGGGATGGGGACTAAACTCCCCTGTCTTCCCTCTGTCCTACCAGGATGGGGACCTCAGTTGGGGTCTGCTTGACTTCCTACCTTGCTGGCCTCTCGTGGTAGGGGACGTGGCCAGAGCCAGCTGGCATGGCTCTCCCATTTGCCTGCCTTGCCCAGGGCTGAGCTTGGGGGGTCTGAGCCAAGCTGGCCAATGTGTGCTGCTGAGAGTGGGTGTGAAAGGGCTGGGCTGGGCAGGGCCAGGCCATGGGGATAGGGCCCTTCTGAGCCTCCTGGGGCTTGGGTTGGGGCCGTGGGAGCTGTGCTCTGGATTGCTCCTGGTTCCCTGCGCCCAGGCTAGGCTGGGCTGGGCTGTCGTACAGCTGCAGGTGGCTGTGAAGGGCCCTGTCTACCCACAGCTGGCCCTGCTCAGCCCTGGGTGAGGTGTGTAAATAGCAGGGCAGGGCCCTTCCCAGTAGCTGTGGCTCTGTGAGTCTGGTCTGACACACATGGGCAGTGGCTGGCCAGGCACCAGTGTGGAGGTGATGCCACTGTAGCTGCAGGTGGGTGCCTTGGCATCTGGACTGTCTGTGCAGGATGAGTCCATTTGTACCTGCAGCTGCTTGGGCAGAGCCTAGCAACCACCCACCACAGGGGCGTGTGTGCCCACAGCTGCAGCTGCACCTCCCGCACAGTGACGGACGGGCTGTGGTGGTGGTGGCAGCCATAGGCACGATCTTCCCAGCAGATGGCTGCCAGGCTCTGGGCCCGCTGGTGTCTCCAAGCTGGCCTGGGTAGCTGTAGGCACAATGAACTAGTTTAGTATGTCCAGCCTAGCTGCCATGGTGCCCAGCCACAGCCACAGTGGCATTGCCTCTGTGCCGCTACCTGGTCAGCTGCCTCCCATGCTTGCTGAACCAGGCTGTCATGGAGCTGCAGCTGGCTGGGAAGGGCTGTGCTCCCATGGCCTGGCCTGGGCTGACCCTGCTATCTGCCTGTCTCATCTGGGGCTGAGTGGGGCTGGCTGCAGGCGCTGCTGATGGTGGTCACAGAGGGGCTGTACTGGGCCGGGCCATGGGGGCAGGGCCCTTCCCTGCCACCTGCAGCACCATGACAGCCCAGCCCAGCCTGTGTGTAGGGAGCTGGGAGCAATCCGGGTACATGGCTCCCTCAGCCCTAGCCCAAGCCCAAGCCACAGCCAGCTGGGAAGGGGCCTGTCTCCATGGCCCAGCCTGGGCTGGCCCCTCCACACCTGCCCTCAGCAGTGCCTGCAGGCTGGTCAAGCTCAGTCCCCCAACCCCAGCCCCAGGCAAGGCAGGCTGGCCACACCCATGCCCCTGATTTGGCTACGGAGCACAGGGGTGGGGCCAGCCATGCTCTATGGAGCAGACAGCACAGCCCAGCCCAGAGTGTAAAAGCATGCTGGGATGCTGGCGGACTTTGATTTAATGTAAACCAGGAAGGGGTCTGGGAGAGAAGTTCTATAAAACGGTTTGATCCAAATCAGTTAAGTCTGGTATTATGTTCAACCAGGTTTATCTTAAACCAATTTCAGCCATTTGGAAACAGAAGTTGAGTGCACATAAACCAGTCCTGTTACAGGTTTAAACCAATTTATGTAACTTCTGTCCCTAGCCTAATATGCATGACCTCCTGATGCTGCTCTCCTGCTTCCCTTGCTGTGAGATGAAGAGCCAGCACAGCTGTGAGTTTGGTTTCGTAGAGAGCATGTGCTTTGGGGGACACCCGGCTGTGGGAAAATGTTTTTTTCCCTTCCTATTGTCTTGGTATTTATGATCTCAAAAGATAGGGAAAGCTTGATTTTATTATTTATTTATTGATTTACTTATTTATTATTGTTTAAAATTTATTTATTCCCTTCCCCTCCTGGCCTGGGGAATTAGAGCCTTTTCTTTGGAAGTAGAGGATAGGCAGGTCAAAAAGCTTTGCTCAAGAGAATCAGGGTAATTTTTGCACTGAAAGAATCACTTCTTGGCATGTAATGTATTTATTTAACCCAAACCATGTTTTGTTTTTTTTTAGCTATTTTCTTTGTTATAAGTATCTGCTTGATGTACACTGTATTATCCAGCCAGATAAGATACTCTAGTCAGGTCTTTTGGGTGACCAGTTCTAAAAACAAAGATTTCTGCTGGCTATACCCAAAAAAAAAAAAAAAATCCCAAAAAACTTGAATCTTTTTTCTTTTCTTTTTCCAGGCTCCAGATAAAAGGAAAGCACTAGAAGAGACCAAAGCATACACAACCCAATCTCTAGCCAGTGTTGCTTATCAAATCAATGCACTGGCCAACAATGTACTCCAACTGTTGGACATCCAAGCATCCCAGCTACGGAGAATGGAGTCCTCTATCAATCATATATCCCAGGTAACCTTTCATCTTAAACTGAGCTAAAACAAGAAAATAGCCTTGGGGAGTTAGCTGTCTACCTTCCTTTCCTCCTCCCCTCCCCCCTGCACTTGATCAGTTCATCATGACCAAGATGTTATCTGTGCCTGAGTCATCAAATCTTTCATTATGGGGAGAAAAGTTACTTGGGTGGCTGTTCCCCTTGTTGGGCATTGCATAGCTACCATGGATTTTCTTTATTAAATTTTCTATGGAATCATTTGAACTGCATTTACCTTATGAAAGGTACTTTCATAAAAAAATTGGAATTAAAGTGAAACTAAGTTCATTCTCTCTCAATTTTATATTAACTCTAAGTATTTAGTCTCTAAAGCAAATAGTTCAGTCTCTAAAACTTCTAACTGTTGGATTTTAAATGAAGTAGAGGGTGGATGCTTCTTGTTACAGCATTTTTAACAAAGTACTTCATATGTTTATGGCATAGTTAGCTAATACTTTCTTGTGTTCCCATTAACGTTTTGAACTTCTTACACCCAGCTTTCTCATTTACCTGTTAATTTATTTAATAATGTAAACCAATCTCAACTTTGGACTGTGCCCTCTCTGGCTTTTTAAGTTTGTTTCTGAAATATCAGCTTCTTCTGTGCCCATCTTATTTTTCTACCTGATGCCAGAGCTGTGGAGCCCAAGCTGTTTGCAGCCTGCTTGCTGAAGCTGCCCAGAACCCAGGCTGGCTACAAAACAACTGCGCTGGGCTCCACAGCTCTGGCATCAGCTCCGTGTGTGCAGTCATTGCCAGCAGGGAGCTGTGCTGGAGCTGTGGAGCCTAGCACGGCTGTTTTGCAGCCTACCTGCTGCTTTCTGCAGCTGCCCAGAGCCCAGGCTGACTACAAGTGGCTGTGCTGGGCTCCGGATTCCAGTCACCAGCTCCGTGCTGGGAGCAGGGGAGAGACCGGGGTTGTGCTGCCTCAGGCCCCTCCCCCACTGGGGCTCTGGAGCCCAGCACAGCTGTTTGTAGCCTTCTGGCTGCAGCCAGCTCTGGCTCTGGGTGGCTGCTGCCAGCCGGGAGCCCGGGCTGCTCCCAGCAGGCAGCTAGGATGCTGCAAGCCCTGCTGGGAGCAGCCAGGTACCAGCAGCTACCCAAAGCTGGGTAGCTGCTGACAGCTACAGAGCCCAGGCTGGGGGGCAGGGGCAGCAGGGTGCACAGCAGCAGGGCTGGGGGGTGGGGGCTTTGGGTACAGAGCAAGGGGCACAAGCAGGGCATCCTGCTATGAACCCCCTGCCCTCATTTTGTTTTTCTGGCATGCTGACACCCCGGCACCTTCCAAGGTAGGCATTGTGGTGTTTTTCAGCATTCCGGCCAAAAAAAGTTGTCTACCCCTGCTTTGTGCCTATAGGTTTCAGCTGCTTCATAGCAGAATGTGCATGAGGGTTGTTCAGTCTGCTGAAAATATTTTCATTATCCATTTTGACCCTTGAGGTGGTAGGTCAACATTGTTTACCTTCTTAGGGGGTTATCTGGGAAATGGGAGAAGACTTCCATGTCTGGCTGAGGCTTAGGCATTATAGTAAAGAACCCCAGCATGGCAGGATTTTGAAGAAGGGGTTGCTTTTTTTTTTAAGGGAGGACAGGGTAAAGAACAATGGTAAAAGAAGGCTATAGAAAGAATGTGAGACGTCCAGACTGATACGGTTCATGGGATGGGTGTAGGATTCTCACAAGCTTATTCTTTATTCCTTATAGTTTGCCAAGCTCCGGTTAGCCAGTCACTTCATCCAGCATGCTTCCCTGTAATAGCTCAAGTTCCTAAAAAATTGTTAACCCACATACTACTTTGACTCTCCATCTTAGCCTTAATACTAAGACACAGAAAGCAGTAAGCAGGAGGCTGATGTCCTATCTACCTCCTGCATTACTGTCTTTCAGGAAGAGATATGAGTAGGCTGTGGGGCCCAGGGCAAATTGGCACGTGAGGGGCCCGGCCCCTGGACGGAAAGAAGCCAGTGGTGGATTCAGCAGCAAGGGAGGGGGTGCCGAATGGCCAGATGTGAAGCTGGCAGCATTGTAGACTCACCACAGCCACTCTGCCCAGCTCTGTGGGGCCCCCCAAAGCACAGGGTTGGGTGCGGGTGCCCCAGTTTACCTCCCTGCTCCCTAGGGACAGCCCTGCTGGGACTTGAGCAGCATAGAATAGGATCCTTAAACATTTAAATTCTAAATAGATGGAATAGGATCTGGCTAAAACAGCCAGGCCTGGTTGAAGCAATTCCTTTATAATAAAGTAATGAGATGAAATGAATTTCAAAATGCCTCTTTTTTTTTTTTTTGTTTTGGGTTTTTTTAACTGCATTATTTCAACATATATGATGGATTTGAAACCCTTAGGTGCCCAGCCATATCACGTTTGTGGTATGCCTTACTGGCCAAGCACTGGCTATCAAACCCATTTCACATAGCCTCTGGCTCACCTCTTTCCCCTTAGTCCCTCACCCCCATCACACATGCACATGCACTCACCACCTTTATCAATGAGCATGCCAAATACTCTGGTAATTGTGGTTTTAGAATCTTCCTGCTGAACAGCGGCACAGTAGTTGAGCTGCATTTTGCACAGACAGGTAGGTGGGGAGGAAGAATTTCTGTACATGCAAACGTACTTAGTAGTTCCCTTGGCTTTCTTTTAAAACTGTTGTAAAATGCTTACTTAATGCCTAATATGCATTCTTTTGACATAGCTTTTTCATTAACCTGAAAACATTATCTGTCATCCAAACAATGAACTAGTTTAAAAAAAAAAAAAAGAGAGAGAGAGAAAAGGAAATTTCTATAGATAAGAGACTTTTTCATAATAACAAAAAAAAAAAAAGGGCAGAAAAATGCTTCTGGACCCTCAAACCTTAACTGCCTTCAAAGATGGAACAGACTAGGAACTAAAAGTATACTAGACTTTCACTTCCACATTCTCTGCTTTTTCACCGTCATATACTTTAACTACAGGTTTTCACAAGTCTTGACATGTCATCTAGTACAAAAAAAAATGAGAACAGCTCTGGCGAATGTGTTCAGCTGAAAATGCGTACTTTCCTTGGCTCCGTGATATGAATAGTCATGTAAAGCTCAAATAGTTGATACTGGCACAAAAGGTGTAACCCCCTGTACTATTTTGCTGTTTTGAGTTGAAGGCACTCTTCTGAAAGCTGTTGAGTCACCTGATACATGAACTGTTTGCTAAAGACTATGAACAATTGGTGCTTTGTAAAGCTTTTGAAGAGAGTTTAGCAAGGTCACTAGTAGTTTCTGTCTGTTTGGTTTTTCCTGAAACTAATCCCAATTAAAAAGAAATCTCTTTGCACTAATTTTAGAAAATTTAAAGCTTAACTGTATGCATGCATGTGCACGCACATGTGCATGTGTATGCACGTGTTGGTTACTTAATCTTTTTTTTTTAATTCAGACCTTCAGTTTTGTATCTTCTTAAACCTTGCCGTTCTCTCCTTTACTTCCTGTTTCAAAAATTGCTCTTTTAGAAAACTTGTTGTCACTTTACCCATGCTTGTATTAGCTTTAAATATTTTTCTCTGGAAACAGCTCAGATATGTATATTCAAATTCTGAGAATTCACTGAAGTCCTTCATTCAAAACCAGGATGAGAGCCTTTAGTCATTCTTGGTCAGGATTTTATTTCTTCTTGGACATAAGTTTCTCTGTGGCATTGCTGGTCTGGCAAAAATTAAGTTTTGCACCTTGGGGCAGATATGCATGAAAGAATACAGTGGTCTCTTGATGCAACTTTCATTTGTAACCAAACCTCAGGAAAAAAATGGCATGGTTCTCTAGTTCTTGTTTTGTGCACAAAACATGCCTCATCTCCCCTCCAAACCTCCACCTCATGCAAATGGCTTAAGTTTTTTCTTCAAATCCCCAACTGCAGAATAACTCCTTCTGCAAGATCAGTTTGAATATTTAGTGAGAGCAATAACTGATGGTCACCTTGTTTGTTCGAGACTTGTTTTTTAAGATTAAACAGCCCATCATCCAACTTAAGAAAAAAATGTTTTATTTTATAATTTTCCTAATAAATAAGTAAGGTCTTCATGTGTATCACTTGGTTCTTAAAGATGAACAAAATTCTTGGGTCATAGGTGATATCTTTTATTAGACCAAGTAGATAGTAGCAAAAAAAGTGTCTTTACAAGCTTTTGGGTACGCATGACGTTCTTCAGACTGAGGAGAATTAAAAGATTGTAAAAGTACACATAAGTAAAAGTACTTTTACAATCTTTGAATTCTCCTCAGCCTGAAGAAGGGTGTGTCTATCTGAAAGCTTGGAAAAAAATAAACTTTTTTTGCTACTATTTAGTTGGTATAATAAAAGATACCACATGTGACCCAAGAGCTTTGTTTTAGGGGTGCACCTTTTTGGTGTAAAACCGATGATGGGGGACAATACCCATGATCAGCCATATTGGCTGATACTGACTTGATTGCTTATTATGCAGCCTGGAGAGCAGTGTCCTACTGGTAAGTCTGTGGGGAGAAGTGGGGTGCCAGGGGCATAGATCAAGGCCATGGTGAGGGAGGGAGTGGGGCTGGCAGTGCACAGCTGGGGCAGAGCACCGGATGGAGCCGTGGCTCTCCTGGTGGGGGTGAGTTGGTTCCTGTTGCTGTGTGCACCCCCAGAGGAGGCATGTGCCCCCCAAACCTGTGCGCAGAACAATGGCGGGCTACCTCTGCACATTCAGGCTTGGAGGCTGCATCCAGCTCTTCCTGGCATGGACTGGGCCCAGGCTGTGCTCATGGTGGGCAGGGGTGGAGTGGGTGACAGCAATGCTGGGAGAGGGAGCTAAACAGGGGCTACAGTCACCCCAAAATTCACTGTAGCCACCCTGTAGCCCCTCCTGCTGCCACCCACCTCATCCTGTCTGCCCCGAGCACAGTGGCGGGCCCTGCTCCCGCAGGGAAGAGCTTGGTGCAGCCTCTGGCCCTGAGCACACAGCAGCAGCCCATCTTTGCTCCACTCAGAGTTGGGGGACATGTCCCCCATGCCTCCTTTGAGGGTGCACAATGGTAGGAATCACCACCTCTCTCCCTGCAATCCCTGGGTGAGCCACAGCTCCGTCTTTCATGCCCAGCCCTGCTCCCTTTCGCCATGAGGGCCTCGATTACGTGCACGCACATGCTGCTTTCCAAGCTGATGGGTTGAATTCCTGGTTGGGTGCGTGCTGTGGCTGTGCACGTACACCCATTTATCTGTGACACTTGGCCACATCAGTCAAAAAAAACCTGATTGTCGATTTAATGTCATTTTTCTGTTATCAGTGCCAATACAATGTGGACCAATGTATTGTTGCATCTCTACTTTTTTTTCCTCTCTTTTTCTCAGACCAGCATGACTACAACATATACCCCACTTGGTTCTTGACATGTTACATTAAATGGTGTACTTCACTCTTACAAGTGGGGGTCAGACTTGAAGGTCTACAAGGTCATTTCTGACCCTACTTCTATGATTCTAAGTCTTAGTTACAGGAATCTTACTAGTATGCAGATTATAATGCTTATTTTAAACTGATGGCTAATTCCTATGCTAAAACTCTAATTGCTTTAAAAAAAATTTAAAAGGCAAACAAATGAGGGGACTTTGCACAAATAAGTGAGGCATGGAGATACATTTTTCCTGAGGGCATGTGTACGCGGCATAGGTGCTGGCTGGAGCTTGTGACCTCCTTGCTAGATTTAAGGTAGTATGGTTGTGTTTGAATGCTTCTGTCATGTGTTCTGAGGTAGATGTCAGCTTGGACTGGAGTAAGCCACTTCACTGTTACTTTCTGTTGTACTTCTGTTTTCATAGAGCTCAGCTCTTCAGCTTACATCTCTGAATACACACTTGAATTTTGTCAGGTTGCTCCCACCCTTTCAGTCTGTTAACATGTGGTAAATTCAGAGCTTGTATTGGATTGTCTCTTGGCTATATAGTCTTTCGAAACCAAAGCTTACACTTGATAAATTGGATACTTTTTTATTGGAGAGAATTCTCTCTATTTACTCTGGCTGTTTTTTTGAGGGAGTACTGACATGTGGGTGTGCTTTCCAACTGTTTCATTGTTGTCCCCATCCCCCTTCATGAAAACAGATTAATCTAAGAAGCAGCCTACCATTTTGGTATAGTAAAGAGAATTGAGATGAATCTGGCTTTCCTGTGTTAAAGGAGAGATGGGGTGACAGGGGCATCCTTGTTTACTGTGTCAACTGAAATGTAGTTTATCAGCACTTCCATTTATATAAGAGCAGCTGCAGTATTGGATGTAGCTAGTAGTTTCTCTTTCTTGAATATAAACAGTTCTAAAATAGCTCTGTATTTAAATCTATGCCAACTGAAGCATGGAGGAAGAAAGACTCCCTTTCAAAGATAACATGTTGGACAGAAAACCTACATTCAGAGTGAATAATTTTTCTCCCCTGACTCTAACACTGATCTCTGTTGTGGAGTGAGGGGTTTTGTAGAACATAATTCTGAATGTGATTCACTAGTGCATCTTCAATTAAAATTAACACAAAAAAATCTTAATTTAAAATTAACTTAATCTAAAAATGAAGGCAAGGCCTAGTTTTAAGAGCCCTTCCTGCCCTCATATCTAATTTGGCTTCATGGCTTGGTTTGAACACCACACGTATTATACTGTTGTTGTAGTCTTGGTGAACCTGTGGCACAAGCTTATGCAACAGATACAGTCTGTTCTCTTAAGGCTTCTCAACTGTTGTCTTGACTTTGTCTTCAGAAAACAAATGCCGGGGGGTTAATTTTTTATCCTAATATTTTATCAGCCATCTGTGCTTTCAAGTCAGATCCTGGGAAGTTTTATGCACAGGGCTCTGGAGTTTGGCAGTTCATCCCAGACACCTCTATGTACTAGTGGTTTGAGACTAGATTTATTAATCTGTGGATTCCAAGTCTTGGTTGTCAGGGCTTGGAAAACAGAATGTCATGTGAACCTTGCTTTTCCCTTGACCAAATTTTAAATGTCCTTTTCTTTCTTTTTCTTTTAAAAGTTCTCTGCCTGTTAAATTAAGGCTTTGTTTATGTAGCACAATATGAGGTGGTGTGCACAGGTACCAATGTTGGTACTAGAAACATGCTTTCCCCTGGCTAACTGGCTGAGAAGCAAGGTTAATTGACATTGTACTAATGAGGCTATACTCTTTCCAGTATCTGAGGTAACGTGTTCAGAGCTAGCTTGTGTATCTCTGCACAGGACTATTTTACCATGTAGATATATACTCAAAGTAAATGGATTTGGTTGGACTGGAGAACAACTTTGATCTTACAAGGATAAAATAAAGGCCAGAATCACTGTTGGTATACTTTCTGCACCAATTGAGTCATGAAGCGACTGCTCAACATCAAGATTCAGAGTAGTTCCACTTCTGCATCAAAAGGGATGACTCCTACATTTCAAGGGCATATGATCAACTGGACAGTATGAGTCACAGTGCATTTGTTTCTGCACATGTCCTAGTTTGTTTGTTGTTTACTTTACCCATTTTGCAACTCTTCCCTCAGTTCAAATAGTCTTTGAGTCCTATCAGTCACACAGTGATATTGTGAAAGGTTATAGTTTTAGCTATTAAACTCCCTCTTTTTTTTTTTTTAAACTTTTACAGTCAAGTAATGCCTTTGAATAAGCTTTGGACGCTTTGTTAAATAATAAATTAAAAAAGCTTTTATAGAATCTGTTTTATTAACTTAAACTCAGAAGCTTACTACCGTGAGAATTGCTTGAAAGGCTTTTAGCTGGTGGTTTTGTTTAACAAAAGAGTAGGAATTTTGTAAGGACCTTCAAATCTTTAGCCAAAGCCCTTTATGTTGGGGAAAATGTATCAGCAAAAATGAAATGCATCATGAACATGTTAAAGTCTGATGTGTACTCTTTGACTGGTTACTCTTTCTTCCCATGCATCTGATATAAGCCAGTGCTTCTCTAATGGGATGCTGCACAATCCTTTTTAAGGATGCTGCAGAATTGCACAATATTGGCACTATTAGGTATGCAAGCATCTATGCATGATTCACAAGATAAACCCAGAGATTTCCAATAGGATTCCATAGTGTTAAAAATGTTCTGACCTATTGTGGCCTACCTGAAGTTTTTGGAAAGAAAGAATTGCTTTATTTTTTTCCATAGTCAGAAAAACTGAGCAAAAAGTAAAAGCTGGAATTCTTTCAGAGTAAAGGGGGTGGGCTTGAATCTACAAGAACCAGTAGAGTAAGATCTTCTTTAAGTTTAATATCCTTTCCACTTCAACTGTAAACAAGTACTTCTTAAATTAGAACACTGTAAGGACCTCTTTTATGTTGATGTAAGATTTTTCTAGAAGTTTTGTAAGTACTTAAGCATGCTTGAGAGAGAAGGGAAATGCTAGATATGAAGTAACTGCTAGAACCCATCTGCTATGACACTAGCTCAGGGGCAGGCAAATTTTTTTCATCTGGAGGGCTGCTTAACAAGTTTTAGTGAGCTGCTGAGGGCTGCAAGGAGAGCCCTGCCCCCTGACAGGTGCCCTCCCCTAGTTGCCATCTTGGAACCGGAAGCCTTGCCCCCCTAACCTCTGACCTTTGCTACCAGAAGTCCCTCCCCTTGCCTCAGAAGTATTCCTTTTGACAAGGTGGTTTGCTATCTTGGAACCTGGAAAACTAATTATTTTAAAGTTAAACACTTGCATTAATTTGATTTCAAAAAATACATTTTGTCCTGATTTGTGTATGTGGTGTACATATAATGGAATGACCTCTAGCTTAAAATGAAGTCTTACTTCTGCAAATCGTGGGGGTTATGGAGGTGTGTGGTGTGGGTGGGTATGGGGCTTGTGTGGGGGTTGCGAGTGTGTATGGGGGAGAGGGTGGTTGGGGGGTTGTAGCATGTGTGGAGGGGGAGATTAGTTGGGATGTGTGAGCGTGGGGTGTGCATGGAGGTGTGGGTAAATGTTAATAGTGGTGTGAGGGGTGTGTGTGGGTACATGTGTATGGTAATGTGTCCATGTGGGACCCCCTTACAAACAACCTCTCTTTCATTGTGCATGGCTCCTGCCTGCCTTCTAGCTGCCACTGTCTTCCTCCCTGCTGTCTTGCTGCTGCTGCTGCTGCCCTTCCCCTGACGCTTCGCTTCCTGGGAGCCAACTGAGCTGGGCTGGCTCCTGTACCACACACCCGGCTGTATGGCCGGGACCCCCAGATGCAGCAGGAGCTGGTCTGGCCCAGCCAGGCTCCTGCAGTTCCTGGCTAGTTCCTGTGGTCCCGGCCGCACAGCCAGGAACTGCGTGGTGCAGGAGCCAGCCCAGCCTACCTCAGCTACACAGTTCCTGGCTGTGTGGCTGGGAACTACATGGCGCAGCAGGAGCCAGCTGGGTACTGTGGGAGCTGGGCTGGGCTTGCTCCTGCTGTGCCAATGATCTTCCATCCCCCACTGCCTATTCTTATCTGAGTTTGCACTCTGACAGAGGGAGGGTCAGGGAGCAGCCCCATGATTGCCAGGCTAGAAGTCTCTGCTAGGCAGAAGCTTCCAGCTGGGGGGTGGGGTGGGGTTGGGTGGGCCTTGCTCCTGCTGCCGCCGCGTCTCGCTGCTGGCTTCTCTTGGGTCCTGCCACTGCTGGTGCCTTGTCATGTTTGACAGGCAGCCATGGCCAGATGATTCATTTCCTTTTCTTCTTTTAGGGGTCCTACAGGCTGGATAGAAAGGCCTGGCAGGGTGGATTTGGCCTGCAGGCCATATTTTGCCTGCCCCTGCACTAGCCAATTTGGTACCTTGTGGTACACCCCTCCCCACCACACACTCACAACTCCCCACAAACCCCATACCTATCCACACACACCTTGTGACTTACTTGCATGGTATGGGGTGGATTTTTGTTAATTGGAGGAGCTCCATTTTTCTTAATTACTATAATCTTATCTTTAAGACTTTGGGAAGGGAAGAATATTTATGTAACTTAAAGCCTTTTTACATTACTGGATCACCATAATTACTATTTTTTTTATGACTTGTTGCTTAAACGAGCTGACATTGTGTTGATTACTTGCGATCAAACATCATTAGTTAAGAAATATGCAGGAATTTTCATTTGCACAGTTAAAGAGGGGTTTTTTTTGTTTAATCCCCCCTGCTTTCTGGCTATTTTTAGATGAGATGCTTTCCTTTTTGTATAGTGAAAATTTTTAGAAAAATATCTGTTACTATTGAAGTAACACATGAACTGCTGGCTAATGATTCACACAAGGAATCTGAATTTTGTTAGAAAGTTACTTTTAGCTTCTAACACTGTTTATACTACTGCTGAATTTTGGTTCTTTAACAAGCTGCATAGGTAAATTTCATATCTAAGTTTATGGCTCTGATTGCATATCTTGTAAAACAAACTGCCCTTTTGAAATAAATTCCACGTCTAAAAATATGAAATGCGTGACATACAAAGATGACTTGAATTTACTATTTTTTTTTTTAAATCCTCAAACTATTATTACTGTCCAAAATTAAAACCTTAAATAAAAACAGTATATGCAAAACTTAGAAATTCTGCAAACTGTCTTTACCCTACTGAGTAGGGCTCTGCAAAGCTTTGGTTGCTGATTTTATTTGACCCAGTTTGGTGGACAAACTGCTGAATCCGAATCGATTCAGGAGACCCTTTAATGTCTCCGAATTGAATCGAACCCTCCGAATAGATTTGGAGAGATTCAGAAAGACTCAATGATTCGGACGTAGACACAGCTTTTAAATGTGTGTTCTGCATACCTCAAGGTACCAGGTGGCGAATGGAGCATCCCACAGGAGAACGTGGGGGTCCTTAGTGCGCTCGGCAGCAGACCTGGAATTGGACCAGAAACACTTATGGGTCTGTCAGGGAGCATGGGGGGGAGGCCCCTCCTGCGGGGGGGCCCCCCCCCAGCTTGGTGACTGGTACTTTCTGGGTTTGGGGGGGCACCTGGGGCCCCTCTGCAGCTGATTCAGCCAGAGGGGAATGCCGGGGGGGCCCAGCGCATTTGGCAGCGAACCTGGAAATGGACCAGAAGTACTTCCAGTCCACTTCTGGGTTTGCCGCTGAGCACACAGGTTGGAGTGGGGAAGGGGTCACTCATGAGGGAGACTCCGTCTGTCCCACCATCGTAGCGTTCATGAGCTGCACCTGGTACCTTGAGGTATGTAGAAAAAAAGAGTTAAAGCTGTGTCTATGGCTGAATCGCTGATTCTCTGAATCAGCATCGAATCTTCTGTTTTGGATTTGGCCGAATTGAACTGGGACAGTGATCTGAATCAGTGAATCGAATCACTGTCCCCAATTCGGGCTGAATCTGAATGAGCAGTATTTTGATAAGCTGAGCACCCAGTTGTCAGAATGCAAGAACCAAGGGGCTGTTCACTGAAATTGAAAGCCCGCAAATTTAAAACTAGCTAAAAGGCTACTTTTATGCCCCTCTCATATATAATTAGCCTGTAAATTTCAATCTCTGATAGTGTCTCTGAAACTAGCAATTTTGCGGCATACGGAGGGAGGTAAGGAAGAGGTTTTGGAAATGGAGGGAAGGATACTTACATACTTCACGTAAGTGTACGAGAGACGTCTAGGCTGTATACCAATCTGGGAATACACATGTGCACTAAAGTCATCTGTAAGTGTCAATTACAGATGACACTTACAGATAACTTCCCCTACCCCTTCCACTCAAACATTTTTGTCCAAGACAGGATACTGGCTTGGAATAGACTGGTGGCCTGATGCAGTATAGTAGAGAGTAAAAATTGTGGGCTGGCTAGACTTAAGTTGAGGAGAATTCTGAGCATCTTCTGCCTTTGGGAAAACAACAACTACATCATCATCTACTCCCAGAAAAAAGGTGTTTTTTGGAGTTTTACTGTTTACTTTTGTTTTAAGGAAGTGCTAACACAATCCTTTAAATAGTTTTTATGTCTGCTCTACCAAACATTACTTTTTTTTTTTTAAGAAAATGGTAATACTGTCAACCCACTTGAACTGTAAATAGTCTGTTTGCTTTTCTAATTATTGTATGAAATTTGGGTTGTTAGTGCGTGTACTTTTTCAGTCTAGGAGCATCTGCACGTGTATACTTGTAGAAATAAATATAGCTTAAAATTGTGCAGTTGGCTTTAATAATATACCTGGTAGTAAGAGAAACTTGTATGTTTGCCTTTGTGTGGGTAGTATTAGGTTACTCTAACATTTTTAATATTGTGTTTTGCTTTACCTGCTAGGATTATGGGCACCATGTAGAAATGACTAGGCAGAAGTTCTGTAGATGAAGGAAGCTCTTGGCCCAACTGTCCAAAAACAAGGATTCTTGCACAGTCCTTTCCTAAAAGTGTGAAATTTGGCAACACAGTTCAGAAACTGATGACATTTACCTAAATGTGGCCTGTGGAGCCATGGCATCCAGCCCATGGGGTTTTCCACACTTCAGGTAATTTGATGGCAGGGAACCAGTGGCAAGTAATACTGCCATTTGTGCCCCACTGCCAAATTCCCAAGCCCTGTGTAGCCAGATTGGAACTGAGCCATCCACCCCATGGCCAGATTTGACCTTGGCTCACTGCCCTGAGTACTAGATTTGGCCCTTCATCATCCATCTGGCTGGGGAATGGGGGCACCACTGACCTAGATAATTTTACTCTGTCTTTTATACCATTGGCATACACCAAGCAACCTAAACAAAATTAAGCCTTTTTTTTCAGTTGCCTCATGATTAAGTTGCCATACGTTGATATGAACTTGACTAGCACATACAGAAATCAAATTTTGCTTTCCAAGACTAAATATGGTCCATCTGTGTTACAACATGATAGCCAAGCCTATGCTTTCATTTTGTTTGAGAAACTCTTTTCTGAAGGATAGGACTGGGCCCCACGCGTTTCAGGTATTGCTCGGGGCAGTTTAGAAACATATACTTAATTTGTAACAAATGAGTTTAGAAACAAAAGTGAGTTCAACACTCTGTTTTCATAGCTAAGAATAGGATTTCCATGTGGCTTGTTATTCCTACATCATAGATGCTTCATTTAGCACCTCTTTGGTATCCACGTGCTATAACAAGTGGTGGTGGTGGCGCTTCCTCCCCCTCACCTTTTTTCCATATGGCCTACTATTTGTTTGTGCATCACCAAATAAAGAATGAGATTTCTTTTTAAGTGCAGTCTTGGCTTCTTTCAAGCTTTTTGGAGTGAAATTTTGGGATTAGTTGCCCAAGGTTGCATTGGTTGAAGCGTTCCTCCTGTTGGGTCCTTTACCTTTTGGCCAAGAGGAGCATTAGGTTGTGGCTAAAATTAGTTTAAGATTAGAGTTCTAAAGCAACAGACATTGTGGTAAAGCTGGTGCTCCACAGGAAGTCCCCACATCTGGGTTTCAGTTTTACGGTGATTCTTCACAATGTCCCCAGATGCCTTCAGAGAACTGGCTTTTACAAGTACAGGGTTTAAGGTGTTCTGAAAGGAGAATATCCTTCTGGTGGATATTACTTACTAGAGTCAAGTGAATATTCATAACATGTTCTTGCACATAACTTTCTGCACACAGACAGTTTGCCAAAAGAAAATAAAAGTTCATAATTTAAAGTATCTGTACAAAGTAGTATCATTAATGATCCTTAATGGCGGTTCATTTTTTGTGAAAAGTAGTCACATAGTACAAAATTGTTTTTGCTTTTTGCACAGATGGCATTCTTTAAAGGAAAGAGAAAATCTAATGTGAATGTGCTTGAATGCATTTACAGAAAGCAGAGTTCTCAAATATTTAAATAACTTGAACAAATATCTGGAGAAAACCAATAGAAAATTTAATTGTATCTGTTTGTGATCTTTACAGATTTTATTCAAATTAATGGCCAAGTACTTTTCCTCCCTTCTAGTATTTGCCCAGCTTTCTTCTTCATAGTGATTTTTTTTTTAAAAGCAAATTCATACTTAACAAATATACTCTTGTGTATTTTGTGGGTTAAATGCTACCTGTATTTCTGGATACAACTTGCAGTTCAAAAGGGAGTTGATTTTGTTTACAGAGATGAGGAATTACTGAAAACATCAGTGGTACAGACCACAGAAATTTTGTATCCCATTGGCTAAGTGCAGGCAGTCAAGTGGCCTGAGGCTGAAATTGATTCAGTCTTTGCAAGTTAGTCTAAGCTGCAGAGATTGAACCAATAAGCCAATGAACAAGCATTCAATTTTAATTTGGGGAGTGCAGCCACATGCCTGCAGTGGCTCAAGCCACTTAAGCTGGGAGGCACTAAAGTGTGTCTCTCTGGCACATTGCCAGCATGGGCTGTGTGTTTGCTTCCTCTTCATGCTGCCCCAAGTTCTCTGGGATTTGCAGTCCAGTCACAGCAGCAGGACTCTGCAGAGTTGTTCATTACTTTGTTTTCCTGCTTCCAGGTGCCTCTGGGATTTACAGTCTACAGTTGCAACCAGCAGTAAGCAAGCAGGGCTAAGCAGCTCTGTACTTGTGGAAGGGGAGTTTAATTCCCC
>NW_017728886.1:28742139-28746233 GCF_001723895.1 Crocodylus porosus
CCTGGCCTCAGACCCCAGCCAGGGTTTGCTGGGAGGGAGAGGGGGATGTGAGCCAACCAGTGGGCTAGCCCTCACTGCTCCAGCTAGGGAGAAGAGGGGTAAGGCCAACCCTGCTCTCTGGAGCAGACAACCCAGCCCAGGGCTGCAAAGCATGCTGGGGAACTGATTTAACCTGAACCAGGAGGAGACTGTGATTTAACCTGAACTTCTGTCTGGGACAGAAGTTTCATAAACTGGCTTGATCGAAATCAGTTAAGTCTGATACTACATTCAACCAGGTTTATCTTAAACCAGTTTCAGCTATTTTGAAACTGGTTTATGTGCACTGAACTTCTGTTCTGTTACAGATTTAAACCAGTTTCTGATTACTTAAACCAGTTTGTGTAACTTCTATTCCTAGTCATTGAGTCCTGACATGCTCGGTTTCTCTTCTGAAACTTTTTCATTGTTGTTGTTTTTTTTCTTTTGTCTCTCAACATTGTACACATTTGTAGAATGGCCATATGTGAAATGGTGATGACTGTTAATGTCGCAATAGATTGGGGTAACTTAAAATGGGACCATCTAGCTGTAAGTCAAAATACCTTCCATGTAAGCCTATTACTTCCTTGAGTAGCTTTTTAAGCAGTCCATTTTTTTCATTTTCCTTTCAGCACTCAATTATCTTTGCCTAAGTGACTAAATAGCTTTCTTGTCTTCCTCCAGGTATCATGGGTTCTGTGCCAAACAGTTTTCATTGTGGAGATTTTGCAGCAGTGGATCAGTTTGTGTCTTTCTCTCTCCTTATTAGGCTGCTAGTGTAATTTACATTTTTGAAGACAAGCTTATGCAAATGACACAACACCATTTTTCTGTAGATCAGCTTTTGGTGCACTTTACTTGCTTCTTTCCTCAAAGCTTCTCTCTCCATTGGCAGCCTGAGGGTAGAAGGGAGCAGCTTCTTAATTCTTGTGCTAATAAACATGTGTATCTAGGGGTATTTAGTCTTTAGAATGTAATTAGTTTAACTTTGCTTGAAATTTTGCTTATTTTTCTTTCCACTCAGTTGATTGGTGAATTCAGCACAAATGGAAGCCAGCTATAATACATTTCAACTAATCCACTCAATAGCTGGGTTACAGTGTAGATGGCCTTCTGTCCATCACTATATAATTAGATGCAGGATTTTCAGATACAGCATTTACTTTTACTACATAGTAAAGATGCAGTTTGGCTTCATCATAACACTTGTGTTTGACTCTTCTGTTTTGTAGATGAATCTGGTATTTCAGTATGTGCTCTCACAGGAGAATCCTCGGTGGGTTTTTTTTTTGTTTTTTTTTTAATTCTAGATCTTGGGTCAACAGGCATTGGAAAGGCTAGTGGAAAACCACATAATCACAAGAATCTTCCTCAAACCATACCAAACTGAGGCGTGTCCTGCCCTCAGTTAGAGGAAAGGCCAGCTCAATATGGGGTAAAAGTGTTGTATGGTGACAGGGCTGTTGAGCTATATAGACTTACTGTGAAAGACTATCAGAAGAGTTATAGAAATCATTTACAGAAAGGCTTTGAGGCTGGCAGTACAACTTGCTTAATTACTAATTGAGTATATGTTAACTATATACAGAATAGAATCAGGGGTGTAGGTTGTAGCCATGTTGGTCTACAGACAAGGTTCTTTGGGCGAATCTGATATCTTTTATTAGACCAACTTAAATAGTTGGAAAATTTTTCTTAGCAAGCATTGGGGTTTAAAAACCCTTAGTTAGGCTGAGGAAGCCTCTACAGCTGTTATGTGCTCTTCCTGGATGGAATGAATAGTAAAGAAGCCAGAGGCTAGGCTGGTCTGCATGCAAGACAGGCAGTTAGTGAAGATGTAAATTGAGGAGTCAGTGGGTGAGAGACAGGCTGGTGGGGGTCCTCTCCCACTGACGCTTAATAGCTACCATGGGATTAGGGATTCCTAATAGCTACCATGCACCAGTACTGCAGGCCTCTGAGGCTGAGAGAACTATCAAGTTATATTTGCGCATGACAGAGTATATAACAGGTTTCTTCAAAAACAGGTACTTATTGTTGCAGCCTTACTTCCTCGTGCACAATATTCTTTTACAACAATTATAACATTTCTTCCATGCTAGAAGTTAGGGTTTCACACTTGGCTAGGAACCCCTCCCCCCCCGCCTTTTCTTTTTAAAGTGAAAATGTAATTCAGGAACTGAAGAAAAGAGGGATTTATAACCTTTAAACTTTAAGAAGATCTGATTGTGGCATGCTGTCTGATTGCTGTTTGGTTAGTTTCCATGAGTTCATGTTCATACACACTCTAATAAACCAGTGACCACACAAACCACCACCAAGTATCCCATTAAATTGTATCCTTGTTAGCAGTTGTAGTGAAGATGCCAAGAAATGGATAGACAGGGAAACAGCCTTTTCTGACATCCTTCAAGGCTATTCTTATGATGTTAAATCAAGGTTATGTTGTCAGGGCATTGTAGATTTTACATTGCAGTTGCCTGTGCTGTGCTTGGCGTGTGTGGATGGAGTACTCATGTCCCTGAAAAGTTAATCCAGTATTTGCAACAGATGAATCTGAACTGCATTGTTTTAAAGGAAAACTTACACCTTTTAAGGAGACTTACTGAGAGATTTTTGCATATAACAAATTAGAAGCAACTTAAAATACTTTTTTGTATTTTAGAATACTTGATTGAATAAGGCATTAGTAGAACCAGTCTGCTGATACTAGGCAGTTTGAACACAAGACATTGCATTTGTGATGAAAGTGGTAGACCAACTATATTCTGCAACCTTTCTATGATCTGTTGTCAAAAATTTAAAAAATGACTTTGAAAATTGTTCAGTCTTCTTTCTCTTAAATTTTGAAATAGTACAGCGTAAAAAAGTATTTTTAATATAATTGAAATGTCTCACCACTTTTTTTTTTATAGCTCAGTGCAGCTCTTTGCCTCAAACTTTCTGAAAGTTTTTTGTACAACTTGCATTGAGTCTGTTTTTGTTTTGTTTTGTTTTTTAATCTGGTTTCCTTTACAGATACCTGCAATGTACTCTGTAATTGCATATGTTCATTTTCTGTGAAGTTGCTTTTTTGGCATGCAGAATACTTTTTGAAAGATGCATTTTAGATCTGCTGTCACTGTGAGGTGATGATATTTTGTTAATCTGTCCAAACTGTTTAAAAAAAAATTAAATTTTGTTTTACTACCCTTCTTTCTCTTGAATGCATTACAAACTTAGGTTTTCATATTTTATTGAATTGCATGCAACACTAGCAAATGCTATATTTCCAGTTGTACTCAGTCTCTTAAGTTCTTGAAATGTCTCATGTTTGAGCTCAATCCAGACAGGCTATAAATAACAAAATTTGTTTAAACTAAGACAAGTTGGAAGAGAAGTCTTGCTGATACTTTATTAAAACGGGAAAAAAATGAGGAATTGTTCTATTCCAAGATAGGTGTTCCTGTCTGAGTGAAGCTATGAACGACAGTGGTTAGCACGCAGTACTTCATGTCCCTTTAGCCATATTGTATGGCATTTCTAACAAGGGCATCCATCTATATGTCCTCCATTGATCTTGGTGATAGCTGATGCTTCGTTTCATTTCCTGTAATTTTCTTTTCCAACTTTTAACATGTTTTGTGTTACCCAGAGAAGGTGATTATGTAAAATGATTGAGCCACCAGGGTTTATTCTCTATGGGTGGAAATGGATGCTGCCTTTTGCTTTTGTGCCACCATAAAAACTTTTATGCTGGCACAAAGACCAATCAAACGGACATTAATATGGCTGTTTGTCATACCACAAACATTCAATCTTAGTGACTGCAGCAAAGGTTGTGTCCATTTGTGTCACTGTCTAGTGGTGGATGTTTGTCTCTGGTGGGAGAATGCTGTCAGCCTGGAGCTCCATAGCTTGTCTCTGTAAATGGGGAAACCGTGACTTTCTCTGTTTACCAAAACACATCCTGGAAGTCCCAGGGGCTTCTCTCTAAGCAGGGAAAGAGGGGCAGGTGTTATCAGGGCTTGAGGGGCATGATCCAGGGACAAGAGATTGATGTCATATATCTTGACTTCAAAAAAGCTTTTGAT
>NW_017728886.1:28747130-28765157 GCF_001723895.1 Crocodylus porosus
CTATGACCCCAGCTGACTTCCTGCCCTTTGGGCAGGGGGCTGGACTCGATCTCCCGAGGTCCCTTCCAGCCCTGATGTCTATGAAATCCTGCTTGAGAATGTCCAGAGTGTACAGGACTGGATCCCTCAAGCCCTGGGAGAACATGGCACATGGTCCTACAGCATTAGTGGACAGGACAATAGGTGACATTTCTCCTAGTGAAGCAGATCAACTGTGCTAAGATGCATCTTGGCACAGCTGATCCACTTCACTGGGCAACAGCTATTTCTAGCCTAAGAATAATCAAAGGAAAATGCGTCATCTTGAAGTACAGAAGAAGAAAAACACAATGGCTTAGTGCATTAATATTGATTTTAGTAAACAAGCGGGGACATTCAAACGATGGTTCCCACAACAATTGCAACTACATTTTAGCACTCAAGTATTCTGAGCATGATTTTGGCTTGAAGTTTCTTTTATTTTTATGCTGTATATGTAGTAACAAACCACAAATCAAAACTCATTAGTGGATACCAATAAACCAGATTCCCAAAGGAAATCTATTTAAACAAAGCTATTCATCAAAAATGCTTCACAAAGTCAAGTTGAGCAAACACTTTCCACCTGTGTCCCCCATGAAAATATAATTTAGTGTTGTGTATTAGATTATGGCTTTTTGCCAGGGGAGGGTTGTGGACAAAAGGGTACATAGTCTACATAGGACAGAACTCCAAGTCACTGGTTAAACAGCCATTTTTCTCAACTTTGTGTAAAGAGTGGTAGTCTATACTTCGAGTCTTAACGGATTTGGCATTGTGCTGCTAACTACAACAGTGAGTGCTACTAGTTAGTGAATTTTCAGTTGGCTGTTGGGATTTGTTGTACAACAGAAGTGGCGTTGACATATGACTACCTTCTTTCAGCTTCTCATTTTGGACCTCTATAGATCTTAGAGAATAAGTAGTAAACAACTGCAAGTAATCTACTTTCTTCTATTCCTGGTTGCACACTCAGGAATTCATACTGGTGTTTTATCTTAAGACCAGGGATGCCAACCTAGTCTGGTACTGTGGGCCAAATAGGATCCCCCTGCCAAATGCATGTGGTGTGTGCTGCAGCTGATCTGGAAGGAAACCCAGTGAGGAGAGACCTGGCATGCTGGTTGCATGCCCACTGCAATAATAAGCTGCAGTACTGGGCTTCTTTCTCTGGTGCTGCTGGAGCTTCGGCAGCACTTTTCTCGCCTGGGTGCTCGGCAGCCAAGCTGGTGAGAGCCATGGTGCTGGGGCTTCTTCCAGCAGCAGCAAAGATCCTGGGTACGAGCTACAGTACAGTAGCCACAGCAGCATCACAGCTTTTTCTGTAGCTGCAGCCAAATACCTCAGTGAGCGCTGCTGTGCTGCAGCCCTGGCAGCACTGCAGGAAGAAACCCAGCGCAGGGTGCCTGGCTGCTGCTAGGGGAACAAACCACAGCCCAGGCTTTTCCTTTGGTGTTGCTGGGGCTCCAGCATTAGCTCTTGCTTGGGCACTCAGTTGCCACAGCAGGAACAAGTTGTTCTGCTCAGGCTCCAGCACTGTGGGTCTCAACCAGGCACTTTGATTGACTTTTGAAAAGAGAAATAATTGGAGAACATGAAAGCTGCATTTTACCCCCAAAATTTAATTGACTGCATACAACCCCCCCAAAAAAACCCCAAAACCAAAACAACAAAACCCCCAAACCCTTCTGTTCCCCTTACACCTGAGGTTTCTAAAGACTTTACAAGAATTTGAGGTAAATTAATACTTCTGAAGAGATGCATAGCTATAGTATAATATCAATTTTTTTGGTTGGTGAAAATAAGCAGTGAACTGGACATAAGCCAGAAAAACCTGACTTAAAATTCTCCTCTGCATCCCACCACAGTAACAACAAAGACAGCTGTTGTGCAAACAGATTTTGAATACCTTTATTGCTGCGCTGCCTAATGCAGCCCTGAGCCGTATTATACCACATAGTACTAAAATGCTTGGGTATACTTCAACCCTTTCTGTTTATATATTGCTACCAGTGGATTACTTTGTCAATGAGGAAGCAGCCAAAGTACTTGATGTGATTTGTCCTAAATCACACAGGAAGTCTGGCAGAGCCAGGAATAGAACTCAGAGCTGCTGTTTTCCAGTCCTGTGCTTCAGCCACCACAAACCACCCCTCTCCACAATTTGACATCTTCACAGACTGTTTTCCTTTTGCTTGCAAGAAAGCCAGCTGTTTGTGCAATACTCTTTGACCTCCGTATTCCAGATGTTTGACGTTCCATTTCTCCCATACTTAACTGAACTTTAGCAAAGCTCTTCTGGCATTTCATCAATGCAGGAGCCTAGTGGGTAAGAGGAGGAGGGAGGATTCTCATTTGAAATCCTTGGTATGCTAGCTGCTGTTACTGTTTTCTTTCTGTACTGCAGGTCCAGAGACTTATAGGAGTTAAAAGTGGTTTTAAAAGTCATCCAGCTGAGGCAAAATACGGCGTAATCTGCCCCAACTAGTTGGTGGGGAAATGCTGCCTTAAGAATCCACTTTCAAAATACAATGCATCTCCCTCCCCTGTGTTCACTGGCCACATGCTGCAGTGATTTGTCTTGTAGCTGAGGAGGGTTTGGTGTGGCTGTTTCTGAGATGTCAGAACTGTTTAGTTTTAGACTCCAGTTCCTAAGGGCTGCCTGTGAGGTGCTTGAAAACCTGCTTCTATTGAAGTCAGTGAAAACAGAGCCCTCATAGCATAAATAGGGCTCTAGAGCAGCATTTCTCAGCCCATGTCACAAGAATATATGAACAAGTTGCAAACAAAGTTTAAAAATGGATTCTCTAAAGAAGAAAAATGTGGGAAACTGGCTTTTCTTTTGCAGGCTGGCAGAGTTCTAGCCTGCAAGGGGGCTACTTGGGCCTCTACTTGCACACCTGCTGCTCCACACACTGGGGAGGAAGGGGAGGCTTGGGGCAGCACGTTGGGAGTGAGGGGCAGTGGGTCAGAACTGGCCATTGATGTTTACAAACCACTGCTCTAGAGAACAATATAAATAGGGCTCTAGAGGTGGTCAGTAGCGAACAACTCCAGTAGCTCATCTCTCTTTGCACAGCGTACAAAGTATGTGACTATCACAGTGCTGCTCTTTCAAGCAGCACAGGGAGTGACAGATCAAGCATGGCTTTAAACTTGCTGCTAAGACAAGTGTTTCATCCTGTGTTTCTTAACCCTTCATTTGTTTGTTAACTCATTGCACGTCCTGCTTCCTGATCAGTTTTTGTCCAGTGGATTTGTAAATATTTTTTCTTCCAAGGGAACTCTGAAAAGGGGAAATTGTGGCATGTACATGATTCATGGAACATAAGTGTGTTTTCTTGCACTCAATACCCATTTGTATGCAAATAGGAGAAATGCAATGTATAGGGGGGATGAGCCTAGATCTTAATCCAAAGAGAGTCCTTGCTTGCTTCCAGTGTAGTCTTTTAGAATTGGTATGCCCACGTGCCCTGCCTCTTCCCCCGGGGAAGCAGGGCTTGATCTGAGTCTGCATAGTGTGCACTAGAAAATTTATTTTGAGTACAGTAATAAAAGTAAATACCACCAGTGGAATACTGAACTATGAAAAAAGGCAGAGAGACTTTATATTTTTAAATAGTTTGAAGAATTCAAGCAGAAGGTAGCCTTCTATCTAAAATAATAAAAACATTGTTTTCTAGCAGTTGTCCTCTTCTGTGATCATCATAAATGGTACATTCTTAGAGAGAAACTAGCTCAGGTGATAGTCCACATAGAAATTAAAAATCCCCTGAGCCTGACTCTTATAGGATAATGGGACCCAGGGTCATTTTGTTATCCTTACTATTGCTGTCTTTCAGCAAATGTGGTTTCTGACATTTAATTTTAAATGGAGTTTTTTACTTTCAAAAACCAACAAGGAGAATCCTCTATATGCTGTTCTTTGTTACGTTCTGATCATCAAATTTGTAACAGTGGGTACATCTGGTTCTACTTCCAAGCTGGAAGCAGGCTGTTTAGGTTTTTTTTTTTTCCAGTCACTGGCTACAGAGGGACATGCCAACACCAAAGTGCCCTTCAGTTTTGTTGGTTTTGAGAGTGGCAGGTGGCTCAACCAGACATGCCTGCTGCAGAGCTTTTTTGAGGGCAGGAGCAAATTTTATTTCAGATTTCTGACCCAAGACTTTAGTTTAGACTGGATATAACGGAGAAAGCAGCAGTGTTATTACCTATAGTTCTTGAAGCAGAGAAAGTGGTGGTTTGGGGGCCTGGCTGCGCTGGGGCTTGCCAACTGCACATCTCGGTTGCAGGAATCCTATTCTGAAACCGGTCCTACAGTATCCAGGTTCAACGTGAATAACTTGGTGCGGTGATTATTTCTGTCATGAACTCTTAGAGAAGCCCATGTGTGGAACGTTTTCTACTGCCTGATGCAAAGTGTATTTTCACTGCCTTGTTAAACTGGTGAAACAACCTTCATTGTTAATGAGTGGATAGAAGCTGCAGTATCAACATTCAGCAACATAAATAAGCTTTATACAGGTTCTAACTTAATGCTTCTAAAAGCAAAGAACCCCTATTCCAACTTCACAGGACTGTAAAACACCTTGTAACCACCTCCATTCTGCTGCTTACTGTGCAACCCCAGTTGAACCCCCTCAGGAATAAGTGTTACACACCCTATTTGTTGTAGCTTTCATAGGTTCACCAGTATTAATTCCACCAGTCAGTGAAGAGAGTAATGCTCCCTTTCCATGTTTCAGACAACTGAGAGTATTGTATGTGAAAGGAGATTTTTATTCTGGATCAAGAGCTCACTTTTGAAAGAGAAGAATGACCCTAACGTTGTTTTTTCTAGAATAAATTTAAGACATTTCAAGATTTGTTCTTTAAGTTGTATTGAGGAAAAGTTGCACATTACATGGGGGAGCAAAACTATTCTCTGGACTAAAAGTGAGATTTTTGAGACTACTTCTGTTCTTCAGAACTTAGAAGGTACATGGATACTACATTGACAGGGGAGAGGTTGTCAGGTGAAAAAGTTGCCATTACTTTTCTACTACTTGAATTTTTCATTAGGTTTCATGAAAGATGCAGCACCATTTTGATTAGTTCTCTTCTCCCTTCATTCTAACAATTCATGATGGATAGCAATTGTGTGTGCTTATACTTTATCATGTTTGATGTGCCCTGAACCCATAATTCATCTCTTTCTCTCTCTCTGAAATGTCTGTCCCTTTATTCCCGTTGTATTAAAATTATATTCTCCCTAATCTTGTCTGTCAGATGTACTAAATGTTTTTGTAATTTCTTTCACAAAATGATGGCTTAAAATAATAATGTTTAACGCTTTCTGTGAAGATGGATACATTATATGTCTTACTGGGTGGGATCATTCTTAAGTCTTGCTGTCTTTTAAACATCCTGTTTTTGTAGATCAAATTGGTTTCCATTAATTTAGCCCATAAAGCTTTTATATTATTCTCCCCCCCACACCAGCTCATTTGACTAACTCAAATTCATCATAACAATCTTTTCATTAAATGTGCCTTTACTGAGAGAGAGAGAAGGATACAAACTGCATGTATTAATTTGCTTTAGTCTCATGAAGCTGCTTCCCTTTTCAATATAAAGATGACTTGATTGTAGATGACTTGTCAGTTGATTTAAAACTGCAAGTCCAGAGAGGAACAACAGAGGGTTGGGGTTATAGCAGGACTTGTGCACAAGGGATTGTAAATAGCTAGGCACTGGGAGATTTGAGGGAGGAATGAGTAGGGTACTTCAGAGTAAAGGGCATAATAAAAGCCGGTAAGTTTTTACTTCTAATCCTTTTGATTTCCCCTTTGCACCTCTAGATATTAGAACAATAGGGCAGCATTAGAAAATGTATTAGCAATATACTAGGGGTGCACTGATAGATTTTTTTTGGGCTGATACTGATAGCTGATTTTTAAGGAGGTATGTCAGCTGATACTGATCCAATTTCCCATACGCAGCCTGGCAACTTGAAGAGCAGTGTTCGCCTGGTAAGTCTGTTGTGGTATAAAGGGAGGGGGAAGGGAAGGGAAGGAAAAGGCATGGAGCGAGGGCAGATTGAGGCCCCCATGGTGAAGGAGGGACTGGGGCAGGCACTGCCTGGGCAGGGCAGAGCGTGGGACATAGCTGTGGCTTGTCTGGGGAGTTCAGGGAGGTGGCTCCCACTGCTGCACTCACCCTGGGAAGGCATGGGGGAGGGGCGGGGGTATGTGCCTCTAGATCTGTGCGGAGCGGGGCAGCCGTCACTGTGGGCTGGGGCCAGGGTTGTGCCGGGCTCTTCCTGTGGGGGCTGGGCTGGGCTGTGCTCAGTGCAGGCAGTGGTGATGCTGGGAGGGGGGTTGGGGAGGTTATGACATTTTTGGGGTGACTGCAGGGGCCTTCAGCCCCCCTCCAGCACCGCTGCTACCCATGCTGAGCACAGCTTGGCTCAGCCCCTACTGGCAAGAGCACAGCAGCGCTTGCCCTGCTCCACGCAGAACTGCAGCACACGCAGCACCCTGTGCCCCCTGGGCAAGCCACAGCTCCATCCCACGCCCTGCCCCACCCTGGTTAGGCAGTCCCTGCCCCAGCCCCATTCCCTTCCTCACTGCAGGGGGCTTTGATGTGCCCCCCCACTCCCCTTCCCTTCCCTTTCCCTGCCACTTCCACCACAACAGACTTACCAGCTGGATGCAGCTTTCCCAACCTGCTGGGCTGCGCTCCTGGCCCTCTGCATGCTGCGGCTGCATCCATGCACGCATGGGACAGTTATCAGCCACATCAGACAAAAAAAGATGACTTCCAGTGCAGTCACTTTTTTCTTTATATTGGTGCCAATCGGATATCAGATTAATGTATCGGTGCACCTCTACAGTATACATAGAATTAATAATAGAATAGTAAAATTTGTATGGATTTCATACCCTTGAGCGACAAGAACAAATACTGTCTCGGTTCTGAGATGTGAGAAATATTATGACTGCTAATATTAAAAGTCTGTTTGGGCATTGACCTGTGCAGAATCCAGCCTTTAGTATCAACTTGATTACCACAAGGGGTCAGGGAGACTAGATTTCCACATATGCCCAAACCATTTGCTTCTCGACATGATGCACTGAATATCTGACTAGGTTAGATTTCAGATGCCCTATTTACTCAAACACAAAACAAGGGGGGAAGCCCCTCATCTTACAGTCTCATACAAAGAAACCTCCTTAAATGCATTCTGACACTGAAATAATGCTAAACGCAGCATGTGCTCAATAATGGAAACCAGCTATGAAGTTGATTAAATGCAGCCAACACTGAGTATGACTATAAGGCACGTGGCCTATATTGAGCAAGCCTACTGATGGGACCCTATGACAGGGATAGGCTAGTATACCCCTTCTGAATAAGATGTATGGTAGTGGACATTTTGCACAGTCCCCCTCAGTGCCAATGCTTTTTTCGGGTCATGGTGAGCCACTACATTGAATACATTTCTACTTCCTCTTCACTCCCCCATCTGAGATGCACCTTTTTTCCCCCCACTTCCAGTGATTGTACTTCACCAGCCTTATGTCTGGCAGTTGTCACCAAATGGGGCCTCAGAAGTTGCCCATATTCCCTCTGCCCCCTCTAAGCCTGTTGCATAGGATTAGTGTGGAGCCGGATGAGGTTGCCCTGTGCCTCCATCTGCATATACATTTTTGGAGCATTCTAGGACTTATCACTAGGACACCTGGTTTCAGTCATCAGTGGGGCTAATTAACACATGCAACTTTTGTGTGGGTATCTGGAGTACACATGCATACTAAGCAGTGCTGAGCTATGGAGTCATCATCCCTTGACATACTGTTGATTCTGCTGGGGTTCATCCCAGTGAACTATATGGCAAATCATGAGCCTTTTGGCTTTGGACTAATATCATATTGTAATATGTTAGGTCCCCGGAGGCAGCCATGATGCTCCCTGGTGTCTCTGTCAACCATACCCTGCTCTGTCTCTAGGGTGCTTTCTCCTCTATCTCACCTGCCACACCTTAATGTAATAATAGGATTAAAAGGGAGGCAGCCACAGGTTTAAGCATGAACCTCAGTCCAGGTGAATACCCACTGGCATTCTCTGGCAGTCTGCTGGTTTCAACTACACTGCTCCCAGGCTTCTCACTGGGCCTCAATACTCCTAGGCCCCTTGCTGGACCTCTCTTGACTGTGCCACAGGAGGCCACTTGTAGCCTTATAGGCTAATTGGGTGGCTCCATTCCTTCCCTATACCACGCTCCAAGCCTTGTGGGCGTTGCTGTATTTTTACTCTCCTGTGGGGTTTTGGTGTTGGCCACTGCCCACTTCCTCTTGAAGCCTGGGCCCACTGTATTGGACCTGGCTTTGTGGCATCAGGGTCCCTGGCCCCTGTCTGGCTGTACCCACCAGGCACTAATGGGACCTCTGTATACCACCCCTGAACTGAAACTGCTGGTGCCAAATTGCAACTCAAACCAAAAGCCCCCTGGCGCTATAACATAAACAGTCCCCTCTTGGTACCCAACATCAGAAGGAGAAGCAGCCCTTTGCTCCCTTAAGAGGGAAAGCTCCTTCATCTCTGCCAGCATAACTTTCCAGCTCTAAGGGTATATCCCTGTAAGCTCCCAGAGCCTTACTGGGGATCACAGGTACCACAGCAGTCCCTCCAGCACTTGGGTAACTCCCCTGGCCAGGAGCTCCTACCCCTGTGGTTTGCAGGGCTAGACTGACTTGCTAGCTCAGGCCCTGGGCTTATCTGCCTCGGTCAGGAGGCTGCTCTGGGCTGCGTGCAGATACCTGCTAATTAAGCTCATTGCATAGTTGCTATGGCACCTTGCAGCTGCAGTCTCCTGCGTGGCCTGCACTGCTCTCACTCTGGGCTGCTTCTCTCTTAAACCAAGAGAGCCCCAGGCTCTCTGTTACACATGCATAGTTTGTACAATACATAACTAGATACAAACGTGCTGCTTAAAAGTTTGTTTATGAAAGCTTGCAGCAGTTTAAAAAAAAAGTAAACTGTATTAATTCTGGATGAACTAAGTCTGTAAACACCTGTAATTTGCCCATATGCAAATTACTACAGCTATGTTAATTTCACAGTAGTGTTTTTGAATTTGCCTCTCACTTCCATGTGCTTTGGGAGAGCAGTCTGATGGTAAGGAGAGGGAGAGAGGTGTGGGGGGAAGAAATTTGGAAGGGCAGAGAGGCTACCTGACCCGTCCCCGCTCCCTCTCCCCCTGTTTTATTTTCAATGTTGTAGCAGTGGGAGGGGAACATTCAAGGCAAAACTCCAATAATTAGATTCTATACCTGGAAAATTCTAACAAATTTATAAATTTTCCATATATAGAATCTAATTATTAGGGTGTCATCTTGTATTCAGGGTTGTCTTATATTTGAGTAAATATAGGGCTTTTCCTCTCATGAACATCAGATTACAACTGCTGCTGATTTTGATGGACGATTGACTTGATCTGGTATGTCATCCTATATTCTAATCAAAAGTCACATTTTAAAGCAGACGTCTCTTAGCTTATTGCTTGAACAGCGGAAGAGCCTTAGGTGCTAAGAATTTCTTACCACATCTTTTAATATAGAAGGAGTTAAATGAATATTCCTCCCCCCCACCTCCTGGCCCCTGCCATATTTCAACTCATTGAAAAAACCCTAGATTTAGCTACTAATTTGACTATGTCTGGCTTGTGCAGGTATCTTTTGGGAAGTACGGTGCATACTTTATGGAAAACAGGATGTAAATGTTTAGTAAGTATGAATCGGTTCAGATTTTCTGAAAGGGTATTGGATATTGTATCTAATATTGGTTTGAATAAGGGTACTGAAATAGGTTGGATGTTGTGTCAGCATTTTGTCCATCCCTGGAAGCAAGATGGGCTAAAATTGTGGCCTACAAAGGTAATAGTTTTTACCTGAACTGTAGTGCCTTCCTCCTGTCAAATAGCAGTGGTACAGATGGGCAGTCTGTATGGGGTGTCAGTCCTTGTTTATTTGATTGCATGTATCTAGAGATAAATTGTACTATTAATTTCCATGAAGCTTTCAGTCCCTTGCCTTTTTAATAAGGAAGTACATGATGTGGAAAGCCACACAAAGGTTTTGAAACTGCTGTGTGAAGTGAAGCTGCCAAATAAACATTTTGCTTTTTGCCCGCAGAAATTGTTTCTAAAGAGAACAGTGTTAGGCAAAGCTTTAATGAAACACTGAGGTAAATGTGCCTGCATGAGTTTGACTTGAGTTTTCTTAGGTTATGAACTGACAGTCGCTTGTATCTCCCCCTCCACCCCACTCTGAGCCTTAAATTCCCTAACCCCTCCTATTAGTCTCTTGTTCCCTCCCTTCTCCCCTGTGTAGAATTCATGTTGTGTCCACAACTCTTGCGGCCAAGGATTGACCAAATGCCTTTTTCAAAGCATCAACTATACTCGTTCTTGAACTCTGCGCATGTTCTTTTTTTTTTTTTTTTGCGCTCATTCCCGCTTAGCAGCATCAAGAGCTTTTTTCCTCCCCTCTTTGCCCCAGACTGAGAACAGCATGATCTCTGATTCTGCAGGAATGCTGATGATATAGGCAGCCTGAACCAGAGTGCATTGGCACATTTCAGGAGTTCTAGTCTGTTTTAACATATGGACGCCAAATGGGCACTTAATATAAATCTGTGATTATTCACTGTAACTTCATTTTCTTCTGATCACCCCAACATGAAGGACAGCTTAAACAGTTGCACCTGACTGATTTAATGTATAGGATGGACAGATGTACATTTTAATTGTTTCAGAAGGGAAAGGGGGCTACTGCTTGGGACCACACAGTAGAAGTTATGCTGCAACTGTTGCATCTGTATGATCCTGTAATAATACAATGGAGCTTAATCTTTGTAATTTAGACTCTGGATAAAGCAGGATTAAAGTTGGAGCAGTTTTGCTAGACTTGTATTGCAACAGAATCATGCAGACAAATTGCAGAATACCAGCTTGTGCCAGTATCCTTTGATAGGGATACAGTTGTTAAGTATGGTAAATTCAATCGCTTCTGTGTTTAAGTGTGCCTCCCTCTAATGCACAAGAATTGGAGTTGGTCCCTGCCTTGTAGGTCTGAAGGATGGATGGGGGTACACTGGGAATTAAAGTATCTGTTGAAGTTAAGTGTAAGCTTCTTTGAGCTCTGTGCGAGTGTTTAGGCAGTTTGAAAATATAAATGTTACTTCCCAAAAACAGTGGTATTATCACTTAATTGCTTCCAGTTATTCATTTTTTCCCACTTTTTGTTTGGGAATCTTACCACTCTCTCAGTTAGTTGTACTGTATTGTACTGTATATCTCTGCAGCAGTGGTGGAAGGAGGGGCTGAGTACATTTATTTGATTCCAGGGTCACAGTTATATTGGAACATGCATCTGCTTCACTTCTCAGAAGTTAACTGTTAGAAATCAGTGTCACATCAAGTGCATGATAGACTGTAAAAATATTATAGTTCAACACAGCCAGGTATTTAAAGGGTTGGCTACTCATTAGTCTTTGAAACTTCAGGCCTGTCTACACTCTCCAGTATTTCTCAGTGGAGCCATGCTGGCAGATCCCTCAGGGTAGATGCTATTATAATGGCAGAAGAGTTCTTTTGCCTCTATAATTTAAAGCTGCTTCCCAAATGGAATAAGCTGCAATAAGCTGGTATAACTGTACCTACCTTTTTTGGCAGTTTGGGGGCATAATCCGTACATTCAAATACAACTTACGTTGGCAATATTTATGTGTAGGCCAAGGTTCCTTCAAGACTTGGTGACTATTTCCTGATACTTGATAGAGATGTGTTAAACCATGCTTGTTCTCCTTCAGTTTTAGTTCTTGAAAGCTTTGTCCTCAGAACAGTCAGTGATGTATCCTCTGGCATCTCTAAATCAGTGGTGGTGGATGACAGGGAGGGCGACGAACAGAAGTAGATAAATTACTCTATATTCTCCTTCGGATGTGTCCACAACAGGGGCCAGATGGACCATGGGTCTGACCTACTACGCTACTGCTTACGCTCTTACGTTCTCATTGTCAGAAAGTGATGTGTTTAGCTCTCCAGATGGAGAATCCTGCAGATGGAGATATGGCACCCATTGCTTTTACCACAAAGTAGCCAGGTAAAGGTGAGGGTGGGCTGCTGTTGACTGATTGTTTAATCAAGTCTTCGTAAATATAATAGCTCTCCTCACAGCTGGACAGCTGCTCAGTTTGTGCAGTCCTGCTGTGAAAGAGAACCCCCTTTTTCAATGAAGACAAAGCCTGTGAGCAATCAATAGCTGCTCTAGCACTGGTATACTTACAGTATATTTAACTGCATAACTGATAGAAAGTAACCGAGAGGTGTAGATCTATACTGTCAGCAGGGAGATTGTATATACATTTCACAAATTGCAGGTCTGTATTTTAACAATAGGTTAGCCAGCTTCTCCATGTTTAATAGTACATGCTGTATTACTTCAGTATTCAAAGGATTTCAGCCTCACCCCCACCCACCCACACACACCTTTTCTTCCCCAAGTATCTGGAATAACTTGGTAACATGCTGGAGCCTGTAGATTGCAGCATCTGTTCCTGGAATTTCTCACCCCCAGCCCAATAATTTCTGGAATTCTTGGGGTAGAGACAGGGCAGAACCAGAAAGTATAGGCCTTTGAGTAGGAATATGCTTCTGTTCTGTTTAGAAGTTTTTTTCCTTGTCTCAATTCAAACAGATAACTTTATCAGTAGAAAGATGCCTATTTAATTTACAGCCCTGTCCCTTAATCCACATATGTATATAACTCCTAACTAGGAAGTAGTTGTAACTGAGCACATCTTGCATCCACTTGAATGAAAAGATTTGAATTTCAGCTAGCGCAGCAGTAGTTAAAGAATATATAAACTAAAATGCTCTATATGTAATTCAATGATATTTTGCTCCAACTTCTGTTTTGATTCTCTGTTCAATGTAGCCAGGTTTCAGGAGCTTTCAGTATCCTGTCCTCATATTAAACTTGCTAATAAAGAACTACATCATTTAAAATATTTTGTTCTCTGGACTATTAGAACAGTTTCCATGATGGCAGCTTGTCAGTGTGGGTGACGTGACTTAATAGTTCTCAGACTGGGAGAGATGGTCTGGGGGGTGATCCTGCTTTCTATCAAGCAGGCCCAAGTAAGCAAACTCTGAGGAACTATTGCTTTTTTTGTTTTAGCTTGTTCTTCTATTATGAACTTATTTTTAAATATTTGACTAGAAACTACCTGAAAGAGAGTGTGACGTTCATTTAGATGTCATCAGTGATGCACAATCTTTTTTTAAGGAAAATAGCTGAGTTAAAAAGAAAACAAGGTGGGGTGGCAGAGCTTGAATCTTGTGTTTTATAAAACTGGCTGTGAGAGGATGGGTTCAGTGACTGATATCAGCAGAATGGGTGTGACAATATGATCACTAACTCAGTGATGCCTTTGACTGACACTTTGGATTTGTGTCAAATCATGAACATTTTAGTGTAAGCGTTTTTTTTCCCCCTTAAAGCAGCATGGGGGATTTAGCTATGCACTCCAATTAAACTTAATGGAAGAAGTAAGTGGTTTAATCTCTTCTGTTGCTTTGAATATCTCAATTTAATGCATTTATATTCACTTTCCCCTGCTTTTAAAAATTAACAGACACCATCGAAAGATACAAACCATCTATTATTTAGCTGAAAATGTTGAAAAGAATCTGCTTGATTTTGCTGCATTTAGGTGCTGTTCTGCTTTGTATTTTTGTATGGAATGTACTATGTAATGTACAACAACTTTTGTGAAGGGCTTTTATTTATTTCCTTCTTACTCCAAAGAGCCCAAGTTCATCCACTGCAAGTACAGGCAGCCCTTGACTTAATCATGTTTCAAGTTATAACGTTTCGCATTTATAACATTTATAAATTGACACCCAGTTTCAACCTTACAACGCTTGATCTGATGCGATGCTACACCAGCGAACAAGCTCACTGCGTCACCCATATCCCTGGAGAACATCTGTCCAAACTTGCTTGGACGCTTTCTTTAAGAAAGCAGACAACTCCAGAAAAACCTGCAGCCAAGACTTCTGAGAAGACTCCAGCCAAGGTGCCTTCAAAAAGTCCAGCAAAGTCACCTCGGAGAAGTCCTTCCAAATCGATATGATTGCTATTTACAATATAAACACATTAATGTAGCTATATTATTCATCTATAATTGACTGAGTACAAAATTCTGGGTTATTTTTGGTGAAAATAGGGTATCGGGCCTTGGTTCAGGAACCAATCACCATTTATTATGTTGTTTCCTATGCGAAAAACAGTTCCGAGTTGCAACGTTTCAAATTAAGGCCCAGTTTTCAGGAACCAATTGTGTCAGAAGTCCAAGGACTGCCTGTATTTAAAAAATCTCTCTTCCTGCTTAATGTTGTCGGTGATCAATTTTTGTAAATTTATGGGTGCTTGTCTTTTTAGAGTTTTTATTTGGGTACTAGACATGATTAGTCAGTAAAAGATCATATTTGGGTATAATTATGATTTCTCTGGGTTTTTGTTTTTGCTAGCTAGGCAGAAACATATGCATCACGGTACCTCTTTCAGATTAGGGCAGAAGTCTGCTTCCAGAGATTTAACCAAATAAGTAATGATAGACAAGGGTTTTCTTGCTCTCTTTCTGGGTTATGATCCTCTTTTCATAAGCCTTTCACTCCAGGGAAAATTTTGTGGAAAATTCTTTGAAGCAAAGAGTATTGTCTTCAGTTAGGATTGTTAGGAATACAACAGTAGGTCTGTGGACTTTTAATCACAATAATTCTTAAAAGGCTGGCTGGTATTGGCAGTTAATTTGTATCAGTTTCTTACCAGCACTACTTATTTATGTACGTGTGATTTTATTTTTTAAATTTATGTATGTGTTTAATGGAGTTTGACATAACACGTGAGCCTAATTTTACTTGCCTGTTCTCCACACCCTGGATCCTGCATATTAAATGTTTGGTCTATGCTCTGGAACCAACTGTATAACTCTATTAGAAGATGAGGCCCTTGCCTTACAATTAAGAATAAGGCAGTGGGGGCTGGGGGCAGGCAGCTGCTGGAACCACCTCCTGCCCCCCAGCCACCTCTGCATGCCTTGCTCTCCTCCCCCACAGCCTTTCCCATGGGCAGCCTGTGCTACCTTAGTCAGGAGGAGCACGTGGCCCAGTGACCAGTCAGCGACTGGGCCGATCTCATCAACGGGGCAGGGAGGGGATTCCCCAGTGGACAGTCGCGAGGTGGCTGATCGCTGCGGCCATGGTGCTCCCACTCCCTGGCCGGTGCTTGCCTGGGTCTTGCATTTTGCTGGTTCCCTGCAAGTGGCGCTGTAAGATGTGTCAACTCCCTGGGTGCCCAGCTCACTGTGCGGGCATGCAGGGGCCAGTGTAAGTTGACCCCACATTTCTGATCCAAAAAGTTAGGAATTTTATAGGTTTGGTGTATAAGTCGATCTAACTTTTTGGATCAGAAAAATGGGCTTAACCTATACACCATGAAATACAGTAAATATGATAGTTTACTTCCTCCTAAGTGGTATGGTGGACTACAAGATCAGCTCTACAGCCTCTCTCTGGCTATTTCCCCATGAATTGATGTGCTATAATAGAGGTATAACTTTTATTCCCCTGGAAGTTATTTCCAGAGTGGTGCCCCTCCCAACCAAGCTTCCACTGTTGAATAAAGACTGCTGCAGTGCTTAAGCTATTAAATAAATGGTGTTAAGTTTGGGATCCATTTTGTTACTGAAGAAAAAACTCGAAGTAGCTGAGAAGATAGCTAGAACTGTATTTTATTTATTTGATTTATAACACCCTTAACAAAGGCTCAGGGTATCTTACAGTAAGAGGACAATAATTTTTAAAGCAAGAAAATATACAAGGGAACCAACAACTTAAGAGGAATTAGAGTACAGGCAGTCCTCAGACTTACGACTCAATTAGTTCCTGAAAACTGCATCTTAAGTTGAAAAGTTGGAACTCAGAACAAGTTTTCTGGAAACAATGTTGTAAATGAGGGATTGGTTCCTGAGCCCAGGCCTGTTATCCTATTTTCACCCCAAATAACCCAGAATTGTGTACGGTACTCAATCAATTTATATAAAATAAATAAACGTAGCTATATTACTTGTCTCTATGTATTTACATTATAAATAGCAATCATATTTATTTGGAAGGACTTCTTTGAGGTGACTTTGCTAGACTTTTTGAAGCATTCTTGGCTAGAGTCTTCTCAGGAGTCTTGTCCACTTTCTTAAAGAAAATATGCAAGGAAGTTTGACAGATGGTCTCTTCTTTTGCTTGTAAATTTCTTTGTAGCAGCTGTACATGCTGGATATGTTCCTATTCACTGATGCCCTGTGTTCAGTGTTGGGGTCATGTTCCTCAGACAGGGACATGGCAGCTTCCAAATGTTGGCTGAGGCATTTCAACACATTTGTTGTCAAGACTTTATGAGGAGGAGTCTCTTCAACATTTGTTGTCAAGACTTTATGAGGAGGAGTCTCTTCAACAATGGGTATATCTTCCTCTGCCACTTTCTGCTGTTCCAATTCAGTGAGGTCCTCATTGGTTAATTCTTCAGAATGGGATGCCAGCAACTTCTCGGCATCTTCTGGTGCAATGTCTAAGTTGAGTTCTTTGTCCATTTCAGCAACACTTTTGGTCACCTCTTCAACAGTGTCTGTAAAGCCTTGGGAGCTGGACACAAATTTAGGACAATTTTCTCCAAACACCATTCAAATGTGATTTTTTGACTTCATTCCATGCCTCACCAATGTTCTTAACTGCATGGTAAATATTGAAGCCCTTCCAGAATTCCTTCAGAGTTGGTCCACCTTCCTCCTCAATTGCCATGATGGCCTGGGCAAAAGTGCACCTAAAATAGTAGGCTTTGAAGGATGCAATTACTCCCTGGTCCATAGGTTGCTACAATGATGTAGTGTTGGGGGGGAGAAACACCACTTTGATGTCAGGATGCATATCATTAAGGATCGTTGGATGACCAGAAGCATTGTTGAGGATTAACAATGCTTTAAATGCAAGACTCTTTTTTCTGCAGTAATCCCTGACACTTGGCACAAAATTATGATTAAACCAGTCCTCAAAAATGTTCTCACTGAACCATGCCTTAGAATTGGATTTCCATATCACAGGGAGAAATGCCTTGGAATGTCCCTTGCAAGCTCTGGGGTTTTCCAAACAGTATACAAGTAAACGTTTAAGTTTAAAGTCACCTGCAGCATTGGCACCAAGAAAGAGTGAGCCTATCTTTAGCAGCTTTGTACCCTGGCATGGATTTCTCCTCTTTGGCAATGTAGGTTCTTGACAGCATTTTTTTCCCAAAAGAATCCAGTTTTGTCAACATTAAAAACTTCCTGAGCACTAGCCGTTCTTTTCAGTGATTTCAGCCAATATCTCAGGAAAAGCATGAGCTGCCTTCTCATTAGCAGTGGCAGCTTCACCCGAGACTTTGATGTTATGCAAATTGGCCCTGGCTTTAAAACGCATAAACCACCCCTTATATGCAGTAAAAGGCTCAGCATTAGAACTCTCTCCCCCTGTTGTTTCTTTAGGTCATCATAAAGACACCTAGCCTTTTCCTGAATGATGGCTAAACTCACAGGAGCACAGCGTTTATTTTGATCCTCCAGCCAAATGATTAACAGTTTCTCAACCTGACCAATAAGACCAACACGCTGCTTAGTTATCACAGTTGAATGCATAGGCACCAGGTCCTTAACATGCTCCTCAATTCTTGCCTTGTCTTTCACGATGGTCACTATAGTTGTTCGGGTGATATCCACAGCTCTACCCATTTCAGTTGGGGTCTCACCTTTTTCATACCTCTTTTAATTATTTTCATTTTTAAATTTCATAGATTGCATAGACATTAGGGGTGGAAGGGACCTCGGAAGATTATAGAGTCCAGCCCCCCCGGCCAAAGGGCAGGAAGTCAGCTG
>NW_017728886.1:28765338-28766669 GCF_001723895.1 Crocodylus porosus
CTTGGGGGCTTGGACAGTAAAGAAATTCTTCCTTATGTCCAGCCTGAAACGGTCTCGCAGTAGTTTATGACTGTTTGACCTCGTCATCCCTTGGGACGCTGTGGTGAACAAACTGTCCCCTAGATACTGGAGGTCACCCCTGATAAACTTATAGGTGGCCATCAGATCACCCCTGAGCCTGCGCTTTTCCAGGTTAAAGAGCCCCGTGGCTCTCAGCCTGTCATCATAAGGTCTGTTTTCCTGACCTCTGATCATGCATGTGGCTCTTCTCTGGACTCTCTCAAGTTTCTCCATATCGTTTTTGAATTGTGGGGCCCAAAACTGGACACACTCCACAGTACTCCAGCTGCGGCCTCACCAAGGCTGAGTACAGGAGGAAAAGGACATCCTGGGATTTGCTTGAGAAGCATCTATGGATGCAAGCCAGTGTTTTGGTCGCTTTAATAGCCGCAGCATCACACTGCAGGCTCATGTTCATCTTGTGGTCAATGATGACCACCAAGTCTCTTTCTTCTGTAGTGCTAACCAACGTAGCACTGCCAGGCCTATAAGGATGCTTCAGGTTTTTTCCCCAAGGTGAAGAACCTTGCATTTTTGGTGTTAAACACCATCACGTTCTTGTCTACCCGTTTGCTGAGCCTGTTCAGGTCAGCCTGGATCACCCACCTGTCTTCTGGCGTGGATGCGTTGTCCTAGAGTTTGGTGCCATCGGCAAACTTGTCCAGTCTGCTCCTGACTCCAATGTCTACATCATTAATGAAGATATTGTGTTGAACAATATGGGTCCAAGGACAGAGCCTTGGGGGACCCCACTGGTCACAGGACACCATGATGAGTGACTTCCATCAATTACTACCCTCTGGGTCCAACCACGGAGCCAATTTCCCAGCCAGCGTATCATGGTGGACCCAAGGACACAATTGGCCAGTTTCTCCAAGAGGTGATCATGGGATACCAGATTGAAGGCTTTATATGACATCAATCTATTCTCCCTTGTCCAGGTGATAGGTCATCTGGTCGTAGAAGGAAATGAGATTGGTCAAGCAAGACCTACCCGCAAGAAACCCGTGCTGGCTATCCCTTAGGATGTTGGCACTGGCCAGTCCATTAAGGATGGCCTCTTTAATAAACTTTTCTAAGATCTTCCCTGGGATAGAAGTCAGGCTGAAGGGCCTATAGTTAGCCGGATCCACTTTCCTCCCTTTCTTGAAGATCAGCACCACGTTGGCCTTCCAGTCTTTGGGCACTACACCAGAGCACCAGGAGTTTTCAAAGATCTGTGCCAGGGGCTGAGCTATGATGCTCACCAGCTCCTTGAGTACCCTGGGGTG
>NW_017728886.1:28767993-28769011 GCF_001723895.1 Crocodylus porosus
ATTTTAACCCAGAGGGTCTCCAGCTGTCCACCTTGGTTGCCAAGATCAGCTTGCAGGGACATGTAGCTTTCCTTAACACAGAGAGCTACACCCCCACCCCTTTTATCTACACGATCCCTCCTGTACAGGGTATAGCCATGTATACCTGAGGTGCAGTCATGGGTGGAGTCCCACCAGGTCTCCATTATCCCTATGATGTTATAATTATTTGCATTGAGCAGGAGGACGAGCTCCTCCTGCTTATTCCCCAAGCTTCTGGCATTTGTGTACAAGCAGGCAAGTGTCCCCCTGAGGGCTCTTGCCTTGCCCACAGATTGTACCAGGGCTGGGGCTCCCTTAAGTGCCTTGGCCCGCTGGCTTTTCAAGGGTTGCTCAGTAGGCCAGCAGTGGCGGTAGTCCCCCTTGTTCCCCAGCGGGCTTAGTTTAAAGCCCGGTGGAGCAGGTCAGCCAGTCTGTCTGAGAAGAGTCTCCTCCTCAGGGGAGAGAGGTGGAGGCCATCTTTTCCCAGCAGCTCTCTGCCTCTCTCGCCAAAGAGTGAGCTGTAGTCATAGAAGCCAAAACCTTCCCTATGACACCAGTGCTGCAGTCTTTGGCTAACTACGTGGCTCCTCCTCTCCTTCCTCAGCCCATAGCCTGAGACGGGGAGGATCGGTGAGAGCACCACCTGTGGCCCGAGACCCTTTAGACCCACTCCTAAATCCCTGTAGCGCCTCATGACCCGGCTGGGAGCGCTCTGAGCCGTGTCATTGGTGCCCACGTGAATAAGGAGCATGGGATAGTGGTCTGTGGGCTGGAGGAGCTTTGGGATCTTCTCCGCAACATTCCAGATGTGGGCTCCTGGGAAGCAGCAGACTTCCCGGGCTAAGGGGTCGGAGCGGCAGCTTGCCCCCTCAGTCCCCCTTAGGATGGAGTCTCCCACAACAAACACCTTACGTTTTGTCTTGGGGAGAGTGGGGGCGGTAGCTGCGGTCGAGCCTGAGTTGCCTGCGGGAGCTGGCAACTCAGCAGGCTCTGCTGG
>NW_017728886.1:28769463-28825160 GCF_001723895.1 Crocodylus porosus
CATGTGCCCATCTGTGTCATGCCTCTGGTAGGCTGGCTACGGCTGGGACTGTCTACTCTGGGGGGTTTGCAGGCAGGGTCTAAGGCCCTCCTATGCACCCTCCTGCGCAAACTCTGTGCTAACTGACGCACCGGCAGACAAGCGCACCTGTTTGTGCAGCCTGTTCGTGTGGCTCCCTGAGCGGGGTGAGACCCGGCCCGGCTCCACTCAGCCGCCTCCTCCCACTCGGTGAGGGGGTAACCCCCTCACACCACGGGCCCCGCTTGCCTCCGGCTGTGCTGGGGGTCAGCGGGGGGCTCTGCAGCTGCTGGGGGGTCTCTGGAGGGGCTTCGGGGGAGTGGGAGCATGGTGGGCTTTCACCTGCATGTCTCGCCGCTCTGGAGCCTAACTGGGGCTTTTCTTGCTGTTGGCGGGCCCTTTTAAACTGTGTGCACCCCCAGTGGGCCTGCCATCGGGGAAAGCTGCTCTTGGCCAAGGGAGGGCCCTGCCCCACTGGAAGGGGACTGGTGAGTACCCCCTTCTACCTCTCTCTCCCTGGGGGGCTGGGCCCGGCCCGGCTCCATTCAGCCGCCTCCTCCTACTCAGTGAGGGGTTTTGTTTCCATAGTAATTGTTCTATTCTTCTTCTAAGAAGAAACATCACTTTCACCGGATTTATGTTTTTCTGCCATTATTATGGGCAGTTTGGAAACAGAACAGCTCATGGGCAGCACAGTGAACTTGTTGTAAAGTATGGTGCAGTACAGTACTGGGACTTATTCTTTATTCAGTGCAGGTACAGTACCGTAGTGCTGTAGTGGTAGCAACAGCAGCGATGACTGAGCACCAGAGGAGCTGCCTAGCAAATGGCTCCCAGATGAGCAGCACACTGCTGCTCTGACCACGTGTCCGGAAGGGCATTCTGGGGGGGTTGTGCCCCCTGATCTGCCCTGAGCATAGCCCGCCCTGCCACTCCCTGGCTAGATCTGGGGATCACATGTCCCTCCCCCACCCCACCCCATGCCCTCCTGGACAAGCAGCAGGAGCAGCCGGACAGGCTGTGGCTTCTCCTGCAGCCACCCGGCTGAGCCCTGGAACTGCCTGCCTCGCCCCAGCGGGGGCAGCTGGGAGAGCAGGCAGACAAGCTGTGGCTTGAGCTGTGGCTTCTCCCATGGTCATCTGGCGCAGCCCTGGCACTGCCTGTTTCGCCCTGGTGGGGGCAGCTGGGAGAGCAGCCAAACAAGCTGCAGCTTCTGCCACTGATAGCCCCCGCTCCGAGAGCCCTGCGCAGTCCCAGCTGGGCAGCATTTCCCCACCCCCTGGTTGAGCCCCAGCCCCTCTTCCCTGCCCCCGCAGGGGCCCTGATCTGCCCCCTCCACGGCCCTTTCCTTCCCTCTCCCCTTCTACTGACAGACCTGTATCCATCATTCAGCGTGGTAAAGTTGAAACCATGTTGGAACTTCAAAACCCAGGTGTCAATTTACAAACATCATAACTGCGGTTCGTCAGACCTCGAGCCGTCATAAGTCAAGGACTGCCTGTATCAATATAAAACAGACAATTCTTAAACAGTATTTTACCCTAGCTCTGTTTGCTAAACACTTACCCCAGTTAGAAGGTCTTGGAATGCTTCCAAAAGATTTCCAGGGTCAGGCTTTGGTAAACCTTAAGAAGGAGGGAGTTCCAGAGCTGAGGACAACTCCTGAGAATGGTCTCCCATGTGTTTTTTATCAGGCAGACTTGGTGCATTGATGGCACTGGCAGGAGGTTGCTGTCAGCTGACATTGGGGATTGCAGTGGTATGTCAGGGACAACTGGTCCCTTAGGGTATTTATACACATACTTTTTTTCCCAGAACTTGTTGGAGATCTGCTGTTTTGGAGCAGATTCGATTAATCTGAGCGCTAATTCGGAGTGATTAATCGAGTCTGCTCCACACATGAGCTGAGGCATGAGTCTGCTCTACACATGTGCTGTGCTGCATGTCTGTGCAGAAAATGGTGGCAGCGTGCTTTTGAACTAACACACCTCTGAAGTGTTTTAGTTTAAAAGTGTGCTGCCGCTATTTTCTCAGCGCTGACATGCATTTTGCCACTTATACAAGTGTGAGCACTGCAGTGCTGGACGCTTTTCAAAGTTCCTGGTGCTGCAGTGCTTGCATGTGTAAAAATGCCCATAGGTATTTAGGGCCTTTACAGATCAACACGAGCAGCTTGAATTGTATCTGGAGAGCTATTGGGAGCTCGTGCAGATTCTGGAGCACTGGTATTACATGTTCCTGGCAGCCCACACCCATCAGAAGACAGGTTGCTGCTTTTGCACTATTTTCTAGGGTAGCCCCACATAGTGCTTTGCAGCAGTTTAGCTTTGAGGTTAGAAAGGCATGGATGATCATGGCCAGATCTGAATCTAAAAGAAAGGGTTTTGCAGCCACCTCACCAGATGGAGTTGATGAAAGACGTTCCTAGCCACTGCTGCCACCTGAAGATCCAAATGTGGCAGAATCCAGGAGCACTCAAGGGCTGCAAACCTGAGTGACAAATGGAGGCAGAATCCTATCAATAATAGGTGTCCCAGTCCTGCCCATGTCACAGCATCACATCTGTCCTGTCTGGATTCAGTTTCAATTGGTTCACCTGCATCCAATCTTTAACTGCAGCCAGACACTGGGAAAGGACTGAGACTGCAGGGCCCGAGTCAGATGAGAAAGAGCGGTATTGCTGATGGCAGGGAAATTTGAAAAGCGATCTCTGTCATATCCTCTGTAACTACTGGATGTTATAAACATTTTTCCAGAGATAGTACAATCTAACAAATGTATGTGGCCAAATCCACCTATAACATTTGCTTATCCATTTTTTTAACTTGGATATGCTTGTAAGATTGATATAAGAAATTGCTCCTTATCTTTCAAATTCCTCTTTTTCTTGAGGGAAAATCATTTTTAGGCTTTTTATTTTGGTTTCACATCTCTAAAGATGAAATAATTGTTACTGCTATTGTCAGTCGTGTGTTGAAGATTTGCTATTTGTGAGGTGTGTTTGTTGACACAAAGTGTTGTGTTTTATTACTCTTGTCTATTCTTGGAATAACCAATTTCACTGAGTAGAATTATTTCATTTTAAAATTATAGTCTTGTTTGTTTAACTCTCCCGTATTTCAGAGTAAATTAGTTCGTTTGTTTCAGGCACTATTAAGTTTTACTAGTCTGTCTTGTCTAATTCAACAGCTTGAATATTTAGGCAGCTCTCTCAATTTTATTTTTTATTTGTTTTGAACTTTAGACTGTGGACATCCATAAAGAGAAAGTGGCTCGCAGGGAGATAGGTATTTTGACAACCAATAAGAATACATCAAGAACTCATAAAATCATAGCACCGGCGAACATGGAGCGTCCTGTAAGGTATATTCGAAAACCTATAGACTACACAGTGCTGGATGATGTGGGCCATGGTGTAAAGGTAAGCACCTGTCTAAACTCTCTAAATGAGATGGGAATTTTAATTTGAGGTTTAGAATATTTAGTGCATCTAACAAGTCTGGAGTGAGACAGAGGTATAACTTGAAATTTTGGTGCCCCAGGTAGAAGGCAGATAGGGTGAGCAAGCATTTACATCTTTCTGCAGGGGCTGCTGCATTGGTGGTGGCAGCAGTGGTGTGGGCTCCCTGGCATGTGTCATTGTGGCACCCTCTCTGAATTAGCACCTGTGGCTAGTGCACTGTTTCCACAGCCCTCACTCCCCCCAGGTTATGCTGCTGAAGGGAAAAGAGGTGGGTTAGATACAAATATACACAGAGCAGGAACAAGGCAAATTGCACTTAACGTTGAGATGTTGAATAGTAACTGCCATAATCTTGTGACTGCCTGAAGCAATCACAAGCCAGGAAACAATGGCTCATGAGCCTGGTAATGAATATTTCATAACAATTCAGTCATCATCCTGTTCTCAAAAGTCACTGATGAAATGGCAATATTTAAAAATCCCTCTTGAAGTATTCATGTGCACCATCCTGCCCTCTCCTTTCCCCTCCCCTTCCCCTTCCCCTTCATGGAGGGGAAATTAAAAATCTGTGTCATGAGATGCAGGGGAATTGGATGCATAGAGCCTTCTTGGAAGGATCATTTCAAAAGCACAAAGGGCATTTAGGTACCCAGCTTCCAGTGAAAATCAGTGGGAGTTGGACATTTTGCTCCTATTTGTACTTCTGAGGATCTCTACCCATGTCTTTGCCAAACTGCTTTTTTTTTCTACAGTTAGATGGAAGGTAGGGCAGGGGTGGCACTTTAGAAGACTACTTTAAAGGCATAAGCTTTTGCAGTTATCTACTTTGTTAGATAACTAACACAGCTAACTACCTCTTTTTTTTTAATTAAGTGAGATTAATCAACATGGTAACTTGTGATCTGTGCATCTTTCTTTGGCTAGTAATAATAACACTTCTTATTTTTCCTGAGCTGGCCTGTGGTCTGTTTAGTTAACTGAAATATTTCCTTGACTTGCATTTAAAAAGCTTTCATTCAGGATCTTGACCAGCACATTTCTTGGACTGCCAGGTAAATCAGCCAAGCAGTAGCATCAGTTTAGTAGTACTGTGCGGTGCTGCTCAGCTTCTAGGACCAGATCTGTGCCTGTGTCAGAGGAGTACTCAGTGTAACTGAAAATAGAGGGTATTGAATGGATGCCAAAGTGTCCTTTTTAATTGTTGCCTTGGCATTTCTTAGTAATGGCTAGTCCCCAGCATGGGTTAGAAGAATGCTGTCACCTGTATCAGCTGGCAACAGCTTTAAAGCACAGGAATTATTATAGTAGTGCTACATTACATAAGGATTTGTTGACATAGCAGAGACCATTTGGGAGCCAAATCCATAGGTTTAGAGCTGCTTTGCACTGGGAGAATGAATCAAAGCAGCAAACATAGTGCCTGGTACTTGAGCATGAAAGAAATGCTCTGAACGTCCATATAATCAAATCCATTTGACATTATTGAAGGTGAGGGGTTTTTTTGGCTTTTTTTTTTTTTTTTTTAAATAAAGGGCTGTCATGTGATAGGAAAGGTAGACTGAGCCCATGGGAAGGGTATGTCAGAATCCAATGCCAACCATCTGGACGTAGCATTTTAAATGCTACAGTGATAGATGCTTTAGAAGACCCTAAAATTAAATTCATTGCTCCTAATGTCTGAAGCTGCTGCATTGCTGAGCTGTTCATGTCTTGTATTCTCATAAACAAAGTGTTTGATTAATAGACCCCAGAATTGTTAAACTCGTACAGTTCTGGTTTTTGGCTGTCTCTCTTGGTAACATGCTCCTATTTATTCAGGAAAAATAACCTACAAGTTGACACTGACAATCTTTTTGTTCCCTGACAAATGGCCTACTTTTAAATTGTTCTCTGCAATTATAGGAATATTTGCCATCTGCTAGTCAGTTAGCCTATCCTGGTAATTTGATTGATTATATTTAGAAACTGTCCCTAAAATGAATCCACAAGTTAGATGTAGTGAATTGTAGTATGCTGCATTAACTATATCATGCCGTTATTTCTGTAGTGCCATCTTTATCAACCCTGCTGTATGTGACTGTTGAAAGATGATGCCTTTGGCTCTACATGAGTCAGTTCATTATCCAAGTGCTGAATTTGCCAGCTAATCTGTATACCCCTGTCATTTGAATAAGGCACTGATACCTTCAGTTCCATTAAATGCAGGTGTCAACCTACTCTTTCCTGCAGCTGGGTATAAGGGAGAGCATCTCTAGGTGACAATCATCAATGCTTGTCCATATATTTTTCTGTCTCTTGTGTGTGGCACTGATTTTATTTCTGTAAGGGAGGTTATGTGTGCTGCCTTCAGTTTTAAATACAAAAAACCTAGATAGCTTCCCTCTTCCAAAACCCTTCTACTCCTGGGTCTGAGTCTAATGTCTGTTTTCTTTCTGTAACTAAATTGACAGTCCTGAAACTATTCCTAGTGGGTAGGAGTTGGCACAAATAAATAATGTACAGTATCGAACACAGTATTTTTTGTTCTTAAGGCCCAGTTTTGGTGTGTGTTGAGAGATGGCAAGGAATGGCTCCGTCTAGATTATGGGTGACTTCATTGGTGACTGATATGCAGAGAGTTGTACTGCAGATTCCTCTCAACTCAGTATGTGGAAAAAGATGAATTGAGGTTTCACTGCTGTTAGCCCTGTACTCTTGACTACAACTTCTTCCACTTGTTAATGAAAACTGGTTAAGGTTGTATGGGTACTTTCTTGTCCTTGACCGAAAGCCAGCACTGCCACAGACTTACCAGCTGTGTAACCCTGATGGGTCATAGACTCTGCTAATAAAATTGAAATAATACAAGAAATAAGTCACTTGAATAAATATTTACTAAGGCTGCATATGGATGTTCAGGTGACCTGGGAGAATTCTCCTGGATTTGTTCTTCTGATAGAAAAATATGTCTGGAAGTGCCTAAACAGACTTTTGAATGCTGAGCCCCTGAAGGGTACAAAATTTGCAGTGCTGATACTGCTCAGCTACGTGCACACATCTTGGTATTATCTGTAAATTCCCTTTGTCTACCTGGTGACAGATGGCAGCAGTGCACAAGACATTCCTCACTGGCTGACCCAGACTGCTTTGTCAGCCTGTGTCTCCATGCAGCACAGTATGGGATTGTGAAGGGGTTCATGCTCTGCTGAAGTAATACAATCCAGTTTGAGCATCACACTATTTGGGGCTGGGTGGAAGGGGGAGCAAAGTACCCTGGGATGCAGGAGGACTCTGGTGTGGCTTTTCTCAGAAGGTTAAGTTGTACAGACGTTTTCTCTCCCAGGAGAAACTGTCCTGAGAGTGACTTAACCCTGGTTGTTCCCAAGTTTTTTTGTGTGTGTTTGTTTTTTGGAGTGATCATTCTTGCTCTGGGGGAAAGATCCTGAATATCTGTGCACTCATGATTTTTCCTGGGAGAGCAATGACTCTCCCAAGAGAAATGGAATGTCTGTACGTGGCTCAAGTAATGTTCAGATGCCACTTTGTTTGTTCTCTAAATGCAAACTTATTACTGTTTAGTGTGATTTAACACTTATGGGTGAGAGAAAAAGAAGAGCTATTTAAAAAAAAAAAAAAAAAAAAAAAAACCCAGGAAGGTAAAAGATGTGGAAAACAGGGACCAGCATATAGGGTGAAACACAACCTGTCTAATTTTGTTTTTAGTGGCTTTATGCAAAAAATACTTTAAAACCCCTAACAATTTTTAAGCATACTGCAGTTGGTAGCCTTAGAACTTCTTTTTTTGAAATGTGTAAATAAACTTTGATTCTTATTTCATCTACCCCCCCCCCCCAGATTAAACTTGTATTGTAACTCCTCAGAGCAAATGCTTCCTCACATGGAGCCAACAGGCTCTTCACCAAGAGAATGCAAAAATATTATTATACGCACAAAGTAAGTTGCCTCAATGCAGCTGACCACACTTTAGTGTCTTATCCAGCTGCTTCTCCCTTATGCTGAGGAAGAGAAGCAAAAGTAAATGTGTGTAGGGAGGAAGGACTTTTTTTTTCTGTGAGCAGGGCAACTTTTTGTACAGTTGACCAATGCTCCATTGCAACAGCTGGTCTCTTCAGTATGTTTCCTTCCTGCTGGGGAAATCCCTCTGGGAATTAATGCCACTTCTTGTAGCGCAAACTCTTGCCCACAGTTTCTATTTCATCGCTTAGGAGTAAAAACCTAGTGCATTGTCCTAGCAGAGTTCAGGCAGTGGCATCCTAGATTCTTGTGTGGCTTTGGTGCTGTGTGGGATGCCGGGATCGCAGTGTGGGACAGACCAGTGCAGATATGGCCAGGGATGCACCTACTAATCGTATTTGTGGTTTGTAGGTTAGTGCTATTTTCAGACTCTGTCCCCCAACTTAGTTTCATAATAATGCCCTTTATACTCATGCCCTTTATACTCAGGTCCTGCAGGGATAATGGAAATTCCTTTCCTCATTGAGTAAAACTGTTTCCCCTCCTCTGCCCCACTGCAGGTTGTTTTTTACCAAAAAAAAATATGGTCAGATATTTTGGTTTTGTGTGTTGTTTTTTAAACAGCTCATCTTGAGATAATGTGCGTCTTAGTGATTCTTGCCCTTTGTTGTGTAAATGGCAGCAAGAATTAATGGACATACAAGCAGTTTGCAAGGCTGCTGCTGGATGTTAAATAGTCGCTCAGTTGTCACTTTCTTGGAATGGGAGTAGAGAAACACAGCTGAAGTCACTCTGGAGAATCAAAACACTGTCCCACCACGAAGAGCTTCTTTGATATATAAAGCCCTTGGTTTTAAATAGTTATTAGATACAACCTTGTTAACAGTTATCTTGTCTTCTTCCTTGTGGAGAAAAATATTGTAGCATCTAAAGAAATAAACAGATCCAAATCTGTGAATTAGCTAAAAATTTTGTTTTTAAAAATATGGAAACTGAAATAATTGTGCTGATGTAATAGAAGTTGTTGGTTTCAGAATTTAAAAAAATACTCCTTCTGAAGAATAAAAAGCAGGTAAAATTGAAGCCGGCAGGATATTGTGGTCCATGTTTTTGCAGAATGGAGATTAAGAAATAAATGGGAATGATGCTTATCTACAGATAGGTTAAATAGTAATTTAAAATGGATTGAATTTATTTTATTCAGCTAGTGGTTCTTGTATACAGAGCCTGAGCATTTTAGGTAGAGAGACTATAGAGTTTTGGGAGAACTCTAAAATGATCCGTCTGAGACATATTTGTCCTTGGTTGTGAGAAGATGTGAATAACTATTAAGACATGGAGACTTGCCAATTGGGCATAGACCCAGGAAAGATGTTGAATGAGGAGGGGGGAAATTTTAAATTTGGGATGAGGCCAAAACACCCCAAGTCCCTGAAAATAAAATGTTCTTAGAATTACACGACTGTCACTAACAGATGTCATTGTTGCATTTCTCAGATGTATGTTCATCAGTGTAGAGCAAGAGGCTAGGATGGCATGGGTGCTAAGTCACATGGTTTACAACCCAGAGGTCACAAGTTCAAGGCCATAGCAGAAGCACTCAGGGTGCAGCTTGTCAGATTTCACTGAATCTGTGACTTCTGCTAAATACCTTGTCACAAGGAAATGAAAGGAAGCAAAAGGCAAAACAATTAGGAAAAATTTTTGTTTGCTTTCTCTTTTTAAGTAAGCTGTTGAATTTGGGATCTAGGGCAGCATTAACCATACTTTTTGTGTAGTAAGTTATTAAAATGATTTAAGCATATGGTTCTGCAAACAGTAAATAAGTGATCCTGAGACACTGGATTTTCATTCCCCTATTTGTTCATGTCAGATACTAGTACTTCAAAGCAGGTCATCTAGTCAATTATGCTTCTGTCCTGATCTCATTCGCAGGAATCATCACCAAACAGCATAGACTGCTAGAGGGTGAAAGACTTTTTTCCTAAAGTTTAATTAAAACTTCTGTAATGTCAGCACTAATGAGATATAATTAAACTCATATTTGGTGCTTTTTTAAAGCACTAGTTACTGGAAAGTTGATTAAAATCATGAAAGCTAACATTCAAAGTGAATTTCTAGTCCTCCCTGGTTGCAGAGCAAATATTGGATGTGTAAACTCTGGCTTTATTTATCTCGTTGAGCAAAATTTAACCTAATATAGTTTAAGTTTAACTTCATTTTTGCAATCTTGCCTGTAGTCTTCAAATGCTTCGAGTTGGCAATATTGAAATGTTCCTGAACCATAAAATTTAATATACATTATAACCTCATAAATCTGGAAGTCTGAGAAACCCAGCACTTTGGTGGCTGGTCCCAGAGCCATGGCCGCATATGGAGCGGTGATGTGGAGTGGTGGATGTGGTGGCTGGCTGCAGCTGCATGCAAGTTTCCCTCTCTGTACCTGGGCAGTGACTGACTGCCACTACCCCTGTCCTCTCCTCTTCTCCCCTCCCCCCCAGCTCCCTGCACTTTACTTGTTTCAGAAATCCAGCATTTTCAAATATCCAGCAGGTGCTCAGTCCCAAGCATGCTGGATTTATGAAGTTATACAGTAATACTTTCCAATAACATAGAACCTTTCAAAGAATTGATATAAAAATCGCGGTTTGTTTCTTTGGAGGCTCATGAATAATAATTCTTCAGGCACACATTGTTAGTAACACAAAGGATATATTTGCAAATAGGGTCAGAGTGAAGACAAAAGACCACATTCTGCCCCCGAGGAAAACTCTCAGCTGGGTTTTATCCCTTCCCTCCTGGGCACGTGTGCAGAAGCGGGAACTCTTACAACTCATTTCCGGTTCATACAAACATACATGAAATGACGTCACGTCATCCGTCGCATGTGCATTATAATTAACTACTTAAGTATGCGGGGCGGATAGGCTTATATGCATTAGCTAATTACGCATGCTTAGAAAGCTCTCCAGGTTACCAAAAGTTAAAACCCCTCTCTTTCCCAAGGACACAGCCAATTAAATCACAGCCTTTGTAGTTTACAAGAGTAGAGGCAGAGGAGTTTGAAGGTATGTGTGATTTAGTGTTACAAAGAGGTAGTAAATTAGCGAGATGTCCTTGGTGGTGTTTCTGCTTATCAGGTACGAGATACAAACTGTGCAGTTCTAACAACACTCTATTCACTATACATTTTTAATAATATTTCTAACAGAATCATGGAACAAACTTTCATTTATATGCCTTAAAATAGTAACAGAACAATATCAAGATAAGTTGCACTTCATTCAAAACCAAAACTTTTGTTACTGCTATTCTAACAGGAGCTTAGAATAATAAAGTTTAAAAACACTGGAGTTGGCTTTTCTTTCTTGGCTTGGACAACGAGTGTCCATATCGGTTGTTAATAGTCTGCATCTGGTTACCCTGTGTTAACAGGCATCTGTAATTATTAGGCTGCAAATAATACAGGGAGAGGTTGGTAGTCTAAAAATAGTTTTCAGTGAATATTTTGGTTATTGCTGATGTTCATTCAGTTCTGCTAAATTTTGTTTTAGAGCTTACATGGAACTGACACTGCCCTTTTTAAGTTGTGCTGTACCCTCTGAGCTAAGGCAAGGGTTTGATTCATTTTCATTGATATGGGAATAGAGTTATTTGCTTAGTTGCAGAAACTGTATCCAGAACTTCTGGCTCCCACAATAAAATCTAACTTCTGGGTTATGCATATACCCTCCTCTTCTCCTTCCTAAAAACCCCTACTGCCTGAGGCCAGCTCTTAGGCATTTCTTGTTTCTTTTATATGCCATGGTACCCATACAGCAGCTTATGACCTCCCTTCCAGTTCCCAGTACCTGTTCTTTTGGTAATCTAAAAATGATCCATCCATTTAACCTTAAAGTAGAATGACTCTAAATATGCAGCATCTTCAGGGAAGTTTCAGAAGTCTTTGGGAGAATTCAGTTCTCTGGCCATTGCTTTGATAATAGAAGGGGTTTCCAAAAAGTGGGAAGCCCAAGTCCAGTGGCCTTTGCATAGGCCATGGACCTGAGAGAGATATTTTTGCTTGAATAGTAAGGGAAACACCCTTTTTAAAGGGAGGCTAAGGAAATAGCAACCAAAACCAGTCATGTCGTTTTGTTTCAGTCGGTGACTATTTTCTCATTAAAGGTTACAGATTTAAGGCTGACATATGTCTGTTACAAAAGTACTAAAATCCTGTGGTGAAGGAAACTGGTTTTCAGTGTAGACTGAGCTGGCTGCAGTTTCCCTTAAAGCAGGAGTAACAGCGTGGGGCTGGTCTGTGGGCCTTCAGGGCTGCCTCTGAGGCTGAAAATGCAGCAGTGGAGAAAGGGGTGCTAATGTTAATTGCTGTGTTTCATAGCACTGTGGCAGCTGCTGCTCACCTTGTTATGAAGCTCCCCACCAGCCAGATCCAAGTATCATCTGGCCTGCATGGCTGTCTGGAGGTGGGAAATTTGGTGGCAAGATGAGTGGTGGTTGCACCTGTGGGAACTATGGGAATTTACATTTGGCACCACCTGTCCCACTGCCATATTTCTGGCCCCATGAGCTAGATTACACTATTCCGTGGGCCATATCTTTAACAGCATTTAAACTTGTCACTTTTGTCTAGTTCAGCATTTAGATTGGATGGTCTTAGCTGCTTTTAGTAGCGGGTGTGGTACAATACACTCTGAACTTGACTTTTTAAATTTAGCTGTTGCTCCTGCTTGCAGTACTTGTGATGCAGTTATTATACAGGCTGTTTTCACCATGATGGGTAAAACTCCCATTGAGTGGAGTGGGGCAGGGCTCCATCCCAAATCTGTGTTGTACACAATGGGCTTTTGTATGTTTTTGTTCAGTTTACTACACACTTATTTGCACAACTTAGGAGAAGCATACCAAGTATGTAATTCCTGTTTTTTTCCAGATGTTATGATTTGAACAGTGGCATCCTGGTTCCCTTCATTGCAACTATCATGCCCCTATTACCATTGCTTGAGAATGGGAACTTTTGGAATTAAAGGCATGTTGAAGAATATTGCCAATCAAAGGCAGCCCCAGAACTCCATCTCCTTGAACACCAGACCACAAAAGCTTAAAAAGAAACTAACTCTGCCTGCATTGGTCTTGATTTCCTTTTGCATCATCCTTGGTTTGTGATTATTCTTGCATCCACTATTTAAACAACAGGGTTTCTGAGGACAGGCCAACAGACTTTCTGTGAAGATAAAAGGCCCAGTGAACAGCAGGTCAGGTTTTGGCAACTTGGTGGGGGATTTGACAGCACAGCCTTGGTCTGGGAACGTTTCCTCACATGCTGTATATGTGAAGGGACTCTGTCCTTTCTCGCTAAGGAAATGGTTATATGCTTATCTTTACCATGCCAAGCAGCACTATGCCAAAACAAGCCATGCTGCTGTGTACACATTACAGCCAAAGCTAGAAATAGAGTAGTTGCCTCTGTATGGTGCTGTGGCTTTATGTACACCAGTGTTCCCTTCTCTTCTGCCCTCACCACTGTTTATCTGGCAGATAAATCCTTCAGGATGGTGTTTTCAACTCCAGTGGGAGGATAGTCCCAGAGGAGGTGGGATAGTGTGTTGGAAGGTGTTAATTAGTGCCATCAACCAACTTGTTTCATCTGTGCAGAGCAGCTTGACTCTGTAGTTGCATGGAATGGATGGCAAGGGCTTCAGGTATCTGATTTTTCTGCCTTTTGGTTTCCTGACTTTTTCTTTTCCTCCCTTTAGACTAATAGGGCTCTGGTTATTTGTGCCTAGAGTGTTCTCTGAAACTTTGGGATTGAACAGATGTGGCATTCAGATGTTAGTGGGTTCCTGATAAAGAAATGCTAAAAAATTGGTTTCATGGCCCCCACCCCCAGCCCAGCCAATAAATAATACAAGATAATGATGCCTTTTCCCACTTAATTAACTAACAGTGGTTAAGCAGCCATATGTTTCATGCCAGTGGGAATTGATTTGTTCTTCTCCCTCCCCCCACCCATTTACTCCTGTCATCTTTCTGAACCAGGCTTTCCATTCCACTAGACTGTCTCTTGTTTCCCTCGTATTCTTTCTCTCTGCGTTCCCAGCCACGTGACCCTGCATTGTATTAGCAGCAGCAGAGTGAACGGAGTACTGAGGATGCTTAGTGCTTTTCTTGTTCAAGGCGCTGTGACAACAAACTAATTCTCCATACCTCTCCTGTAAGTTGTAGAAGTATTATCATGCTTTTATGGCGAGAAAACAAAGATGAAGGTCACATAGTGAGTCAGGTGCAACTAGAATTAAAATCCAGGACCTGCTGGACAGTATATGCAAGTATAGTAGACAAGGCCCTACATTTTTGAGCTGAAGAGTCAGCACTTTACATCAACAATTGACAGTGCATCTGCTCTGGAGCTGCAGAGGAGGCAGAGCATAGCAGAGAGTAAAAAGAGGGGGTGCAGTAAAGACTCAGTGTGGATGACTGATGTCAAGTCTTTGTTGAGAGAGGAAGACTTTAACTGCTAAAAGAGGTTGAGCAGGAGTCCCGAGTCTGACATGATATATTTTCTCTTAGTCATTAGCTGAAAGTTTATGATCTATGGCTTCCAGGGAGACTAGTCATTTTACTTTCTGATCCATTGAACAGCAAAATTCCTTGCTTTATGCTACTGACCTTAACAGCTGGCAAAATATAGGGAAGGTGCATGTAATCTACAGGTGAAGAAATCAAACTTGTTGATAAATGATTTTATTATGTTATGTTTAAAAAAATTAAGCATTAAAAACCAAACTACTAAACCAGTCCTTGAGCCCCTACTTTTCTGCCTATGTTAGGGCGGGGAGGGGTAGTATAAACCAGTGTTTCTCAACCTGTGGTTCACAACTCAAAAGTGTTTTTAAAAAAAAAAAAAAAAAAAAAAGTGTTCCTGGAAAAATAGTGGAAAATTGCAAGAATATGTGAAAGGGTCACAAACAAACTTAAAAAATGGATTCTCCTTTAAAGGATAAAACTGTAGGAAACAGTTTCTTCTCTTGCAGGCCAGCAGAGTTCAAGCCTGCAAGAGGCTGCTTGGGAGCCCCCCATACCCCACACACTCTTTCGCCCCCCACCTGCTCCACACACCCACCCCCTACCCCGAATAGGGGGGCAGGGGACAGTGGGTTGGGAGTGAGGGCCACTGGGTTGGGGACCGGCCATTGATGTTTACAAATGGGTCCTGATACAAAAAGGGTTGAGAACTACTGATATAAACTACTTCATTCTGATGACAAATCTCAGTCCATGCTGCGAGGACCACATCTAGGGCATTCATTATTACTATATCTTGACTATTCCTGAAACTACCAGGAAGAGTTGGTATTTGGGTAGCAACTTTCTTGTCACGATAGGGACCATTAATGCTAGGGACAGAAAATGCTAGTCTGCTTTCAGAAATTCAACAGATAACTTCTTGTTGTTATTGGCTTGGTTATCTTTTAGGTTAGACTTCCAAAAATATCAGTTTTTTAATTATTAAAGAAACCCCAAATTCATCTTCTGATTCTGGCCCCTTAAGCATAATGTGAGGCCATGTTTTCATGTTTTTCTCTGCAACCATGAAGACTAGGACTTTTGTGAAGATTAGGAATCTCCTGACCCCTGACTGTTTAACAGTATCAATTATTTTGAACTGGCAAATTGTACTACAGTACTGATTTAGGTTGCATTTCAGTCAGTAACCTTGAGGTGAATGGCTCTGCTTGTAATCCAATCTGAGCACTCCCTTCATCTCTTCTATCATTCAGTGCAGCAGCTAGAAGTTTTCCAAAATACATGGAGATTAAATGTCAAACTGAATATATTCTGCACTAGGTGATATAGTGTTCAGTGTGCATGTGAACTGGAACTTTTTAGTAAGCATAGTGTTGGAGTTGGATAATGTTAGTCAAATGCAGTCTTTACAGTCTCACAATTAGTAGTGGGGAGGAGTCTGGCTGGCTGGCCACAAAGAGGTTTGCTTCCATGCATCTTTGTTTATTGCAGCAGCAAATAAGTGTAGAAAAGTTTGATTTTTGTTTTTAATTTTGATAAATGTAAAATTTCAATTTGAGGGTGCCAGTTAATTATGGCTTATGTTGTGTGCCTGCTTTTGAGCCTGTGTATATAATGTATCTGGGATGCAGTAGTTAATTATCAATAGGGAAATTGAATTTTTGTAATTAATTGTAGTTTTAACCTGTCCTGTCAGTTGTGATGGATTTGCCATTAATTTCTACTTTTTCCCCCCCCTTTTTTTGCCAACGTTAAGTGGCTAAAAGCCAAGGTAAGAAGAGTTATTTCTCATTTGACCCAGAGTGCCTCACTGTATTTGATAGTAGAGGCTGCAAAACCATTAAAACTGAAAACTAGTGCTCTCCTATACCGCTCTGCTTTTCATAGGTTTTTTAGATTTAAATATGCTGTATTTCAGTTCAGATTTGCAGCGATTAGCTAAGGTGTGTTAATATATCAGTGATATATTGGCACTTGCATTTATATCTAGTTACATTAATTTCTCTAACATGTGTTAGTGCTTTGCTCTGATTCAGTAGATGCCTTGATCCTATTCACTTACATTTTTTATAGGAGGTTTCCCAGACAATCTGCATGACTGCTAGTCAAATTGCTGAGCAAAACTGGATGAGGAATATTGGTCGAAGCCAGACAAGATTGTACAGTTAGCCTAAATTTTTATTTAAAACAATCACACTTGAATTGGCACAATCATGGCTGCAACCTTCTTTCAAAGAAAAGAAGGAAACAGAATTTTGCATGTGAATCAATTGTTACCTGTCCGTTACTTAAGTTTCAGATGCGCCTCCATTTTAGAATAATAGCAAAGACAATGTAACGCTAAAATTTTAATCCTTGTTTTTAATAATGCTATTATCATGTGCAGCTAAAAGAACTTGCTGTTTTACAGCTGTCTGGGAATCCTCATTTCATATTCTTACACAACAAAATAACTGTTAATAGTAGAGCTGTATCGGTAAAATAAAATAAAATAATGTTTCCCCTCATTTTAGCATGGAAGTAACCAGCCTGCAAGAACTGGCACCTTGTCAAGAACAAATCCGCCTACACAAAAACCACCGAGTCCTCCTATGTCAGGCCGGGGAACTCTGGGGTAAGAATGAGGCTGGTAATCCTGCCTGTATATTTGAGGAAATTTTAAGTTGTGCAGATATTAATGTTTCTTAGTTTGGTGAGTGAATGCAGAGTCCAGTAACTCCATCCTGTCAGGCACATTACTTTTTTAGTACAACTGTACTGTTGTTTTTTTTTCCAAACACTTTTTTTTTTAATGGCTTTTCTTTTAGGAAACATTTTGTCATGGACTTAACAATAGGTTGAATTTATTGTTTTATTTCTGAAGGCAGTTAACCACTAATATTTGGAATACAGAAGGACTCTAAGAAGGCTTTTCGTATTTTTAAAGTCCAAAGCGGGAGATTTCAGGGTTAAGGTTCTTTGTTGTTGTATCTTGATAGCACAGAGGTGTGAAAATGCATGTTCTGCCTTTATTCTGTGCTGAAGTATTTAAGCAAAATTGGGTTGCATGAGGATGTATTCTCATTTATGCACCCACTGGAATAGAAATTGTAATGCTTTAAATGTTTTACTGACATCATCTTTCAAGATGCTAAAATCTGGTGATCTTGAGACAGCAGCAAATTATTACAGCTTATCCTGGCATAGTGTTTCTTGGGTAATATGCCATTTGGCCTATTGTGTATGGTCTTTTGAGTGATATCTGAAGAGAAGTCTCTGTAACAGAGGTCCTCCTCTGCCACAACTCTGAATCCTCCCCCCACCCTCTGGACTCTGGGCATAGAGTGGGTGGAAACCTAGTCGTGGTGGGCTGGTGTGGGTGTATCAGTGACAGATGTTTTGGTTGACTGAGTTGATGTGCTGAATAATGTGTGAAGTGACAAGACAGCTATTGGGATGGGGACCTGGAGAGCCAGGTAAGAAAAATAGGCAAGTCACAGCCCTCTAAAACAGAGTTTTGCAGTGTTCTGGGGAGCACTGAGTCTTTGTCAGTATTGAAGTATTTAATGCATTCTTTTTTAAGGCAAATTATTGCTATGTGCATGTGCTGCCTCATGCTTTGTGAAAGTTCTCATTCCCTGCTCTTGGGTAATGTGCTTTGCCCCAGTTATCTACCTGATCATCATTGGTGGCCCACCAGAGAGAGCTGCTTTTTAGCAGTGAGGGGAATTGTTTGGGATCCTTTTGGGAAACAGTATCCTTTTCATTGAGTGGAATCCTTGGAAATGTAATACCCCAGGAGAGAGAGAGAGAAAAGTCCACGCATCAGGGGATGGCAGAAAGGATAAACAACACGATCTGCAGGTGGCATAAGATCCCTGTATAATCTTTCCTGTGACCAGGGTGGGGGTATAGAAAAGCACCTAGTCTGGCGAAGAGGGCACCTAGTCTGACTACGTGGATTCTACAGGAAGCATCTCAGGGGAATGCAGCAAGTGTGGTGAGCTGAGTGAATAGGCATTGTCTAAATCTTGAATCTGAATCTAGAGGGGAGAGAGGACTTTTATTTCCTTGCCAGGGGGTGCTGGCAATAAACACACTGGAGAGAAGAGGAATAGCTGAACTCTGGAAAAGGAACCAAACCCTAGTGTCTGGAGAGGGCTGGCAAAGAACTGTCTGGAGCCTGGAGAGAGCATGTGTTTAACTAGGAGGTTTCCCAAACAATCTAGGATTTAGTCCTTCGAAAGGGAACGTTTTTTGAGTTAGCTGCAGAACTGAGTAAACCCCGAGAAATCAGAGACACACAGCAGGAGTAGCTACATCCTCCCTTTGCAGAAATCTGCAGAGAAGAGTTAAGACTTGGACTCCAGTTCTTATTCCCAGTCTCTCGAAGCTAGGACAATAATGATAGGGTTTTTAATGTTCTTTACTTTGGTTATTTCTAGTAGAAGCATGTACAAAACGTCCTTGTTTATCATTTTTCTTTGCAGTAGCAGTCATATTTCTGGCTTGGTCTAACTGGAACATAGGCCTTTTCATTTTCTCGTGATTTAATCATTTTGGCACAACAAAAATAATAGTAGTCACAGTCTTAAAACTTTTTGTAGCTATGTGTGTGCATAAACAAACTAATCACAAATATCATAATTCATACACATAATTGTGATATGCCTGGTTTTTTTTCTTAGAAATGGTTTAGTTAATGTTACTGTTCTGAGAAGTGCTTTTCTATAATATCTATTGAAATCAAACTTGTTTGCTAGGATACCACAAAATGATGCAACTAAACTTTATGGCTAGGGACAGAAATTACACACAAACTTGTGACAGTGATTGGAAACTCGTTCAAATCTATAACATACAAGAAATTCAGTGCACATAAACCACTTTCAAAGTGGCCAAAACCAGTTTAAGATAAACCTGGATAAATGTAGTATCAGACTTAACTGATTTAAGTTAAATCAGTTTATTGAACTTCTGTCTCAGATCCCCTCCAGATTCAAGTTAACACATAGTCCCCCAGCATCCCAGGATGCTTTGTACCTCCCCCACAGTTGGCACGGAGGTGTGCTCTAGCATCCCCCAGCTTCTGCCCTGGGCCACTGTAGGCATGTTACTACATTTCCAGAATCAAAACTGAATGTCTGTTCATTTGCTTCTCAGTTCAGTTTACGCAGCTTGGACTAACCTGCAGAGATTGAATTGATTTAACCTTGAGCTTTTTTGACTGTCTATACTTAGCCATCAGCTGATAACAGAACAAAACACACTTTTTTTGTGATGGCTTTGCTCTTTTTCTTTGTTTGCTTTTCACTTCACTAAATTCATTGTCTTGCTGTGGTTGTTTGGCTATTAGGGAGTGGATTTTTATATTTATTTATTTACTTACTTACTTTTACTATGCTGTAGAGTTGTTCATAGAGGTGCACCAATATATCAGTCACATATTGGATTGGCACTAAGAACAGGTAAACTAACATTATTGGCCGTTGGCTTTTTTTGGTCAATAGTGTCACCAATACATGCTGTGTGCAACTGCAGCATGCATATGGCCAGAAATGCAGCCTGGTAGTTTGGACAGCAGCCTCCTGCTGGTAAGTCTTTGGGAGAGAAGGGGTGTGGAGAAGGGGAAGGGCTGTGGGAGGGGCAGATTGAGGCCCCCATGGTGAGGGAGGGAAGGAGGGAGTGGGGCTTGGGTAGGTGCTACCAGGCCAGGGTGGTTAATGTGACCTCGAGGTTGGGATTGGGATGGAGCCACAGGCGGCTCATTCAGGGGTTTGGGGTACGGGGGGTGGCTCCCCACTGTTGCACGTGCCCCCTGGGGAGGCATAGGGGGCACATGCCCCCCTGGATTTGTGCGTGGGGCAAGGGCGGGTTGCCCGCTGTGGGCTAAGGGTCAGAGGCTGCGCCTGTAGTCTGAATGTCTATTTTCAATATTTCAAGTAACATGCTAGCCTCTTCCTGGTGGGGGAGTTGGGCCAGGGCTGCACTTGGGGCATGCAGGGGCAGGCCAGGCTCAGCTGCATGGAGCTCTCAGTGGTGGCACTGGGAGGGGTGGATATGGGGGGGCTACAGGGAATTTTGGAGTAGCTATAGCCCCTCAAATCTGCGCCCCCCAGCACCACCCCTGCTTCCAAGGGAAAGGCAGGGCTTCTGAGGGAAAGGCAGCAGAGCAGAGTGCCCCAGGTAGGTCAGAGCTGGGGGAGGCATGGGGTGGGGGGCTATAGCTATCTCAAAATTCCCCATAGCCACCCCTCCTAGTACTGCAGCACACCCTGCACATCTGAGCCCAGCCCCTCACTGGGAAAAGGCTAGCACAGCCCCTGAACCTGAACATGCAGCAGGCAGCCCACCCTTGCCCTGCACACAGGGGGATATGTGTCCCCCATACCTTCCTCAGGGGTGCGCACAGTGGTAGAGAGCTGCCCCCTCCTTTCCTGCACCCTCTGGAAGAGCCACTCGTGGCTCCATCCTGCTGTTGGCCTCAAGGTCCCATTCTGTGCCCTGGCTGGGCAGCCCCTGCCCCCTCCCTCCCTCACCCTGGGGGCTTTGATTTACTCCCCTCATGCTCCTTCCCACCCCCACACCCCTTCTCCCCCCCACCCACACACACACACTCACACACACAGACTTTGCCAGGAGGCTGCTCTCCAAACTCCGAGGTTGCATTCCTGTAAATCAGCTATTGGATCAGTCAATCTTTATCAGTGCACCTCTAGTTTTTCAGCAAAAATAATGCAAGCTTATGGCAGTGTGGCTTACTAGATAGAACATTAGACCTTGGAACTTGGGAGACCTGTTGTCTACATCTAGTTTGGCTGGCAATCTGACAGGTGGCTTTAAGCAAGTCATTTAATTTCTTGGTGCTTCAGTTTGTGTGATAGTGACAGCTATGTTTCCCTCCCACGTAAAAGATTTATTATATGAAGAACACTATATACAAATGAGGTGCTTCTGTTTAACTGGCAATTTAATAAGATATTGTGCAAATAGTTAAAAATGTTTTGTCATGCCTTCTGGGTTTCTTTCTTTGTGTGCAGCCTCATACCTGATTTCTGGTCAAGAATATGGTTACCCTTTTTGTTTGGGGTATCTTTCAGATGGTTACATTTTGAGTGGAGGTATATTTGAGGAAGTGTTTTAACAGTCCCTTGATTATAACATTGTTGGCAGGCACAATTGTAAGGTTGTGTACATGCTGGAGTTTACACAACTGTTAACCTCTGGAGTATTTTGTAACCATAAATTCGGGTATATTTTTAATTTGTGTGTTTTAAAGGTATGTATAACTTAGTCTTGCAGTACCAAATCACTTTCAAGATATTTTTCTATGGTTTTATTTAATATACTCAACATTAAAATGTTATTTAACTTTTGAAATGAGACTAAATTTAACTTTAAACATACCTCTGTAAATATGCAACACTAGTATGTTGAGAGCAGAACACGTGTTTTACTTTATGCTTGTAGAGGTATATTTTTTATGGTAATGTGGGTCACTGTACAGTGATTGTTTATGAAGGTTTAGGAAAACAAATGGCTTGATTACTTTTAATCAAAGGACTTATCCATTCTACCTCTTGACCCTTTATCTTTCTCTTTCCCATCCCCTTTTTCTTTGACCAGACGAAATACTCCTTACAAAACCCTGGAGCCAGTCAAGCCTCCAACCGTTCCTAATGATTATATGACCAGTCCTGCCAGACTTGGAAGTCAGCACAGTCCAGGAAGAACAGCTTCCTTGAACCAGAGACCAAGAACCCACAGGTAGAGTATGCTGCTGCTGATTCTGTACCCATTTTTGGTCTGGTTCATTGGGGTGGTAGAAGAGCTTTATACTTGGATCCTTCAGAGGTTGGGAACATATGCCACATAAGACAGATGTAATTTTTAAAATACCTTGCTGTCCAGATTTGGTACCTCCTGAATGTATTGACTCTAGAATGTGTTTCAGTTTTTCAAATGTATATAGAAGGCAGGGTTGATTTTCACCATTATAGACTAAGTAAATCAGATATATAGGTTTTCCTTGCTTTTTGCTGTATATGTGTTCCTGGAAAACAGTGCATAACTCAAATTTGCATAAGGGGAACCCATTTTAAAATATAACAAATAGGGATATATTCCAAGACCTTGACTGTACTGACCCCCAGACCCATTTCTACCACTTTTACAAGATGATTTTGGTACTCACCAACAGCAGACAGTATACGCAAGCACAGGGTGGTGGTGAATGTCACTATAATGGTGATGGCAACTACAGAAACATGCATCACAGACGACAAGCGTGAAGCACAGCTCCACAGAGGAGACTCTATTTTGCACATCACTCCCACAATGCACCACACAAAGCAGCTGACTGAGGACTTCCATCACACCAATCATAAAAGAGTGGATTTACCTCACATATAACAATTTTTTGGTATAAAAAGGGTCATTGCATAAGAGTAAATTTGCACATACAGAACCCACATAAAGCGAGGGAAATGTGTATCGCATAAACATAAAGGAGCACAAGCTCCCTTAATCAGATGCTTTGAAAGGACCTGCACAGGGCAGTGTATAAAGTGGATTTAACGTGGGCACTATCAATACCCTCCTAGAGCAATGGCAGAGAAGTAACTGATTGATTTTTATGTTCAGAGAAAGGGGAACATGCCCTATACTATAGAGGAATGCAGATAGTTTTATTGTCCTTGGAATAGCTAAAGAAAGGATTGGTGTTTAGTTATTTAAACAATATGATGTTTTAAAAAGCATAATAATAGTTCTGGGATTTAGAGAGTCCTTTTGGACCTTGGAAAAACAATTGTTCTATGTATGAGACAACTTGCTGTCAGCTATGAAACGCCTCAAAATAAAATCATTTCTAAATCAGTATGCAGTGAAGACCTTTTAAATCTTAGCCAGCTACTGTGGAGTCTCCATTCTTGTCTCACAAGATCTTTTACGTAGACTGCAGCTAGAAATTCAGCTGCAACCATGGTGACAAGATCAAGGTCTTCAGCAGTCAGAACACTAATTTTGGAGGAATTATCTTGGCTCCCAGTTCAGATCACCACTTTTCTTTTTATAGCAGTGTTATTTTCTTAAGACATATTTGAATGATTTGTACCTGACTCTTCAGCAGCATTGATGTATGGTTGCACAGAAATGGTAAATAAAGTGGATTGAGTGCTGCTATATTTTAATTAGCATGAATCTGTGGAAATGGCTTTTAAGTTATAGGGCATTTGGTTGTTTAATTCTCTCCTCTCCTCTGAATCTCAATAGATTCAGGCCTTGGCTGATGGCATATTTATTGAATTTTGTCCTTGGATTCATATTCAGTTCCCTGCTTTCCATTTAGTTGGAATGGCCTTTAAGAGGCTTAGATGAAAAATATTGTATGATTTCTTCAAATTACATTAGGTATAAATACTTGGCCTTTAATTGTGATATTACTTTAGCGTTGTTCTTAAACATGATTGAAAAGTGAATAGCACACAATAGCAACACTGAAAATATTGTAGATTGCTGGATCTAAGGAAAAGAGAAGGAGAGGAGGACATGGTTTATACCAGAACTTATGTTTTGCCTTTATTGTTGGTCTTTCTTGTAGTAAAACTGCTAATGACTCTAAACTTGGACTCACATATTCATTTAGTAAAAGGAAGACATTTTAAGCCTGTAGCCCACATTCCAGGAATTGCAGATAGTTTGTGCTTGACCCATTTAACACCCCATTTCTCATCTTTAATTTGGAGCACCTGGCAGTGTTAATGTATTCATATTAAGACTCGGTTGTCTAGATCTTAAATGGGTGCTTACATTTTTAGTTAACACAGTATTTAAGTAAAACATGACTATGGAAAAGTGTAACAGCTTAGCTAATTGCATCTACCACTGCTAGAATTTAATGGATTCTGAGTTGATTATCTGAGTAGGGACTGCAAATACAGTCAATTTACAGGGCTTTTATTCTTTTAAACGATGTTTAAAATTGAGCCAGTTTTTTAATCTGTCAGTGTTTAGGTACATCTTTGTGGACAGCTATGATGACGCTTGTGTATGTGTTTTTTATTTAAGTGGTAGTAGTGGCGGAAGTGGTAGCCGAGAGAATAGCGGAAGCAGCAGTATTGGCATTCCCATTGCCGTGCCTACACCTTCACCACCAACTATTGGCCCAGGTATGAGATTCTTTTTATATTACCTCATAGGTTACTGTGGCTCATTTGGATGTTTCCAAATGGACCCTTTTGTCTGTTCAATGGCTTTGAAATTGTGCTGAAACAAATAGAACCCTAGTTACAGAGTTTGTCCCATGAAAGCCTATCACGAGAAATCTGAAGTCTTAATCTCTTGGGGAAAAATATTCCCAAAATAATTAATCATTTAAAATGGTTAAAACACTTAGGTAAGCTCTTTGTTTTATAGAGTGTTAATGCTAACTGATTCCAAAGAATTAAAGGATTTTTCCCTTGTTGAGAGGTACCAGATTAAATCAGTTCTTTTACAATGCTTATGGATAAGTTGTCATTTGTAATTGCCCCAAAAAGAAAAAGAAGTATTGCATGCATTTCATTCAATAGATCTTTTGAAATAGCCTGATAGTTTTATTATTATTGTGTGCGCTAAAAATGTAATCAAAAGAACAGTTATTTTGTTTTAACACCTAAAAAAGGTGGGACGACAACCTAGGAATAAACAAAACACCAATTATATCGTTCACTAATGTGATTTTTAAACACAAAAATAAATCAAAGTGTGAGAACTGTCATTGCTCAGTACCCTAAAAATTGCATAGGAACTGGCAGTAGGACCTTAGGTATCAAGAGCACAACTCTACAGTTTGATTAGAAGTGCAGAACCATAGAGTTAAAGGGAGGAGAGGGCCCCTAGGCCACCCCTCTGCGTAAATGCAGCTTTCGATGTTTCTAAACTACTCTAGATACATGCTGTTCAGTGAGAGAATTGTCTTAGGTTTGAGAAAGTACAGTACTTGGTTGTTAGTCAATATAGCAGGATAGAGGAAAGTCATGATTGCAGGCTTAGTAAATGTTTATTCTGTAAACATGTTAAGCTGTCTTGGATGAGGAAGTGATAGTCCAAACTAAAAATACAGACTAAAAGATGGTGGTGGTCAAACTTCACGTTTTCACGCTCAAGTGGAAATTTGCCATTGGAATCCTTTGTAAACAAAGGAGCAGATCACACATGTTCCCTTTTTTTTACAAAAATTTAAGGCCTACTTTAGGTTCCTGATCCTGCAGTGGGGTCCATGTAACATGGAGTTCTCTTTTCTGTGGTTTTGCTTTAAGAAAGTCAAAGGATTCCATAAAGAAGTAAAAGCTTGTGAGTATGTGACTTACCGTAGGGCCAGGGCTCAAATTTTGTATCAGGCACTGGAGACTTTCTGATTTCTTGTTTGTTAAACATGCAGCTCTTTATTCCTAGCCTAACTGGCAATATAAACTATTTTATTAGCGCACGTTTCTGTTCCTCCTCCTCCTGGAGCCCCGCCAGCACCACCACTGCCACCACCACCTCTCCCGATGGGCAGTATGATAGGTGAGACTTAGTCAGCCTGAAGTGATTGTGGTTATTTAGCATAATCAATAATAAATTCCTCCGAATGGATACACAGAAGCTGTCTGCCTCCTTGTTAATGGGGTGTACATGGTTTTGGTACAAAGATCCACTAATCTCAACTAATACCTCTGGTGAAAGCCTCTGAAGGTACATGCATATGGAAAAAGTGTAATGCATTAGTTACTTAGAACCCTAATATTCCCAGTGAAGCTGATCTGATCTGCAGCGATATGAATTTGGTCTGTGTGCAGGTCTTCTCCTTGCTTTCCTGACTTTGAAAAAACAAGACAGTAATGATGTACATTAATGTAAAGCAATAATTAATATGGGAGGGAGGATATATACTGGGATTTCTCTTGTGGACCAGTATGAATGAAAATAGAAGGAAGAGCAGAAGTGTCTAGTCTACTGATTTGGATACAATTCAGTAATGCTGTGTGGAGATATGAAACTGGGAGACTTCAGGAATTTCAGATTGGTCTCTTCAAGCTGTACAAGAAGTGCTCCAGAGCACAGGGCAGTTGTCAGAAGTCATTTTCTTGCCATGAAACAGACTTTGGAGGCTTTGACTTGTATAATCCTTGAGCATTTTCTCTTACCTGAAGTGTTAAATCATGTTCAAATAATATTTAATTAGTCTGTAAATTTCTGAATGCATTCTTGCATATATATATGAATCAACATATGTATGCACACAGTGATTTTTCTGCAAAATGTTACTATGCTTGAAAGCTAGAAGGAACCTGTGCATTGACAAGTAAGAGTTAAACTTGAGGTTCATTGGTTTGCATGGAGTGAAATTCTTTAGCCTCTGTGACACAGAAAAATGAAACAACAAAAAGGAAAGAAAGACTGAGCAGTTATTCTTTTGTTTCAGATTAATAACAAATTGTACATCAACTGTGTGATTGGTAAAAATTGCTGCTGACACATTTTGTATGTGTACGTTGATTCAAATTTGTTAATGCAGGTTCCCTGTATGAAAGCACAGTTAACAAATGGTAGAAATAGTACATATGAATAATGTCCAAAAATCATAACCTGGTGCTTGTGTGAACCATGACTAAACATGTTTCTGCAGTGGTGAGTGTTTCCTTCTTTTTGTTAAAGAACATCTTTTTATAGGTTTTTCCATTTAAAAGATTGCATTCTGAAACAATCTTGCCTCCAGAACTTTTGCTTTCAACAGGATATGTAACCTTTTCACGGTGTTTACCTGTCTTTTTCTTTAATGAAAGGTATTGCAGCTTTGCTAATTTATGTAACTTATCTGTGTAGTGATCAACATTTCAGAAGGAAACATTTTAGTAGCTTTTTATATCATAGATAAATAGTTTATGTGGCTGGTATCATAATATTGTAGAACTGGGTGTTTTCTGTCTCTTGTTGATCACCTCCTACTGGCCTTACCCTGCTGGAGTCCTGGTTTCAGGTATTTGTCACATTCTGGGGCTTTTTTCTGTGTTCTGCTTTCTGTCCAGTGTAATACGTGGCTTAAGTCTTCTCGTTGGTTCCTTTTGGCTAATGCTTTTTCAGCTGCTCCTGGTTCGGCTCCTGGTTCCCAGTATGGCACAATGACCAGGCAAATTTCGCGACACAACTCTACCACTTCCTCAGCATCTTCTGGTGGATACAGACGGAATCCCTCTGTGACTGTCCCATTTTCTGCTCAACCTCATGTTAATGGCGGGCCTCTTTATTCTCAAAACTCAAGTAAGCTTCTGTGCTTTGCAGTCATGGACTGTTTTGAGCTAAATGACTTGCTTGTGCAGGTGAACAGCCAGAATCAAACATTTGTTTGCATTTATCTCTGTTTCCTTAGAAAAGATGTAGAAAGGTGTGCTCTGTCTCAGTTTAAATTGTATGTTGAACATTTGCCCTTTCCCCACCCTGGGAAATTGTCCAGCAACGAATACAAAGGGCAAGATTAGGATTGCCCTGTAATTAAAAGCAAACATTTAGAAATATTTTCTAGGCTGTTTATGCACACAAAAGGGCTCCACAATTGAAAAATGTTTTAATGCAAAAAAATCCAATGGTTCAATCTCTCCATGGGATTAATGGCGGTATAGAGCTCTTATCTAAAATGGAACCATTGATACTTCAAGTAAATGCTATAAATTCTTTGATTTGTGATGGGAAGCAAAAAAGCTATTAATTACTACTGTGTAAGTCTTATGATCTGGTAAATAGATGCTGAGACAATTTAGAAAACAAGCCCTTTTCATAGCATTTCCAAGGTAATGCTTTCTCCTTCATTTCTTTCACAGTAAACCACAATGCTAAGGGGTTTCTCCAACACTCATGTTCCCATTCATTCACTTGAGGTGGTACACCTCTTGGTCTTACATAGTTAAACTCTTGCAGTTAAGAACTGTTTAGGTATAGAAACAAATGGTTGTGACAGTCCTAAGTAGTTTTAAATACAATACTGTTATCTAACCAACTTTCATGTTAATGTTTAAATCAAAAAAATGAGACTGGCATGGGGATCGGTGGAAAAACCTGCTGATATTGATAACCTGTGTGTGCACAGTAGAGTTACTTATCTTGCACAGTTGGGATTGGGTTGAGGGCAGTGAGCCTCAGTTTTTATAAGTCCTCCCAGTCTGTGGTCCCAACTGCTAAGCTCCCTTCCAGAGCCTTATTGATGAGTGGATGGTGTGTAAACACTTCTCCCTCATTTTCCTGCCTTTGTCCACTTTTTCCCTCCTTACAAGAAACTCCTCCCCAAATTCCTTAATTGACCATGTGTTCCTCCTCAGTCCTTCATCCCAAGCCTGCCTCACTCCTCTGTACCCTTTACTTGCAAGCAGGCTGAGAGTTGGGCCAGTTTTAGAGAGCAGCATCTTGTCTGCTCAGGAGGGTAACAGAGCCAGTCCTTAGCAGCAGGAGGCTGCAAAGCAAGACCTTCTCTTTGCCAACTTTACTGTTTGACTGGTGGGAATGCTACTGTTCCTAATCAGCCTTGGGGTAGCAGACACCCAGACAACTTACTGTGGGATAAAGGTAGATGGATCTTTACTGCATATAAACTGCTCTGCAGCAGCTGGTGATTGGTGTGTTCTTAACCTGTATGCGGTTTATCCCACAGCAGAAGAAAGATAAGTTACCACAGAGTAAGAGCATGCACGTGGGTAGTTTCTGCAGAGCACTTGATATGCAATATATTCCCAAGGTGAATTGTTTATAATCCTGTACCCTGAATCGATCCTTCTGTCCCTTTTCAGCCCTCACCTGGAGCAAACAATATTGTAGGCTACAGTTTGCAGTGGGAACCCATTCCCCAGGATCTTTCCTTTTCTTCAGCCCTCTAAATTATAACCATGTACACACAGATTAAAAACACCTGTATGCTTTTGTTTTGGATGGATTTTAAACCATGTTAAATGCATATTCCATTACAGTATCATCACCCTTAAGGGAATTTGAGTTTTGTTACTCCTGGTTTAGTTTTAAAAATATATCGATTTAATATAAAAATATTTGAAAAACATTGATGGAGAACTTCCCACTGATCATCTAAAATTATTTCAGTAAGAAATAATTTCTCTCTGTACACAAGACAAGTGGAATAGTTAACTACTTTAGAGAGTTAGCCATAGTGGCCTGAAGTTAGGCAGATGGCAGGGCAGGGTGGTGCCCTGTAGAGTAGATTAATGTTAATCTTTGTGTCTCTGTCCTTCACGCACATGATATCCCATTAGTTTCCTCCATGTTTAATCCCCAGAGTAACTCCCTGTTAAGAAAGAACAACTGTTTATTTTCTGATAGTGGTAATTATTTGGGTAAACTACCCTCTATGTCAGAAGTGGCTCAACTGCCTCAGCTGTTACTCAGTTGGTTTGTTAAAACCTCTTGAAAAAAGAAAATTTCAGTGCAATTTGTGTTCAGATGTAGGTATTATCCCTTATTTTGGGTTGTCTGTAGTGTTTTTAGAAGCACCATTTTTAAAGGTCTTAAAGGCCTTTGAACTAGAAAGTAATTTAATCTGTTCCTGGAACTAGTGATTTTTAAGATCCCTACCTTGACAATAAATCTGGTTCGTTGTTTCCTTAGCATTATATTGTCATGCTAACAAAGAGCTAGATTTTTTAGAAATGTTTTCTTCAGTTTTTGTGGAAAAATCTGTTGGATTCCCCCCCCCCCCCTTTCTTGCTGATTCTTTTTTAAATGATATGGAGAAAATAGTTGAGGTGTTTTTATTGTATGAACTAAATGCTGTATTTATTTGTCAAATATTAATATTGGTTATGGTGGTTTTCTTTTTTTTCTTTTTAACTATTGTTTAGTTGGAAATGAAGAACCTCTTTCAAATTTGCTTCCAAATTTGTTCTGCTAGATCCACACATTATAGGAATCATTGTTAGGTGAAGGAGGATTTTAAACTAACTTCAACTGAAATTAGTTGGTTTGTTTTGGTCCTCAAAGATGTACAGTATTTGGTATCCTTGAGGGTTGTCTTTCTGAGTTCAGGACTTAAATATTAATAGGACTGAGTTATGCTTTTCCCTTTTCAATAAAAGCGTGAGGACCTCAGTAAGGAGAGCTTGCATTGAAGCTGCTCCTGCTCTTACCTGCCTGTTCTGTAGAGAGAAGACTTCAGTTTCATGGCTGTCAGTCCTGTGTATTAATGAGCATCAGTGGTATATCCACATTTATAAATCCTTTGTTCAATAAAAGGGGTACAGTTCAGAGGACATGTGCTTGTCAGTCCCAGTAATTGGCTGGGAGGTGTGTGTATGTGTGCAAGCCAGTTGCACCCCATTGGACTGTCAGCCTTTCAAGTTGGTAGGTGGTCTTTTCCTTACAGAAGACTGAACTCTTGAAGAAACCCTTTTTTTGCTAGAAACAAGTTCATAAGCTATTGTATGCCCAGATCCAGATCCCTCTTAAAACCAGATAATTCAGTAGGTCTACAGTAACAGTAAATAGTCAGCATGCTCCCCATCTAACAGAGTAGCCATTGGTCATTTCAGTACAATAATGAATTTATAATGGCTTTTCAGGATTGCCTGTTTTATAAATAGCATTGAAACAAAGCACATAAGGCTCTTGGTATTATGTAGCAACAAGAGGCCAATATTTGATGAAACCTTGTATATGTTTCGTGCATTTTACTCCTTTTAAACAATGATAAAAAAATTAAGAACAGGAAAATTGTGTGGTCTGTAGGTGCCACCACAATATAAATAATACATTTTAAAGAAGATAATTCTTTAATAAACATATCTTCTGAACTGCAACACATTTAGACCAGGCACTGCCTTTTATTCAGCTAAGCCAGGGGTGGGCAAAATGCAGCCCGGGGGCCGGATGTGGCCCACCAGGCCATTCTATCCGGCCCGCGGGGCTCTTAAAAAAATTTTGAAAATTAATATTTATCTGCCCTGGGCTGTCTGACATGCGGCCCACGATGGCTTGCCAAAGCTCGGTAAGCAGCCCTCTGCCCAAAATAATTGCCTGCCCCTGAGCTAGGTGGATGATTTTCTTTCTTAAATCCTCAATTGCCTAAACATTAATTCAGCTGTAGCTTTGTTGGGAAAAGCTTGAAAAAGGTTCTTGTGTGTGTGTGTGTGTGTGTGTGTGTGTGTGTGTGTTTTGGTGTTTCAATACTGTTTTGTGGTCCTTGTTTACTGACGGCTGCTTTTATTTGTTTTTCCTTTTTTTCCTTGATCTATTTGACTTCCCCAATATGGTGTGTGTTGCTACCAGTTTCTATTGCTCCACCCCCTCCCCCTATGCCTCAGTTGACTCCACAGATACCTCTCACAGGCTTCGTGGCCAGGGTGCAGGAAAACAGTAAGTTTGGACAAGCTGAGCTGACAAAGAGTAGAGCCTATTTTCTTCTAGCATGCATGGCTGGCGAGTCAGACTTTTGTTTCCTCTTCCAGAAGCTAATACCACCTTGCATTTCTAGTACCAATCTGCTATTGGAGCTGAAGGGCATGCTCCTTCAATTTTTTTGTAACATCTGCATGATTATTACTGACCCCATTTAAGTTTGGAACTGCACATTTATGATTAGAAAGAAAATGTGAAATATGGCATCTTTTCAGAGCTGGGTAGAGAAATATATTTTAATTGTGGGGAGCTGGGGGAAAATATAGTGTTCAGTCTTCCTGCCTGAGGCTTTATCACTAGAGATAGTTGCTTAGTTTGGATTAGAAAAGATTATGTAGTATGCTGTCAAAATGCACACCTGTGTACTTGCTAATTCATAATTTGTGCCAGCTTTTTAGAAAGCCACATGGCTAAGCAATAGGAAACGTTTAGTTTTATAATTTATTATAAATATAGAGGACCTGGAACGTTTTCCTCAATTCTTTCTTTCCTTCCTATATTCTTTAGCTAGGTTCATATTAGTGGCATCTTCCAGCATACTTGCGTTGGCCAGGGATGGACAGAGGTGTGTACCCTGTCTGCCCTAGCTGGGCTGGTAGAAGCTCTGAGGGTAGACACTGTTAAACTGGTAAAACTGATTTATTTATTTTTTTTAAACCAGTGCTGCTTTTTTTGCTCCTGCTCAGTAGCATAGGTATACTAACTGGAAAGGCAGTCTTGAAGAGGTATTTTATATCCATGCCAGGAATGTTTTGCTTCTATGGAGTACTGCATTCCTGTGCCAGTAACATTCTTGTGCCAGTAAAATGCTCCTAGTGTGGACATAATTGGTTATCTTAAAACACTTACTAGAATATAGCCTGTAAAGAGAAACTGATCTTGAGGTGCTAAGTGCTGGTCACTTTCCATTGTTTTTGGGACACTTAGCATAGCTTAAAGCATTATTTCTCAACCTATGGGTTGCAACCCAAAAGTGAGTTGCAAGAATATATGAAAGGGCTGCAAACAAACTTTAAAAATGAATCAATAAACTTATGGATTCTCCTTCAGAGGAGAAAAACATGGGAAACTGTTTTTTCTGGCAAGGGACAAGGCCCTTGTCAGAGTTCTAGCCTGTAAGGGATTGCTTTGGCCCCCTGCTGTCCCGTACATTGGATGTCGGGGGGTAGGCAGCGGGTTGGGACTGGCGATCAGTGTTTACAAATGGGTCCTGATATAAAGAAGGGTGAGAACCACTGGCTTAAAGGACTCTCACATTAGTGATTCAGTAGGAGTCCAGCCACTTACAGGATGCAGAGAGAGCACCCATAAGAACAGTGGAGCAGTTACGGCTTTCAGTAACCTTCAGAGAACCTAACCATTCCACAGGGTCTTGCCCAAAGCTAAAGTGTTTGAGCCTATGTAGGTACACGCCTGTGTAGAATTAAATAAAGTAGCCCAAGCTTGCATCCAAAATCCTTCTGTGCAATGGTGGGATAATGTCCATCAGAGACCAAGGTTACAGAACATTTGTGTGCTGATAACTTTCTGGAAAATTTGAACTTCAGATTTATTTTTTTTCAAGCTTAGGTTCCCCCATAAGCCTCCTCCCCCATTCTAAATAGACTAGGAGAGTAGGCATGAGGAGAGTTTTGGATTTTTGATGAAGCCATTTGTATTTGAAAACTGGGCACTGAGTTTGCAGAGCAGAAAACGAGAGTTGGCCCTAACATCTCACTGAGGCAGCAGTGCATATATTCCTAGCTAAACATGCACTCTACAAAATGTGTTTTAAGAGAGTCTCTGAGCTTTGTCCAATTCACTGTTGCGCCCTTACCTCCCTCCACCCGAGTGATCTATACTGCTGCTGAGGGAGTGGGGATCAGGGCATCAAGGAGCAGGATAGATATTGCCTTCCATGGAATAATGGATTCCCATCTTAACAGATACAGGGATCTCTGGGATTGGAAAGCATTATCCTCTGGCTGCTCTCTAAACTCCTAAGCTCTTCTTTCATTGCCCTCTGAAAGCAATTCTATAAGACCTATATTTTTTCCTGCGCCCTGTACCTGACTGTGGGTATCTTCATAGAAGAATATTCAGTCGGTTTAGCTAAATACATCTGCTCTGCAGTCACAACCAGTGCGGTAGAAGTAGATGTGTTGTTACTGCCTATTTATGATTCATTCCTTGTAAAATACCTGTCTCTACCTAGACAGTAGTTGCAACAGCATTTTTACAAAAACATATTCCCTCCTTCATCTTACATGCACAATACTGTGGATTTGGAGTGATGTAAATAGTAATACAGAGAGCAGGTATTGCCTTGGCCATTTCTCCTTTAAAAGAAAATAATACATTGCAAAACCTCAAGACACTGCAACTTCAGAATTGTCCAGGCTTAAAATCAGTCCAGAAATATAAAGGCTAAAGTTCCAAGAGCAAGGTTAACTCAGCTGGTACAGAGTTACTGATGCACACGAAGTATGTTCTGTTGTTTCATTTTTCCCATTAAATGTGAAGCTGAATTTTATTTATTTTCAGTGTTTCCCATAAAATGTGCTTGATTGGCACTGCAGCCAAAGCAGTGCATCTGTTGGCACTTTCACTTTTGTATTTCTAAAACCCTCCTTTGCTCCTTTTAAACAAGCAACCTTAAATTCATTCATAAAATAAAGATTTTTCATTTGCTAAAACTGGCCAAAAATGGACTCAGGATTAAACAATTCAGATCTCAGTCGAATTCAAAATGCTCAATAGAATGGATATTAGGAGGAAAATATATATTTAAAAAATTGAGTTGGAAATTCATTTGTGAAATGTGTGCCCAAGATAATGTACAAAATGGATCCAGTTCATAAATGGTTTCATTTATTTGTGTGTACATGTGTGTCTATGTGAAGTGGATTGAGTCAGTAAACTGACTGCTAGTAAATCCTGTTTTATAGGGCAGGCAGTGACAAAAGACAATTCCTGTTACTAGAAAGAAGGATTATGGAATTGATCCAACTCATGAGAGCGGTATAAGTAAATATTCATATGGGGAAAGAACCGCTAATAGCTTGGAGGAGGTGGGGAATAATCAGATAATAGTATTTTAATGACCTATGATTACATTCTTAATTTTGCCCTTAATTCTCCCTCCACATACATTCCCAGAAAGCTTCACTCATCACTATGCTTTTCTCTCCTAGTTAACTTGTTTTTTTACTGTTAGTGGAATTTTAAATGCAAGTCTACAAAACCTTGTTGTTTAACTTGACAGTTTGGAGCTGTCAGCTTGTCTGGTCACCCATGCTAGGCAACTGGTACAGCTAATTTTTTTTCTGTAGTATGTGTCAAATGATGTGGTCTATGGGCTGACTCTGGCCTGCTGGTCACGCTTCCCTGGCTTGTACCTGCCTGTGTGCACAAGTTACGCATCTGCTTGCTGGTAGCTTACCAGGAGAGAGCATGAGTCAAATTCCTCCTTTTTTTCCCTACAGACACAAGTGGATACCATTTCTTAGCCACTCTTCCCATGTCCTTGCTCTGCGCCTGCTGACCTCAAAGACTGCCATCAGGATGCTGAATGTTTACTTCCTCTGTTCTGAATTGTTTATTGTTAAATAGCTGCCACGTTCCACGCAGAGCCAGCTTGCAGATGGCTCTAGGATTTTTAAATAACCTTTAGCGACCATCTCTGCCACTGAGAGACACGCCTGTTTGTTGCCTAGGGACTGGGAGAGACGGGAAACTGGGTTAGATGGACCTGTGGTGTGACCCAGAATAGCATTTTTTTTATGTTCTTAGGATAAAGGTGTTGGGAACTATAAATAGACCTAGACGAAGCAGGATGTGGGGGAAGACGCTCAGAATATACTGTCCTTGGGGGGGGGAGGAGTACTATTAATAGAACACCTTTATCCTAAGGCTTTGATTTGGAGTGGGGAAGAGAGTACACTGTTTTCAGTTCAGTTTTGATTACCAGCCTGAGGTCTACTCCTTTCTAATTGCAACAAAAACCTACATTTGTTATCCTCAGAATACAAGTAACTGTAGGGTCTTTCACTGTATTGTATGTAAATGGGTGTCTTCTGTATAAGGGAGTGTATAGATAGATGCCCTTGCGTTGGTGGCTGGTATATGTGGATTTGCTTAGATACAAGTAGCTCATAGTACTGGCAAAGATCTTCAGGGCTCTTGAGTCTAGCCCCTGCAGCTATAGGCAGCTGCCATACAGAATCATAGAAAATGAGGGTTGGAAGGGACCTCAGGAGGTCATCTAGTCTGACCCCCTGATCAAAGCAGGACCATTCCCAACTATATCATCCCAGCCAAACCTTTGTCTAGCTGGGTTTTGAAAACCTCCAAGGATGGAGAGTCTGCAACCTCTGTGGGTAGCCTGTTCCAGTGTTTTACTACCCTCCTAGTGAGAAAATTCTTCCTAATAGCTAACCTAAACTTCCCTGGTGGCTGCAGCTTGAGACTGTTGCTCCTTGTTCTGTCATTTGCCATCACTGATAACAGTTTAGCTCTATCCTCTTTCATACTGCCCTTCAAGTAGCTGAAGGCTGCTATTAAATCCCCTCTTAGTCTTCTCTTCTCCAAAATAAATAGGCCCAGTTTCCTCAACCTCTCCTTATAAGTCGCATCCTCCCAGCCCCCTCCCCATTTTTGTTGCCCTCCACTGGACTCTCCAATTTGTCCACATCCTTTCTGTAGTGAGGGGCCCAAAATTGAACACTACTCCAGATGCGGCCTCAGCAGTGATGAATAGATGGGAATAATCACTTCCCTTGACCTACTGGCAACACTCCTACCAATGCAGCCCAGTATGCCATTAGCCTTCTTGGCAACAAGGACACACTGCTGGCCCATATTCAGCTTATTGTCCACTGTAACCCCCAAGTCCTTTTCTGCAGAGCTGCTGCCCAGCCAGTCAGCCCCCAGCCTGTACTGGCACTTGGGATTGTTCTGTCCTAAGTGCAGGACTTTGCACTTGTCTTTGTTGAACCTCATGAGATTTCTTTTGGCCCAATCCTCCAATTTGTCTCGGTCACTGAATCCTGGCCCTACCCTCCAGCGTATCTACTACTCCCTCCGGCTTGATGTCATCTGCAGACTTACTGAGGGCACACTCTGCCATCTTCCTGGGTCATTGATGAAGACACTGGCCCTAGTTCTGACCCCTGGGACACTCCACTTGGTATCGGCTACCAACTAGACATTGAACCATTGATTACTACCATGTGAACCTGATGCTCCAGCAAAATTTGTTTCCCTTGATTGAACATAGCAACCAGAACTGTACACAGAAGGCTTTACCAGTGCCTGGTAAAAAGGCATGAATGTTTCCCTAGCTCTGTGGGGAAATCCGTACCCGATGTGTCCTAGTATCAAATCAGTGATTCAGTAATCTTGTGCTCAGCTAATACTCTGGGGTCTGTCTTCTCATTTGCTTCCAACTGATGAACATCCTCCTTGTAACAAACTCTTAGTAGTCCAAATACGTGATATTGCACTTCGTAATAGGAAAGGTATAAATCTTACTCCAGGACTCCAGGTTATCCTGTTCTTCCTGTACAGTATTCCCATCCTACTTTACAGCACCTTCTTTTGTTACCAGTACAACATCCTGTTACCAATACAACATTAGCATACTCCTAGCTTTGTGCCAAGGTCTTCATTTAAGTTATTTAATAACATCAGCCCCAAGACTCCCCCTCCCTAGGGAATTCTGCTTGTAACCTCCCTTGTGCCCAGTAGCTTTCATTTCAGCATGGGCTCACATCTGTCATACAGCTATTGTACTAGCTGCAGTTTAAAACTAATCTTGGCTGTTTTCCTAATATCTGGCTAGGCAGAGGAAATGCAGATCTAGTCTAGAAGCTTCCTAAAGACGGGGATCAGGCTAGGGTGGCGTTATCTGCCATTGACCTCTATCCTGATGGGCAAAATGGAAAATATTAGGGAGCAAATGGAATTGACATAACGAAAGCTCCAAAGTGTGGGTCTCTTATGGGGTGAGTAGGTGGGGCTCACAGGCTAGTATAATATGGAGAACTGTGGTATGATGCTGGGGGTGATGCTGGGAGATAAGTTTGCTGACTTGATGGAAAAGCTTGATGGTCAGGAGCTGCTGCTTGTTTCTTCTAATTGTTTCGTGTCTGTCACTGATTCTGAATGTTGCTGAAAACTGATTGGAGGTGCACAAATGTCTTTGTAAATCTGCTTTTTAATATGGTTTTTCCTTTTTTGCTATACGCAAGTTACTTTTAATTGTGTTGACTGGGGAATCTGTTTAGAGATTTGGTAGCTAGCACGTTTAGGTCCTAAAATATCCTCTCCCAAGCACAGTGGCTGCCTATATTAGTTCACCAGTTGAATTCTGGGTATGTCCTGTCAGATAACTTTCTGTGCAGAGCTTTTCCTCTGAACCTGCTTTTTCTTACTTAGTTAAACCATAAAGGAGTCCCATGCCTCTCCAGTTCTTGCCTGGTTCAGCAGCTGCTCTAGTAACTCCTTCTACACAGATAAAGACAAAAACCCCTTTCTGCTGGCAACAGCTTCTGCTTTTGGAGCATGTGCTTTGACTCTAGTAGCATTTACACATAGATTTGACCACTAGTAACATTAGTTGTGTGTTGTAGCTTTAACAAAGCTTCTAATTGGTGCATGGTACTGTAGTGCATGCTGTGTGGCTCTCTATGCAGTGTACCTGGTAAGGTTTGATTGCACTTGCACACAGTTTCTGATGTGACTCTTCATGTTTCCAGTTGCGGATAGTCCAACTCCTCCTCCCCCACCACCTCCAGATGAGATGCCCATGTTTGATGACTCTCCCCCTCCCCCACCTCCACCCCCAGTGGATTATGAAGATGAGGAGGCTGCAGTAGTTCAGTACAGTGATCCATATGCAGATGGGGACCCTGCATGGGCACCTAAAAACTACATAGAGAAAGGTAAGAGATTCATCCCAATTACATACCGCCACAGTGTCCATGTACTACTGATTGACTTGTAGACTACGAGGAAAGAATACCAAAATCTTCCTGCTCAGTCTCATCTACACTCATTCTTTCCTAACTTTTCAGTCATTGCAACCAGCCTAATCCTTGGTGCTATGCTAAAAGATCTTAAAAATATATTTGAGTACCGGAATGAAGTGGATAAGTCTTTCATCATTATCTGTAAATTGGATTTCATTTGTTTATTTGTTAAACTGTTATACCAGCTAGTTATTTCAGCACTGCTGGACACCCACCCAGAAATAACCTCACTAAGTGCCCAGTAAGGGCAAACTTGTAAACTTTTTAACTCAATGAAATGATTTGCCATTTTAACTGTTAAAATGGAGTGATTAATATGGGAAATGCCTCCATTTATCTTAAATCCTACTTTCTTGTGGAGCTGTTTAAGCCTCATCCATAAGAATAGTCTTTTGAATAACTGAAAAGCCCATTTCTTACCTGTACGGTCATGCTGCGCTAGGAAAACATCAGTGTGGGACAGCGTTGGGCAGCAGTAAATCCCCTGTGACCTACTGCATTAAAATATTTGACTGCAGCCAGAAGATAGCTTCATGTGGTTCCAGAAAGTTTGAGGGATAGTCGGAATCTATTTTCTGTATGCAGTGGCAGCGATGTTCTTTTGAAAACAATGTTTTGTTTGGGGTTTTTTAACACAAGTTCATGGGGATCAGGGTAACTTTATACACTGGTAGCCAGATGGCTATACCACACCCTTCTCCATAGATATGTACCACAACTTCACTGTTTGAATTAAGGAAAGTGAAGCTGAACAATAGAAACAGATTTTAAGTTATTTGCATTATATACCAAAAAGTACCTTAAAAAAATCTTAAGTTTACCAAGTCAAGCACTCAAACATTGGGAAAGCCAGCCTTTAATTACATTATTATATGGTATTTTGTCCTGGCTTGCTACCTCATTTAGCATATGGGCTGGACTGTCTACTTGGTGTGCATCAGGGCTGTAGGGTGAAGGACGAGGCTACTGCCTATTGGATCATGCTTCATTTACTGCAGATGTTTGAAGGCACACTGCAAATGTGGCAGGGGACTGCATGGAAGAGATGGCCTTGCAGTAAAAGCTGCTGAATGTCTGCCAGCTTGGAAATTTGGCAAGTCTCCAATCTGAGTGTTTGATATAGACTTCATATCCCTCCCAAAATACTGCTTAAAACATAGAACCACATTCATTGGCAGTGTGGAGGTCTGCAGAACCACAGAAGTCCTCTGCTCCTCTTGGCTCTTGCAGCAAATTCATCTGTTTAGTCCCATGCTTTAGAATTGACACTGAAGTTTGTACTACATGAACATTCAGTGAAGATCTAAGTCTTACTTTTGTATGGTTCTACTCATTGAAATAACTATAAATGATACCTCAATGAAGAGATGTGTCCGTTTGGAGCTATACCTGCTGATCTGAAGTAACGAACAGTTGTCTGTATGCGTTGCATTAGCTATTTATTTGCCTAAGTGATCTTTCCCTTAAATACTTTTATGAAGTCTCAAACAGTCATGCCTGCACAAGCTGGGTGATTGAGTGCTTAACTTGGCTTACACTTTTACTGTTTTTGATGGGTGAGAGAAAATGTAGCTTGAAATCTAAAGAATCATGTTGATGGCAAAGAGACCCTGAGCACCGACAGACATGGAAAAACCAAAACAAAACAGCTCTTTACTGGAAGAGGAGGCACATTAGTTTGACCCAGCACTTAAGCACCCAATCTATACAGACGCTGAAGTAGGGGGTTTCGGTGCTTTTTATCTAAAGCATATTCAATCAGCTATGAGAGAAGCCCCAAAAAGCCCTGTTCAAGTGTGGAATCTATACAGATGTTGGGCGCGCTGGGTCAAACCAATGCAATGCCTCTTCTGAGCATGCACTGTACTCAGTGTGGGATCGCACCAAGTTGAAAGTCAAGCACTGGGGGTTCCCTGCCACCCTGTTTGTAAGCAGCCACCAGGTATAGAAATATTTGTTATAAACATGGAGATCCTTAAGATGCCATTACAAATGTCATTCTAAAAATTTTCAAAATGCTGTTTTACTGGATACCATTCTGAACCAAACTCGCTCTCTCTCTACTCCATAGTTGTTGCTATATATGACTATACAAAGGACAAGGATGATGAGCTGTCATTTATGGAGGGTGCAATCATTTACGTGATAAAGAAGAATGATGATGGCTGGTATGAAGGAGTTTGCAATCGTGTGACTGGCCTGTTCCCTGGGAATTACGTTGAATCAATCATGCACTATGCTGATTAAAATCCTTTACTTTTCAAGTTGAGTCTTGTATTCGGTCATACCATGATTATCTGCAAGGGGTAACTAAAGGTAACAGAATAATCTTAATACACTTTAAGGAAAAATGTGCCCATCTCTTCAAGCCATCCTATTTTAATGGTATGATTGAATGTCCATCTCCATAAGCATAAGTCTCTGGAGACAGTTAGTCTGATCTGATGGCAGTTTGTAAAACAAGCGACTGTCTATTACTGGTTATACTTATTTACTTATGCATTGTTAATTTTATGACCAGCCTAAATATTTTGGGGAAGTAGGGTATAATATTTAATGAACCATGATACAGATTGTGCCATTACATTTTTCAGTGCAGCATGGTAACTAACACTAAGTTAGACTAACATATTAAAAATCTGGATGAAAAGTTTAATGTTAGTGCTGGTCATATTACTTTTTGTTTAGACTCTTGCTCATTCTTGAACTATACTATTTGTTTAAAGCATGCATACAGACTTATGTATTGAAATGATACTTTTTTTAAAAATCCAAGATGCTTCCAATCTGTTGTAATCTTTACTTGGAGTACTCTCACTAAAAGTTTATTGCAATGAATTGTTTGAGTCTCTAAGGTGTCCATGTGAATCAAAAATGGGTGGTCTTCTGTATGTGTAATTTGTACTCAAGTTTTTTTAAATGAGTTAAATTTGCATTATGACTTTTCCATTCATAAATACACAAGTGAACCAAAGGTCTCGTCCATTGCTTTGGTTTGCTTGGCAAAGTGATCTGACGTGCTAATTTAACAAAAATATGGTTGTGTTATCGCTGGCAATACACTGAGATTAAAAGTGTTGTACCCTTAAACTACCATGGCAAGGGGCCAATGAAAGTGAAGTCATCCAGTTACCACAACCTCTCCTAAGATCCTTTGAAAATCTTAGCAGATCTTTACACCTTTTACGTAAGATGAGTACTTTGAAAGACGTTCTGTGTCCAATGCACTCTTTAAAATAAATAGATGCAGTTCACTGAAACTGACATTCTTCAAAACAAACTGCATGCTGGACCAAATAGGAGAAAAAATATTTTATGCTTGGACCTGGTAACAGGCCAAGTAAGGCAGAAAGAGCTAGCAGTCCTTTAACTATGGGACACGGGAACAGATATGCACATCCTGTTATGTTTTTAGTACTGGGAACTAACAGATGCACTTTGCCTTTCCTTTTGAGTTAAGGGAATTCAGGCAAAAGGTCAGATGGGATGTTCATCTCAGTTTGTACAAAGCAGTGTGTTGCTTAGGTTATCTGATGTAGAATATGCTGTAGTACTGGAGAATTATGTAGTAAGGATTGGTTTTGGACTTCAAAGTACTGTTCTAGTGAGGTATAAAATACACACACATCTGTAATAAAATGATGAAAAGACTGGTGGCTTGGAAATTTGGTTACTGAATTATTCATTTTCTAGTGGAAGACTGAATATTGAAACTCCTTCACCTGCCTCCATTGTAACTATTTCAAATGCTTACTGCCTTTTCTTGTTAACTATTAATCTGATTTTCTAAAAATTTAGCAACCAGTAACTTACCTGTATTTCCTTTATAAATTGGAAAGTTTCTTTTAATTTGTATATAACCTATTAAAGTTTATGTACAGTCTTTTATAATAAACCATTCTCCTATATAAAATTTTGGGTACTTCTGAAGTTTGACGCTGACAAAGCATTCAAGCCATTATCTATTTTCACAATAAAGCCTAACACACCATATATTATAAACAAGAAAGGGAAAGTTGAAGCACATTCATTTTAATACATTGATTATATTTATTTTTATTGTGGCCTTGTGCATTAACATTAAGTGTAAACAATGCCCCCACACAACATCAAAGTTTTCATTAAAACATTATACAGCATGAATAGAATTTAATAAATGGATTGATTGATTTCACAGGTGTATGGCTTCCTTCAATAAAACATCTCAACTTTTTTTTTTTAAAAAAAGTGCAACTCCAGTGGGGTCTTTCTTTCTTCCGTTTTTAAAAAAAATAATTTTTGGTAACCTGCACTGGAAGCAAACCACAATGTTCTAAAAGGAAATGTAGGCACCATCTGGTACGTAGCTGCCGCCAGAACTAGTGGAAGGAGTTTGTCACTTGTCTCTGGTAAGTACCATTTCTGTGAGCTGAATGAGGGCGTCTCTTTCAGGGGATGGTCGCAGTTTACTGATCTCTTTCGTTGCTTCATGACAGTAGCGTTGGGCGAGGTAGTTTGTCTGCTGCACGCCATCACTCTTAAATAAAACCACATGCAATATCAAAGTGGGAAACTAATTAAGGGCATCAAATAGGATTTCTTATTTCAACTACCAAGTGCTGCTGCTGATACTGTGAATAAGTTAAGGAGCCAACACAGCACCTTGCAGCAAGGCCTGTAAGGAGTGGTGGAAGGGAAGTAGTGCTTCTGTGCTCCTAGACTGCCTTTCATTATCTAAGGTCCTTCTACCACAGACTAGAGGCCAAGTTTAGTAGTAAAAGTATGTGTAAAATGGGGGTAGTGTTCCATGTGAATAAAAAGTAGCAATCTAATTTACTTTTCCGAAGCAAAATTACAGTAATTGTTATTTTAAACATACAATCAGCCTTTATATGGCAAGATAAATATTTTGCCTCTATTATCTCAGTTAAAATCTAAAATTGGAAGTTAATAAAGACATTGTGGCTGTAGTTCACTACTGTTATCTGTTTAACTACTCAATTCTTCAGACTGGAGAGTAGCTATATTAATAAGAGTACTGGACTCAACAGAATCAATTTCATACAGTTTATTACATAAACACTGTTTATGTAATGCCAGATCTCTTTAATGCTATAACTAGAACCTACTTAAATCACAGTTTTGCAATTTTAGTGAAAACGACAAAAAACAGCTATTTCCACGATTGCTGCAAAAAGTGGTGTTGGCAGTGATTTTTTCCCCCAACAATTCAAGCAATAAACCCAAACCCTTAAAAATAAAATGCTAGCTCCCCCATCGAAGGCAGCAGTCACTGCTGCTGCTACTGCTGTGGTGGCCTAGCCTTGCAGCCTGCCTGGGAGGCGAAGGCACCAGCTGGCAGAGCAGCACAAACAGGAACTGCAATAATGGCACGTACCCCCTCGTGCCTCGACCAAGCAGTCAAGGGGTGGGACTACTGCAAAATGACACTGAAATTGGCTCTTCGGGCCCATGATGAGGCTGCAAAAATTGCTTTCTCTTGGTGGAAGTTAAGTAGGTCATTATCAGGAATCCAGGTTTTCCATTTCCCACAGAAAAACAGAGAAAACCATGGCTTCCCTGTCTTATCAGAGAAAACACCGATTTCCTCTTACCAGAGAGATCTATAGATTCTCCGCTTTAGCAGAGAGCTCTTGCAGGCTGGCACAGTTCCAAGCGGCAAGAGCTGATTGTATAAAGGGCAGAAAACCCCCAGCCCTGCCTGGAGGGGGAGGAAAAGGGGAAAGGGCACCACAGCACCTCTCTGCCCCCCACCTCAGCCCACTCCCAGGAGCAGGGGTGTCCCTCTATGGGCCACATACGCACTGGCTGGCTGGGGTGGGATTCGCACCACGCCCTGTGCTGCCTTCCTGCAGCCAGCCGCATGGCTTAGTGGAGCGCAGCAGTGGCTGCCACAACCAGCCGCATATCTTCGTGGGCATGGCTCCGCAGCAGCAGCTGCCACTTGCCACTGGGGGTGGGGGGTGGGATTTGCATGCAGCATCTGCCACTTGCCTGTGGAGCCATGTCTGCAGAACTGTGCGACTGTCTTCACAGCAGTGCCCCCAGATTTGGCGGGGGGGCGGCTTGTGTGCGACAGCTGCCTCCAGTCATGGCTCCACAAGTGAGAATCAGTGTTGGTGGTCACTGCGTGCAAGCCCCATCCCCCAGCTGGCATGCAGCTACCATCCCACACCGCCGTGGAGCCAGCTGCGGGGCACAAGCAGTGGTGCAGTTGTGGTTGCCGCATGCGAGCCCCCCCTCCTTCCCCTGATGACTGGTCAGCTACGTTGCACATGTGCGGCCGCCGTTCCCGCACTGCTTGCCCACAAAGCTGTGCAGCTGGACATGGGAAGGCAGCATGGAGCGCAGCGGCAGAGTTGTGGCGCAGCCGCAGTGTACAAGCCCGCCCCCAGCTCACATGGGTGCAGCCTGTACAGGGGCATGCCTGCCCTCACCCTCCAGCCCTGCACCTGGGAGGGGGCATACTCCCTGCCCCCCCCCCCCAGCACCTTCCCTTTCCCCATCCTGCTCCTCCCCCCCCAGTTGCCTGCTGGGGTAGATGTCAATGACTATGCCTGTATGTGTGTGGCTGGGGGGCTGTTGTGGGGGAGTGAGGGGCATCAGGAGGGTTGAGGGGGCTGTGGGTGGCCTTTAATTTTAATCACGGATTTGGGGGGTTTAAATTGGCATTTTTTAAATCTGAGAAAACCAGGATCCCTGGTCATTATCTATAACTAGTCTCTCTTCTTCCAAAGTGTTGTGCCAGTGAAGCATTTTTACCTTAGCAGCCAGTGTAAAGTCTAAAGCTATATAAAACTCTATCTTAAGGGACGTAAAGTTATAGATCTTAAACGTTACAGCATTTTTTTGAATACGCCACTGTTACCGAACTAGCTGAGGCAGCGAATTCCAGCCTCACTTGGGAAATTACAACTCTTACCTGGAGTACATATTCCCGTGCACGTTCAACATCTCCTGGCAAACTGAATCTCCTCATTATCATAGCATTAATTTCTGGAAACTAAGCAAAGAACATAGGTAGCTGGCATCTCTTCCATGTGTAGTTTTCTCTTTACTATTTCACTAGTTACAATTACATTAATAAGTTAAAAGGGGTAATAAATATACAGTAGCTGTCCCCTGCATCCCCTCTTGAACTGCCTTAAAAGAAGCACATCAGAAAGTTGGACTGGGTGGGGGAGTCTTTGCCAATCTTCATTTCTCTTACTGAATTTGGGGGCTGTTTTATACTGCAGGCTGCAGTGTAGCACAGGTACCCATGTTAACCAACCTGGTAAAAATGTAGTCTGTATTGAATGCTGGTGCTGTGGCTAACTTACCCTGTGCTGAGCTCTGGGTTGTAGCCAGACTGCTCCCAATACCCAGTCAAGCTAGTGTTGGTACCTGCTTTGTGCTATACTGCAGCATAAATCAAACCTCTTCCCACCACACCAGTGAGGATACTTTGTTTAAGATATTTAATTATGGGAGAAGTGCCCATTTGTCTAAAGTAGCTGACAAACAAGATGTCCAAGTGGTTTTACTTTCACACAATGGTAATGTTCCATCTTGATTTCTAGAGCTAGCCGGACACAGGTAATGAAAAGAAAAACACTTCTCCCATTTGCTGTGGATCAGATGTCTCCATAAACTACCTAGAATTGGACCAAGATCATTTCCCCTCACTGTTGTGTATTTGATCTGCCTGACTGGCAAGCCAAATAAAGTTAGTTATTTGGGCAAATCACTGTCCTCAGGCAGAAAGTCAGCGAGTCCTTTACTTCCTTCAGATGTCATGCTGGAAGGTCCTTGGCATCAGTGTGCATTTTACAAAAGATGAAATGAAATTGCTCTTTTCTACGTGAGGCAGTTAAGATCAAGCCAAATTTTAAATCTGTTTTATATACTTACAGGGTTCTGGTTTCATTGTACTGCCTTTAATATTTTGAGCCAGGGAAAACTTGTATTGGGAAATGGTAGCCTTTCAGGGATATGATTTCAAGTTTCTTACCATATATCTTAATTATAATTTTCATATTATCTTCCCCTCTTAGGTTATTTCTGACAACATAGATTATGCACATGCTTTGGCTTTTTAAAGAACATATATTATGCAAAGCTATTCTTAGCTATTATGTGCAGATTTAAAGGGTAACATATAAATATTTGGAAAGAGTGCTTACATTTGTTCTAAAGTAGCTTTATGAGAGAGACTGAAAGATGCTAAGAATGTTTAAAATACAACTACTTAAAAATATGGAGAGTTTAATGAGAAGCAGGAATTATACCAGGTAAACAATCCAACATCCTGTCGATCCTAGCTCTCAAGTGTTAAATAACCTGTAACTGCATTTGAGGGAGTGTGACATGGACATTATTCGTACAAAACAATCAACATTTCTACAAGTCAAGGTAATTCACAGAAAAAAAAGTTACTAATAGCTGCAACTGGAAAGTCAGAGACTACTCCAAAATCATTTACCATTTATAAGGTATGAGGAAAAGGTACTATTCATAATGCTTTTATAATGTTACCATTTATAAAAGCATCTTCAACAGCCAGTAAGCTGGACAAAATGGTAGGGCAAGAGAAGCACATGTTTTATTTCCTTTGGGAAAAAGTATTGCATTTAGCAAAAGATAGTTTGAAAGGTGTTAAAAGTGTGCACTATTTTCAATATCTGTCTCGAGTTATTCTTCTGTTGAGTGCAAATGGAGACATCTCTTGCTGGAAGCACAAGTAGTGTCTACTAGGGCTGTGCGAAGTTTCGGTTGCTGATTCGATTTGGCGGAGACTTACCCGATTTGGTGGCTGAATCTCCAAATCTGAATCAGATCAGGAGACCCTTTAATCTCTCCAAATTGAATCGGAACCCTCAGAATCGACAGATTCAAAAAGATATGACGATTCGAACATAGACAAAGTTTTAAATGTTTTTTCTACATACCTCTAGATAGCAGTCGGCTCATGAGTGCTGTGATGCTGGGGCTCATGGAGCATCCCACAGAAACATGGAGGGGCTCCCCAGTGCACTCAGCAGCAGACCTGGAAGTGGATCAGAAGTACTTCCCTCCAGCTCGGCAACTTCTGCCTCCTGGGTCTGGGGGAGCACCTGGGGTCCCCCCACACCTGATCACTGAGCTGTGGGGGTGCCCTCCAGTGCGCTCAGTGGTGGACCCGAAGTGAACCGAAAGTACTTTTGGTCCACTTCCGGGTTCGCCGATAAGCACGCGGGGGCCCTCCCGTGCTCCTGTGGGATGTTCCACCTGCCCCACCATCTCAGTGTTCACGAGCTGCACCTGGTACCTCAAGGTATATAGAAAAAACATCTAAATCTGTGTCCATGGCTGAATCGCCGATTCTCTGAATCGGCATTGAATCTTCAGATTCGGATTCAGCCGAATTGAATCAGGGACAGTGATCCAAATCAATGAACTGAATCACTGTCTCTGATTCAAATCGAATACGGCCTATTTTGCACACCCCTAGTGTCTACCACTAAGTTATATAAACAAACTGAGCATATCACTTAAATCTGTAGCATCTCTTTACTAGCTTCTTCCAATGTGTCCTGTAGAAGGACAGCTTGATTAAGCACTGGCAATTTCCTTTCATCATCAATATTTAAAGGCTGTCACAATGTTAAATGTTCTACAAAGGAAAAATGTGAGGTTCTTAGTTTAAAATAAATGAAAAAACCCTAAAGACATTACATTAATTTTCCCCTGCTATTCTATCTTACTATTAATAATTAGGGTCTGGCCTACCTTAGGAAACCTGTGAAATTAAGACTTAGAAATCAAACTAAAAGCCAATAATTGAGAAGAACAAACTCCACTCCTTCGAGCTTTTCTTATCCATAATTTTATCTTATCTCACTATGTAAAGTAAAATATCTTCAGTTTCTTCTACTAGTAACCTAGCTGGACTGGTGAAAGTGGCTAGTGGGACTAACTCACAAACAACCAAAACCTGATGAAATCCCTCAGTTGTAAAACAGGTGATTTCAGAATGGAAGCTTATTAAATGACAGCATTAACAGTACCAGGTGACTATTTATCTTGGCATGAAAAACAGGACCTGCCTTGACCATAGCTGCTTGTTGAAGTTTTTATAATGTTCCACCTACAGTGCAGTCAGAAGACCTTTTTAATGGGGAATAGTGTTACTAACCAATGAACAAGTCTGACTGCTGAGAATAATGTAACCTGATTTATTCATCACAGCAAATTAAGTCAATGGGAACTAAATTGTTGACTTCAGTTAGGGGGAACTGAGGGTAGTAATCAATCTATATGGACATATGCCACAACAATCCCTACTCATCTACTCACTTTCTAAATTAAGTTTTAAAAAAGTTCAATACATTAAATAACAAGGTTATTCAAAAGCTTGTTGCTGATCTTAAACTGCCTCTTCTTGGGTGGTATCATGTCTTCTTGTTCTATGTGGTGTCACTTCTACGCTCTTTATTGTCAAATACTAGGTCACACTTGGACAATATGCAAATATAAATAATACAGTAATAATTTCATCCAGTTCTAGACTAGAGTTATCAGCACTCCACAGGCTAAACAACTTCATGTTCTTTTAAGTCGTATGCAAAATTTGTATTTCTCTACTTGCTAGTATTCAGTTCTTTTGTATCCTCTTTACCTATTTATTGCTGTTCCTTTTTTAGTACCTCAGCTTTATATCCCTCTCCCTTTTTCCCTAGACAATGCTGAGCACAGATGATTAACTGCAGTAGGGGCCAACTTTTTGGTAAGTGTGCCACAAGTTAAGCCCTGCGCCCTCCCTGACTGCCACACCAATCCCCTTTCCCTGCTGGTCTGTTCCCGCCTTTCTGCCTTGTGTTGCCTGCTTCCTCCACAGCCTGCAGCTCGCCCCACACCTGCAGGCTGCCCACCCAATTAACTGGATCTTACTGGATTTGAATGAGTCTTCATGAATCCCATGGCATATCCCATTACAACTGAAACTTGTAGACTGTGTAAAGTCTTGCTCTCAGAGAGCCAAGTCAGCCTCCCTTTTTTTTTCTTATGTGGCCACTGTCTTCTTGTCTGGTCTCAAAGAAGCTCTTTTGCTGTACTCTCCCTTGTGTGTATATGCATATCCTTCTTGTTCTCACTTAGGACAGAACACTCCCATGCACCTGTACAGGCTGGGAACCAACTGGCTAAGCAGCAGCTCTGCAGAAAAGCACTTGGGGGTTACAGTGAACAAGAAGCTGAACATGAGCCAACTGTGTATCCTTGTTGCCAAAGTGGCTAGCAGCATCCTGAGCTGCATTAGTACAAGCATTGCTGGCAGATCAGGGGAAGTGATTATTCCCCTCTATTTGGCCTTGGTCTGGAGTACTGTGTCCAGTTTTGGGCCCCTTACTACAGAAAGGATGTGAACAGGTTGGGGAGAATCCAGCAGAGGGCAATGAAAATAGGAGGCTGGGGCATAGACTTCTGAGAGGCTGAAGGAACTGGGCTTATTTAGCCTAGAGAAAAAACTGAGAGGAGATTTGATAGCAGCCTTCAACTACCTAAAATGTGGTTCCAGCAAGGGTGAAGCTAGACTGTTCTCAGTGGTGGCAAATGACAGAACAAGATGCAATGCTTTCAACTTGCAGCAAGCGAAGCTTAGGTTAGATGCAAGGAAAAACTCTCAAAAGGACAGTAATAAAGCCCTGGAACAGGCTACCCAGAAGGAATGTGGAATCTTCATCTTTGGAGGTTTTTAGGACCCACATAGACAAAGCTTTGGCTGGGATGATATAGTTGGGGATAGTCATGCTTTGAGCCAGGGGTTGGACCGAGGTCCCTTCAACCCTAATATTCTATGATTCTTTCCTTCCTCCCCCAGAAGAGTTTAAATACACCTAATGAAGGCCTGTGTTATTACAGGTAGATAGAAAACTTTCTTAAGTGCTTTATCACCTATGACATACCTTCTGCCCTGGTGAAATCAGGAACTAAATCACTGGTTTCATTTGGAACTGATAGTGCTCAGTCTCTCTATATGGACAGATGCCTCTGTATGGAACATACCTTTTGCCCTGGTAAAATCAGCATTGTGGTAATCAGCAGTTGATGCTGTTGGTTTGAGTTATTGCTGCAGTGAACAAATGTGCAGACTTCCAGTGTATAACTCTTCAAACTTTCTGCCCAGTCATTCCCAGACTCCTTCCTAACTTATAGGGGTTAAGGAAGGCTGCATGGCCAACAGCTGCTTTCACTTTTTTTATTGTGCAGATAAACCCATGACGTACACAGGATACTTGCAAACAGGAAAAAAAATACTGCTCTACTCTTAAAAGGTGCAATAGTAATTATAACGCATACCATTCCCTTTTATAATGCATTCTGCAAGGGGTTCTTAATGTGCTTTACAATCACTATTTACGTAATGGGCCTCCTGCAAGGGCTGGAAGGCAGGCTCCTCATTTGAATGGTATTTTATGAACATTTCCGGACAAATTTTTCTGCTACATTTTCCAGGATTATTTTTCAGCATTTCTGCATTACAAAGAAATGCCATGCTATCAAAGGTACTTTGTTTCAAGTTTCCTAACAACTGGAAAATGTCATTTGAAATAACAATTTTGACTTCATTAGCAATAGCAAGTGAAAATAAAGTTAATGTCTCAGGTTATCACCACTAAAAGAGCAGAAGACAGGAGTACCTGTTTCTTTTTCAGTTAAATTACTTTCAAGACAAAAGTTGCAAGCTTACCTGTGTGACTACAGTGTCTCCATTAAAATCAGTCAGTTATGTTTCTCTTTCCATATAAATAGCAGAGAAACTTTTAAAAAAATAGGAAAGTGTGATCGGAAAGTCAGCAACCATCAGGAAAAGTCAGGGAGAGATAAAGTATCTAAAACTGCTAGACTCATTACTGACTAGATTTTTAGTTGATGGTGTCCCTCTTAGTCAGAAATGAGATTTAGTTTTTGATCTCTACCTGTCGGCAAGCAAATAAAACTGGGCCTGTGGCCAATCCAAGCTTGAGATCCGCTGCTGTTGGCTTCCCCATTTGGTCAGCACATGATGTAAAATCCAGCACATCGTCTATTAGCTGAATAAAAACATACAGGTTAATTTAAACACACTAAAAAGGCCATATAGATGTATTTTAATTGTTACATCTAATTAGAATAGGATTTAAATAAATGGATTGCAGTTTGGTTTCAAATGCAGTTGTAAGAAGCATGCATTTTAGACTCTTCATTAGTTCAGTAGAAGCAAAGGAGGGAGTATGTTACCTGAAAAGCTATGCCAACATTTTTTCCATACTGATATGCAATCTCATGAACTTTTGGATCAGGGCAGCCCAGAATGGAAACCTGGAAAGAAGTATTAAAAAAAGGTTCTACTTAACATTCACTTTCAATATATCCGATTGTATTTGAGATGTAGCAAGCGTTTAGACAGTAAATGTCTGGGAAGAGAAAAGCCACATCAGCAACATTCCTGAGTATTAATTCTTGTGTATGCATATATAGCAACACAAATAATTTAATGTCATTAGAAAATAAGACCCAAAAGAAATGCAGCATTAAAAATATATTAAATTCTTAGCCAGTGATTCTGTCTTTCTAGACTTGCAGCACCCCTCAGAAAGTCCCAGTTCATAGCTTTCACTTGTTTCTGGACTACAGAAAAATGCTGAAGCAATTCCTCTGCTGCATAGCACTCAAGGACCACAACCACAACAAATGAGAAATTTTTTTTACAACATGGATTCCTATTTGAAATCTTTCAGTTTATCTTGTGAATCACGTGTAGGTGTTTGCACACCTAAGAGTGCTAATACTGTACGGCACCCTTGAAAAGAACTCAGCATCTCAAGGTACCATGGCATTCTGTCTGAGAATCAGTGCACTAGACCAAAGCAACACTTATGAACAAACAATAAGGAAGCCTAAAGCAGGAGAAGTATTGGAGCTGCAGCTGCAGTAAGGGAAGTGGTTCTCGGGTTAAAAGTATAAGGCAACCCCCCCCCAACCTAACAGACAAACTCTTAGTAGAATACCATATAGTATTTCTGAGGGGACAGAAAAATGAACTATGTTGCTATAATACCTTTGTCTTCATCAACTCTATATTAATTAAAGAGAAAGTACTTGTTTGAAACTTGATAGTGGGGTGTGCCAAAGTGTAAGACTGAATAAATACTGCTAAAATGTTGTACATTTGCTTAGAGACTGATTGGTGCCACTTGGTAGTCTAATTATTTCCAGGTCAATAAAGCAACTAAAGAGAGAAATCCATCCTACCTTCCTATAGGGAGACTAAAACTGCTGTGACTTAAAGCGGAAGAGAGAAAGGTAGAGACAGTTAAAAGACATTCTAACTGGTCTTACATTTTCACTGTTACAATGGGATCAGAGGAGAATATAAGAATGTATGTGCCACACTGGGCCAGACCAATGGTCCATCTAGCCCAGTATCCTGTCTTCAACAGTGGCACAAGTGGATGCTATAGAGGGAGAGCACTGAACTGTATCTCCCTAGAGCAGAGGCAGGCAAAATACAGCCTGGGATGATTGCCCAGGGCACTGACCTCCTCACCGAGCCCTGGCTGAAAAACCCACAGCTGGCGGTGCTGGAGATGGAGGTGTCCTAGGTGCACCAAAGGGTGATCCTGGCCCACATCACTTGTTTTGGAGCCCTGGACTATGCTAGGCAGGGCTGGGTGTATCCCTCTGCACTGGCCCAGCACATGGAGCTGCCCAGGCTGTATGCTTCCTGCTGCATACTCCAGGAGGTAAAGGCTATTCTGCCACCCACTGCCCTTGCCTACATTGACCAGGTCCTGCGTCAGGACAGTCCCTGCCCCCAGAGCTCATTGTGGGGCCTGTGCTTTGGCAGGCCCCACAGTCCTCCCTGCCCCACCACCTCAGCAGGCTGGGGGACACCAAACTGGTCCACTTCCAAACAGCCCACCACCTCCAGCGCTACACGCTCATGCTCCGCAGTTCATCACCATGTCCTCATGTCCTGCCCTGACAACAAATGGTGGGACACACTAGCTGAGGGCGGGGGAAGGGTCCATGGTGGACTAGCTTGTATTTCACCTTGATCCTATGAGCTACTGGGGACCTCAGTTGGCGGCTCCTCCACGGGGCTGTCTCCATGGGTGTATGTTGCACGCTTTACGGACACCTTTGACACTTGCCTTTTGCGCCCAGAGGGAGACTCTGGTGCAGAGCTACCTCATGTGCACCAGGTTGCAGCCCCTCTTCTGCCTCCTCCAGAACCTGCTGCTGAGGTTGTCTGTACTTCTCCCTGCACCTTTTCTTTTACAGACTCCCTGTCCATTGCCCCACCACGTCTTGAGACCTCTGGGTCAACCTCCTCACGGCTTTGGCTAAACTGGCCATCTACAAGGCCAGAAAGGAGGCTCTGGCTGGAAGGACCCTGAGTGAGTGAGGGGGTGCTTTCCTGGCACTGCTCCACTCATGTATCCAGATGGAGTCTCACTGATTGGCATCCACAGGCTCCCTCGACTCCTTCAGGGGGCGGTGAACATTGGGCCACTGTGCTCTGTTCAGTGTCCTCATCTGATGACCTAGTTATTAATCTATAGCCCTACTCCTGTTTCTGCTTTCTTTTATTATTGTCCCAAGCAATTAGTTGGTATGTCTCCAGTGGCCTCCCTTTGTAAAGGGAGGCTTATAGTTTTTCTGTGATGGGCTAAGGCCCATGACATCAAGGCATATCAAATAGGCCTGTCTTCAACAGTGGTAGAAGTCAACGCTACAGAGGTAGAGCATTGAACTGGATCTCTCAAGAGCAGAGACAAGCAAAACACAGCCTGTGGGCCAGAACTGGCCTGCCAGGCCATTTGATCCAGCCCATGAGACTCCTCTAAAACGCAGACAGTTAATACCCAACAAAGCACCGGTGACAGGAGCTGCTGGCTGCAGGAGCTGCCAGCTGCAGCGCCAAGCAACTCTGGCTCTGGTTGGGTTTGGAGTTGGTCATGCCGTAACCTGACCTGCCCTGCCATGCCCCCACCCCCAGGCTAGCAGAGGTCTTCCCTAGTGCCCTGTGGCTGTTCCACAGTCCTCCCTCCATTTGAGAGTGGAAATTCAGGTAAGAACAGGCTGGGAGGGGTGGACCGCCAGCAATGGCCCCACTCTGTTTGCGGGACTCTGGCTCCATGCCTCCACATGCCACTCCTGGGTACAGGTTCCAGGAACACCACATAGAGGCATGGAACCGGCCCAGCCTGGTGGTGTGAGACTTCCCATGGCTGCTGGCACTAACATGCCCCCTGGCCAGGCTGGCTCCATGCTGCCATGTGGGTCCCAGCTATGCAGCTGGAACCACGTTCTGCTGGTCCCATGCCGCACCATGTAGGTTCACGTGTCACGTGGAATCATTAGCCAGAGCCAGGCCAGGCTGGCTCCGTGCTACATGTGGGTCCTGGCCCTGCAGCTAGGAACTGTGTGCTCCCGAGGCAGGCCGACTCCACGTGCCGTATGGGTCCCAGCTGCACACTGCAGCTGGGACAGGACTCACATGGTACAGCATAGCGCTGGCCTGGTAGAATGTGGTTCCTGGCTGCAAGGCCAAGACCCGCATGGCATAGCACAAAGCCAGCCCCACCTGCCCCACCCTGACTGTGGTGCACAGTTCCCAGCTGCAAGGTCAGAACCCATACAGTATGGCACGGAGCCAGGCCAACCTGGCCAGTCCCGTCCCAGTAGCACGCAGTTTCCAGCTGCAAGGCTGTGACCTGCACAGTGCGGCATAGGGCTAGCCCAGTCTGGCCCTGGAGAATGCAGTTTCAGCTGCGTGGCTGTGACTAACAGAACTGGAGCTGCGTTGTACCAGGATGGGCCAGGCTGGCGGCCGTGCCATATGGGTCTTGGCCTTGCAACCAGGAACTGTGTGTTGAAGCCGGGACAGGATGGATGGGGCTGGCTCCTCACCTTCCACCATACCCCCAATATACCCAGATCCTCCACACACAACTCCCACCATAACCCCCTCACACCCACCATATCCACACACACATACCAACACCCTCCCATCCTCTCCACCATACCCCCAAACACACCCACTCCCTCACAGCCAACACACTCCCACCCCCCACCCTAAACGCACATCCCAGACTCGCTTTCCAACCACACAGCCCCCCCACATACACCCCGTACCTCCCCAATATACAAGAGTAAGAAAGTATTTTGAGCAATTATGCAATTGCCTCTAGATACACTATACAAACGCACTTAAATAGGGACAAGGTCGAACGGTCACAAACTCCTGTAAGACCGTTTCAGGCTGGACATAAGGAAGAATTTCTTTACTGTCTGAGCCCCCAAGGTCTGGAACAGTCTGCCAG
>NW_017728886.1:28825260-28836315 GCF_001723895.1 Crocodylus porosus
AAGCACCTACATTGAACACCTTCAAGAGTAAATTGGATGCTTATCTTGCTGGGATCCTATGACCCCAGCTGACTTCCTGCCCTTTGGGCAAGGGGCTGGACTCGATGATCTCTCGAGGTCCCTTCCAGCCCTGATGTCTATGAAAAAAAAAATCTATAAAAAATATTTTTAAAAATACCATTAAAATAAGTTATAGTAGAAGTTTGCTTTTTTTAGTCTATGATTTGTTTGTTTTTTTTCTAGTTTGAAGATGGTAAAGTCCCCTCCCAAAAGAAATAGATCTGGGGCAAGGGGAAGGACTTCTGACAGCAGAAGTCAGGGATGGGATTTCTGGTTCTAAGATGGCGACTGGGGGAGGGGCACTTGAGGCCCTTAGCAGCTCACCACGAACTCGTTAAGCGGCCCTCCAGCCAAAATAATTGCCCAACCCTACTCTAGAGTAATCTATCCCCTATTCATTAAACTCCCTGGCAGCCACCATTATTGGTTTAGAGATGCCAGAGAAAACATCTCCAACCATTCTGTTAAACAGTCATTAATAAATCTTATAAGAACACAGAAACAGACTGAAAGCACTGAATATTAAGAACAAAAGTTTCCTTCCTAGAAGACATGAAGCCTATTGCAGGATCATTAACACACACAGAATTTAGAAGCCTTAACAGGAAAGCACAAAGATGCAAAGAGAAACTGCGTACGGTTACTTCCAATAAATTATTCAAGCATACTACTGAAGAATATCTCCAAATATGGTGCAAATAATGTTTGAAGCAAAGAGAAAAGAACTTCTCACACTATAATTTCTAACAATGTGACAGTAGTTCCCTCCCCCAGAAATCTTTCTAGAAATCTAAAACGACATATGAGAATCTAGGTACCTTTCTGATTGCTACACAATGCCTCATATTATCTCACTCTCGAAAAGGGAAGGATATGCAAAAGAACATTCTGCTACTTCATCTGACTTCACCAGGCAACATTCTGGAGACAATCGAGGGTTGGGGAAATAGAGTAAACAAGGGATTTAAATGAGAAACACCACAGAGCATCAAAGAATTACCCAGTCTTTTATCCTCTTTCAAGGCTTGTCATTTTAAGATAGCGAACTCTTCAGGGTGAGCATTAGGTCTTTTCATGCGTCTCTGTACAATGCTTAGCCAACTGTGGTTGCTTTTGCAATACAAATAAAATAAGATCAGTACGGCATGAGAAACTTATGCCTCCTGACATTTTAATAACAGGTTTTGTTGACTGTTGTTTTTATTTTGGTAATTTAAATGGTTACTAGTAAAAATTCTTCCTAAATTGGTTATAGTCAAGGCTGTAATATCATTTTAACTTTTCTACTGAGCTTTGTGTTGATGATTTATATTGCATTCAGCTCTAGGTGAATATAATCCTGTGTATTATTTTACTATTTAGAATTAGTACTTCAAGGTTCATTTACTATGTTGTATGTTAATCCTTCTTCCATTGAAAATAGGCTACCAAAAGGAAATGCCTTTAGGTATTACCTTTATATGAATAAGGGGATTTATCAAACAGTCTGTAATCGTGTCTGATGCAGTGGTAGCTCTATTACAGGGGTGAGCAAAATGTAGCTCAAGGGCCAGATGCGGCCCACCAGGCCATTCTATCAGGCCTGCAGGGCCCTTAAAAAAATTTAGAAAATTAATATTAATCTGCCCTGGGATGCCTGTCATGTGGCCCTCGATGGCTTGCTGAAACTCAGTAAGTGGCCCTCTGCCCAAAATAATTGCCTGCCCCTGCTCTATTACCTTGCATTTGTAACTGGACTTCACAATTTACTGCTAATGCACTTACTACGACATAGATTCATAGATGGACATGGACCCCCACCCCCTCCCAATCAGGTGTTATTAGTCTCTGACAGACCAAAAGGGGTTTAACCTTTTTAGGGCCATGCAGAAAAATAACAGTTGTGCATGTGCCTGAGACAATGAAAATGCAAACATTAAATCTAGAGCCAATGACAACATGCAAAGGTGTAGACTACTCAGTTCAATCATGCTTCCTAGGGCAGACCCATCTATCCAGAGAGAGCCCTAATGCAGCCATGGGATTGAAGACAAGTGCAGCAGTTGTTGTGTGCAGATCAACTTGGGGGTTCAGGCCCAAGTCAGTGAAAAACTGAAGCCCCCATGAGATGCAACAGGCCATTTTGATAAAGAAATGTAAGAAGAATCCTTCTTTTCAAAAGTGTCTTATGCAGAACATACATTTTTACAGATGTTAAGAATTTCAGCGATAGCAGGAAGACTAGGTAGAGTCAGAGAAGCTGCTATTTCTGACTTCACCTTTGACAGCTGGAAATTCCACTCCTGCTTTATTGTTATGAACTCCTGAACAGAAGTGCTCTGCTCTCTGATTCTCTTTGAAAAATGCCTTTGAGTAACTGAGTCTTCAGTGACCCTCAGGGTCATCTGCCAATATTTACTGTTGCACAGATTACTTTGGCTATAGCTGTAGCATGTCTCCACCATGCTGTTAACTGAGAACTAGACTGTGACACCTTTAACTCCCTGACTGTCTGTTCTGGTGATAAAAACGTATCTGCTTATCTCAGCAACATTCTGAATCTAATGCAGTGATGTCTATTATTTTGGAAATACAGGACATTGCCAATGTGGTTACAGGAAGAGAATATCCATGCCCTGCTTAGGCACTTTTCCAGAAATGTAACAGCACTTTCTCTAGGGTATCATAAAGTGCAGACTTCTAAGAGCCTGTTACCGTTAGTTTCTGCCATTTTTTTCAGCCAATTTTTTTTACCTTATTTTTATATGCTACCAGAAACCATTTGTGTTTTTTCCAACCACTGACACCAGAGCAGAGTTGGCTCAAACCTCATGCTAGCATATATCATACACTGATATTCCCAAACATCCAAAGTATCTTTTTAGGTTTGCCCTTGAGAAAGATGTGAAATCATCTTCATCCCCGACTGAAATGTAAATGGATTCACTTTGAAGCCAGTGTTGACAATGTCAACAATCATTCTATACACTACAATAAACCAACCTCGTCTTAAACCTATCAGCTCTCCTTAGGTAACCAAAATTGTCAAAATCAGGCATACCACAGGAAATTTCTGCTACAATAATTATCAGTATAATTCTTACTATCTTTGCAGAAAACAATTAAGGGAGAGGGCTGTATACAAGTCACTGCCCTACTAAAGAGAACTGAAATTTTGCCATCAGAATAATCCCATCTCTTTTTTAAATTTATAAAAATGAATTTTGCTGCATGTTGAACCCCTGCATACCACTACTGAAAACCAAATTAATACATAAAACAAATACAGACATGTTAACAATAAAATAATGGCTTCAGAGAAGAGACCTCTCTCAGCTACACTCTGAAGGAATGCTTTTAACCCTTAAGATTTTGCATAAGTAGACCGCATGCTGAAGCACTGAATTTTGGAATGAGACACGAACTCTCTCTCACTCCAGTGGCTAAAATTACCATATTCACCCAAATCCAAAACAACTTTGAATTTAAGACGGCCCTCTGATGATTATATTCTATACATGGAAAATTATAGATGTATTATAAATATGTTATAATTTTCCATTATAGAATCTAATCATCAGATAGCTGTCTTAAATTTGTGTCCCCTACCACTACAGCAGGGAAAGCTGTGGTACAGCAGGTAGGGATGTGAAAGGTTATATGATTAATCATATAACTTATTAGTGCAGTGATAACGGGCTAGCTTACTGGTTATCCTTTAGCTCCGGAAGGGCACAGTCTGGTAGGCAAGGGGAGAAAAGAAGCTGTACAGTGCCTGAGCAGCAACCAGAAGGCAGCAGGGCAGGCAGAAGGGAGGGAGGCAAGAGGAGGGGAGCAGAGAGGGGACTAGTACCCATAGCCAGTTAGCACCCTAATGATCATCAGTTAAGCAACTAGCTCCCTCTCTACCAGCACAGGGCTTCCAGTGGGCTCTGTTGTCTGGCTGGGGTTGCCTCCCCTCAGTCAAAGGGCTCTGGAAGCAGCTCCCAGCAGTTGCTGTTATTGGTTAAGTGTTTAACCAATGTAATTACAGAAGGTTAAACAACTACTTTTGAAAACAATATTTACATCCCTAACAGTACATAGCTAGACCCCTGTCCCTTGCCCCACCTGGTCCCTGCTTCCCCTTCCCTCTTCCCCAGCTCCCCATATGTAGCAACTTCAGTCTGGGGCATGAACACATGGTGACTCCGGTGCTGGGCCTGGCCAGCCATAGCTCCAGCCCTGACCAGATAGCTGTGGCTGTGGCTCTGCATGGGCTGGGGCCAGAGCTGGAGCTGCAGATGCAGCAGTTCCCCTGCTACTGTGCTGTCTTCCCTGTGTTCCCCCTGTTGGGCACCCTGTTCCATAGGGCTGGAGTGAAAACTGGAGCTGAAACAGCCCTGCCCCAGGGTTGTACTCAAATTTAAGACAAGATTCCCCTTACGTTGACTGGAGGAAAAAAAACCCTCGTCTTGGATTTGAGTAAGTATAGTACTGTTCAATACCAAAAACTTCCACTTCTGAGCTAAAAGCTTTATGTGGCTGTATTTACTCAGTCAAAATTCCCACTGAAGGATATGAACTTTTATGGGAAAAGTCTAAATCATAGCACATTGCTATTCATATTAATTATCCAGCTCCTGGTGTCAGTTTCTACATGAAAATACATCTGAATCCCTGTTGGCAGGGTGGATTCCTTCTAAAATACAAGATCTCAGTAAAATGCAAGTCACTGAATGGTTGTTTTCATAAAGTTAACAATAAGAGTTCTTAAGAAATGCTGCAAATATCGCAGATACAGGTTATACACATTAAAAAACTGTATAAGTTCAGAATGTAGTTTTGGTTTTAAGCCTAACAATAAGTAATATAATCTCATAGAGTTTTACTATCACATTGACATTTTCAGTTGCATCCATTACAAGAATGGGAACCAATAGGAAACTTTTATGGAACTAAGATTTAATGCTAGCCAGCATGATAGTCTAATCCTTTTTACATTGTTTCTTCATACTGAGGAGTCTTTCATTTAACAAATTATGGAACCAACTGGCATGAACCACTGGTATCTCCTGCAACTGGGGGGGAGAGGCGGGGGGGCCACTGTGTTGGTGAGCGTTGTTCGGGGACTGCCTGCAGCCACCCGTGGTGGTGTTGGTGGCAACAAGCAGGGACTGCCCACAGATGCTGCCAGCTGCGTCAGCAGTGAGGAGGGGGTGGGTGCGAGTGGCAGCCATCCGCAGAAGCTGGTGGCGGCCCATCTTGGGGGGGGACGTATCCCCCCTACATATCGCCTATGCCAACTGTCCTATAATGAGATTAAAGAGAATTGTTTTAAAAATCTTCAGAAATTAGTTTAGGACCTTAATGTGATTTGAGCAAATTCAAGAATGAATCTTGTGGCTGCACAACAAACAAAGAGGTGGATGAAAACTAGTGATGGAGGCTCCACAGCAGAATTGGGATAAAAACCTTAATCCAAAATCCACATGGATTCTGGCACAATGCTATTTGGTGGTCTGTTTTGTACTACACCCAAAGAAAAGCACAATTAGCACTCTAGCTGTGAAGCTTACTATATAGTATGTTAACTTCAGAAGAGACAGAACGTACATACTGCTTTACAACTGTTCGCTATAAGACTTGCAGTCTTCTTAAATGTCTTCTCGAGGTAGTGAGCAAATCTCTCATTTTCATTTTCTTTGGAGCCCAGCTGAAGGAATTCACCTACATGGGGTACACAGAAGGAAGTATTTAGTTTTAGACTAATAGTTTAGTTTATGTAAGTAAATATGAAGATAAAAATAGAAAAAGCCCTTACCACGCACCAAATCTTCAATCACCTGAGTTAAAACTGATACAATATTAGTGTTTCCTATCCGTGCTAAAGCTAAAGAAGCTGCAGACAGGATGAAATCACCAGCTAGAACAGCCTGCAAAAAAAAAAAAAAAAGCAAGATTTTCTTGAAGTCTGTTCACATAAATAATTGGAATAATCTTATGATTTTTGCAGGGCTAGTCCCATCATAACATTTTCCTTTATTGATGGATATTATTGAAAACTGAGGAAAAAAAGTCATGCTATTTATACTGTTCCCTGGATTTTTACTATAGCTAACACAGCAAGCAGTGAGAATGTGACATATGCACATGCATTCCTCTGCTAAATGAGGAAATATCTCCATGACTATTACATGCTGCCATTCAGTAGACACAGAAGGATTTTGAGTCTAAGTGTCAGTTTTATCCTTCTCCCCTTAAATATTTCCTGAATAATATGCACCATAAAGAGAGACTTTAGGTATTTTGCAAGTTAGTGATATAAGCAAAGACCATAAAAATCTTAAATTAAACCAATTATGTTACAATCTGAAAATGCTCATGATAGCTTAAAAGTTTTTTTAGCTTATTACTGAAACCACGAAAACTGATATAGAAAATGCTTAAAAAGGTGCGTTTTCATATTTTTTCAACAAGTCCTAATGGGAGTTGCATTGAGCAAGGACTGCATCTAGTTCACAAAGCTGCAAAGCTACTGCTGCTGCCACAGCTTCTTCATGCACTGATCTGGATCCAACCAGGCATAAGATAAGTTTGTAGGGAGCCCTCACTTCAGATCCAACCTAGGGCATAAGATAAGTTTGACACCATTGGCACAGAGTGGTTAAAATCAGAAAATGGTGTCTGAAAAAGGCACCCTGTACCTTGAAAAGACAGGAGTAGAAACTCGTGGTCTACAAAGTATATGACTAGGAATTATATGACCACCTAAGGCTGCCCAACTTTTTCCTGAACATTTTCAGCTTCTACCATGAAGTATGCTGCACTACCAAGGCTCCAATATCAAATCATTAGCAATGTGACCAAAACATTTGAGTCTTTACTTTGTCAGAACCTGAAAATAAGTCTTGCATAAAATAACTCACCTTTCTCTCTCCCCAGATTTGATTAACTGTCATTTTTCCTCGCCGAGAATTTGCTTCATCAATAACATCATCATGAACTAGACTAGCAGTGTGAATCATCTCTGTAATTATGGCCACGGAGCGTTGGCTTGCCTGTACTTCCCTAAAAACAGAAAAACAAACCAACTCTTAACTGTCAATCAAGCATAACTCAATACACTCATGAAAAGGTTTTTATTAGAGATGAGATGGAGACTTATTTCTCAATAAGGATTTTTCATGAATCTATCATGGGTTACTCTACCTTCCAAGCATTGTAAAAGACAAAAGCAAAGTCAGAGAATTTTAATTGGACAGCTGCAACTTGTTACTACAATTTGAAGAGATGTAACCAAATCTTACATGGTTCCATTCTGCAACACCAAAGTTAATGGAAGTTATGCCACCGATGTCAATGGAAAAGATCATACTCTCTCTCTCTCTTCAGAATAGGCATTCAGCATCAGTTTAAAAGCTCCCCTTCCTTTCCTATAGCCTTCCCTACTGATACACCCTCAAAGCAGGTGCCCCATGGTTTTATTCCTGCACTGCTACTATAGGTAACAATCTAGTGTAATCTGTCCCCACTGTAACAGAACCAGATTCAAAGAGTCCATGACAGTGTTCTTGACATGACAATATGTCTTCTATGAAAACCTTATAAAGTGGTTTGTTTTGCTTGTTTTATTGTTTCTTCTGGCTAAGTTATTTAACAAGCAATTCCAGTCCCAAAGCCCTAATACCCTGAGTTGACTGAAAGAAAAAACAAAAAGACCACAAACATAGAGCTAAGTGTAGGTCGCCTCTGGAACACAACAGTATAAAAGGTAGTGACGTTCGGTACTGATTAACTCTCAAAGACTTCAGATCCTCTGGGTTAAGTTCAATTTCATTTGCACCTGTGTGTACAGACGACCTTCAAAACACGGATGGGGTTTAACTGGAGTGGATGATAGAATTTGGCTTTAGAATTGGAACTCAAATTACTCTTGCTAATGAACCACAAACCTGAAGTGCAGTCGGCTCACTCCCCCACACCAATGCCTGGCCATCTGAGCAAATAAAAACAGGGTGAATGTAATGCAACAGATTTGTTCTACAATGAGGTACCATTTTTAGTCTGTTTTTATTTTTTATGAACATTACTGTACTATTTCCAATTAGCACTAGCAATTTTTGAGGTACAATTTTTGAAAACCTTGCATGCAAAGTAAATTGAGTTTGAAGTGTACAAGAGGAAAAAATATAGACTACTTGTCTATATTAACCTTGTTTTCCCAGTCGTATTTATGTGAATGAAAAAAAAATCTATAGATGAGATTAAAAATAAAACAGAGCAAAAGGAACACTATTTATTTGGTATCCAGCTACAGTGCAACCACTTTCTCCAAAGTTTGGTCATATAATTCCAGGGCTAGAATGGGCTTTCTTTTGTGTTTCAATATGTTCAAAGGGTATTAATAAAGTACAAGATCACATGCTCATGGTTCCAAGAAGGCTGCACTCTGGAGCACAGCAAAGAGTGCCTGCCAGTCTTCCAGAAGGACAATTTCAAAGGGGGACCTCAGCGGTCAGGTATGCAGACCCTTTACAGTCTCCCTTACCTTTGCTGTGCTCCACCCTTGAGAGGCCTGAATCGCAAACTCTCCAAAGCTGGTTGACAACACACTAGTATCTGTAGAGGTAACCAGAGCAGGCTTAGAAATCTGCATTCTAGATTCAGTGAACACAGAACAGACTCCACAGGTTGATTTTTCTAAGGTTTTGAGTAAAACTCCAAGACGACAGAGGTTACTCTGTATCATGTACCACATCAGAAGGGCTGTAAACACTTCCTGATCAAGACCACACCATGACTCAATAAAGCATTTTGGATGATCCAATCAATGCCAACGAGTCAACTTTCAATAGCTCAGTTACTTTAAAAAAAGACTGGTGCGGGACAAGTTATGAACAGACATAGACATGGTTAGCTGGGGATGAAGGATGACAACTACAAATTACTCTATTCCTCAAAGGTGCCACGCTGCTCTTCCAGCAGAAGAAAGCTAAAGCTAAGCTACTTTCCAGGACTATGAGAAATTAAAGGGAAAAACGTACAAGATGTTGGAATCATTCAGCCAAGCATAAAGGGATTACATATATATTAAAATACATATATATTAAAATGCAAATATTAACAATGGAACTGGAAGGTGACTTCTTGTCAGTGTGGTGATAAAACTGCATCCTGACACCTATTTTTATGAAAATTCTGTATTGCTTTCAGTGAGAAGTTGTGCATACAGAACAAGAGCAGGATGTGGCCTGGAGAGACTGTGAAAAAAGGAAATGTTTCTCAGCAGAAAAAGAAAAGCTGGAGACTTTTACAGCTGTTTTAAGGTAAATTATATTGTGTTTAAAAGCTCTGTTAGTTCCATACAATTATTTTTAGCATAGAGCAGCATGCACCTTAAAACAACTGTAAAGTCGCCATCCTCTTTTATGCTTGGAACTCCCCTTGTCATAACTATGTCAGCAAACTGGACTTTCTGCTGGGAAGCAGCAGTAAAATGGCATCATGTACTGAGATACCCGAGAACTCATCAGTGGTATGGAGACAGCACAATGACAGACATTCCAAAAGCAAGTTTTGAAAAGTTCCATATTAATGTGTAGTTCTTCTCTGAAAAGTTACTAAAACTGGTATTATACAGTTTGTGTGAAATGTATTTCTGGTTTTCATATCAAATGTACTAATTTTACACAGGAAAAATGTTTTTTAAACTATTATTTTTGCAAATTCAAATCCTACACGTTAATTACAGTAATAAAGTTCTGCAGGTCAAGTTGTACCTGTCAAATGCCCGCAAAAAAACCGACTGGGACATACTGAACTTTGTTTATGATGCTCAAGGATTAATAGAATCCTGATCGTTCAGTGTTAGCAATTTTCTACTATTATACAAACAGAAGAAAACACTTTTAGTGATGGTCAGCAGGTAACTGGATACTGCCAAGTTTATTTAGTATGAAGGTGCCATTTTTACACAGTTCTCAGTGTAACACCACACAAATACATATTTAGCAAGTATATATTTAGCAAATAGGCGTTTTCAAACTGGAAAACCAGCACTCGAAACTGTTCCAGAGGTAAATGGAAAAGGAAAGCTGGGGAAGCATGGAATAGGGGAGTTGTGAGGGCAGCTGCCTGATGCAGAAGAGCTGAACAAGCAGCACACTATGTAGGCATCACTATGTCAAATGGGGGAGATGAAAGAACACTGATACTGTGCACTGCAGTGAGGAACAGAGAGAGTAAGCACTAGAGGTACACCAATACATCAGTCCAATATTGGATTGGTACCAACATAAAGAAAATTGACTGTATCAGAAATTGGCTTGAAGTAGCCAATAATTTGGCCAATAAATACCCGTGCCTGCATATAGCCACAGTGCAGCACTCAGGCAATGAGAAGCAGAGCCCAGCTGCGTGCAGTTGGCAAGTCTGTTGTAGTGGAAGGGGATGGGGGAGGGAAGGGGTGTGGAAAGGTAGATCAATGTCCTCTGTGGTGAAGGAGGGAGGGGGCAGGTGCTGCCCAGCTGGGGTGGGGTGTGGCATGGGATGGATCCATGACTAATTGCAGGCGGGCACACCCTGGGATGGCGTGTGCCCCAAATCTGTGGGGGGTGGGCGGGCTGCAGCTGTGGGCTGGAACCGGGCTCTCTTGGTGGCGGTGCTAGGAGGGGGGCTATGAAGGGGGCTGCAGCCACCCCAAATTTTGCCATATTTGCTCCCCCCAGCACTGCTCCCAGTGCCATTGCTGCCTGCCTGGCACAGCCCTGGCTTAACCCCCTGCTTCCACCTATCTGCCAGAAAGAGCCAGGGCTTTGCTGGGCTGGCAGTGCTAGGAGTGGTGCTACAAGGGGGCTATGGCAAAATCTGGGGTGGCTGCAGCCCCCTCCATAGCCCCTCTCCCAGTGCTCCTGCTGAGAAGAGCCTGGCACAGGCCCAGCACCAGCTCACCCACCCCATGCAGATCTGGGGCACATGACCCCCCAGGGTACACGCAAGGGCAGAAGCTGCCCCAGCCCACCCCCACCCCCACCG
>NW_017728886.1:28836415-28848180 GCF_001723895.1 Crocodylus porosus
CCGGGCCGTGGCTCTATCCCACGCCCCATCCCACCCCAGCTGGGCAGCGTCTACCCCTGCCCCCTCCCTCCTGCAGGAGGCATTGATCTGCCACCCACACCCTTTCCACCACAACAGACTTACCAGCTAGAGGCAACTGTATCAGAAATCAGATCATTAATCAGCTGATATGCTTCCTTAAATATCAGCTATTGGTATTGGTCCCCAAAGTCTTTATCGGTGCACCCCTAATAAGAACCCTAGTTTGGCCAGTGGCAAAGGCATTACTAGGTGCAATAGTACTTTAGGATTTCTCTTGTAATTTTGAAGGGTATGTCTGTTTCTCTGGTGAGTAACTTTTTCTCAAATGGTCCTCCCACCCTAATATTTTTACAGCTGCCTACCTTGTCTCCTATTTCAGCCCATCTGAAATATATTTCTACTTAAAAATTATAGCTGGGAAAGCTGTAGATTGCAGAACATGGGCCCAGCCAGGGTGTGTGATGATGCTGAGTATTTCTGTAGGTGTTGTGTGAAGAAACATAGGGGAAATGTGTGAAAACAGGATTCACACAATCCCAAATTAAGACCCCTTACCAGGATTCCAGCACTCAAAGCGATAAAGCCTCAACTATTAAAAAATAAGAAGCTATGGCACAAGGAACCTAACTACTGGGACTTACATTGATGGCAACAGGATTTTTAAGGGGAAAAGGAAAAATCACACTAGCACAAAACAATTTACGCGCTCCATTCACTAATTCTGTAATGAGGACACAAAGAACCTGAACGTACCATTTTCCTTTCAGCAGTCACAATAAAGTGAGCTTCCTGAAGAAAAACAAAGCAAAGGTAATCCATTGAGAATGGTTTAAGAGTCACTTCATCTAATTGGTACAACCACAGAACAGCTTGAAGGACAGGCATTATGTGGGTGGAGCTGTGTCTGTGTGCAGGGCCCCAGTGACTCCAGTAAGGTACTGCACAGACACCAGAATCAAGATCATCCTACAGGTTAAGGACATAACATTTTGTCTGATGTTCTAGCATCTAAAAGAACATGCAGGAACCCTTTCCCTTCCTACTGTTATTTATACAGCTAAAAGAATCGTATTTTACCAAGAAAAAAGGGAAAAAACAGGTAGGATCCAGAAGACCATGAAAAAATTGGGACTGAAAGGTAATGATATGCAGCAGCAGTAAGTCACCAAAGGCAGGGAGAAGATAGAAAAGTTGGAATCAAGAGAGTTGATAAAAATAGCCCTGCTCTCAGTATGTGTTGATCTTTAACAGAAGCAGTGGCAGGGTAAAGTATAATCAGGCACCAAAATTAATTTACTCATGTTCTCCCTCCCCTGGCAGATACAAATGCTGTACCCCTAATAATGTTCCAATTAGTTTCCTGCACTGTATGAAGGTCTGAAGCTCCTACAAAAGAAAAGCAAATTCAGATATAAATTAGGATAAGACTAATAAATATAAATGTGCTTCAGAAGAAAGATAATGTTTTTCTTCTGTGCTTTCCAAAAAAGAAAATTCCAAACTTGGAGGGAAAAATGAAAATCCTTCAAGCTAATGCTGTCAGAGAACAGAAATGGAATGACCAGAAAGCAATATTCTTCTCTTTAGGTGCCACCTGCACAGGATTTTCACACCTGGATAGTTTAAAAACCAAACAAAACCAAAACCAAACCAAGCTTGACAAACAATTCACCAATAGGAAATGAAAGCACAGCTATACAAATCAGTGATAAGTCAACACAACAGTATGAATAGAAAGTATGTGTTTGTATGTACTTAGTATATAGTATACAATGACTAATAAAGCTCCCAAAATTTAGTATCATCTACAATATGCTGTTAGAAGAATCATAAAGCTAGAAATTCCATGCAGAACATGGTCAACCGATAGAAGGGGATCTCTCAAAAATAAAACAAATTTATTCCTTGATTTGGTCTCTCCCACCATGAAAATGTGTCAGCATCTGTGGAGTGGAAACAGTGCACTGTGGACAAATTTGCATACATTTACAGAGATCTATCAGAGAGAAATAGGGATGGAACATGGAAAAAATGAGGAAAAGGAGGCTGGATACGCATTTGACTGGGATGGTTTAGGAATGTGCATCTTGCATGTTTGCAAGGGGTTGGACCTAGATGACTTGAGGTCCCTTCCAAACCAACAATTCTTTTTACCCTTCCAAAGCATTGTGATTTTCTTTCCCAGCATACCATTCCAAGGGAATGAAGACCAAGGAAAGGAGTTACCTAGTTTATGTCAACACAAGTGAAAGAAGTGAAACATCACAAATGGTTCAGAGTAATGAGGCGCAGCCCACACTGAAAATCAACACTGCAAAAAACGCTAGGGACACCAGTTTGATGATCTGCACTTATGTTCTGGGAGTATAGAGTCTTGATTATCACAATCTGGGTTGGCACTGAACACACTTGGTACTGTACTGTGAAATAATATACAGGCTGACATGAGTTGTAGGCTGGTACTTTAGGGTTCATTTCAGTCCTGGTTGAGAGGTCATTGTTGAGCATAAACCAATACCTCAAATCACTCTTCTGAGATTTAGACAAATAGGAACACGGGAACTGGAAAAAAATTTATGGGTCATCAAATCCATTCCTTTGTTATGAGAGGCACCATGCCATATAATCCCTTTCGTACATTCTTTTTTAAAACTACTTTGGATTTTTGCTCCCACTATTCTGACAGCAAGGCTGTTTCAGAAATTGCTATACTGGCTAGCAGCCATCTAATCTGAAACAAATTCCTTCATGGCCAATGCATGCCCATTTAATCTTTTGCTAACACTGCCCTTCAGCTTAAATAGCTCCTCTCCCTCCCCTGACCCTCAGTGTACTTACAGACAATCATATTCCCTATCAGGCTTCATTCTGGCAGACTAAACAAACCAAGGGGTTTGTTTATTTTGCTAGACTAAACCATCCTGCAGGGTGCTGTCGATGGCTGAATAAGAAGAGGAAGACCTAGGACAACCTGGGCCACCAACATCAAAGACTGGACAGGATTAAAACTGACTGATCGTACAAGGATTGCAAAAGACCAGGAAGAATGGGAAAAAAAAAGTTACTGTTACGTCAAAGATGCCCCAAAGGTTGGTGCGGCCTCAGGACTGACTTGACTTGACTTGACACAACTTGACGAAACAAACCAAGTTCTTCTAGTCTCCTCTCATCCTAGTAGCCTTCCTCTACATTTGTTCGTTTCAATTCCAGGTCCCTTCCAGGCCTATGCATCTCTGTGTGCTTAAAAGCGTCAAAGGACAATAATCTTTTTTTAAGTGTGGATAACTAGAACTCTACATAGTGTTACAGGCGAAGCCCCACCAGCCTCTTGTACGATGACCCAAATTATTCCCTCTCTCTTGAAATACATCTTCAGAAGTATCCTAGGATCACATTTAACTTTCCCACAGCTATATGCCATTGGTAACTTAGCCATTGTGGCTGCTGACAGACGTGAACCCCCACCCCTGCCCCCAAAAAGCAGGCATGAACCCCCCCACTACTGCATTCCCCAAAAAACAAAACAGCATTTTATTTACTGGAAGAGAAAGTCCCTCAATTTGACCTGGCTCCCCTGCATCTGAATAGATCACATGCTTCAGCAGGACTTTTTGCTGTTTTTACCTAAAGTTGATTCAATCAACTATTAGATAAATGCACCAAAAAATCCCACTGAAGCATGTAATCGACACAGACGTTGGGTAAGACGGGTCAGAATAATGCGTTGCCTCTTCTGGGCATGTGCTCCACTTGGTGTGGGGGTGTGCACAGCTTAAAGCACTGTTTTTTTTCCATGTCTGTAAGCAGCCTCTGTGACCAACTGGGATGTCCTGGCCCATCTACATCTCAATTCTGTCAGGTCATAGTGGAAGTCTTGGTTATCAGTCTTTAATAGTATCACCTCGCAGCTGTATTATTAAAAAGGATCTTACTTTTTTTACTCCAACCCTTGGATTATCCAGTTTTTTTTCTGCACGATGTCCCAAACTTCTTCTGTATTGATGATGACTTCAACAACTCCACTAGTAACCTCCGGACACCCTGATTCTTTCCTTTTCAACACAACCCCTTGCCTTCTCTCCTTTAACCAATATAGGGAGCATAATCACACGTCACGGACATTTCCAAGAGATCTTTCTTCTACTTGAACACCAGGAGAACAGCCAGACCAAAGAAAGCCAGACAAAAAAAATGCTAAAACACCAGAGAATCCCCGGAGGCAAGAGACTTAAATTCAGAATTCCAAACGAGAAGCAATGGAAGGCAGAAGGGTCTGTTTTAACTCTTCTTCTTACCCCACTAACAGTCAAAATCTTCCATGAATGCTGACATGAAGGAAATGCCTGGAATACGTGAGCAAAGCGTTTACTATTAACATTGGCAGTATGCCAATAGCTTGTAGACAGCAGGTCTGATAACTCTGCTCTACTATAGATGCTCTCAAGGGTCACACAACTCGAAGACTTCAGGAAATAATACCACGCCCTTGAGCTAAGAATCTAAATACATGGCAGTGAAAATCCTGCACCAGTGACATCTTTGGAGAAAATACATCTCATTGCTCAGAACACCTGAAAAGTACCAACTGCTTCCTGGGTTATCTTCTTTAATTACAAAAAATGTGTCTCTCCTACAAGGAACTTCTATCAGAGAAGAATTTGTTAACTATAGGGATGCTTATATAATTGCCAAATAATTCTGACGAAGTGTGAACTGGGTCACAGTGGTACAAGTAGCAACAGAGTATTTATATAGCAAGATGTGACCAAAATCCTTTCAAATACTGTAAATGTGGATCTTACTTACCCTTCCACTGTTAAAACAAGAGTACATGTCACAATTCTCCCAGAAACATGCATACAAAAAATAAGCTCCTCGTGAAAATTAATAATATGTCATGAGGATGAAATGCTGTTAGCAATAGGAAGCTAAACTGAAATTTGGAGGTGACCTTGCTGTTTTGATAAGGTTACTGGACATATTTCATGGAATTTTAAACTTAAGATTTATCAGATTTTTTCATTCCCATCTATAAATTTCAAGACCAAAGACTCACCTGGAGTTATTGTAATGAATATTGCATGCCCTTGCCATTAGCACCACAATCATTGGTCGAAAGGCTTTCCCTCTTCCATCAAAGTAATATTCACACATTTCCCTAAGTTCTGCTGTACATACAAGTAGTTCCTGCAAGCCAAAAGAAAATATCAATATCAAAATTACAAAACTGACCTGTTGATATAAATGAACAGAATATTAGGAACATGCAATCAAATCCTCTGTTTGTGGTCTGTTTTTAGCTTCTTCAACGTATGCTGGAATTAGTTTTAGTGCTCTTCACAGTACATAGTTTAGAGCAACTCTTCATACTGCCTTGAAAAAAAGATTGCTTCATAGTGCTGTGAAATAGAGTTTGCAAGATTATAAAATGTTATAATTCTCCATGTACAGAATTGAATTATTGGAAGGTCATCTTAAATTTGTCTCCCCCACCACTGCTATAGGCAAAGCAGCAGTGGAGAGGCAAGCAGTCACAGGGGAGCAGGTGGTGGGGTAAACGAGCAGTCTGACCCCAGCCTCTTGCCCCTGCTGCCTGCTCCCCTCCACTTGTCCCCCCTGCTGCCTGCCCGCTCCCGCTGATGCCTTCGCTGCACCCATGCAGTGCCTGTGCCCCCTTGCGCCTGCACCCTGTGTGCTACCTACTGTCCTTGCCATATACCCTCAGTCACAGCTCAAGCTGTGGCCCAGGGAGGGTACGGAGCACATGGTGGCTCCAGCCCCTGCTCAGCTTGTAATATCATCAAGCTTGTAATGATGTACTCCTCAACTTTATTTTACAGTTAAGAGGGAATCAGATGATAATCAAATAAGGATGATATCAAAATAAATCTTACTTCAATTTTGTAAGCTTTTAGGAGATATTAAATAAAAACCTTGTAAGTCAGAAACACCTGACTGTTCTAGAGCATTCATCAAGATGTCTCACCTTTTTAATATCCTCATAGAGATTCTCCAGGTCTTTCCTACCAAGTTTAAAAGGGTCCTGATATTTTTCATCGCTAACCGTTTTGCTACAGCTGCATGCTCGTGATGCTGTTGTATGATGAAGCCTGGTAACAGTATTATTCAAAAGAATAAAAGTGCTTATGTGACCTTTTTTTTTCTTTACAAAACAGAAATAATCAAAGTTGTTTCCTTCCCACCCTCAAAATCTTTAAACAAACAACTAAAAACTGAAACACAAAGCAGCCTGTTGCTTTCTTTCACTTCCAGCCAATTTTGTTTAGCATGGTTATGTGCCAGTACATATTTAATATGACTCACATTATGGGATGCTAGGTAAAATGCAATATTTGAGAAAATGTAGTAAGTAAACTAGAGAGGACCTTTTGGAAATATAAAATCATTTTTTTCTCTGATAAAGTATTTTCAGGTGCAATCAAAACCTCTTGCACCTTAATGACAACAGAATTCCTGTACTATCTCTCCCTGCCTCCGAAAAGATATTTTCTGTTATTTAAATACATGCTGTTTTATGCATTCAGTCATTGTGGCTGAACACGTGGATCAAATTTATTTCTCAAAAGAGAGGCATAATGCAAAGAAATAAACTAAATAATGCAGTGTGTCTGGGCCCTTTCTGGTTGTACCAGGATTCATGAGCAGGGATCTGGGTTTTCTGTGTGCAGTGGAAAGATGCGGATTTTCCACTTTACAGGAGAAAAACATGGGAAACCACAGGTTTACCCTTGTAGGCCGGCAGTTTCAGCCTGCAAGGGGCTGTGGGAAGTGGGACTCAGGAGGCACCATGTGCATGTATGTGGAAACATGCACTTGGCCACCAGACAGCATTGGGGAGAACAGCTCCCTCCATGTCAGTCTTACCTCAATCCTGGGTAAGCTTTTTGAGACAATTATCCTGGCACATGTCCACGAAGGGCCAGCAGGGGAGATTATGCTTAGGGGCAACCAACACGGGTTCATTAGAGGCAGGTCCTGTCAGACCAACCTGATGGCCTTCTATGACCAGGTCACAAAAAACTTAGACGCAAGGGAAGCAGCGGACATAGTCTTCCTGGACTTTAGGAAGGCCTTCAACATGGTCTCTCACCCCATTCTCATAAAAAAAACCTAGGGGACTGTGGTGTCGACACCTATGCAGTCAAATGGGTCACTAACTGGCTGGACGGCCACACCCAGAGAGTGGCAGTGGACGGGTCATTTTCGACCTGGGCAGTGGGGTTCCACAGGGCTCGGTCCTCGGGCCTGCACTGTTCAGCTTCTTCATCAGCAGCTTGGATGAGGGGGTAAAAAGCACCCTGTTCAAATTCATAGAGAACACTAAGATGTGAGGGGAAGTGGGCATGCTAGAAAGGAGGAATAGGCTGCAATCGGACAGGTTACAGGGGCAGGCAGATGAGAACAGGATGGGTTTCAACACTGACAAGTGCAAAGTAATGCACCTGGGGAGGAAGAACCAGCAGCAGACTTACAGGCTGAGGAACTCCCTTCTTGTCAGTGCAGAGGCAGAAAAGGATCTTGGAGTTGTCATTGATGCCAAGATGAATATGGGCCCACAGCATGGAGATGCAGTTAGGAAGGCCAACCGCACCTTGTCATGCATCCACAGATGCATCTCAAGCAGGTACAAGGAGGTGATCCTCCCCCTCTGTGCGGCACTGGTCAGGCCGCAGTTGGAGTACTGCGTCCAGTTCTGGGCACCGCACTTCAGGAGGGATGTGGACAACATGGAGAGGGTCCAGAGGGCCACTCGCATGATTGGGGGCAGCAGGGCAGGCCCTACGAGGAGAGGCTAAGGGATCTGAACCTGTTCAGCCTCCACAAGAGAAGGCTGAGGGGGGATCTAGTGGCCGTTTACAAACTAGTCAGAGGGGACCAGCAGGCATTGGGCTAGTCCCTGTTCCCCTGAGCACTACCGGGAGTAACAAGGAATAACGGCCATAAGTTGACTGAGAATAGATTCAGGCTAGATATCAAGAGGCGCTACTTCACTGTCAGGGCGGCTAGGATCTGGAACCAACTTCCAAGGGAAGTGGTGCTCGCTTCTACCCTGGGGGTCTTCAAAAGGAGGCTAGATAATTACCCAGCTGGGGTCATTTGACCCCAGCATCCTTTCCTGCCCATGGCAGGGGGTTGCATTTGGTGATCTGCTCAGGTCCCTTCCGACCCTACCAACTATGAAACTATGAAAGTCTATGGCAGGGGGGCACGTGCCTCCCCCCACTCTGATTTCTGAGCCCATAGTGGGGTGTGGCACTGCAGTCTGGCCAGACCAGCTCTGGGCAGGAGCTGCCTCTGCAGCTCAGCACGTCAGATCCAGCATGAGAAGGAGTGCTGCACCACCTTGGTGAGGCACTCCTCCTGCCCAGGAGCAGTGGGGGCACAGCTCTGCACTTCTGCACCTTACCTTGGCAGCCATGGCAGCACAGCACTCCCTCCCATGCCGGATCCTACCCACTGGGCCAAGGAGGCAGCTTCTGCCCGGAAGCCAGGCTGCAATCCCGCTATGGGTGCAGAAATCTGGTAGAGCACGTGCCCCCCCTCCTCACACCCTTCTTCCTCATACACCCACCCTCTTCCTCAGACATTGGGGAGCTAGGGTGTGGGAGCAAGGAGCAGTGGGTCAGGAATAAAGGGCACTAGCAGAGTTGGAGGAGGCTGTGAGTTGGGTGTGAAGGGCACCTGCAAGTTCAGGGGAATGTGGGTCTGGAGTAAGGGCACCAGCAAGGCCAGGAGACTATGGATTGGGAGTGAGGGGCACCAGTAGGGCTGGGGGGGTTATGGTTTGGGAGTGAAGGGCAACAGCATGGGCAGTGGCAGGGCACCGGCATGATTGCTCAGTGCCACAAGGCAGCGAGGGGGGACAAGACAGGACACAGCTGCAGCTGGACCCATGTCTTGATGAGAAAAGGGCACAGGAGGAGCTCTGATTTTCCATGATAAAAAGAAATAAAATCAAATGCCAAAACATAGTTATTTAGAATTTATTCCGTTATAATGATCAAAGCACTGGCAGGCTTCCAAACTGCTTTAAAATTGCAAATATATCAATAAAACGTTGTGTTCAACTGATATATATAGATATCTACATAGAGATATATGTACAATGATGTTTCATTTTAATCATAGAAAGATGTGAATTTTGGGGTTTTTAATCATAGAATTTGGGATTTTTTTTGTTTAAGTCAGAAGATTCTGGATTTTTAAACAGAGAAAACCAGGATCCTGTTCATGAGGCACAACTACTTTTCTCTACTAGGCACTGCTTGCTGGGAGGGCTATACCACCTTATTGTGTCCCCATTATTTAGAAGTGAACCTCTGGGCATTTCTGTACGCTTATTTCCATAGCAAGAGCATCTAGGACTAATTCCTTGCCATGGCAACATAAAGTATTAAACGATTTATGTTAAACTGGTCTATTAGATATTATGTGGAACCATCTCATTTGACAGTTCAAATTCAAAGGCCACAACTTCAATTACGCAATCCACCCAATAATTGTTTCTTAATCTACTTAAGCAGTTACAGAAGTCTGGATTTTCAACTTACCTCCAAAATATACTACGCAGTTTTGGAAATGATAGAAATGAACTTCTCTCTTGTAAACAGTGCATCTGCATAAAGAAAAGTAAAGTTCACTTTCTTTTAAATCAACACCTTTAAATCGTGAGAAACATTTGATCATAAACAAGTGCTTATTTGTTAATAGTGCTCCAGCTCCTCCTCTAATAGACAAGAGAGTTATAAAACTCAGTAGTAAAAGGTAGCATTGCATCAGTTCCTTATAAAATATGCTCTTGTACAAGATATATTGTCACTTAAGTACTGACTGGATCAGCATTTATGAATACAGGAGTTGCGACCAAATGTGGAGTTATCTTCTAAACTATCAGCCTCTGTAAGTTGTACGTTCAAAACCTAGATTGTGCTCTCAGGGAAGGCACAGCCTCTTTTGAGAGCTCTTTATCCATCAGGTAAATCTGGCCTCTGCTTTCAGAGCCAAAGGACATGCCTCCTTCCAGGAACCGCTTTCCCATTGAATGGTTTTGTTCAGCGTGGCTCCTGCAGCACTCACCATTCACACCCATTATTTCCTATCAGTTGCCAAGAATGCAACCTCCTAAACCACAAAAATGTTTCCTCATTTGTGAAAACTGAGGGATGAGAGGAAGCTTACTCAGTTCACACATTATATTGTTCCCACCAAACTATGTTCAAACGTGAACACCGCCAGTCTTGCTCTGTTCCCAGCTGCAGCAACAGGAACCAGCAACAGTAAAGGTCTGAACCTAAATGCAGAACCTAATCTACAGGGTTATTTAACCAGAAGGACCCGGTGCTGCAATCGGCACACACTTACTGAGTGAGCCAGCTCCACGCATGATACATGGAGGAAAGTAATCACAAACAGGCCTAGCAATCACCTAGAAAGAACACAGGAGATTCCCAAGTCACTTTTACCCCTCAGTTGTCCCCCAGCACATGGGGAAAGAGAGGAGTCTCCAGCCAAGGTGTTTCCTTGTACAAAAGGAATAAGGAAGAATACTTCACTGGCTTCAGGCTCTTTCCCTCCTGACTTTTAGATGGACAAAAAGAAAAAAGGAAAAAAAAAAAAAAAAAGACAGGTCTGCACCTATCCCAAATGACCTAAAGAAATGAAAGCAAACAAGAGGTCAGACCCAGACAAGTGCTGAGCATTCACCCCAGTACAACTGCCTGGGGTGGTCGACCAGTGCTTTGCCTATCCAGGGATCCCAACTTAAGGGGCAGGGGAAAGACAACTCCAGGGCTTGTGCAGATTATGATGGCAGTAGTTAAAGTTGTGTATGAGATACAGCCATCATTTCAATGATAACAGGATCCTGTTTCCTTGTAAAGCCTACCAAATATCAGGAGAAAAGAGCTGGGTTTCCTTTGGTCTATCTCTGTGCCCCAGACTACATCTCAGGAACTGGGTGTGAGAATTACAAATGAGCTTTTCCCAAGCACAGCACGCTCCACTGCTATTTAGTGACTTGTACAAGACAACCGAGACACCGGCAGCCTTTTCTCTTCTCACATTTGGCTAAAACACGCGAGTCAACACAGCACAGTATTTCTCAGCGCAATCCTGGTTAGCACTTCAACCTTGAGAGGGCGTCATGAAATACAACAGAAGCTAAAAAAGAACTCAACAAACCTATTTTGACCCGGAAAAAAGGCAGTTATTTAATTCCCAAACAAGCACCGAGGGTCAGAAAGGAGAACCTCCCCTGCCCCCAAGCGAGCAGAGCTCTTCCATCCCGACTAGGACTTAAGCCACCCTAAATTCATTTCCCGCTTCCCGTTTTCACACGATCAAGGCCTCAGCATGGGATGAATCCCGTAGGGCCCTGCTACACCCACAAATCAGAGACAGCTACAAAACGAGCGGGAGTTGCTGCCCGTTTCCAAGCGCTCGCTTTCCAGCTGTTCTCGGCTCGCGACACCTGGCAGCCCCGCGGGTCCCGCGCCAGCACGTCGCACGGCGGCGCCGCCCTCCCTCCACCGCGGCACGTGCGCGAGGCCGAGCAGGGGCCTGAAAGTCACTTCACAAAGGAGCCGGTCCGGCCCCCACCCCCGGGAGACTAGGGGCCCGAGCCCGCAGGGAGCCTGGGTCACTTTCCAGGGCGGCGGCGGCGACCGAGCCACGTGCGGGACCGCGCAGGAGCCCGCCCCAACCCGCTCATTCCCGCGCCTCTT
>NW_017728886.1:28848386-28868045 GCF_001723895.1 Crocodylus porosus
GGGCCGCCGCTCTCCTGGGGCCGCCGCCCAGGTACCGGCGCCCCCGGCACCCGCTGCGGGCCGGCTCGGGCAGCTCCCCCTGCCCCTGCACCCCAACACCCGCCCCTTGGAACAGCGGGAGACGCGCGCTTGCGCTGCCTCGGCCTGCGGCTCCCTCACCGCCTCCTCCAGGACCTGCGGGTTGGGCTGGCCACGGCCCCGGTCCCACCCACCTCCTGGCACTAACCGAGCAGGCCACCTACCTCCCCAAGAAGGACGCTGGTACCGGGGGGCCGGGGACTGCGGAGCCGTCTTCCTGTCCCTCGTCCCCTCAAGTCTCCGGCCAGAGCTTCACTGGGCAGCGGCGACTTGCTCAAGGGCCCCTGGGCACTGCTCTGCTGCTTTACCCTCTTGGTGCACTCCTTTTAAACCTCTGACCTTCACCCCCATCCCCGCTTTCTTCTCTGGTTGTCCCCAGTAATCGCTTGATGTGCACTTCGGGGCTCCCCAGATCTCACTTTACTTAGCAGCCTTTGGCCCACTTTCCCAGGGCACATCAAAGAGGCCTGTGTGGGAGAGGGGAAGCTGAAAGAGTGTGAACAGGGCACGACCAGGATTTTTTTCCATCATTCCTCTCTCACCTGCAGTCTCGGGTTTGCTTTAGCAATTTGCCCAGTACAGGGACAAAGCCATCCTGGATTGTGCAATCGGGTGATTGATTTTTAATCCCCTACACTTTTGCTCTCGCACCTAGACAGTGGTATGTCATCATCATGCAACACATGGCAGAGAGAGGCTTCTCAAAAACTAAAATTGCCTGTAGGAATACAACCCCCCCAAACTCAGCAGGGTATTTTTTTTTGGCAGTCGCCCACAAGAGTGGGAACTGAATAATGATTCTAGCAACCAACTTCAAGAGCTAGGAGTAATTTATGAATAACCGCTGTACATTTTTTTTTGTTCTCGCAAAAATGCGTCTGGCAAATTTACCAGAGGTACATTTAGTAAGGGATATCTAAATGGCTGCTAGTGAAAATCTCTTGAAAATGTTAATATATCCCCCGCCAGTTCTGGGTCTTAAAATATGTTATTGCTGGCCTCTTTGTCCCTAATGAGGATGTGAAATAGCCCTAAGCAAAGAAGAATAGAGGAGGCTGGAGGAGACAAGTTATGGTGCAGGAAGAGCCAGAGGCTCTTGCCTCTGTTAACTGCTTTGCACTGTGCAGAGCAACCCTGAAGCTGGTGTGTGGACTCGCTTGGCGTATGGACTGACTGCTGTCTGCCCTTGTGCACCGGGGCATTGGGGCTTGGACTGTGCCTTTGGGCATGGTTCTCACACTACTGTACTCTGGCAGTTCCTGGCTGTTGAAATGGCCTTTTAATGCAATCGACTGTAATTTGAGGCAGCCCTGAGTTGTGTGGGCCTAGCTGGATTCCAGATTTATTTTGGCGGGGGTGGGAAGAGTTGGATCAGAAGTAATATCCTTTATTTCTCCCCCCCACCTCCAACTACACTGAATGCAGCTGTGGATTCAGTTCCCAGTGTCTAAAATAAGGATATGTTTTGGTTTTGGATGCTATTGGATCTTGTTCAGTCATTTGAAAATATTGATTTTTTTTAACTTCAGAGGAAGTACTCTGTCCATAGTAATGCACCTACAATTATTTTATTTCTTTTTTTAAAGATTTACTGCTTTTTTTCCCCCCCCAGCAACTCTGCCAGTTGATCCTGTTCAGGAAAACTATGTTCGTCAAGTGAGAGACTGCATTTTTTCAGTTGCCTACCCTACTCCATTCAAATCCAGAGTACTTCTTGTGGCCGTTTCAAAGGTTAGGTTTTAGAATATAGTGGTTTTGTTGTATGAATATGTATTTCTTACAAATTATTAGAAAAATTGAGCATGCAAAATGTCTCACATAAATTCCACCTTAATTTTAGTGGTGTCTTACTCAGCAACACACCATTATTTGGAAAAAGAAAAAAAACTTGCTTCTAGCAGTTTTGGTAATTTTCAAATAATTTCTTTTTCTCAGGTAGTTCTTGAAGAGATTTTGGACCTTGATGTGTCTGTCACTGAAACAGATGATTTTCTCCAGCTTGTCAGTGGTGGGAAAGTAGTATTTGGATTTGTTCCTCTGGCTCATAGATATGGAGGCCACCAGGTATCAGTAATAGTATTTCTCCTACATAATTTGGCCTTTACTACCAGAATTATCCCTTGAAAATCTATAAAGAAGTCAGTGCCGGTTAAGAGGTAGATTGTAACTTAATGTTGTACTTTGTATGAGGGCAAGTCAGAATATAATGTCTCTTAATTTTTATCTTCTAAGCAAGCCATGGATATCTAAGCAAGCCGTAGACTTCTTGCCTAAGGGACGTACAAAGGTCTGTGTCAAGACCCTGAAGAAACTGAAATATCACATGCAAAGAACCCTGAAGAGACATGTCTGCGGTGGCGTTTCTGTATAATAAGGCTGACCCACACACCAGCTTGCACATTACAGAGGCAGTCCCATTGTTTGACTGTGTTACTCCATCCTCTGTACAATCCAGCGGATGAAAGATGAACTGCAAGGGCAGCATTTTTGGGATGACAGAGTGATGGCAGGCTTTGCGCCAAGAGTAATGTCCTTACAATATCAGAATACATGCTCTTGTTTGAAGGTGGAAAGAGGTCATGGAAGGAGAAGGAGATTATGCTGAAAAACAGCTGTGTGTTCAGTGGTGATGTACAAATTTTCCATGCAGGTTGCATATTGTTTCAGTAAGGAAAAAAAGAATAGGCAGCATTACTTTTTGACTGAATCTCATATAAGGAAAAGTATACAGATAAAGTGTAACGGGGGCCTCCTTGGGGTTCATCTACTGGTGGCCCCACCCACCTGTTATGGGCCAACCACCTGCCTTCTTGCCTGCCATGCTTTCTTGTTAATTAATTACTGTTAATTAAGCGGGAAGCTGCCCATTGTATCCCTTGATGCCAGGGGGCGCTATCTGTGGCTCCGTTCCTCCCCTACACCACAGCCCAAGCCTCACAGATGGTATTTGTAAATTTCTCTTTATGTTGGGGTCTAGGCCACTGTGGGCCTACCCCTTTTCCTCTAGCTAGGCCTATCAGTCAAAACCCCACCCCTGCTAATCAGGGTTTGACTCCCAGGCTCTAGCTCAAAAAAACCCCAAAACCTCACTCGGGCTTCTGCCCCCCTGTGGCACTGGAGTCTACTCACCCCTGCATACTGTGCCCTCTCTGGCACTGGGGTCTAGTCACCCCCAAATACTGTGCCCTCTCTGGCGCTGGGGTCAGCTCATCCCTGAATACTGTGCCCTCTCTGGTGCTGGGGTCCCCACACTGCAGCAGGCCCCCAATGAGGCCGCCTCCTTCCCCAAATAGCCTCAACCAAGTCACCAGTGGTAACGTTAAACAAGAGAGGCAACAAGCCTGCTTACTTTAGATGACTATGAGGATGGCTCAGGACATGGCACAGTCTTGCTGCACCAGCACCATAGTCATTGGGAGTCCACCTCCCTGCTGCCCCTCTGGCCTTCTGCACTTGCCATATGTAGGGTCCTGGCCTTCCTCTTCCTGTCACCTGACCAGCTGCAGGGCTTGAGCGTTAATCCCTACTTGACCAGCTGGCCATGACTGGAAGCTTCTGGACTTAAAGGGACCACTCTGTCTCTTACTAACAGGGTTAGGGTTCCCTGTTACAGGCAGAAATTTTAATATTTGTTTGTAGCTTCTTGTTTGCTTATCCTACTTGCTGCAGCTGTCTTTTTTACCCTTGTGTTATCCACTGTCCACTGAGAATAGGGTTTGGGAGTTGTGCACTCAGAGGCTACCTCCAAGTTGTGGCCCATGGTGAGTATAATCCATTCAGAGGCTTGAAAGGTGTCCAAAACCCCATTGAAATCAATGGGACTGCTCCTGGAATAAGAATAGTATAACATGGTCTGTAATCTCCAGTGAGAAAATGACATTGGATGTCAGACTTGAATACTGTGGGATTAGGAGCCATATCTGTATTTAAATAGACAGAAGCCAAAGAGAGAGAATTTTTATTACTAGTATTGCTCAGTTTCTTTTGCTGTGTTTTTTCATTTCCCTCTTCATTTTTCTTCCTTTTGGAAATGTTATGGTATAGTTTGATCCTGCAAATGCGTCTTGCCTGCACTAGGGTTTATAACTGAGTAAACACATTAGCTTCAGTAAGATTATTCACATTTATAAATCCTAAACTGAATAAGCATTTGCTACCTGAACAACATTATATTGGGCGTGTCTACATGAGATGCTACATTGGTGTAGCATTGGCAGACACAAACTGTGATGCCGCAGCTACATCACTGTAGCAACATGCTTTCTTGCTATAAAACATTGCTACAGTGACGTAGTGGCTAAACAGAACCATGCCACTGGCACTTCCAAAAGGAAGTACTAAATGATGGCGCAGTAGCAACAGTGCTGTCAGGGCACGTGTAGACGCACCCATTGTTAAGGGGTTTGTTAAATGTAAACAATTCCCTGACTCATAACAACTGTAAATGATTACAAGGGGAAAATCACATAATTTTCATTTTTTTTAGTTTGGTAGCTGGGCAGGTCAGCTTGGTGATGGAAGAGCCCACATGATTGGAGTGTATACAAACAGGTATATCAGAATTATCCACAAGCCACGTTTCAGCTAAATATCACTTAGAAACTATCGTAGTGGTATCATTAAAAACACTAGTACTGTTTTCATAGGTATGGTGAGAGGTGGGAACTACAGCTAAAAGGCTCAGGAAAGACACCATACTCTAGGTACAGTATACTTAAATCCATACATACAGAAGTTTGATTTTTTTTCTCTTTAAATTTTAGAAACAAGACAAATGTTGCCTATCTTTTTGTTCTTTGTAGGGATGGTGATGGAAGAGCTGTACTTCGTTCCTCTGTGCGAGAATTTTTGTGCAGTGAAGCCATGCACTACCTTGGCATTCCAACAAGCAGAGCTGCTAGGTATTCCTCTTTTCTCTTTCACAGCATTCATGTTTAAAGGTACCATGACACTGAGTTTTGGGGCTGAGTTTTGTTGCACTGAACAATGCATCATTGAGGCTTGGCAGCAGGCTTAATGATTTTTCTGTGGATGCACACTACAACCGGGGCAAAAATACACCTCCTTCATTTGTTAGATTGGCAAAACTTCCTAATAATTTCTAGGTCTCGTTACTAATTGATTAATTTTTTTGTGATATACAGTTGGTGATGGGTAAATGAGGTGAGGTTAATAGTGGTGTCTTAAAAAGAGTTACTTTAACGTACAGTGTAGTCAGTTTTAAAAAATAGGTTAAAATTAGCTGAAGAACCATTTCTGATACTAATTCCTTTTTCCAATTTTTATGGGCTTATAACCACAGTTTCCTCTCTCTTTTTTTAAAAAAAGTGTTTTTCTCTTCACTGTTGTTATATAAAAATTTGACACCAAGGGCAGGATGAATTTGCTATCTGATTAGGTCTTATATGCTGTAGCAGCGTTAGAGTCCCAGGGGCAGCCATTACATCTCCTGGTGACGCCGCGACTGTGCCCGGTCTGCCCCTTCTTGCCCACCACACCTTGATGATATTATTGATATTACTGATAATATTAAGAACAAGGCTTCCCACAGGCCTTGGTATGAGCCCCAGTCTAATTGGACCCTCACTGGGTTTGCTTGGCACACTGCCAGTCTCACTACATTATTCCTAGGTCTCAGGCCCCTCACTCTTGAGGCCACTCTTGCTGACTGTGCCCCACGGGGCACCTAAAGCCTTGGGGGCTAATTACAAGGCTCCAGTCCTCCCCTGCACCACTCCCCAAGCCTCACAGGTGTTATCCTAATGTTGATCTCTTGTTGGTCTTTAGTCTCCTCAACCACCGCCCTTTTCCTTTCAGCTAGGCCTTCTAGCCTGGGCCCACTATATCAGACCTGGCTTGAGGTACTAGGTGTCATTTGGCCATTTTGGGCCCTGGCCCCTGTCTGCTCTGCTCCTGGCTCCTGTCTGGTCGCACCCCTCCTGGGTGTCAGTGTAACTGCAGCATAAACTATAGGTCCTTTTAAGAAGGCAAACCTTTCCTTCCCTCCAATGCCAGTATACCTTCCAGCCCTGGGCTAGCCTTGTGAGCTCCCCAAGCTTCACTGGGGTTCCACAGGTAAAATATCAGTGCATTCAGGAGCCCTCCTGCACAGAGCTCTTTACCTTGTAGCTGCCCATGAGAGTCTAGCTTGCTAGCCCTGGCCCCCGTGGGCCCTCAGACCCCCGGTCCTGCACAGCCGTTCCTTCAGGCTTTCAGAACCCTGGTCCCACTCGCAGCCGCTCCTCTGGCAGACACCTCAAGTCCTTTAGGGGTTTAACATAAAACAAAGGCTATGTGCCTGTAAACCCCCTGTAAACTGTCCTCTGTTCCCAGGCCTCCAGAATTGGTTAAATAAATCTAAGTCTCTTCAGGAGCCTGGCTGCTGGTCTGCTGTCAGGGGCTCCTCGCTGCTGGGGAGGGATTGCTTGACCGGTTCAGGCTCTGGGTTTATATAGCTGCCGCCTGAGTCCTCTTCCGGTCAGGTGAGTTTCTCGTTAGCCCACTTGACCACCTGCACGTGCCCTCTCAGGCAGCTTGCCCCCTTAAAGGAGCAGGCACACCCCAGTGCCCCACTACATATGCTCATGCTTAACTTGACACATTTGAATAGTCAATGATATATTTATGCATAAAAGTTATGTAAGTCTATTCAGAACTTAGCTAAGTAAGCACTTGTGTAAGTCTATTCAGAAAAAAGGAAAAAAATGACTATCTACCCAGGTATTGTTAGAAATGCAAAGCAAGTGCATGGAAAAAAAAGCTATTTTTTTCATATTTTTAATTAGTAATGAATCCTTATATTTCATTTACAGTAATCTTATATATTAGTTTAAAGATTGATAAGAAAATTATTTTTAACCAGAAATAAAATTTTAAATGAGTGGTGTCTTTTTGAGATCACAACTGGTTTTTCAGTTCTTCCATTTTTTCCTTTAAATTTGTTGGAAATAATTCCCAGAATAAAATCTAAGAGAATAGCAGGTGTTTATTATTAGTGCTCTCCCAGGAAAAAAAGCCCAAACAGATCACATAAAAATTTTTATATTAAACCCACTCTGCTTGAATACAAGCTGGGGGGGAGGTGGTAGGGGGAGTCTAGGACTGTTATTTTGTATTCCAAGTGAGTTGAATGGCTGGGGTTCAGCCATTTCACTCTAAGAAAGTAAATATTCTGTGGCAAATACTTTGTACTCAGCTGTCACAGGGCAATTTCATGGGGTTTCTATGTTTGGAGAGTGTCTGCAAATCTCTCTAGCATTGATTTTAACACATTTGCTCTGCTGGAGTGCAGTGTTTGCAAATGATGTTTTAGAAGGTCTGTTCACTTACTTCAACAAAAGGTCCCAAAGTGTCGACATTTGCTGAAAATCCACATGTCTGTCTAGAAATCAGCATGAAAGCCTCTGGCAAGGTTATGTCCTTCCTTGCTGTTGTCTTGACAAATTGCTGAGTTCAGAAACCAGTCTCAAACATTACTCATTTAACTGTGTACCAGTTCTGCCAAATACATAGTATGCCTTATCCCATTGTAGTTGGCAAACTGTTTAGGACTTTCAGTGGTGTTGGTAGAATGAAGTCTCTCATAAAGGTCTGCATGAGCTTGAAGCCTTTCAGAATTATTCTGTCAAATTTTCATTTGAAGAAATCCAGCAGATATCTGTATTTGTCCCAATGGGGAGCAGTCGTGTCTCACCAGTTCTAGTTTGTTTACAGAGTTCTTGTTGAGTCTTAGCAGAAGTGCGAAAGGGCCATGTAATTATCCAAGAATGCCCTGCAGAGACTTTTACTCCATTAACTTCATATACTCTGTTCTCAACAGGAAAGCTCCAGTCTACGACTACAGTGGTACCACATGTGGGAAATAGCTTCTTTTGGCACTGTTGAAATTATAGATTGGAGCTTTCATTGGGCACATTGCACAGAATGTTTCTTCTGTGGTTGGTTTGTTTCTAATAAATATCTAAATTAAAATTTACTTTCCTTATATTCATAAGAGTTGGGCATTCCAAAGCAGGAGCATTAGGAAGGTGAAATCTAGTCCCCTAAGCCAGATTCATCCCACCAACTGTCAGTGCACCAGTCTGAAAACAGGAGATGTAGACACTTGTATTTGCTTGCTGAGCCAGTTGATTTTGGATGCTGACAGACATGCAGCTCCCCACTGTAACCCATGGTGCTTCACAGGAAGAGCCATGAATTACATCATTCCCCCAGACCCATGAGTCATTCACTGACGGGTCCGGGGGGTTGAGGGATCGAGCTCCAGTTTGGAGCAGCTGCATGCCTGCAGCCACTCTCCCTTAGCCCCACTCCTCCTGCTCCCCCACATTTCTGGTGCTGTCTTCAGAATGGGAGGGGGAGAAGGGGGAGGGAGTTCTATCTGGGGTTTGCCCAGCCTGTGCTGGAGGGTGGGGTTGGGTATATTGGAGCCCCCCCCACCCTTGGACTTGAAACTTTGAAAATAATACTGGTCTGAAATAATTGACCTATAGGGTACATTGCTAAATCTATTTATTTGGTTATTAGAAAGGTTAGGTCTTGTAGACTGGTTGACGAGTGTGGATTTTTGTCTGTGGCAGTCGGGGGTTGCAGGGTAGGTGTGTTAATGTTTATTTAATAAAGTTTAAACAAATAGTTGAATCTATAACTACTTTGGATGGTTTCCAATCTTATGAACTGGATGGAAAGTTGAGCTATATGGAAATACTGACCACTTTTTTGGACTTAGTCGTCTCTGTATCAGTGAGATGGGATTTGAATATTTCATGTATTTCTATATTAATATATTTATTATTTGATTTATATCCCTCTCTTTCCTGCAATGATCCATTGGTTCTAGTTTCCTTTTTATATTCCTGCAAAGACATTTGTAACATTTCTAGTTGTATCTTGAAAGAAAAGGCAGTTTAATTATTTAGGGAAACCTCAAACTTCAGCTTTTTATTTTTTTGCCCTTCTACCTATTCAGCAATCTGGATGATTCCTCTTTATGGTTAGTAGCAACCGTTCAGATTATATCTGAAGCCATCAGCTAACAGTTCAAGGTCTGTGTGTAACTAGACACTACACATCTGCGTTCTAGTAGAAAACAGAATTTCTCCCTTTTTTTTGATAGTGAAATATATCTGGGTTTTTAACAGACCCAAATCTGGTTATTTGTGGATCCTGAATGAGTTATTATTTCAGTCCATTGGCAAGGAAAAATTAAAGAACAGTACCCAAACCAGATAAGCCTCTCTGTGCCTAGTTGCAGGGTTAAGGGACCATCTGCCAGACTCTATGATTTCCCAGCCCTCCTCCCAGGAAAAGGGAGAAAATATTGTACCTCTGGCTGGGTTAAATATCTGCCTGGCAAAAATTAGCTACAAAGCAAACCCAGTTTTTTCACCTTGCTAGTCACTGCTGGTACATTCTTTCAGTAGGCAGAGGTGTAATTAATTCTTTCTTTGAACTGTACTGTCTGCTATGCTCCTGATTACTAAAGAGGATCCCAAGTGTGCCTGGAAGAGTTCTAGTACAATACCACTGGTTCATATAAATATAGGAACCTTCATCACAATTCCTTTTTATATTTTAGTTTTTAATTTTTCGTTAATATACTGCAAGTTTGAGCCTAATATTTATATTAAAATAGCACCAATGGATGATCAGGGCCCTTGCTGTTGTGAGTGCTCTACATCAAGAACTAAAAACCCCCCCTAAACAATCCTTGCCCATGAGAATGCACAGCTTGTGATTATGACAAGATAGTGCAGATAAAAGGATGGCTTGTGGGGATGGAGAACATGCAAGTATGATGAACGCTTTTTGCTAATAACATGTACCCCCTCTTCACTGCCTGTATGCATCATTTGTTGTCCAACAATTATTTATCTTTTCTTTCTTTTTTTTTAAATGAAGTAGGATTATAAAGTCTGACTGGTTGGGATATAAATTTTTTTTCACAGTTTAATGTTTCATTTCTTCTTTCTTACAGCTTGGTTGTAAGTGATGATGAAGTGTGGAGAGACCAGTTTTACAACGGAAATGTTAAGAAAGAAAGAGGTAGTCAGTGGTTCTTAAAATAATATAGTGCAACATTGTGGCTCCATTCTTCATTGATTTTTATGCATTGTATACTTGCAGTCTCCCATATTTTTTATGACAGACATGTTGAGTGCATAAAGAGTCCTCATTTAAATGTTACACCTCCTCTGAGAAAATAAGTGCTCAAATGTTTCTTAATTTATCAAAATTAAGATAAATTAATTAATTTAATTTAATTAAAATTGTGGCTGTGGATAAGACTGCTGTTATAGTGCAGGTGTGGCCAACCTGCAGCATGGGTGCTACAGGTGGCACAGGCAGCCCCTTTGATCCTGCAGATTAAGCAGGAAGCATAGAGAAAGAAGCAGAGCAGCAAGTCAGGCAAGGAAAGGGAATCAACGTAGCAGTCGAAAAGGGTCTGTAGCTGATTTGCCAGAAGTTTGGCCCCCACTGTTGTAGTTCATCTGACCTGCGAGTCTCTTCTTTTTTATAATGTGATTGCAAAAGCCCAACCTAGCAGTACTGGGGAAATCTGCCACCTTTGCATTTAAATTGGTGCAGTTGCATAGATATTAGCAATGCTGAGAGTGCTCATTGCATTGGCCATCCATGATCTTACCCCTGTATTGTGTAGACTTGTAGAAGGCAGTGCAGATTTTCACCTTAGAAACTAGCCAAAGTAAACCTGTTCTGAAAGGGGTGGAATGGCTGGTACAAACACTGGAAACCAGCCTACCTGGTTGATCAATCCATTCCTTCCTCTGTGGGAGTGAGTGAACTGATGTTAATGTAGTGCTGAGGATTTTCCCTATTATAGTTAAAAATAGGCCCGATACTGTATACAGAGGGACAGTAAAATATTTATTTTTCAACTTCGGGTAGTATATGAAAGCATCAAAAGCTGGGACCATGGTCTTTAAACAAAAGGCTTAGTTTACCTAATGTTTTTTATAATAGTTGAGCAGAATTCGTCATCCTGCATGTATCTTAGACTGGAGACTACTGCAAAGTGGCAAAGAATAGATATAAGAGCAGGAACTCTAAAACCCCTTCTGTGCTTTTGCAGCTATTCCACGTTTTCTTTGCATTCCAGCCATGCTCACAATGCGTCAGGCATCATCCATATGCATGGGCAAAGGAAGGCACAATCTTGGCCCTCAGGGCTTTGGAGAGCTGTATCTTTGTTGTTTTTATATAGGAACAGCAATTCAATGTAACCTGTGTGGCAGTTTCTGTCATTTTTGGTCTCAATCTTTTGAAGTGATTGTAGGGTCACCTTTACTGTGGATATACCTACTTGAACAAGAAGTTCTTACTCCTTTTTAAGTCAGCAGGTCTAGATAGAAGATAACTTCAGCCAATTCTTTCAGTACCCTAGGATATTTCAGAACCATTAGCTGTCCTTCTTGAGAACTTGTGGAGGTTAGGTGAGGTCCCAGGTGATTGTTGAGGGAGCTGGCAGGGGTCATCATGGAACCCTTGGCCCGGCTGTATGAGCATTCATGGTCATCTGGCCAGGTGCTGAAGGACTGGAAACCAGATAATGTGGTCCCAATTTTTAAGAAAGGGAGGAAGGAGGACCCAAGGAACTATAGGCCTATAAGCCTCACCTCAGTGCTCGGGAAGATCTTGGCGAGAACCATAAAGGAGCCACATCTGTGGGGGGCCAGCAGGGGAGATCATGGTCAGGGGCAATCAGCATGGGTTCATCAAAGGCAGGGCCCATCTGACCAACCTGACTGCTTTTTATGACCAAGTACCTAAATCCTTGGATGATGGTGTTGCTGTGGATGTAGTCTTTCTAGACTTTAAGAAGGCCTTTGACACTGTCTCTCACCCCATTCTCATCAATAAATTAGGCAACTGTGGCATTGATGCCTACACAGTTGGATGGGTAAAAACTTGGCTCATGGGGCGCACACAGAGAGTAGTGGTGGATGGGTCGTACTCAACCTGGCGAGATGTGAGCAGTGGGATCTCCCAGGGCTCGGTCCTCGGGCCCGCACTGTTTAACATCTTCATCAGTGACTTGGACAAGGGGGTTGAAAGCACGTTGCCCAAGTTTACAGATGACACTAAGATGTAGGACGAGGTGTACACACTTGAAGGGAGAGAGAGGCTGCAACTAGATTTAGACAGGCTACAAAAGTGGGCAGATGAGAATAGGATGGGGTTCAACGTAGGCAAATGCAGGGTGCTGCACCTTGGAAGAAGGAATCCGCAGCATACATACAGGCTTGGGAGTTCCTCCCTTGAAAGCACAGAAGCGGAAAGGGATCTTGGAGTCATTATTGACTCCAAGATGAACATGAGCTGCCAATGCCAGACCACAGCCAGCAAGGCCAGCCATACCTTGTCATGCATCCAAAGATGCATCTCAAGCCGGTCTAGAGAGGTGATACTCCCCCTCTGTGTGATGTTGGTCAGGCCGCAATTAGAGTACTGCGTCCAGTACTGGGCGCTGCACTTTAAAAAGCATGTGGGCAGCCTGGACAGAGTTCAGAGGAGGGCCACCCGCTTGGTGAGAGGGCAGCAGGACAGGCCCTATGAGGAGAGACTGAGGGACCTGAACCTATTCAGCCTTGGCAAGAGGAGGCTGAGGGAGGACCTGGTGGCTGCCTACAAACTCATTCAGGGAGATCATCATTAAATAGGAATAGCCCTATTCTCCACAGGACCATTTGGGGTGATGAGGAACAATAGTAATAAGCTGATGGAGAATAGGTTTAGGTTAGAGATCAGAAGGCAATATTTTACAGTTACGGTGGCCAGAATCTGGAACCAACTTCCTAGGGAAGTGGTCCTCACCCCTACCTTGGGTAAATTCAAAAAGAGGTTAGATGATCACCTGTCTGGGGTCTTGTGAACCCATCATTCATTCCTGCCTGTGGCAGGGGGTCAGGCTAGATGATCTGATCAGGTCCCTCCTGACTCTAGCTACTATGAAACTATGATTGGAAAAAGTGCATGTATAGTGGCCATCAGGCCTGGGGAACTACAGACCAGTCTGCCTGACCTTGATACTTGGAAAGATAATGGATCAGGTCCTCAAAAAATCTATTGTGAAGCATCTAGAGCAGGGGTGGGCAACTATTTGGGCCAGCTCACCCCTTAGTGAGCTGTCATGAGCCAGGTCAGCACCTGCTCTGCTTGCAACAGCTCACCAAAGCTTCCCTCAGTGTCCCCCACACTTGGCCAGGTGAATGGGATGGGGCCAAGGGTGGGCTGGAACCAGCATCTGCACATCTCTGTGACAGGTACCAGTTTCATGGGCAGGGGCATGCTGGGAGCAGATCGTGGTTCTGCACCAGACCCCAACCCCATGCTGTCACTGCCTCACTGATCCTGACCTCACCTGCCCATCCTGCTCCTGGACACTAATTCCCACCCACCTTTGTCCCCATCCTGTCTGTCTAGCCATGCACCCTTCCTCCGGGGGGTCCCAGCTGGTCTCCATGGAGACCCTGCCTGCCTACTCAATCTGCTGCTCCTAGCGTGAGTGCAGGGCAGGTGAGCAGGGGTTGCCCAGGTAGCAGGGCTGGGTCTGGCAGTGGCAGCCAGAAGGAGCTGCTGCTGTGTGGGTTACTGGGAAGTGAATCCAGCTGGCACACCACCCCCGCCCCACTGTATACCTGAGGCAGTGGGACCAGCCTCACACACTGTGGCCCATGGTGCCCCCTGTGCCTCTGTTGGGCAGGGCCAAAGGCCCTGCCATGTGCCTGACAAAATGCCTTGGCAACCTTGGTCTAGCCTGCAGGCCGCTTTTTGCCCACCCCGACCTAAAGGATAACAAGGTCATTAGGAACAGCCAGCATGGATTCACCAAGAGCAACTCTTTGCTGACCAACCTGATTTCCTTCTGTGATAAGGTGACAGGCTCTGTGGAATGGGGAGAGAGCAGTGGACATGATGTACCTTGACTTTAGCAAGGCTGCTTACACTCTCTCCTATGACATTCTCATTACCAAGCTAAGGAAGTATTGTAAGGTGGAAGCATAACTAGTTGGAACATAACTAGTTGGAACTGCAGACTACTTGTGGTCGACAAGTAGCATGCAGTGGTTCAATGTGTAATTGGGAGAAGGCATCAAGTGGGGTTCCTCAGAGGTGTGTCCATGCTCTGATACTGTTCAACATCTTCATTAAAGATGTGGACAATGGGATTGAGTGCACAGTTGACAAACTTGTAGATAACTCTCAAATTGTGGGGAGCTGCAGACCCTCTAGAGGGCAGGACGAGGATCCAAAATGACCAGATTGACTGAAAAAGTGGTCCACAACCAATCAGGTGAGATTCAACAAGAAGCGTGAAGTCCTGCACTTGGGATGGAATAATTACAGGCACAAAAACAGTTTTGGGAACTGTTGGCTAGGATCAGTGCCATAACAACGAAGTTTGGTGCCCAGGGAAAAGCCCACAGCTGCAGCCTGCCCACACCCTGTGCACAGATCCACAGGGCACATGCGCTGCGTCCCCACCCCCTCCCCCATGCTTGCCTTGGAGTGGACGTGGCAGTGGGAGCTGCCCTTCCCCTGTCCCCATGCCCCCCCAACTGAACTACTTGTGGCTCCATGCCATGCCCCACCCTGGATGTGCAGTGCAGTACCTGTTGGTGCCCCTTTGTTTTGGTGCCTGCGGCGGTCACCCCGCTCACCCCCTCCTTGCTACAGCACTGGCTAGGATTATAGAGAAAATGGAGATGAACTTCTCTCTGTGGTTCTAGGGCTCAGGACTACAAGCTGCATCAGAGTAAATTTATGTTGGAGATTTGGAGGAAATGTCTGACTTCGAGGGTGGTCAAGCACTGTACAGGCTGCCAAGCAAAATTGTGGACTGGCAATCTTTGGATATTTTCAAGAGCAGTTTGGACAGATGCTTGGCTGGAGTGGTTTAGTCAGGGGTGATCCTGCCTTGAGCAGGGAGCTGGACTATATGCTCTTGTGAGTTCCCTTCCAGCCCTACTTTCGTATGATCCATTAAAATATATATGGCATTCTCTTGGAGCTTTATATTCAGTACATTAAAGGGATTTCCTTATTAAATGTATCATACAAAAGACCTGTAGTTTTTCAAATAAGACTGCTGGAACAAAACAGGATGGGGGAATTTTGACATTGTGATCCCATAGAAGGTATGTTTGGACTTTCTAGCCTATCACCTGAACTTTTTTTTGTAGGGGAAAGCACAACAGTGGTAGCACCCATGGCCAGTCATAGAAACTTGACTTGATTATTGGTGCATAAAATTTTAACCCTTGTTGAGACAGATAGATGGAAGAAGAGTTAGCAAAAGGGAGAGGTTGAATGTGCTGATTGCTGGGTGGAAGGAGGGGATCACAGCTGCTTTGATAACTTAACATAGGAACTTGATTTATTTATTGCTATTAAGTTCCTCCTTGGGGATGTGTAAAAGACCTGTGAAAAGAGGAAGTTGAATTTTCTGATGGCTTTTTTTCTGAATAAAAATAGATTCCATGGAGAAAGAGCTGTGTCAGTAGAAGGGAGTGTGATGATGATGAGAAGAGGAGATTTTGGAGTATCTTCCCCTGGAAAATGTCTGGAAAAAAAACCTGGAACAGAGACATGCCCAAAGCATCCTTCTCCCTCTTACCCCCTGTTTTATAGGGGTTTTTTTCCCTTTTAGTTTTGGTGTCTTAAGTTAGTTGGCAGGGGCCTTCCATATCAATTCTGCAACATCCTTTTGCTTTAATTTCTTGACACCATTGATGCTTTTGCTGAAAAGGATTTTCTTGACCCTTTGGTCTGCCAGTGATTTTCAACTAGGGTGCCATGGCACCCTGGGGTGACTTGAGATCCTTTTAAGCATGCTGTGGGGTGCCACGCAATGTTAGCACTTTTAGATGTACAGACATGATTTACAAGATAAACCCAGAGATCATAGAATCATAGAAATTAAGGGCTGGAAGGGACCTTGAAAGATCATTGAGTCCAACCCCCCTGCTCTGGGCAGGAATACTGCTGAGATCATATGATCCCAGCAAGGTGTCTGTCTAGTCTCCTCTTGAAGACTTCCAAATTGGAGACTGCACCACCTCCTTGGGAAGTCTATTCCAGATTCTCGTCACCCTTACCGTAAAGAAGTTCTTCTTACATCTAACCTGAAACCATCCTCTGACAGTTTATAGCCATCCTTATCCTCCCCTGAGGCATCCTAGTGAGCAGTTTTTTCTCCCAGGTCCCGATATTCATCCCTTGTATAATTACAGACGGCCACCAAGTTCCCCCTCAGTCTTCTCTTTCCCAGGCTGAACAGTCTAAGATCTCTTAGTCTTTCCTTATAAGGTTTGTCCTCCAGGCCCTTAATCATTCTTGTTGCCCTTCTCTGGACCCTTTCAAGATTCTCCACAACTTTCTTGAAGTGCAGCGCCCAGCTGGGGTCTCACCAGTGCCAAGTAGAGAGGAAGTATCACTTCGTTAGCCCTGCTTGTGATGCACTGGCTAGATTTCAAATAGGAATCCACAGTGTTAAAAAAATTCTGACCTGATGTAGTCTTTCTGAATTCTTTGCAACAAACAAATAGCTCTATTTTTTTTTGTAGTAAAAAAAACAAGTGAAAACTAAGAGCTGGCATTTTCTGAAGGGTGCCTTGAGTTTAATGAGGAGTTCCTTTGATTGAAAAAGTTTGAGAACCACTGATCTGTATGCTTTTATGTCAGAATTACAAAATGATTAGATAACTAAATTACTAGTCACTTTTGAAACGATGCCACTTCTACTTCTGGTTCATTTCTTTTGACCTTTCTGTCTTTCCCCTCATTGTTTATCACATTTTCTTTCTCTGATGAAAATTAGGTTCACTGTTTATTACAGAAGCTCCTTATCTTTTTGAAATGGGTTTATAGTCAATCATTTTGAAGCAAATTAAACTTCTTGGGTGCGTCCAGATGAGTGTGGACATGCAGTACATGCCACGGCAGACCCATCTGTGGCGCCACACACCACACATACAGGGATTCCCTTCATCATTACTTTGCAGCACGGGGGATTTTTTTGACCCAAAGAGATCCCAGGGTCAAAAATACCCATGCCAAAAAAAAAAGCAGGGCGGCGTACACAGTGGCAGTGCTCACTGCCCCAAACCGGAGCCTGGGTGGCCGGAGCCACACTCTGGCTGCCAACCAGGCTTCCTGCTGCAGGAGAGCTGCAGCTGCAGCTCCAAGAGGCCCCCAGGACCCCAGGTAAGGCTGCTGGGGCAGCACAGTTGCTGGCCCCAGCCTCCCATACCCCACCTGGGGTAACCTGCTGAACGCCAGAGTCCCTGGCATGGGCATTCCCTGGGGACAAGTAGCAGCAGCACAAGGTGTGCCTCTGCTACTTGTCCCCTGGGAAATGCATGTTCCTGCTCATCTGGATGCACCCCTTATGTTAAAATGTTGATATGAGAAATTAATGTGTGTCAAGTTGTGTTTGTGTATGTGTGGGTACTGTTTATATGTTCCCACATACAAAAATGCATATGTAATTATTTGCTGTTGTTTTTTTTATGTCTTAATTTGTTAATAATCTATTCAAATTTAACATGTGTCTATGTTCTAGGTGCAGTAGCCCTGCGTGTTGCTAAATCATGGTTTCGCATAGGTTCATTAGAAATTTTAGCTCATTCTGGGGAACTGGACTTACAAAGGTTGGAACAAAACTTTCACAGTATCTGTGTTCATTTTAATATAAGTCAAATATATATGAATGCATAACTTAGGAAACAAACTTTTTTGGTGGGATTCAACTGATTTTACTATTTTCTTTTAAGGAAACACTGATTAATAGATTTACGTGTTTATCTCTATGGCCCGATCCTGTAGGAACAGACACATATGCTTAATGTGTAATTAGTTGCATTAGCTGAACAGTTGTATACATTTTTGTAACCTCAGCACTTACATTTGCAAAATGCTAATGCAACAGGACTTTTTTGGTATGTGGGAAGTAATGTAATTTAAATATGAAATTATTTAATATAATATGAATAAATACAGTAATGGAGCTGTATCCTGCAATATATTCACTAGAAGCATGTAAGATTTAAAATGGAATTATATTTGTGGCTGACAATTGGAATTGTATGCTTTTTAATATTCCCTGTAGTTTCCTCATCACTAAAATTATGTTGTCCATTTTTACTCAGTTGAAATGCTCTCTTTGAGAGAGCAGTTCTACAGTTTTTATATAAGTAAGATTCTTTGGGCATTTATTTGACAGACTGGAGATCTGTGAAAATGGTATTCAAGGAATAACAATGATTTACTCTCCCTTCCCCATTATTTGAAGTCTTGTAGTAGATTTTTGATGTAGTGGATGAAATGAGTATCCAATCTAACTTCTTGTGGAAGAGCCTGTTCTTTTCCAAAAGAAATCTCATAAACATCTGTGTGTCTCTCCTTTTGTTCCAGGAGAAAAGTTGTTCTTTGGGCATACATGGAATATCTGTATATACCCTAAGACTTGGGTTGAACTGTATATATTTTTGGTGGGTGTATGCACAGCCATTATGAATGGTTTTGCAGAAATTCAAGGCCTATGCACTGAGGGCCTGAATGGCATCCATGGTTGGGATACGTGGAGACAATACTTAAGGAACCACAATGACTCTGGCAAGCAGCTCTGAATTTGGCAATAAACATTTTCTCTTCGGAAAATTTTGGGATGGAATTTTGTCTTATTTTTTTTATAAGCCAACAATTTAATCACAAAATGTTATTTTCCAGGCCATAAAACTATATGGTTCTCTCTTCTGAGAATTTAGCACTTCAGAAAGGTTTTAAATTCTACATGAGTGCTTCTAATAATGTTTTATGAACAAATGTTAGATTTTCTCTTGTTAACAAAATATATACGTGCCTGATCCAAAGCCTACTGAAATCAGGAGGAGACTATTTTTTCTGACTGCAGGGGACTTGGGATCAGATCATAAATATGGAAAATAGGAGTGGTTCCACCACTTGCTTGGTATAACAGTTCTAAAAATGTCACTTTTGCATAAAGAACACTTGATGCTCTTTTTTTTTGGCAGATCATTGCTAGACTTCATCATCCGAGAACATTTTCCATCAATAAATATGAATGATTCAAACAGATATCTGGTGAGCATTGGAGAGGCTTTCACTTTTCATGAGCATAGGAACAATAGATTACTTGTACTAATGATCATGAAAACAACTTTTTAAAAAAGTTGTGCATTGATTGAAGTGAGCTTGCAGTTTGTATGAACAGGCATTTTTTTCCCAATTTTTTTCTGTTCTATTTTCACAGTTCTCCCTCCCTACCACAATAAAGATAAATTCTTTATTGCCCCTGTGCCTTCTGCAAAGTAAACAAATAGTAGTAATGGACTGCAAGTTCCTGCTTTGCCCAGAATAAATGCAATATATTTTTTCATTACCATTGCACTTTTTATAGATAATTCATAGATTCATAGATTCATAGATGCTAGGGTCGGAAGGGACCTCAATGGATCATCGAGTCCGACCCCCTGCATAAGCAGGAAAGAGTGCTGGGCCTACATTACCCCAGCTAGATACACATCCAACCTTCTCTTG
>NW_017728886.1:28868056-28872198 GCF_001723895.1 Crocodylus porosus
GCTCAAACGCCGGCGCGCTCTGTTCGCGCTGCGCGGCTCGGGAGCTGTATGTGTATAAGCTGTATGTGCGTATCTATCTCTGAGTGCACTTACGTAAGATTGCCATGGAACTAGCTCCTTAGGAGCACCATGTAAAAGTTCTGAAAGGGATAAAAATATGTTCCTGGAAATCATAGAGAAGTAGATTTGGAAAGGACCTCCAGAGGTCATCTAGTCCACCCTCCTGCCTACAGCAGAATCATCTCTATCCAAAACATCCCAGATGAAATATAAGCTAAACTCTCTGTAGGACTTCCATTATCACAAAGGGCTGAAGTAAAACAAATATATTTGATTCCAGGACTTTTTCTCTAGAGTGGTATCAGAGACTGCAAACTTGATTGCATTGTGGATGTCTGTGGGCTTTGCTCATGGTAAGCTACGATAATTATTTTAATTATTAATGTGGAATTAGCAAAATATTATGGTCTCATAACAGTCTTTGTATGCAGTGTGTCATAGTGTAAGAGTGATGCTGTAACAGTGGTAGTCTAGAAATTGTGAGAGGCAAGGATTTCTTAGGGTAATATCTTTTATTGGACCAACTATATAGTTGGGATCGAATTAGATAACCTTTCAAATGCAAAGCATTCTTCATGAGGTCTGACCAGAACAAGGCAAACATAGCATAGCAAAAAGCAGTTATAGGAGGGCTTGAGAAAAATTGCCAGTGGTGGTAGACACGATTAGCAGAAGAAAACAAGCTGATTACAGGGAGATCAAGGCCTATCAGAAGAGATAAGAGTTATTCTTTCCTTCCATGTGTGGAAAGAATTTGGGAGTCAGGAAAATTATAATATGCCATCAAACCATTATCAGTGTTTGGTTCTTAGTGTCCAGCCAGCTAATGAATTTTTGTTGTTCTATGAGAAATATGGGGGTGTGTGTGTGTGTGCGCGTGCATGCGCGCGCGCACACTTTATAGTTTATTTAAACCAAATACATAAAGGAAAGATTTCATCTGGGATTGGAGCCCTGCACCACTTCCACTTGACCCCTTGGGCCAAGATCAGGCTCTAAGATCCCACATTGCCTCTGCCTTAACCTACTTGCCAGGATTGGGCCCTGCAGTGCCCTGTGTGCACAATTGAGTGTGCAGGGCTGTTCATGTTCTGTGGGGCTGGATAACCTGGTCCCAGGGGTTGGAAATGTAGAGATCAGATTTGTAGAAATGGCTGATCTTTAATAGCAAATATTGCAGTTTTATCAATACTATTTATTTCAGCCTGTCTATTTGATGCTCTCCTTTATATGCAGATTAAAGTGGTACGGGTATAAAAGTACCTACTGTGATCTAGATCCGGTGCACTTGCCTTTCAGCAAATTTTCTAATAGAATTTTGATATATTGTCCTGAGACTAAAAAGCTTCATTGTTTTGATATTCGTTTTTATTGTTGTGTAATTCTAGGTGTGTGCAATACAGATAACTTCAGTTTGTTATCTATAACAATAGATTATGGTCCGTTTGGTTTTATGGAGTCCTATGATCCAGGTGAGTGCAGCACATATATCTGAATACATTTTTTTGTTGGAAATAAAATTCCTTATTATTATGTTATCCCTTATTATCTATTATTATGAATAGTCACCCTCAATGGCTTGGCATCTGTTTGGAAGGAGGTATCAAGTGGGGTTCTCCAGGGGCCTGATATTGTTTAACATCTTTGTTAATGATGTGGATGATGAGATTAACTGCACATTTAGCAAATTTACAGATGCTACCAAGTTGGGTGGAGCTGCAGACTCTGTTGGGGACAGGGTAAAGATCCAGGACTTGGATAGACTGGAAAAATGGTCCACAGCCAATCAGGTGAGATTCAACAAGCACAAGTGCAAAGTCCTGCACTTGGGATGGAATAATTGCAGGCACAAAAACAGACTTGGAGAATGATTGGCTAGGCTGCAGTAGTACAGAGAAGGGTTATAGTGGATCTTAAGCTGAATATGAGCTGACCGCATGCTCTTGCAAAAAAGGCTAACAAAATTTTGATTACTTTAGCAGGAATGTCACTGGCAAATCAAGGTGGGAGTGATTCTGTCACTATTCAGCACTGGTGAGGCCTCATCAGGCTCAGGGCAGGGCTCAGTGCTTGGGCCAGTACTCTTCAATAGCTTCATTAATGACCTGGATTCAGGCATCAGATGCAGACTGGCAAAGTTCGTGGATGGCACTAAACTCTGGGGGAAGGCAGTCACGCTGGAGGACAGGCTGGAGATACAGGTCAACCTGGACACGCTTGCAAAGTGGGCAGACCAAAACCTGATGGCATTCAATGTAGAGAAATGCAGGGTACTCCACCTTGGGAGAAAAAAACCAGCATCATACTTACAGGCTCAGCAGTGCTATGCTCACTAGCACTGCGACTGAAAGGGACATGGGGTTCTGGATTGACCACAAGATGAACATGAGCCCCCGATGCAGAAGCTCAGGGGGGACTTGGTGGCTGCCTATGGGTATAAAAGCACCAGGATCTGGGAGAACAATTGTTCACTAGGGCTCCCCAAGGGATAATTAGGTCCAACAGCCACAGACTTCTAGAGGGCCAGTTCAGACTCGATATAAGGAAGAACTTTACAGTCCGAGTGTCCAAGGTCTTGAACAGACTCCCCCCAGAGGTGGTGCAAGCACCTACTCTGGACTCATTCAGAAGGCATTTTGGATGTTTATCTTGCTGGGATTATCTGATCCCTGCAGACTTCCTGCCTGTGGCAGGGGGGCTGGACACAATCTCATGAGGTCCCTTCCAGCCCCTAATGTCTATGAAATCTTGAGTACTGTGTCCTGTTTTGGGCCCCAGGCTTTAAGAAAGATGTATACAGATTGGAAAGAGTTCCATGCAACAGTGATTAAGGGCCTGGGAAGCAGGACCGATGAGGAAAGGTTGATACAGCTGAAATGATTTAATCTAGAGAAAAGACTACAGGGGGATTTGACAAGAGTCTTCAAATACCTGAAAGATGATTATCAAGAGGATGGGAGACAAACTTTTCTCTGTGGCTGCAGGGTCCAGGACTAGGAACAATGGCATCTTTACACATGCTCCAGAGTTAGGGAGAGGCGTTTTAATTAGAGCAGCTCATTCAACAAGCTTTAGTTAAAGCACCCCCGCCACCATTTTAAAATGCAGGGCTGCTGAATACACATGATACTGAGGCTGCTGGTATGTTCTAATTAGAATGACCCAGCAGACTCAGTTAATCAGAATGCAGAGCAGGTGTCAGGCTTGTGTATAGATACCCAATGGCCTTAAACTGAAAATCATAGAAAATTTAAGTTAGAGATTAGGAGATTTCTGACTATGAGGCAGGCAAGCATTATACAGGTTACCTAGAGAAGTTGTGAAATGTCCAGGTTTGACAGACGTGGCTCAGATGGTTTAGCCAGGGATCCTGCCTTGAGCAGGGAACTGGACTGGATGACCCCATGGGGCGCATCCAGATGAGCCCGCACATGCCTCCTGCAGCATCTCAAACCCCTTTGAGACGCTGCAAGAGGTACATGCAGGAATGAGAAAATGTTCCCTGCGCTGCAAATTTGCAGCATGGGGGCAAAATTAGACAAAAAAACCCACAGAGGAAGAAAAAGTGGCAATCAGATGCTGGGTCCTCTATAGAGACATCCTGGCTGGCAGAGCATCTCTATGATTAGCTCTCGCCCTGGTGCTGAAGCACTCTGCCTGCCCATGAAGGCAGGCAGCATGCCAGCTGCAGGGGGCTGGACCCAGGCTCCACTGCAGGTAAGTAAGGAGTCAGGAAAAAAATTAATTCCACTCATAATGTTAACCTTGTGAGTGCTATAGCTTCAATGAAATGACTTACATGCTTAAAGTCACGTGGAGACATAATCATGTTGTTGAATCAGGGCCACAATCAATAAAACGATAATGATACATGAAAAGCAATGGCAGTCAGAGATTCTCAAGCTAGAATGAACTATTCTGGTCTTTGAGCTCCAATCTCCTAATACAGGATGGAGGAAATGTCAACCAGTCATTCCTGCCTTGACTCCATAACTTCTGGTCACGCCTCTCAGAATAGAGCCATGCCTGACTCAAGGAGTTAAAGTGATGGAGAATCTACCACAATCTGGATAAAATAGTTA
>NW_017728886.1:28873208-28925552 GCF_001723895.1 Crocodylus porosus
GAGTGACTTTGGGATTTTTTTATCAGGGAGTTTTCAGTTTTCCAATAGGTAACACCAGAATTCCTGCTAGGGAGGCCAGTGCCACCAGGTACCTATTGGCTGGGCCCCAGAAGCTCCTGAGAGTAAGTAGCCCTGAGCTACTTTCCAGGGCAGCTTTTTGTACTGATGGGGCCAGGAGAGAGCAGCTCTTTATACTGCTGGAGACAGCACAGGTGCTGGCCCTGGGCTTTAGCTCCCCGTGGCTGAAGATCCAGAAGGAGCCAGGCAGGGTTATTTTGCTCCAAGTGGCACAATTTGCTCGCCAAATGGCACAATTTGCTGCACATGCACTGAGGCAAAAAGCCCCAGCTCTAATTTGCACCGGGGCTTGCACTGGGCTCTGTTTGAGCTGCTGCAAACGCACGTGCTTGCTTGTGTGGATATGCCCATGAGGTCCTTTCCAGCCCATTTTCCTATAACTTCATTGTAGAATTTTTCATTTGGTCAGAAATTTCCTAACATAATTAGTATATGGCCTGAACATAAAAACTGTAATTTTAGACCAGAGACTAGTTTTAATGTAAATAACACAGATTATATTTAAACACTATAAAAACTTGGAAGCGTTTGTGTGTGCGTGTGTAGCTTCTGAACTCACTTATATGAAGAATCTCTCCTAGTGACCTCCTTCAGATTAACAGATGCTACAACAGAAATCAAGAAAGTCAATAAAAACTAAATACAACTAAAAGTATCAAGAAGCAAAATCCACAGAATAATTCATATATGTCATTTTAGCTTTGCAGTCATAACTGTTAATAGTCTAAAAGAAAATATACCTATAACCTGCCAAGGTATGGCACTTTACTGTAAAACTTTCCTTAAAATATGATCCTGTAGCCCCTTCTGCATATTACGCAATTAACTGGTAAACTGGGCAAGAAATTTAGACTGGCCACATTGTGCAGAGCAATCATCACATGATAAAATGACTATTTAGTTATAAAAAGAGCCGTCCAGCTATAAAGTTCGTGCTTGAAAATGTGTAACAGCTCTATAGCTGGTTTCTATCCAGCTTTAATTTGAACATGTAGCAGAGCCTTATGTTACTTTATTCATCTGTAGGTAATAAATGTGGGTCCAGTGGGTGTACAAAATCACCTTGTGTTTAGACTAGGGTTTGGAAATCAAATCTGGACCAGAGTTCACTATTCACTTTTTATAACTGAATAGAAGATAATTTATATGTGTTTTGAGATAATATTTCTGTTTGTCTGATTAATAGTGCTTTGGCCACTTAAGAAAATTTGCACATTTTATTTATTATTTTAAATGGTGTTGGTGTTTGGAAGTTCCAAGTCTAGATATATTTCAGCAACCTGCCATATTTAATTAAACAACATATTTATATTAAACAAACTGAAAGAACATTGTTCTTCGTGCAAAAGGTTCTCTGTTTAAACATCTGAGTTTATTTTGTGTCTTGAAGTAGGAAGACAACACTGTGACCACGTTGAGTTTGGGCATTAAGAACATATTCCTTTTTCTTTGGCAAATACTACATCCTGGGTTAATATATTGTAAACAAATATTCTTGTGTTTTAGGTTAAATATTTAATGCTGACACGTCTTTTATTGGTTTCCTGTATAAATAGAAAAATTAGCGTTGTTTAATAGTTTAACCTTGATTATTTATTCTGGTTACTCTATTGTAGACATATACTGTTTTGTTTGAGACAGATTTTGTTCCAAACACATCTGATGATGAAAGAAGGTATAAAATAGGGAATCAGGCAAATGTTGGATTGTTTAATCTGGACAAGCTGTTACAAGCTCTAAAACCTTTATTGGATTCCAGACAAAAACAGCTGTAAGTAATCCTTGAAATATCTTTATATTTAAAAGAACTAGTGAAATTTGATGCATCATAATAAACACATGTTTAAGAGAAAAAATATTTTCTTTTTAAGGACCATGGTTTCTATAGGGAAAGTGTATTTATATTTGGCTGATTAGGGTCATTTGGCTTCTTAAAAATGTATACATTTAATTTATTTGCATAATTACTTTAAAAGATTACCATCCAAACAAAATTGTTTAAAAAAGGTTGGGAAAATCCCCTAATATGGTGATTGTGGGAGACTGCTTCATAATTGCCAAGTTAAAATTGTATCAGCTAAAGAAATGTTTCATCTTTCAGCGTGAATGTGGCCTTGGGTAGTATGAGTTCATGGACACTAACATTTCTTTTCTTTTATAGGGCTTTTCAGATTCTGGAGGGATACTCTAGTCACTATTACCTCCGGTAAGCAATTCCCATTACTCAGATTTTAAAGAAGCATATACTATATTATGTCTTCAGAATAATTTCCTCATTACTGTTCCTGCTTTCAGTTTTACAGAATTATTCAAAGCAAAACTAGGTTTCCTTGGGGAAGGTGAAGATGATCACTATTTGATTGCATTCCTCCTAAGAGTGAGTTTAATATTATTCATTCTTTTGATAAGTTTTTGAACCAATTTTACTACTTTAAAAAGACTGATAGAAATGTACTTATTTCATTAGCTCATGGAAGATACAAAAGCTGATTTTACAATGACATTTCGACAGCTTAGTGAAATTACTCAAGACCAGCTAAAGGAACTCCGTATTCCCAAGGTATTTATTTGTATGATAGGAATATATCATTAGCTTTTTAATTCACTTTTGCTGCAATGACATTTTAAAATAAAATGGATGAATAATGAAAGATATATACTGAAAACTATGGGGGTCAAAATTTCCAGAACAGGCACATGTGAACATTCAGAAAAATGTGTCCACGCACACCTCAATTTACATGACAGCTGGCACACATCGCATGCCACCATTGCTCACATTAGAAGTGAAGATTGATATTAGAAAACCATTTTCCAACTTTCACAGCTGCTTTTAAACAATAGAAATATTAACAGAAATGCACAGTTCTTAGTGAAGGAACAGCTAATAATACTATGTCATAATGCATATACAGCGTCTTACAGAATTTGCAGAATAAGGCTCTTATTTTCCAAACATGTTTAAGAAGCTCTAAGTGAGCTACTCAGTAGCTTATATTTTTATGTAGGTGTTCACTAGAAGTATATTTTCAAAAAGGTTGATTATGTTGTGCATGCAAGGTATCCCATGTCCTTAAACACTGGGAGAGCTTCTTTAGAGTTTGAGTAAGAGCTGAACACCTTAGAGCAGGGGTCAGCAATTTATAGACCCTGGGCTGGATGTAGCTTGTGAGGCAGTCTGACTTGACCAGGGGTGTCATGGAAGCTTGGGTGGCACACAGCTGGGTATCTGCAGCAAGGCATGGGGCGGGCAGAAGTGGAGATTTGCAGCCTGTGGCTTGGAGCTAGATTGCAACCTGGCTCTGGGCAGCAAAATGTTGCTGACTCTTGCCTTACAGCATCAGGCCCAAAGTGTACATCAGGGAAAACAAAGGATTATATATGCAGAAGAGGGGTTCCTTTACCAAAGGAATTCTTAGGTGTGCATTTAGCTATTTCTCTCATGCAGTTGCCTGCTTGTAATGCACATGAAATGACCTTCTTCTAAAACACTTTAAGAAAAACACTGTATAAGAACTAAATTTTATTCTTGTATGCAGCAATAAGCTCCTACTTTTGGAAATATGGTAAAAGGAGTATTTGAGCCCTATAACTTATAGGCTGTGTTTGGGGAAATTAGCAGTTCTAGGATTCAGTCCTATGGTTAGAAATCACTAAAACAGCCCAGATCTTTAGGTGATGTAAATTATACATTAGCATTCCATTCTTTTCTATAGCGATGGACCAGCTTATATCAGCAAAGAATCAGCTTGGATTTCTTTTTCTTTTCAAAAAATACATGGCCGAACATAAAATTAAGTGTTTACAACAGTCAAAGTAGTCATTTCAATGTACACATGTATCAGTAAAATTTCTAATACTTTTGCTCACAGCACTGGCATTCATAGAAATCAATTTAATTGGATTAAATTTAATTGTAATGTAATTAAATTGGTTAAGACTTCTATGGCACTTTGAATAAGTGGAAGACAATTAGCCATGTTAGTCTGAAGGCAGGGCAGAGATGCACCTTTATAGACTAACTATCATTATTTACTCAAATTTCAGGTGACCTTGAATTTGAGGTTCCCCCCCCAGTAATTGGATTCTGTACATGGAAAATTTATAAATTTGTTATAATTTTCCATGTATAGAGTATAATTGGATGGGTGTTTTTAATTTATACCCCCCCACTGCTACTGGGGAGCAGGCAGTGGGGGGCCAGGTGGTATAGAGAAGTCAAGGAGCTTGACCCCTGTTTATGCCTTCCCCCTGCCTGCCTTGTTTATGGTAAATAAGAAAGCTTACTTTGAATAAGTGACACAGCAGAGTGACAAATATAATCCAGTATTAAATGCATGTAGTTGGTTGCTGTAAGAAAAGTGCTGTTTTACACACAGCCTGTTCTTCTAGGAGATAATGATGGTGGAGTTTGTAAAATAATTTTCCCTTTAGAACTGTCTGTTTTATTTTAGGCTTTCAATGTCCATTTCCATGGCAGCAAAGCAGTTAGGAATCTGGTAGATTTCAAAGGGAGAACAAAACAGGGAATTCCTGTTTCACAGCAGCAGCTACAGATTAAAAAATCTAAAATGCTCTGATACCTTCAGTGTGTTTAATCCTAGCCCTCGCAAACACGATAAACAAATATTAAGGTCCATGAACTGGCAAAAACCCTACCCTAACTCAGGCCTGCCAGATTGAAGTCTTATACCCAGCTTGTGTCCCTATCGCTGTCTTGTGTCCACATGATTGCATCAATCTTAATCCCCACCAGAGTCCACAGAGGTTTACCTAACCCTAAACCTGCCAAGTATAACAAGCTGAACCCAACCCAAATCCACAGGTCATTCCTGACTCCAAGCCTAGCCCAGCATGGCCCAGTGCAGGCCATGCTGCTAGCACCAAACCTAATGTTAACCAGTTCTCTCCAGGTCAAGGTTGTCTTTGTGGTGGGAGTTGCACCCACCTTGCAGGGGGTGGTCCCTTGTAATCCCTACACACCATGTGGACTGTGCCAGTGGCATGCAGTCTCCCTGCTTTCTGGGCAGCACTGGTGGCGGGCAGCGCTGGTGATGCACAGCCCTCCCCTTCCATGTGATAGTGGCTGGAGGGGCCACAGGTTGCATGTTAACCTCTCATGGGACACCTGCTCTCGGTAATCCAGAACCTTAAATTTAACTTGGATTCCCCACGCCTGAACTCACCAGTTGCTCCAAACACTTAATTCCACCTATTGCTACATGTTGCCACACTACCTTGTGCCTGACACCTTGCAGCCCCAGCATTCCTGACTGTCCCCCTCAACTGCAGAACCAGACCCAGGCAAGTCTAGAACACTGGAATGTCTTTTCTTTGTTCCCTGCCATCCCAGGGCTACTTGCAGCTGAGCCTATTTTCCATGGCTAAATAGTAAAATAAAAGGTGGAAAATCATCCAGCAGCTGTAAGAGATGAGCAAGGGTAGTACAGAGACTTGATGTAATGCTGTCCCCAGCAAGGGAGAAGTAACTGAATAGGTGGAGGATGTAATATTTTGATAAGGAATGAACAGTATACATTCCCAACAGGCAGCTCATGTGTGACAAATCAGGAAGGAAAGGGCTACTGTAGATTGCGCTGGAAGTGTTCTTCACCTTGTCTAGAAAACCCATAGATTTCTCAGTATTTTTTCATCTACTCACAACAGGATAGCAGACTGTGCTTTGTCAGTTATAGTAGGTGGCTAATTCTCTCCTTAGCTCTTAGCTAATTGCAGGAGTAATGTGCTGTGGAGTTTCCTGCAGGTGTGAAGCAGCAGCTGTGGGTTGCAGTAGTGTTCATGGCTATTGTACCTTCCCTTCCATGGGGGCAAAGGCTGGTAAATCAGTGTGACAGGCTGTTTACATCCCCTCATTAAGCCTAAAGCCTCCTGCAATCCTTACTTGGGTAAGGGTTTTGCTTTAGGGATGTGTGTGTGTATGTGCACCATGCTTGCAGGTGTTGGCAAAACTGTTGAACAAGCTGCATGCATGCAGTGTTCCAATATGAAGCTTTTCTAGGAACAAGTATTTTGTTCGTGGTAGGAAATAATTTAGCCCAGGGGTTCTAGCCCCCATACTGGTTTGCAATTCCAGATGTCATTTCCTGCAGGTTAGAAGATGCGTACTTTTCAAAACAAGCACTTCATATAAAAAGTAAACCAGCCTGTTGTTTATCCATGCAAAACTACTTTGCCAGTAGCAAGTTATGTTCTTTTACCCTCCTGGAGACTACTCACATATTTTCTTCTCACAAAATCTGATAAGAAAGAAAAGGACAAAACCCAGCAGGAACATTGCAACCATCTCAATATTTTAGTCTTGACTAGACATGTTCTATTTCTCCTGCTGAAGCAGCTTATCCCCATACCCATGTGTGGAAACACTGGACTTACATGCTTGTTGGTCAGCCTGTTAGATACCTGGGGTTCCAACTCTTACTTACTCATTTTTTTTCTATTTCTTACTTGTTTATTAACTAAAATGACTTTTCCACAGTGAAGTTTTGGCCTCATGTTTCTTGAATCCTGCTTGTAGTGGAACAAATTGCTCTGTCCTGGGACAGAGCAGTTTCTGTTCAAATGTCTCTTGCAGGTGTTCCAGGGCAAAATCCAAAATCTGCTGCCAAAAAAAAATGTGGTAATAGTTTGTCCTGGGATATTGTAAAAGAGTCTGAACACCTGTCCCCAGATGATAGGATAGCAGACCTAGGTATCTTACTGTTGGCACTGGATTTATGACCCAGATGCCTTGTTCTGTGTGGACCCAAACTCTCAGACCAACCACAATTTCTCTATTTGATAATGGGCAAATTTTATTGATACACAGTGATAGCAGATAAGAATAATGCAAACAAATCTATATCTACCAGTCCTAGAGCTGTCAGAGGCAAGATACATCTGACTAGTATATGAGCTTCACCCTGAGGTTCTTTCGTGAATGTCAGATGTCAGCAGCCTGGAGGTCAGAGGCTGAGGCTTGCCACCCCTTGTGGGGTGGGTGAGACAGGCTGGGCTGGTGGTGTCCCTTCTGGTCATGGTGGTCTTGGGTTTCCCTCTCAGGCACCCTTTGCTGCTCTGAAATCCCTCTTTTTGTATTCTTTGTTCCCTTTGATGACTCTTCACTCCTGGGCATCATTGATTAGTTTCCCTGTGGTCATCATCAGGGATCCTGCTTTTTTCTGATTTAAAAATATCCCCAATTTTCAGGTAAAAAAAACCAAACGTAAATTCCAAATCCACAGTTTTCCCTGACTTGAATGAAAAACCACTTATATCTATATATATGTGTATATGTATATGTGTGTGTATCAGTAACCCCCAATCCATATTTTTCTGTGAGTTAAATGAAACACCCCTAATGTATGTATGTATGTATGTATGTATGTATATGTTAGGGGTGTTTCATTTAAATCATGGAAAAATGTGGATTTGGGATTATTTTTTTAACCAGAAATTGGGGATTTTTTTTTAATCAGAGAAAATCAGAATCCCTGCCATCATACTGTCCATGTTCTGTCTCGTCAGCATATTCCCGTGTTTCAACAAACCTATCACATGAACGCATCTTAATTTGAGCTTTTACCAGTCTCTGTCCCCCAAAGCTGGAAATCCGAAGGGCTGTGCAGCTGGTCACCGTGACCTGGCTATTAATACAGCAGAGTCCCTATCTCTGTTATGAAACAGTGTGGTATATCTTCAATATCCCAGCCTGTGTATACCTGGTTGTCCGTTGGCCTTAGACATAGTGTTTGCTGGTTCGACACAATTGGCCTTGAAGGAAAGTTGTCACAAACAGGCTTTTAGAAACCAATGAACTCTTGTTGTTCCCCTGGACCATTGTTTTAATGCATGTCTACTGATGAGCCAATTCCCAAAAACAAACCTCTAAATTCCATGTTCTAGCCATCACTCACAAGCTACTGTTTTCACCCCATTCCCAACCCCTCTTCACTCCAGGGCATGTGTATGCAAACATCCCCTCGCAGCTGATCCTGCAACAAAAATGATATCTGTTTCTAGCCTCAGTCCTCAACTGCTTTATTTTTCTCTCTCTTACTCACCATGCCTTTGATTTTCCTCCCCTTCCCCTACCCTTTGTATGCTCATCGCTGCTTTCTATTTAGGAGCTCTGCTTCCCTCAGTCATTTCATAGCATCTAATGAAGTAAGCTGCTGTTTACGAAAGCTTATGCATCTATTTAGTTATTTTCTAAGGTGCAAATCTACTCTGCTTTCCTTCTGCCTCGAGACATAAAATAGAGATACGCAAAGAAGGGTTAATGTATGGAATGATCTAGCATGTCAGCCAGGGGAACCAACTTTAATAAATGCAGAAAGGCATTAGGTAAGTTATTTGGAAGAAAAAACATTGTAGATTATTTTTTGTTTCCCTTCATTTCCCCATGCCCTAGAATCCTCGATCTGTCAGGTATGCAGTATATCAAGCATTAACTATATTTTTTCATTCAGGAGTATTGGGCTCTGCAGGACCTTGCTAAACACAAGTTCTTTTCCAACTGGGTTACTATGTACCTCTTAAGATTAAGACGGTAAGGTCAATGTATTTTCAAATGAAAAATAACAGTAAAAGTATATTTACTATGGAAGAGAAGCAGAGTAAACTTAATTTGGGTCAGATATTCTATAAGCTTTTCCTGTAAATTGACTCCAGGCATACATTCACATGCCAGTCTTGTATGCATGCTTCCATATATTGCTAGCTGCCAGGGTAGTAGCATTGTTATAACCTTTTTGTCTGAATATAGTATAGTTTTGCTCTGAAACTGCTTTGTAAAAATAACATCAGAGGTACCATATTCATTATCTTCTAGTGTCTTCATATCAAATGGTCTCAGTTTACAAGTATAGTTCTTTTTTAAACTGCCAACCCTGCAAACACAGTCTGGGGTCTGAGTGTCTAACTGTGCTTCATTGCTTGTAATACCGAGATTCTTCTGGCCAGATGTCCTTAGATCCCTCTGTGCATTCTTTTTGCCTTTAGGAAGGGAAGGAATGGGTCTTGCACAAATACGATTTAATGTGTCACTGGAAGATAGTGGTACTGGATAGTTGCCATGTGGTTGGAACTAGCCAATAATTCTGGCTGACTCTTTCATAGGTAGGCTTGCTCTGCAAAGCTGGCACTAATAAAAAGAGTAATATTGGACAGTTTAAAATTAAGGACTGTAGATCTAAATCTCAAGGAGCAAAAACACTCAGGAGCAGCTCTGGGGCTCCCTCTGTGCCAGGATACACAGGGAAAGCAGTGGAAAGAAGGGGTAGACAGGGAGGTAAGTGATTGGGGGGGCAGGCTGCCTTCTCCCCATGCTCCTTGCCTCCCTGCTGTCCTTGTCACCTGACCCCCATCCCTGCTTCCTTGCCACAAGGGTTGGAGAGACAAATTTAAGATGACTTTCCAATAATTTGATTCTAGACATGGACAATGATAATGTCTAGAATCTAATTATTGGAAGGCCGTCTTAAATTCAGTCATCTCGGATTTGGGTAAATGCAGTATTCACTTTTTCAGAGGATATTCACACTTAAGAGGCCAAGCCTGCTGCCATTAAAATAATAGCAAAAATGCTGTTAACTAATGGAAATGCCCACAAATCTGATACTTACTGCTAACCATTCAGAGAGATTTGTAGTTTGCTATTTGTGCTTAGGGAATAAGTATTTTATATGTGCATGTGAGTGCATAGAGTTTAGGAAATTAGGTCTACTGGGTGAACCAAAACACATTTAGATTCCATTTAGTTTGGGAGCCACTTTGCACTCCATGCATTATTTCTAAGGGATCCAGAGGGAGTATATGTACTTTGAGAAGCTAAACAATTGGAGACTGAGTGATGTCTTGGGAAAAAGTTGGGAGAGATGTTGAAGGAAATGTAAACATGTCAGGCATATGTTTGTTTTTCAACTGATGAAATTACTCTTTCTCTATTTACAATAAGATGATCATTGTAATGGAAAAAAAGCAACTAAAATGAAGTACAATAGGAGAAATGAAATGCTCAAAATTAATGTATTTTACTTGTTTTTCATGCATAGTAACAAAGGTGATTCAGACAGTAAGAGAAGAAAAAGAATGACAAGTAAGTAAAAGAACAGAAGGGATTATAATTTTTAAGGGCATTGGAAAAGGTCAGGTGACAATTTTATTCACAAATTTATGCTATCTATGAGCTTAGCACTGTTCATTTAACTAATCTTTGTGGTTATGACCTATCACTCATTTGAATGATTCAAGTCCTTTAACAGCTGGAGTATCAAAATTGCCTACTACAAAGAGAAGTACATACATTTTCTTTCTTGCTGCTCAGAGGGAGACTGTATCTGACAATATCTTCTAGGCCTCTTGGTATAGATTCAGATAAGGTTCAGGTTTGGATTTTTGACTGAAGGGTAGGGACTTGATGACAGGGTCATTGTATTTTATGGGAGTCTTTCACCTTTCTGGGCTAAATCCTCAAGAAATCTGGAAGATCTATCACACTTGTAGATGGCTCCTAACTCCACAGTTCATGGCTCTTCACAGCTAGTACTTCTTCCTTTTCTGGAGCACTAAAACATATCACATTTCTATGAAAATGAGAAATATAGGCTAGATTTTGATTTCAGTAGTTACGGTATTACAAATCTGGAATAATGTTTGTGTCAGTAGGATTAGGTCAGATATACATCAGTGTAGTTTTTAGATCAGATTTCAGTTATATGTATTTATTCATACCTCAGAATGATCAGTTGGTTGTAAAGTTCATGGTGCAAAATGAGGCTTTATTCTTTCAGACGTTACTGCTTTAATTCCTGTATTCTGAGTTGATGTGAATTGAATTAAAATGATTCACACATCATCCCAACTTTTCTTTTGTATAAATTATTACTTTTTTTTCAATTCAGTTCAATTCAATTCAATTTATTAAGGATTCTGGCTAAAAGCCATGCTCCCAAAAACGACATAACAGACATACAACTATAATATAAATTTAAACAAAAATAACAGAAATGCAAATATATTAATAAAACAGGGCCAACCATTATAAAAACATTATTCCTACTCCTACTTTAAATTAACTATATCTAAGCCTCTCCGTAAGTATGCAGTATTAAATAATATCACCTTTTTTGCTTTGGCAGCTTACTTTAGGTGAAAAATATTCATGAACAAACAGTTACTACTTAATGGTTTGCATTTTACAAAGGTCAGTTTCATTATATGATTAAAGCCAAATATTCTCGTCTATGAACACTTGTTTTAAATGGCTCAAGTACAGTTCCCACAGTAAAATTCACTCTAGTTTGCATACATATTTACACATACTCATGTGCACATATGCATTCTGTAGGGCAAGTAAAACAAGATACAGTTGGGGATGAATTTAGCTCAGTATATAAGACAAAAAGGTGGAGTTTGGTTTGATTCTGATAGCTAGATTCAATGCGTCTGCCATCCCAAGTACAGATACCACTGGGCAGTAACATGACATTGGAAGATGGTGAGTAAATCTGTATTGCAACTTTGGATCTTCCAATGTTACAGGGGAAATTTACAGTATCTGAAAGAAATCTTAAATATTAGAGAAAAATAGAACTTTTTAAATTATCTTTCACTTAATAGTGCAATAGCACTTTCAGTACAACCCTTTTATATAAAGATCTTAAAGCACTTTACATTAATAATCAGCAAACTTGTCTTGTGAAGTAGGTTAATGCTGTTATGTTGGTATCCATTTTATACATGGGGAAAACTGAGTCTCATAGTTTAAGAGACTTGTTCAAAATTACCAAATAGATCATGAAGCCTAGTGATAGTTGATTGTGATAGTAGTGCTAGCTGATCCCAGGAATCCTGGCTTCTAGCCCCTAATAATCACTAGATCAGTTCTCATCATGCTTTTCTACCTAGAATTTCATTTATAAAATATGTAATAGAAGGGTACATTTCTGTTGTGTATGCATTACTGAAAACTCAAAGTTTGAGTGCCTTCCACATAAAACTGATAACAGTAGCAAAATTCCTGGTGGACTCTGGAGTTTCTGGCATTATTCTTTTCAGGGTAAAATGGTACATTTGATAGGGTTTGTATTTTCAGTTCCTTTTAAGTTTTCATTAATTTAACATTTTGTTTGGTTTGGTGGTTTCTTTTAAGTTGAAGGGAGCATGTCAATGTCATTTCTGTGGTGGAAAGATCTTTTTGAAAAGGAAAGTTTTACAGCTTTCCTTAAAGAAAATCAGACTCAGATGTGCCTAGTCTCCCTGGAAGTTTGTCCTGTAGCTGGCTGTCCTCAACTAAGACTGCTTCAGTTCCCATTTCCTATATTTTTCCTCCTGGCATAAGATCTGCCAGAAGCCAGAGACAGTGTCTTGGCTCATTCTTCAAATCATTCCCCATTTCTGATGAGCTTCATATAGTTTGTGTTTGGGTTAGCTTGAGAAATTGCTTCTCACCCAGTGTCTGATTTCTTGTAGCCATTGCAGCCTTGTAGTAGAAGCAATTGTGTAGGTTGTGTTGAGTGCCATCAGCATACACTTATAATATCTACAACAGCAAGCATCAGAATAGAGAGTGCATAGCATCTCTATTCGCAGCCCCGCATCAGCCGTGAATACCGTCATACTTGTGTAGGCCGAGGGAACCTGCAGCTGGAGAGCTTTGGGGAAACCTAGGCACTCTGTGATCTGGAGGGTATTTGGAATGACACAGTGATGGGAGGCACCTGCATAAAGGTGCTGCAGTACCCACTGCGGTACAGTTGTGGGGAGCGAGGGAGGCATATGATGGGGGGCCCACCCAGTGCAGTGTCGGGAAACTAGGGTGGCATGATGTGTTTGCACAGCCTGCAGCCTCTGACCACTTAGAGGCTCATCAGCCCTGATTTAAATAAAAAAAGATGGCACTAGCCATTTATGAATATTAAAGGCACGGCTCAAGCCAGTTTGTGTACCTTCTAATTCAAGCAGTAACAGCCTGTGTAGTAGTGAGAAAGTTGTTTTTGCTACCTTTCTTTGGCCACAAGGGCCTTTTTTTTAACAACATTAATGATGTTTGAATGATTTTATTAATAACACTTTTAAAATAATTTTCTGTTTGGTGAATCTGGAACAAATCACTTCATTTACTCTATATGTTTTCAGGTTAATTCTTGATCCAAACCCAGGGATGAAATGTGTTCTTTGGATTGTCCATTGTTGTTAGCATTGACTATTCAGCTATTCTATTACCTGTTTAAAGTCAAAGCCTAAAGTGAGTGATGCAGGGAGAGATTTTTGCCTGGTAACTTTGTGGCCCATATTGAACCATGTTACATTTATAAAGAGTTTGTGTATAAATGACCCTTGACTTCTGACAGGTTGTGGATAAAATAGCTTGGTGTGACCCTGGGATCTGATCATACTTCACATCCAAAACATTATAAACTTCACTTTTAGTTTACCACACTGCCTTGAAAGATGTGAATACAACTTTAATTCAACCTCTCTAATTGAATATTCAGTATGTAGGCACAGTCCTTTGATAGGTAATGATCAGGCACTTATTTGACAAGCTTTCATTGATTCTTATTCTGTAGAAAACTAGGAGATTACCTTGTTTTTACTTATAAGTTAAAAACTAGATATATGCCATTACTGTGCATCTGTTGGGGGTTGTGACCAGGTTCATTTTGAATCCCTATTTTCTCACTGACACAGGTTTCCCTTGCTTTATATGGGTTCTGTATCTGCAAATTTGGTCTTATGCAATGACCATTTTTATACGAAAAATTTGTTATATGTGAGGTAAATTCACTCTTATGCAGTCGATGTGGTGTAAGCCCGCAATCAGCTGCTTTGTGCGGTGCATTGTGGGTGTGATGCGGACCAAAATATCCTGTGTGGATCTGCTCCTCGGTCATTGTCTGTGCTGTGTTTCTGTAGTTGCCATCCCTATTTTGCTAGTGTCCTGTGCTTGTGTGTGCTGTCTGCTGTTGGTGAGTATACCAAAATTGTCTGGTGAAAATAGTAGAAATAGGTTCGGGGTCAGTACAATTGAGGTCTTGTAACATATCCCTATTTGTTACATTGTAAATTGGGTTCCCTTTATGCAAATTCGAGTTATGCACTGTTTTCCAGGAACGCATTTACAGCATAAAACGAGGGAAACCTGTATTTCTACTCCTGTTAGAGTGTAGTTTGTATAATTCTACCCTAAAAAATAGTCAGCTGTGCATTAACGAGCATGCAGCTATATTGAATTTCATTTGTCTTAGAAGTGTTCATTCATTAAAGTTGCTTAAGTCCTCCTGAACTCCCTCACAGTCTTCTCTAATCTTGACATAACTAAATTATTTCTTGTCATTGGTATATTTTCCTATTTTGCCGTTTATGCCCCTTTCCAAATCACTTCATAATGCATTTAAAATAACTCTGATCCTGGTTACATATCTATGAGTCGTATTGAAAATTAACATTGTGTTTCTCCTCTTTGTTTCTCTTTCATAGCTGCCTTCCAGTCCCTGGTGATTCTTTCCCTTGCACTCTGTGATTACAGCCTTTTGTTGGGAATCTTGCCAAAGACTTTTTGGCAGTTCATATAAATTCTATTTTTCTTTTTATCCACAGTTTTTTTGAGGTGGTCTAAAAAACATGTAGAGTCAAGAGGCACAGGTTTCTTTCTACAAAAGCTATGGTGGTTTGCTCCTCTCATAAGTTGTTTGTTCTTTTATAATGTGGTTATTAATTTTCTTTTCTACAAATTTAACCTATATTTAATATGATGAGGAAAGGCTCTGTCTGTTTCCCTCCCATGCTCAAACATGGTAGTTAATTTTAATAGGAAACTTTAGATTTTCCAGTTCACTGAATCCCAAACCTCTCAGGACATGTCTACTCCATGGCAGCAGGAGGTGTTGGCAAGGTCCATCCACCTGAATCTGCAAGTATATTTCAAGCCCATAAGTACATTAGTGAAGCCCATTCCCACACCCACTTCCAGGCATGTCAGAGACCGGGGTCAGAAGTGAATTCATCACGCTGCACAGTAGTCCCCCTACACACTCCAGGAGGCCTGTTAGTCGGTCATGTAAAGAAATCAGGTTGGATGTGCACAATTTCCTCTTGACAAATCCATACGGACTATTCCATATCATCTTATCTTCTAGATACATAGAGATTGATTTGTTTGAAATGCTCCAATATCTTTCTGGGTAGTGAATTTACACGTGAATTATGTGTAATTCCCTGGATCTTTCTTTTTCTCTTTTTAAAAAATAGGCACTATTTGCCTTTTCGAAGTCTTCTGGGACCTTACCTCACCTCCACGAATCCTTATAGATAATAGTCAGAGGTTCAGTAATTACTTCAACTGACTGTTTGAGTGCTGTAGGATAAATCTTATCCAGCAAGGCTGATCTGAAAACACTAAGCTTATTTAAGTAATCTCTCATGTGTTCTTTCCCTGTTCTAGGTTGCATATCTGCCACTGTGTCCTTGATGTTAGTTGTGTTAGTTATATAAGAGTTGAACTTTTCTGTGAAGATTGAAGTAAAAAAGGCATTGAACACTCAAAATTTTCCACATTCTCCCTCCCTATTTAGGAGGATACCTATACTTTCCTTCTAATGTATTTATCAAATGCTTTTTTTTTTTTACCTTTTATGTTCCTTGCTGGCAGTATAATGATTTGTTTGGGTCTTCTTTGATTTTGTCCATACATGCTCATACTATATTCTTATAAGCATACTTAGTAATACTCTCTATAAAATTTCTTTTTGAGATTCAAGTAATTGAAGAACTCATGGTTCAATCCAAAAGGTCTCTTACTACCCTTCAAACTTTATTTCAATCAGGATGGCCAGCTCTTTGGCTCTTAATGTCTCTTTAAGGAAAAAAATAACTCTTGACTCATATTTCCCTTATATTTATCTTGCATGTGATCCTGCCCACCAGTTCCCTGAATTTATTAAGGCCTGTTTTTATGAAGTCCACCATTTTTATTTTGCTAGTCTTTTTTACTTTCCTCAGGGTCATGAACTCTTATCATTTTGTGATCTACTCTTACCCATGTTACCTTCCAGCTTCAGATTTTCTACCAATTCCATAAAAATGCTCTGTAACAGTGGGTTGTTAGTGTTTAAAAGATGGTATCATGATGGTGTGATTTTAAAAAATATGCATTTTATGTCATAAGTAGAACTGTACTTACACATTGCTTCTGATGAAGTTTACCAGTAAAAGCAGCTTTCCCTCTGGCACTGTGCCTTTGGGAGATATAGATTAATTGTGAATAGTGTCTTTCAAACCACAGTTTGCCTAGCTGAAGAACAGCTTCACTTCTGTAATACTGCCAGCTGCCTCTAGCTTGGGGAGCTTAGAGTTCAAAAGTGTAGCCTCAGCTTTACCATATGGCTCCAAAGAAACTTGTTTGTGCCATTTCTAAATAATATCAGTCATCAGCCTATTCTATGCTGCTAACATCCAGTTCTCAGGATAAGGAATATAATGGTACTGTGAGTCACTAAATAGTGTATTTTCTGACATACCTCATGCACCTTTTCCCCAAAAATCAGCCATCCAAAATTGAGGGCATTTCTTAAGCAGGGAGGCTGCTTTACTTTTTTTTCAGGCTGGAATAGAAACAGGGTAGAAGCGACACTCTTCTTAATGGCTGCCTCTTGTCTCTGGCTTCTGCAAGCAGAGGGGATGGAGTCCCGTGTTAACCCTTGCGCAGATGTACATACTGCCCGAGCACTGTAGCTTGTGCCTGAAGTAGCAGTTGGGCTGGCTTAGAGCAAGTGACCCACTGCATGCAGTCTGTAGTATCTTGTGGAGATTTCTGGTGTGGAAACAATACTTTATTATTTACAGGAATTTTATATAAACTATATGATTGTTAAGTAGCTAGATTTTCAAGGAATGCTAGTTATTAGTTAGACTAATACAGTTTTTTAGAAACAGTGAGTTTTGTCAGAGAAATTTGTCTGTTGACCTGGGCACTGATTTAACAGAGAAATACAGTGAAGTCCCACAATGGTCTGCCCATGTCGTTCCCCTCCCAAATCAAGGATGTCGTGTCTCGTTTGAAGTCTGAGGGCTGACCTGCTGTGTACCCCCCCCCCCACACACACACCCACACACTCTCTCTCTCTCTCACTTGAGGGGAAGATAGCTGCACCTAGTGTCAGAATTTTAAAGGGAGGCAAAAAGATTTTGGCAGACTGGTGAGTTCAGGGTTTTTTGTTGTTTTTTTCTTAAGGGGCTGGAGCTTGGGCGGGCAGCGCAGCCATGGGGGAGAGGGGGCTGGTCAGGGGGCTCGTGGCAGAACCCCCCATGCGGCGTGGGGGGTAGTGGGGATTGCCTCCTGCCAGGCAGTAGCTGGTGAATTGGGGCTTCTTTTTTTTTCAGAGCCAGGAGCTGGGGCAGGCGGGGCAGCCATTGCCCGGGCTGGGAGAGTGGGTGGGGGATGGGGCCTGTGTGATTTGGAGATTCAATTGATTTAGCAGCAGCCGGATCTGCGAATCAGATTCGGCCAGATCAATTTGGGACAGTGATTCAAATCACTGAATTGAATCATTGTCCCCCAAATCTGAATCCAAAGTGAATACTAGCCACTTTGCACAGGCTTAATAATCATCTCCAATCTCCATCTGCCACAGACTACAGAGCTCTTCTCCTTATCTCCCAGCGTGGTGGGCTTCTGGGCTTCCAACTGTTGCTCTTTACTCTGTGCACCAGGCCTAGCTACTCCTATGTCACCTCTGAGCATTGCTTATCTAACTTCTTGAAAATGAAGGAAATTTCACCACTTTCTTATGCAGTCTGTTCCACTGCCTTGCTGTTCTATCAGTGAAGAAGTCTTTTTCCTGATATCCAATCCAAATTTATTTAGGGAGAAGAGATGAAACAGTTGCAAAGAAGCAGTTTGAAAGTGGACCCATCCTTCTTTCAATCAGTATAATTATTTTGTATGTCCATACCCACAGTCTACTTACAGGAATTTTCTTTGATCTCAGGATCCCGGTACAAGCTTCTTTTACAGTTTGTTTTTTGCCCTTCTGGAAGATATGTGCTGAGTTAGTAGTTTCATTTTCAAAGTCTGCCTGACTGCCTCTCAATCTATATGGAACATATCGGAGAAGCAATGTAGCTCCCAGGGGTGTTGCCAACAGATGCTGTAATAAAAGGTGCCATTATGATGCTTCCCCTTAATTAGTTGTTTGAAAGAAGAGTGATAATTTTTTAGCACACTTTCATCCTAGCTTCATGTAACACACATGGAATAGCACAGATTTCTTATTCTCCTTCTCCTTTATCAGTGTGCAACACAGGAGCAATAGAGAGAGCAAAGAATGGATCGATATACTTGCAATAGGAAATATACAGTGCCTGGAAATAACAAAAACGACTATGTAGTTTTGAAATAAATGCCACAAAGGTTGAAAATAGAAGGCTTTTCTGGTCAGCATTATGATGTGTTAACTTAAAAAAAAAATGACCTAGGTACAGATCTTTACTAACATCACAAACCTCCTCTTTGCCTTTAAACAATACCCTGGCTTATTGCTGTGATCCTTCATACACAATTGGCAATGGCAAATTATTTGCACTGAGGTTGAGCCCTTCGATTGCAGAAGGCAGGGCAGCTGGCAGAGTGTTCTCTGCAAAGCCTCTGGTACTTGGGAACTTCTTCCTATTCCCTTTTTGTGATCTTGAAGTACTGCAAATTTAGTGACCTTGTTTACATACCGCAGAAGACAGCTGTTTGATACTGCTTTTAGGGAGGGCCAAAAGTATGCTTCCCATAACAATGAAGGCAAAGAAAGGAGTTTCTGCAGGTGTTTCACTGGCGGAGTTCCTGCTGGCATGGTTATTTCATAACTGCTGGGAATTCACTGTAATATGTAATCAGCAAAGGTACTAAGATACCTAAAGCCAAGGGTTGGCATCTTATTGCATACTTTTATATGGAAAGAATATAAAACAATTAAACTTCCAAAAATACTGCTCTATAAAGGATTATATTTGAGGGTTCAACTTCTGGGGTGGCATGGATCTGGATTGCAGGATACTAATAGCTAATGAAAAGTGAATTAGGGATCAGTACTGAAAAATCCTTTGCATCATCATATTCAATTCCACTTGGTTGTGTCTTGGTTGCTAACAAATTGATTACTAAAAAACCAAACCTGTTCATTATTTGGTAAGTACTTTTTCTTCTGGCAGTGGGTCTGAAGTACTAGTAGGTATGTGATACATGCCTTCTTATAGCTCACAAAAACAAATGTAATTGATCTTTTTTCTAATCTAATTCTAATCTAACAATTTTAATCTTTTTATGTTGTTTTGCTGCTGATTGAGTTGTACTAAGCCTTCTCAAGGACCTGTCAGTTTAAATGTCAAAGGAATGTGTGTGGCTTTGATAGAGTATGTATTGAACTTTTTTTAACTGTTTAACAGGATTTTTCTTGGGTTTCAGGTATCAATCCTAGATATGTGCTTAGAAATTGGATGGCAGAGTCAGCCATACAAAAAGCTGAAATGAATGATTTTTCAGGGGTAAAGTATAGATTTGCATTCCATATTATGTCATTTATGAAACAAGCAGTATGTTCATAATGCTGTGACCAGTGCTGTACTCTAAGACTATAAACAGGCAATGCAGTTGTGGCACCAGCTGTGCAGCAGCATGTCCCCTGATGAAGATTGGTGTGTCCAAATATCACCCATCATAGTGGGTTTAAAGAAAGTGATATTTGGTAAGCTGTGTGGTAAACTGACAATCAGTTGATTATCAGTCCTGGCTGGGACAGCCCCACGTCTGGTTGGAGAGTCTGGGGCAAAAGCGGTTTCTCGGGGGAGCTGAAGGGCTTTACCCACTGGGGATTTTAAACCCTGCTGGGAGCTTCTGATCCCCCAGGTCCTGGCAGCATAGCCAGAACTGTTGTGCTTGGGGTTTAAAGTACCCAGCAGGAGAAGCTCTTTAGCTCTGGTTCCCCCCTGTCCCTGCCATGGGCAGTTGACTGTTGGCCCATTTTCAGTGTGTTTGGATTTTTTTAAACTATGTATGCCACCCATGTGCACCCACGGTTTTGACATCCCTGGCACATGGGAACCCTGGGATATGGGATGTCTCCATGATCCTGTTGTCTCTGTGTGCTGGCAATGACTAAAAAACTGTGCGTGCTACCCAGCTGGGGGTTACATACCTTTTAAAAACTGCGTGCAGTCAGTTGTGCTGTACATATGTTTTTTAGACATTCCTGACACGTGGGGACCCTGGGACTGGGGAGAGGCTCTCCAATTCCAGGGTCCTGTGTGCCAGGGGTGTAGTAGGTACCACCATTCTTTGACAGTACATTTAGCTAATGCACCATAACTGTAGTGTCCACCTTGATGAAGCAGGACAAACTATTGATAGGTTTTGTTGTGCAAATGTTTTTGGGCACTTGTGGCAGCAAGTGGCAAAGACATCTGTGTCTTTTTCCAGTGTAAAACTTTTCATGTTGTTACAAGGGCAGTGCCTATTCACAACCTAAGAGTGATACTGCTAAGCAGCTGGTAGAGTATTTCCTTGTTCAGTACAACACTTAGCTTGGTTGTCATCATTAGCAATCCCTTGATTTGAGGATACTTTGAGCATGGTATAAAATTACAGAGATTTTCTTCTGCCTTGTGTACAGTGACTTATTCCTTTGTTTTCAGGTTCATCTCCTGCAGCAGGTTTTACAACATCCCTTCCAGAGGCAGTCAGTGGCAGAGAAAGCTGGCTACTCACTGCATCCACCAACTTGGGCCAAAGACCTTAAAGTTAGCTGTTCATCCTGATAAAGAACAGTGGAAGCAAAAGAAAATGAACTGGGTCAGAGTTTAAGCCTTCAAACTGGACTGGAGAATCAGGCAGCACCATCCTGTCTTCCCATTATGGTTTATTGCAGGCATGGTTCCTTCAATCTGCTAAGTAACCACCTTTATAAAAGTCATAAAAAGAGTAGAAATGGAGTCCTGTGTGATTATGCTACTAGATGGATACCAGCATTTACAGCTCTGATCCTCCTGTATATTTATGCATTAATTTGTGTAGAGAAGATATAGTTCTGTCTGGCTATTCTGTTAACCTCTCCACATCTATGCCCCTACAGCTGAGGGCCTGATTAGCTGTGTTTCCCTAATTTTTAAGGACTGGCTAATTTAAAATGTGCCTCACCTATTTTTGTTCCTACAATAGCTTGTTCTCACCCAGTATGTCTGGAATAAAATTTCTGTTCTGAAAAGGGCATTTGCCAATTTGGAGGAAGAGAAAAGTATAACACTTAGCAGGACAGGATTAATATCACAGAAATAGTGACCTGACCAACTTCTGTTTGTTTATTTACAATGCCGCTTGTTCTTGTATCAAGGGAATGAACAGGTGAAGGCTAGAGGGAGACATTCTTTGCAGACTTTGGTGCCGTTCAGGCTTAGTTCAACCCTTCCTCAAGTTTTAGCATTTGACAGAAGTACTGCAGTTTATTGTGCAGTGCTGTAGTCCCTCCAGGGATGTCTGCTCAGTTGACATGGAAAAGAATCTTCTTGAAGACATCTCATTATATAAATTTAGAGATGCTTTTCAAATCTTCCACTGAGCCACCCGATACTGTGAAAGTTTAGCAAAAATGTTACAAAAAATGGGGATACAGTTGAAGGCATGTGACTTAATACTGCTGCTGTAGACTTCCCATTGCTACTGTTTGAGCTTGCCTTTCATTATTAATATCCCAGCTTCATCCAAATGAAGACAAGCTGCATGAAATTTCATAGGAGCGTTCTTATGACAGAGTAAAATCCTTCTGGCTGATCAGATTATTTAGGAGATCAGCTATTTTGAAGATCTGAGTGTGTAGAAAGGAGGTGCTCTCAGTTCCATGGGTAAATCTAGAATTTTCAAAAGTGGGAGTACAGATGGTGAGGTGCATTATCACATATGAAATAGCACACATTTTTCTCCAGTTAAAAATAAACGAGGAGCTTTACTAATATGCCAGAGGCCTAGAGCTGTATTCATACAGAAACAAATGCAACTTAATTAGAATGAGTTAAAAACAATCTGTAGGGCTGTGAAATAGGAGCGTCATTACCAGCAGACAGCAGAATTGCAGAAAAGGGCTTGCTTGATTGGTGAAACATTAAGACCATAAGCAAAGAGAGGGTCATTAACACCTGTGGGATGAAGAGTTTAGAAGGGATCAGGTAGATTGGAATGAGCCATGAACTCAGTTGAGTCCCTCAGCAGTGTCTGACTAGAAATGCTGCTGCGACTGCCAGGCAGTTGGTTTTAAACTTTGGGTAGAGAGACCAGGAATGAAAGGGGGGTGCAAGTGCACCAGTGCAATCCCCTGGATCTGCCCCTGCTCACTTCCTAAACCTATTCCTAACATTGTTTTCATTTTTCATACACCTGAAATGACTGGTTTAGAAACTCCAAACTTCTGTAACATCTCTTGGTTCTGAAATAGAGACCTTTGAGCAGTATAATGACTGTTCCACACATATGTCCATCTTAGATTCTCTCTTCATTACCTCTATCTTACTGAGGATTTGGTGAAAATGGGATGATTATTCAGGGCAATATCCCTAAATGCTACAGGGTTTCGAATGTAAATTTTTTGACATAATGTGAGATGATATAATCACACAGTAAATCTAAACCAAAAAATTTGGCACCTGATGCAACAGGAGATTAGAGTAGGATGGGAAGGAAGTCATGGATTTGTGATTTAACTATATCGGGGTGCTCAATCCCCAGCCCTTGGGCCAGATCTGTCTTGCAGAGCCACGTTATCCAGCTTGCAGGGGCCCTCATGGGTCCAGAAATTTGTTGGTGGTGGAACAGTGGCAGCTAACTGGTGTTCCTCTACTGTCAAATGTTCAGACCCAGGGGGAGCCTTGTAGACTGGATTTTATGGCTGTGCATGCTAGATTGAGCATGTGGGGCTGCACAGGGTAGTGTGGGGCTGCCCGGGGCCAACCGGGGCAGTGTGGGGTTGGTACAGGGTGGCATGGGGCTGAGTGGAGTGATGCAGAGCCAGAGAGAGGTGGTGCAAGGCCCGATCCTGGCCGGCAGGGCCCAGTTCAGCTCAACGGGGCCAAAAGATTAAGCACCATTGATCTACATGGCCTAAATCAGGAATTTCTCTACTCCAGGGCAAATATTGCACAATGTTGTTCAATTTTGCTCTTGATCAAAATAGCTGCCTTTCATATGAGATTCAGCACTGGAAAAAACATAGTTTCCTTCCCAGAAACTCATCCTCTAACTGGCATCAAGGCTGATACCAATGGTCCCCAGAAAGAACGGGTGAGAAGTATATTAGCACCTTTGGTTGAAAGAACTCAGCTCTTTCTAGTGTGGGTATGCAATGCTTGACATACTAGGGCTGTTACTGGAGGCACGATTAGAAATGGCAGTCAAGCGTACTTCTTTCCATTTCCTGTTCGGGACTAGAACATGTTGTTATAGTTTTCTCTGTGTTTGTCACTATAAGATTAAATTTCTGTAATGTACTGTGCATAGTATGACCCCTGTACAGCCTTGAGAAGCTGAAGCTAGCATAGAATGTGGCGGGTTGCTTGTTAAGGGGGATTTTGCTTCAAGATAAGACAGCATTCCTTATAAAAAAGTGCCTTACTACCACAGTTGGGATTAGCAGAGGTGTTCAAACTAAGCCCTTCAGCATTAAAGGAGTGTGTTACTGAAAGGAAGGTGTATTCTTCAGCAGTAGAATTTATTCCCAATCTGTTGAACCTTTGACAAGGACATAGGTTCTTAACCACTTACAGAAACCAAAAAAAAAAAATATAGCACAGTGGAATGTGGAAAAGTCAATTTTGCCAACCAAAGCAAAGTTGAAAGGAAAAATTCTGGTTCATTTTGACCCAAGCATCTGATCAGTGTCTTGCATATGTAGGCCAGATAATGATGCCCCATCACATCTCTGCCCCATGGAACAATAGTGAAAGTGTGAAATATGATGTATGTCTATAACACTCACATTTGAACACAAACATCACGTTTTTCAGTAGCAGCAAAAAGTGACTTACTTCATCTTTGGTGTATGGTTAAAGGGCAACTCTTATATATTATATAAAATTCTTTTACTGTGACCTGATCCAAAAACCCACTGATGCATGCCAGAAAGCTTTTGAATCAAGTTGTTTGCATAATTACACATGAGAGTTATCACAGGACATAATGCATGCCATTAATATTCCCTTTTGTAGTAATCAAACAGGAACTTTTTTACCTTGACAAATTGAGGATGAAAGTAGGACTAAAAGCATCAGCTTTTCAGTAAAGATGGTAGCCAGTCCACTCTTGTATCATCTGGTTTTCCCTGATAAGGACTCTGTCAAAACCTGTTATAGCCAAGTCATGTTGTTCCATGTATTGTCTGTCTGCTTTCATTACTGCTGATCACAAGATGCTGCTGACCTATTTTAAAACCTTTTAAGGATGGACTAAGTCCTGCAAAACTGCCTTTAGAAACTCCCAGATGATCTCATGGGCAACTTGCACCTTTTCCTTCGCAGTTCTTACGCATGTATTCAACCCTTGTATTGCACATATAGAGTAGAAGATGTTAATATTAAAGACTGCGTGGAAGACATGCTGGTATTTCCCTAGCTCTATCAGTTACTATAAATTGTGGCAAACTTGCATACAACTGAGCGATAACTTGAGATTTGAATGGAAGCCACGTTATATTAAACTATCCAGTGAGTTCACAAGAAATTATGAGTCTTCATTTCCACTGAGGATATTCTACTCACACTCTGTTTCTGTCACTAAGCACAGGCAATGATGTTTTCCAACTATCTCAGTGATTGAAAAGAAACTGGATGCTGCACATTATGTTTTGGATCAAGTTTAACCTGTTAATGGAGTGGAGATGCTGGTATGAAGGGGCAAAGCATTGTGAGGTACTTGGCAGGAATTGCAGTCTCATTTTGTTAGGAAGGTATCAGTCCCTGAGTTTTCAAGGCAGTATTGTATCTTTGTGTTATTGGTTTCACTGGTAGATACGTGGAGAGCAGTGGAAATAAATGATGTAATTAATTGTTGCCTACCCGACAACATATAATCCTATTGTGCTTTATTGGATAAATAAGTCGCAATCATCTAAATCAGGGCTGTCCAACTGGCAGCCCATGGGCTGTATGTGCCCTGTGAGGGCTTAATCTGAAGCCTCCTCATCTCCTGTCCACCCATTAACAAAGAGAGAGGGTCATTCATCTCTGGACTCCCCGTTCCTCCACTGGCTTCCACTTTCTGCATTTTCCTCAGGGGGCACTGTGGCATGGCACAGCCTGTGGTGTAGGGTGTAGTGCAGAGGGACAGTGTGCAGTCAGAAAGCTAAGGGTGAGGCCAAGACTCCTGAGTGTGTAGTGGAGCAGGGGGTTACCCACAGCTTGCACTGGTGCAGCCAGCTCAGCATGCAGCCCCTAGCTCCTTAGAAGTTGGCCAGCCCTGATCTAAATCATTATAGCCTATTCCTGGAGTTTTCCTTTAAGGCTGTCTGCTCATTTTTTGTATCTCAAACAAAGCTCCCCTTTTACAACATCCATTGTTAGATATTTGTCTGTGTAACTACGAATGTAAAATACCCTTGTGTCGTGACAGAGCGAGCAACAAGATGGGGAAATGAGGCAGAGGTCTAAGTGTTCCTCTGAGCACAATGAATGCTAGAGAAACTGTGCAACTTAATTCATCAGCTCAGAAACTCAACAACATTAATCTTTCATCAACATAATGTGGTTTATTTGTGATAATAGGTGAGTGGTGTATAAAAGATAAAGCTATTTGGTATAAAAATGATCAGATAGCAGATGTTTTCATGGGGGTTTTTTTTATACCTAACTACTCTTCACAAAATGACATTTGGCTCCTTAACATTTTAGATGTTTTTGCAGTTAATATAATTAGAAATAGAGTACAATCAGGTGTTTGCAATCTTCTTTCCACCCCCGTTTTAACTTTACTTACTTGTGTCTGTCTGATCAATAAGGTTATTGCTATGGTTTCTATTTGACTGGCCAAGCTCATTTCAATAGCATTTCTCAGTTTGGAGATAGTGTCAACTTCTAAACTCCCAACCCAATCAATTCCAAACATCCAGGTAATGCTCTGTTAGGCATCAGTAAGCAGGGCCATACTGACATTTGTGAAAATCAGAAAACCAGAAGAGGCACATGAGGAACATGCTGCTCTGTGGCATCTGGTTAGCAGAGCTAATGCCCTCAACTACCTCTGTAGTTGTCCACAGATTGATGAACCAGTCGGTGGCAGTCATTAACACTTTGTGTAACATTCCTCCCTTAACTCTACCCACTCATCCTTTTAGTAAAGTTTAAATAAATACTGACAATCTGAAAGAGGAAGTAGAAGTACACACAGAGAATGTACACTTGCCTATATAATAGCTACTGCAGAATAACTCCATATGTGGACATACTTAATGCAGAAAAATAGTGTCTTGGATTTGACTGACAAATTATTTTCTAGTGTAATTCTATTGCAGCCATCAATTCTATAATAGAAATGAATGGAAGCCAATATATTGCCTTGCTTCAAACGCTGGCAATACAAAACATATTCATTATAAATAGCTTTACAGGATAAGCTGCCTGAGAGGGAGAAGAAACAAGTGACAAGACCTCAAAGACAAAATCTTAAAGTACTTGAAGTTGCCTGCTACCACATTTCAATACAAATGTTTGCTCATTAAATTTGACACTTTGTGCAGGTATAAAATAGAAGATATTTTTATTTGAGCACTAACAGAAGATGCTATTCAGATTAACAAGGAAGAATTAAATTGAATCACAAATGAGGAAGAATGTAGGTAGAGACATATTCATACACAGACATAATATGTTTTTATAAAAATGAATGTCTTTAGGCACAGCTGAAGACCAATGCTAATAAGTATGGGGGAAAAATGCTAACCAAGGGAAAAAATAACAGATTTTTTATCTTAAAAGTGGTTTTGTCTAAAATAATTAAGATAAATGAAGTTTATAGGTTACAGCTTTGATAGCTGACAAAAGTATTTTTAACCATCCTTGAGAACATATCAGTCTAAGCCATTTCAGTAAATGTGGCAGATTCTTGAAGGCACTTGGAATAGGCAATGCCACCCGACATCCTAGAGAGAGTCCTGAGTTTGTTTGGTTGTTTGGTTTTTTTTCATAAAAAAAATTTTTGGGAGAAAAAATGACTTTTTGATTAAAATGAAGAAAATAAACATTCAATTAGGGTAAAAATTTCAGTATTTTTTAAAAAAATACTTCAAAAGTGAAAATTTTTGTTTTTCAATAAAACTAAATACAGAAAATTTACATAAAAACTGATTTCCTCCAAAAATTTTCCATAAGAAACAATTCGTGTGTTTTGATCAGCTCTAATCTCACCATAGAAATGGTACATTTACTCACTGGGATTGATCCAACTAGTCCTGCTGCCAGGAATCCTAAGCATTCAAATGGGCTGAGGAATGAGATAGGGGCCAAATTTCTTGCCTCAACCAGCAGTGCTTGCTGGATCAGTGAATGGCTGGGGCGGAGAAGACAATGGTGTTCTGCCCCATTTCTTTGGATCCCCAAGAGGAATTCTTATAGTAGGCAGAATTCCTCCAGGGGCTCCTGATCTAGCACCCGCAGCATGACTTCCCACAACAAGAGCTGTAGTTTAAAGTTTGTTCATCCAATAGACTTCAGGATGTATTACTGCCCCTCTTTTTGTCTAGGGCTTTCCTTAGATCAGACATGAAATCTAGTTGTCCACCTTCAACCCCAGTGGACTTTGTCTCTCCTACTTGTTCAGTATTCTCTTGCTTTTTTGGAGCAGGTAGACCAGGCTTCCTTGTCAGTGGTAATGGTTTACTGGTGCCAGAAGCTGGTGGAGATGGAGGCGGAGGCGGAGGTGGAGGTGGAGGTGGAAGGGGTGGTGCCAGATCTCCAGTGCTGTTGCTAAAGGAAGGTGGTGGAGGGGGCACAAAATCAGGAGGACACTCGTAGGAGTCAGGTGATGGGGGTGGCAAATCACTTCCCATGTCAGGCGGTGGTGCTGGAAATGAGAGAGGATCCGATAGGGAAGCTGTGCTGCCTCGCTTGGCTTTTGAAGGCAGACAAGGTGAAGATACAGTTGCTGAAGATCGCCGTTGAGGTGGGGGTGGAGGTTGCAAGGCCTGTTTAGCTTGGGGCTTCTGTGGCCTGATGGTTGGCTGCGCTGAACTAAAGTTGTTGACAACATTTGGTTTCTTTTCCTTTAATAAACAGAGTGAAATGGTCAAAGGGCTGGTGTTATGGGAAGAACATATATGAACTTATGTTTCTGTCACATGATTTGAAATGACATGAACATGCACAAGATATTTTCAACATTTTTTACTACCATAGAGCTAACAGGAACCAGAAAGTGTTTGAGCCAGACCTCCCTCAACATAGCGTCACAGTGGGAAAGGTGGCAGATGGTCTCTGAACAAAGCTTCCTATTGTCAGCATCTGCTGGGGGTTCCAGTTATTCTTTTTGATTATGGGGTGATAGATAAAAAAAACATTTTGCAGTACCAAGCACTTCTCCCTTTAGGTTTCATTATTTCTGTGGAGACTGACAAAAGCCAACAGCAGGGATGATTTATTTTATAAAAATTCATTAGAAGCTCAGTGTATGGTACTGATAGGAGAAACAGTGGGCAAACTGCAAAGTGTGCAACTGTATCACTGCACCCCTCTCTATCCACCCCTGCCTCTGAAGGACAAGGACAGAACTTTCCCCTTGCTGAACTTTTTGTGCTGGCAGAAGCTTCCACTTCAGTTTGCAGTGGCAACAGGATATTACAGAAACAAAAAATCCCATTGAAGTTTGAATGAACTTTCAGTACAAGCTCTGTCCTTATAGCTTTTTCACTCATGCCTACAGGTAATCTATATTAACTACATTATAGTTATTGGAGGACTCATCCATACAGATTGTCCCTGAGTTGAAGGGAAATAAAGCAGGCATGGGTTATCTGCCTCTCTTTCCTATGTTATAGTTATGTTCTCTTCTCAAGATGTTATTCCTATTTTTAATTTTTTTTAAAAACTAATGTTAAAATAATGAAACACCAGCTGTCTTCAGTGGATTATGACATTTAGCTATCCTGGCATACCATGGCATTGAATAATCCGTGGGGATACCAGAGGTGAACTCTGTCTCTGGGAGCAGGGTCCATCTTCATGCCCCTGGGAGTGGGGGTTCAGTATACATGCTGCATCTTCTCTTGAAATGGGGTAGTGGGTTCCTTTCTATGTGTCTGTTCAGCTTTATAAATCATTGAAGATTGAAGCAGGGCTTTGGCTCTTTGGTCTTGATCTGGAGGCAAAGAGGAAAGTCTGCTACTGCTGCTCTTGCACCCAGATGAGGACCAGTAACTATCTGCTGTGTGTCTTGCCTTCTGTTCAAGTAAGATTTACCTTCCGTCCACTTTCCAAAATATGGTAAAAATGACCAGAACCCTTTAAGCTCTAGAAACATTCATCCCAAAAAGGTAATGTGTGCAGGTCCTTTGATTGCTTCCTTGAAGCAAAAGTGAAGGCAAAATACCCATCATACAAGTTAAGAAAAATAAAGCGTTGGTTAGCGGTCATTAGGAATGTGTTTGCTTTGGCTGAATGTTACCCAAACAATCATTCCCAGTGTGTCTGCTAGTCCATATTCTGAAGATTAACACAGCCCAGCTGGCACAGCCTGAATGTATTCCCTCTTCAGTGTGGGTGGGTTTTTTGACCCCAGGAAATTCCAGGGTCAAAAAAACCTGTGTGGAAAAAAAGCAGGGTGGTGCACGTGGTGGCAGTGTGCACTGCCCAAAACTAGGGACTGGCCCATCACAGCCATGCTCCAGCTGCCAGCCAGGCTCCCAGCTGCAGGAGTGCCATGGCTGCAGCTTTCCCACCCCCGAAAACCCCAGGTAAGGCTGCTGGAGGCAGCACAGTTGCTGGCCCAAGCCTCCCCTACTGCACCTGGGGTAACCTGCCACACATCAGAGCATGCATGGCACAGGCATTCCCCAGGGACAAGCAGCAGTGACACAAGGTGTGCTGCTGCTTCTTGTCCCTGGAGAGACAAATGCCTGTGCTCGTGTGGACACTGCCACAGTGTCTCTGTGCTGTGAGGAGGGAACTTGGGTGGCCGGCTTCTACTGCTGCTGCCGAGCAGTTCTTGGCTTTTGTATTGTATACATTTCATATGTATTGCACAGAGTTTAGGAGCGGTAGGGTGGCAGTGGTCAGAAGAGTTAGTTATCCACTTTTTCAGACAACAGGACGGTCGCTCCACCATCACTATCTCTTAATACTCTAGTGCAAGGGTGGCCAACAAGTGGCACAGGTAGCGTCTGTGTATAGCACATGGCAGACTGAGGCAGGCAATACAGCAGCAGACTGGGCAGAGCACAGGGAAGGATGAAGGAAGCAGAGCAGCACATCAAAGAGAGAGCACAGTGCTGGAAGCAGAAAGAGCAAGCAGGAGAAGGAGATAAGAGTGACACTTGGGGAGGGTATGGGGCTAATTTGTGGTACACCTGCCATAAAGTTTGCACACACAAACGTCTCTCCTCTCCCACTCCAGTGTTTTATGAGAGTAGAGTGAGGGGGAGGGGAAACTTTGGAACAGCAATTGAGTTACATTAGGGTGTAGGGCACCAATAGTAACCTCGATTATGTACCTTTGCAATCTCTGCTTGTTTTGGGGCCTCTGAAAACTCCTTGCTGGCAGGAGGTACAGTGTGATGGATCTGTCCATTTGCTTGAGCAGTACCTATAATACACCCGAAAGAGAGAGAAGAAAACAGTTTTATTTCTTTCAACCGGGGGAAGCAAAGGCATATTAGGAATGAGGGCTACCAAACAATGTTTGGATTCTACCAGAGGAGAAACAGTTACAATTCTTGTATAGTAAATATCATAAAATATATGACAATATCAAACAAATACATAAAACCCCAGACCCCACATCACCCATTACAACCATGCTTGTTTGCATCTGTATTCAGTTTAAATATATTTACTATGAAAAATAAACTGTTAAAATAAATAATCCTATGAATCCTACTATAATTGCACGTAACCATCCTATAGGAAACCAAGTAATGATGACCAAGATGGAAGGAGTGGAATCAGTGTAGTGACACATAGTTGAGGAGGGGTGAGGGTCCCTCATTTTGATTGGTGGAAGGGGGCTGGCTGTGTGACAAGGCAGAGGTAAGGCTGGTACTGGAACTGAGAAGGAGGGTTGTAATTGGCCTTTATGAGAAGCAAGCGTGGAGGCAAGGGAGCAGAGTTAAATATAGCCCTCTCTGACCTGCTGCTACTTAAATTCTTAACCACAGTTTACTATTACTAAACTTGGGGATGCCATTTTAAGTTAAATTCTCCAAATGGATTGTAGATTAATGCATTCCATTTTAATGGAGCCTGTTTCAATTTAGAGATAAAAGTGTAATAGTTTTACAAGGATTTGAACACTGGAGCTATAGTTTTAAGATAATGTGGACAAGAGAATCTTTCTCTTGACATTATTAAAACAGCTGATAGCTCTGAATCTGTTTTTCCTAGCAGAGCCTTATGGAAGATTTGTGAACCTGGATAGTCCCAGAGTAGCAAATATTTGCTGGCTAAACTGAAACTCTGAAAAAGTTTTGTATACTTTTGGTGTGTTTGTAAGGGGCTGTGCATAAATATCTTGGTACTGCCAACTGCTGTAAGTGAAAAGGAGAGCAAAAGAAAGTATTTTGGTTTTAACTAGAAAAATAAACTGTCTAGTCTGCTAAGGATTGAATGAACCCTCCAGTTTAGTCTGGGATTTTTAGAGACAAACATGCGAAAGAAGTAGAGATATTCTTCTTTGGTGTCTGGTGCATACAGTTCTAAACTGCAGGAGCTTAGTGATTTTCTTAGTGTAATTTATAACACTGATGCAGTAAAGATGAAGGATGTCATGACTGAGATGCCCATGTTTGTGGACTGCTTTTTCAGTTAAAACAAAAGAAGGAATCTGTAATTTCCATGTTTGTGCTTATATTATCATGAGTAATGTCAGTCAATGTTATCACATGGCATAAAACAAAATAATAGTAGCCTGGGCCTCAAAGGTAGGACTACCTAAGGTGAGAAACTAGGCAGAACAGAAGTATAAAGTGTTCCCACAGGGATGCCTGGATTATAATAGTACTACAATGGAGGGCAGAGAAATCTGCCTAGAAAATTTGGGACTGGTTTCTTAAAGGTGCTCCTACTGGAGTTCATGGGATTTGTAGATGCTCACGTTTTGGAAAGTCGGCATAACATTTACTGCCATATTAATTACTGTATTGGAAATTACAATTCAGTGCCCTATTGCTCAGTTCAAATCATGTGACTAATTGGTCATGGCTTATTTGACTGCCAATTTAAGGCCCAATTGAGCAAAGTACTGAAATGTATATGCAGCTTCAAGCATTTGAATAATCCCTTCAGTGTCAATCAGTCTATTCATGCTTAGGGACCTAACTAAATTGCAGTTTCATGAATCTTGCAGAAATGGCAACATCCAAGATTGCTCACAAAAACCTGGGTTGCCCACAAAATCCACAAAAAGAAAAAAAAAAAGTTTTTATTAAATCTTCTCCTGGGTGGGTGTTGCAGACTGCCCAGGAGGGGAAAGTACCGGCTGGTGGGGCGGCACAAAGGGGGCAGCAGACAAGATGACAGTCGCCCCTCCTCCCACTCTTCCCACCGCCCCCAGGGCCTCTTTACCAATCAGCGCTGAGGGGTAGGACTGGACAGGCATCCTTCCCTGTGCTCTGCCAGCCAGCAGTTGAGATGGAAGCCACTCCCTTGTCCCTCCTCCCACCTGGGGTCCCTCTGCCAATCAGTGCTGAGGGGCAGGGCCACCACAAATGGGGCTCATCATACCAGGACAAAGCTATGAAAATGACTTTGTCTTGCCACAAGTTAAATTAGGTCCCTGTTCATACTCAGTTGCTTCTTGGATCAGAGGCCTTTACTGAACATTTGGTATTCTGGAACAAGGATACTGAAGTGACCAAGTATACTTAGCACATATGAAGTTTTCATCCCAGCTTATGGAAATGAACTCACTATACTTGCAAATAGCATGTAAGTGCTGTGAATGCAATAGGAAGTGTTCCAAGTATCCTGTTAAATCCTGTTAAATGATTTTATTTGTGTAATTACAAATCATGTACCTTTTAACCGAGAAGCAAGGTCAAATTCTACTGTGCCAGTGACACCACTGCAGAGATATGTATCAAGGAAGCTTTGGGCCTTGGATCTTTGCATTTTATTTGTTTATTTAGAATTATTTCAACCCATTTAACACAGTGTCATTTTCTTTATAGGGATTATGTTCCATGTTGATTGGAAATTCAATTAGGAGCTCCCATAAGCAGGTACAGTCAGTCATGTGAGCATGAGCCTGCTGCAGAGGTGGGAACACCACTGAGGATCCCAAATCCTGTTACCTAGCTTAGGGAGAAGCATCTTTCCTAGTATAACAGCTTGCACCTGCTCCCTGCGAACTGGCTGTTCGCTCTAGCCATCCCTTCTCCCCAGCACCTCCCTGCTTATCTCACATGCCGTATCTTAATCTTATTCAGTCCGCAGGTGACTAAAGAGAAGAATCTAGTTGAAGGATGCGTGGTTTTGTTGGACCTCCTGGCATGCCATATTCTTAGTTTGGACTTTCTCTCATCTGGCGAATCTTGTTTTTAATTCCTCAGGCCAGTCCCTCCCTCTGGAAGCTTCTGAATCCTGAACAGGCTTAGCACCAAGCTGACTTTCCTTGCAAGCTGTTACATCTCTATCAGCGTTCCCCAGGCTTACCCCAGTCAGTTCCCCTGGGTCTCTTCTCCCCAGTCAAATCCCTTGCTTCTCTTGCTACTGGGTCCTTCCTTTATACTGCTCTCAGGGGTATGGTATCTAGCCTTAAAGAACCCTGTCCATTTGTCCTTGAAGGGGAATTGAAGGGGTCCTACATACCTGCTGTGTGTGTTTTATCTGTCCTACTGTGAACAGAACTCAAGAGCTACCTACAGAAGCTTAGGAACAACATACTCAAAAATAGTGTCATCTCATTGAGGTGTGAGGTAAGATCAGGAGGGAGTACTGTACTTAAATCCACTGTCTAGAGGAGGGCAGTCTGACACAAAAACATAATCAGGAAGTTAGGATATAGCTAAATGGAAGCTCTCTTCCAACGTCTTCAGTTAATGGGTCCTTTTCTATTTTATAAACTGCACTAGACTTGAGGATAGTATTGGACACTTGGTCCCACCCATCCATCAAACATGCACACTGCGCGCAAAGATAGCCAACCAAAGTTCACTTTGGGTTTGCTAATATGAATCCAGGCCTCCTTCCCTCTGCAATTTTATTCATGGTGTTCGCTCTCATTCAAGTGTTCCAATGTTTTGTGTTAAAATGAAATGGAACTTAACAATACTGCTTTTAATTAGAAGTTCTGGTCAAAATGTGATGCCAACAGAGCCAGGCGAGAGCCCAGGGATGACGCAGTATGTCTAGGAAGAGCAGTGTCTTTCAACTTTGGAACGTCCTGGCATTGTATATGAAGATTAACATAGCGAGAAAGAGATGAAAACAATGAGTGTTGGCATGGGATTAGTTTGGTGCCAAAGATCTTCAAAAACACCAATTGTGCAGTTCAGGGTGTTTGCAGACACCATAAACAGTAGCCACAAAAAAATGATCTACATATATAGCTTGCATGAGATGGGAGAAAAGGAAACTCCACTTGCCTTTCTAACTAGTGATTGAGGTTGATTAAGAACAGCTCCCCCAACCCCTGCTATGTCTGTGTGGGGCTGCTGACTGCTGTTCTTCATTTCAGCCAATATTGTATAATGTAATTGGAACAAAATATTCCGCTCCATTTTAAATCGTCAGCTAGCAGCTGCTCGTAGTTAGACATTCCAGCTTGTATACCATGGGAAAAGTGAGTTCTGGCAAATATGTAGTTCTCCATATTTTGTCATAGCTACTATGTGTTAAAATCCAATTACCTGCCCATATTAGGATGCTAATAATCCTCAACAGCTAAGTCTGTAGAGAAAACATCAGTTAATAAGATCTTTCCATGGTATATGACCATGTAATCTGATCCGTTATTTCAGATTAATAGCCAGTGGAAATATTGGCTTGTTGTACTGCTTCTGTACTTGGACAGAGCTTGCAATATATGCAATTTATCACTGCTGTAATTAATTTTCATTTTGATTTTGTTCCAAATTTTTGTTGCATATCTGCTGTGTTAGGGTTGAAGTGTTATAGCTGTGATGGTCCAGGAAATGTGCGAGAGGCAAGGCTTTTTTTATGGTATCTTTTATTGGTAGTTGTAGTAATTGTATTAACAGCTAAGAGAAGTATTAACAGCTTTCAGGCACATACTATCCTCCTTTTGGTCTTCTCGCCCAGATGGTCCAATAAAAGATTAAAAAGGAATCCTTGCCTCTTGTGTATATATTTTGTGTGGACAGTACATGCACGCACCAAACAACTCTCACTGACAGTTTAAAAACCCTGTATGCCCACTGCTCCTGCTGAAATACGGTCACAGTTTAAAACGAGTAAAATTCTCCTGCGCACTCCCATCCCACTTTCCCCAGTCTTAAAGCCTAGAAGGCAACTGCCGCTTGGCTGAGTGAGACAGGTTATGTTTCAGAATCAGCTAACATGGGTCTCTACACCCAATGAAGTCATCCATTATTTTACTGTACTTTCCAAATCTCCCTCCTTCATCTGAACTCGAGAAGCCAGTTCCTTAAAAAAGGTCCCAGTGCCTTTAGGACTCTGTGCCCTGTTATGTCTGAACAATAAATGGGCAACAGAGATGCTGTAAGTACAGCAAATACCTCAATCCTCCCCATCCTGTAACTGTGCTCTGGTGAAAATGAGTTTGCTAAAGATATCTTGCCCCATGGTATGATGGAGTCAAATAATCTCCATGCAAAAATGAGGAGAAAGTAGAGAACAGAATAGCTCATAGCTGTATTGAACCCCTCCCCAAATAACATTAGCATCACCCAATCTCCCCTTTGGAGGAGAAGTTCCAAGGATGAGTCTAGGGAGGAAGAGATGCTTTTGAGTGGAAGGCTGGAGAATTCTAGCACTCATGTCTGCGCTTTCAGTCAGGATAACAAATAGTGGGAGAGAAGCCATGGTCAGATACCACTGAAATAACGTGCATAAGTATGCGCTTACTTAAATCTGCTTTGGTGGCCTTGTTTGTATATTCAGGCTGCTTGCAGATGTTAAAAACAAACAAACAAACAAACTGGATTTTACCAGAAGAAGCAGTGCATTACTTTGACCCAGCTCTGCAGCATCTGTATAGATTGGGTGCTTCAGCAGCACTTTTTGGCACTTTTATCTAAAGCTGATTCCATCAATTATTAGATAAAAGCACCAAATAAGCCCCACTAAAGTGCCCAATCTCTACAAACATCGTGCCAGCTGGGTCCAACTAATGCTCTGCCCCTTCTGGGTATGTGCTGGGCTTGATGCAGGAGTGCATGGAGTTTAAATAAAGTGCCATGTTGGGGTTTTTTTAAACATCTGCAAGCAGTCATAGAAGTGTAAGCTCATTTGTACAGGACCTAGGTTACAACTGTTGTCCTGAACAGGACATTTTTTTATGAATCTAGTGGGAGAGTTTTCCAAGGATAGATCCTAGGCAGAGTAGTTAGTCAGTTTAATTATGATGCAAAATGATCATGTGAGCAGTGATGGTACCTGTTGATGATGATCCTGTGCTCACAGCTGGTTCCACAATCCCTAGGCTTGTCCATCGAGCTGCCAACCCAGCCCGTTGTACTGCACGCTCGTAGTTATCATACAGTGTCTTGCCATACTGGGGAAATAAATCACACTTTTTATCCTGAGTCAGAGTGTGAACACACATGCCTCGCTGGCCAGACACTCATTTGGTTTGAGCCAGGTTTTTTGATCCTGTTCCTCTCAACACATTTTGATTAAAAACACCTATTTGTGCCAATTATGTCCCTCTGCCCAAAACTTAGTTACATGCTGGGGGAAGTTTTGCTTGTACCAAGCCTCACTGGCTCCAATGCCCAAGTGGAGTCCCATTCATTTCTATCTGATTCTGTCATAAGTATAGGACAGAAAACTCAGTATAATATTTAGCTCTTTTAGAATAGTGCAAACGACCTTTGAGGTGTACAAGGGCAAGTAAGCAGCATTATCTCCATTTCACAGATGGAAAAAGGAATGACAGAGGAGCCACAGTCTCTCAGTGACAACACCTGAGAGAGAATCCAGGTCCTAAGCCTGGTGCACTGGAGCACAACTGGCTGACTTGATATTTTCAGCTTAGATTTGGATACTTTGAAACCCAGCTCAAAACCAAGCGTAACTGGGAATGTTTCCAATGACTTCCCATGAGTTAGCTTTATGGGGTGGAAACAGACATGCCACTTTTATTATTACTATCAAGTCAGGCATTTCAGGGCTAAACCATTATTGTGCTATGGCAGGGGTTGGCAACATATTGCCTGTGGGCCAGATCTGGCCCATGGAGCCACTGGATGTAGCCCATGGAGCCAGAAGGGGCTGGGGCTGGGCATCAAGACGCTGTACTGCAGCTGGGCAGCTAGAACCTGCCCCTGTACTGATACCACTTCTCCCCACCCCCTGATGCAGCACAGGTGCAGCTTCCAGGAAATGGGGAACCGATTCAGGGCCAGGCAACTTCAGCTGTGCCTGTGGTACAGCCAGGAGCTGGGGAGCGGGCAGAAGTGACAACAATGTGGACACCACCAGCTAGAAGCTGCATGGTGCAGGCAGGGAGCAGACAGTTAGAGAGAACCAGTGCCAGCAGCATGGGTTCAGTTCCAAGCTGCCGAGCGCTGGCATAGCTCCCCTCCAGCTGGAAGCTGCACTTGTGCTCCCGTTGGGGACTAGGGTGCTAGGAAAAGCATTGCTGATGCCAGTAGTCCTAGGTGCCTGGCTCTGGCATGGATGCATGCAAAACTGCTCTCACTGCTGATGCAACACCGAAGCCACCTGGACAGAACCAAAGTGGAGCTGGGTTGTTCCAGCCTGTGACTTGAAAAGGCTGCCAGCCCATTAAGTCAGAACGACAAAGCATGCCAAGGAGCAAGCTTGTAGCATGCTTAATGAATCATAGCTGAATGCCTAAGCCCTTAGCTTAGCCATCAAGGTCTCCACCATGACTTTTTGGTGTCACTCCATGGACGAGAAGCAGAGTGGCATTTCCTGAAGCTGAGATCAAGCCACTTGTTTAATGCCTGGATGTAGTGATTATACAGTGCAGTGGGAAGTATGACCGTAGCTTGTGGAGATGCAACAAGGTAGCTTTAATCTAGCTAGCAAGGGTACCAGTTGCAATGGAGACATGATGGCTATAGGGATACCTGGGTGGTCTGTGTCACCCCATCTTCACTGCTGTTGGTACCTGAGCTACCTATACTGAAATTAGCATGTTCCCAAGCCTACACATCCCAATCACATCTCCAGCTGTAACACAGGCATAGCTCTAATGACAGCCATTTAGTGGGGTTGGGGGGGTGGAGCTGGGACAGGGTCCCGGAGGAAAAAAATAAAGAAAATGCCTTTTTACTTGCCTTAGCAATTCTTATTCCAGTTACCCACTGATGTAGAGTCCACTGGTCATCACAGCATAAATACTTGATATATTGCGACTCCTTCTGAATCTGTGGATGCTGAAATGAGTAATTTGTGCAATTATAAAATTATATATATAGCCAGCAAAATGTAAAAAGCAGAGACCCAGTGTGATGATCTCAGTGAGGACAATGCCTTTCTAAATTGCATTAGCCTGGAGATGATTAAATCAGTGGTGGAAAACAGCATATAAAAACAGTGAGATCACAAATTACAGCACATGCAGATTAATGTTAGCAGTGTTTTCTTATAACAAATTTAATGCATTGCAAGACAGGCTTGCTTTGTGAATTCAAGAGTTTTAGAAATCTAAAATGTGATCGACGGGTCAATAAAGTGTACAAATGTCATAGTTTGGGGCTTAACACTTTAACATATTAATATGAGGAAGAATGGTTCTCGTTGCAGTTTGCCTTCTGTAAAGCATCCAGACTATTGAACATGAGTAGTTTCCAAAGAGCACGGTAAATCTGGATAACCAAGGACTTTCCCCTGAAACACAGGTTTTCTCTTTACACTCAGTCTTTCTTTGGGCCTGAGTCTAGTTCTGTTCCTCCAAATTTCAGTCTATTCTCCTTGATCCTGGGCACTCCTCATCAATACTGGTGTAAGATTGTGGTACACTGTGGCTAGAGGATTATACATGATGAATGCCATCAAAAGTGATATTTTTTCAGGGATATTTAAATCCTTTCAAATTCTTCTGTTCTTTGTTAAGCACAGAGACCCCTTCCTGCCACTGCTTGACACTGATGCACCCCTACAGCTCAATCTGCTGCAATTTCAGTCTGATACTTCCCTGAAAATTGTACCTACTCAGTTGTTAGATTTTGAAGGAATTAGCCTCCCATGATACAATGCTGAAAACTATAAACACAAGGGAGCTCTAACAGTCAAGAGTAGGAGCTGTCTGCTGCCATCTATTGGTGAATTGGGGGAGATGGAAGAGCAGACAGTATTTGTGTGGGTGCTACCTGCTTGGTCATTCTGGCTAATGTCTATTTAAGTGTTAATAGTCATTCAAGCTTCAGGTATGGGGTTAATGAAATACTGTTGCCTTTTAGCTGTGGCAAAAGGGCAACAGAACTGTGCTTAATATGTCTCAAGTGAGGAATCATCATCACCTGAACTTGTATTGCATGGCTGAAGCATGTGCTGGACATGTGCGCAAGTGCATGCATGCAAAAGCAAAAATCTGTGTGCGACTGGATCCCCTCCACATAGTAATGGCAGCGATGAGTGAACTCTGGCCCCCCACACAGGACCTGTAGCTGTAGCAGAGTTAGGCAGTCCAGCATGAGACAATGATAAGATGATAACAAAGCATTTGTCCGTGAAATCCCAGTAGCACTTTCCCTGCCAGACCTGCCGGAGCACACCTCTGGAGCTTCTCTGACAAAACACCACAAAGGCGCATGGCAGGGGAAAGATGGGGAAGCATGGTATCAGAGAGACTTTTGCCCATTGGAGGCTCACAGGAATAGGTGGGCAACCAAGGCAAAGAACTATCATCCACGTTCCCACTGGGGCGAACGTTTTAATTACTAGTCATATAAACATGTGCTTGGCTGAGGTATTTTCTCCCTTAATGCAGTTTTCTGTGTCCCAACCTCAGTGCTTGTAAGAGGGGCAGTTTTGTCTGTTAAGGATACCCAGGTTCTTTGAGGTCGCAAGCCAGAACTGTTTAGAAATTTTAATTTAAATATGTAGGTGTTTGAACCCAGCCCTTTTACTACCAACAACTCCTGGCATTAATGGCTATCACCGGGTTTTTTATCAAGGTTCATTGCTGGCTGTTTGTTCTGGGAGACTCTACCTCTGCCCACTCGAGGTCTGACTCAGTCTTCGGGACACCCCAGAACAGGCGCTCCTCTTTTGCAAAGAGCTGATATCATATGGAAAGCATCAGCCCTGGATGTGCCTCCAAGAGACAGCCTCTGCTCTGATCTGTAATGTCCTATTCAATCCAGAAGATGGCATCAAATCCCTTTCCACTGGACTTTCTTAGGGCCATATGTTTCCATCAAAGTGAACAGCAGCTTAATGATCTGGTAAGTCTCCCTTCATTTTTCACAGACCACATTTAACAGCATCTTTTTTGAGATCTTTGAAAACAAAATTAACTGAAATAATCGGGACAGACTGGGAGGAGCTTGCTCCCTGGCTGCAAATCAAGGCTGAGTAGGCAGGAGCACAAAACAGTCATGTTACCATGTCAGATACGGTCCTGCCTTAGGGACACACTGCTCAGAGGAAGGACCCGGCCCCAGGAATGTGTCAGTGTCCCCTGCACACAAAGAACACCACATCCATCTGAGTGGATCTGGCCAGGATCCCAGCTGCTACGGAGCTTGATGACATGTCTCTGCATGCCATGGAGGACAAGGATGCTAAACCCAGCAAGCATGCAAAGGTAGAAGCTGTTTACTTTTCCCATACCCCTCTGCAGGCAAGAACTGGCCCAGTGTTTGCAGTTGCTGAATTGAGCCTGCTTCAGAGAATTTCTAACAGTTCTTTTCAATAACAACTACAGCAAACCAGAGCCACAGTCAGTACAGGACAAAATGAAGGCTAAATCACTTATCAGGAGGCTGAATAACCACTGATCTCAAAAGGATGTGAGGGAGCATAGCACCTCACAGAGACAGGCTTTTCTTTAGTCAGGTAACATTAGCCAGCTAACATTCATATTACCACTCAATTAAAAACAAAGTAATATTCCTTATGAAAAATCTGTTTAATGTAGCAGCTGTTTCTATCTGTTTTCTATGTTGTTGAAAGACAAGCTCTCTCTGCCTGTGAGTAACATTTCCTCTAATGCGGTCTCTGACTCGGAGCCCCCTGAAGGTCAGGGGGAAAGCTCCTTTCACCTTTAATATGCTTTGGACCAGGTCTAGAAAACTATATCTAGGGGCACGTCTATATGAGATGCATTAATCTAAGTTAATGTGCATTACGGGTGCCCATTTACATGTGCATGCCCTTAATGAGCATTAACTTAGGGTAATCATGACTAAATTTGGTACTTGCAAATGCAGGTATCAAATTTAGTCACAATTAGTTAATGCACATTAACACACATGTACACGTGACCTTAGCACTAACTTTAGTACCGGGTCTGCCTAGCTACTGCAGGGCCACAGGGGCACGCGGCAGGGCTGAATTGACTTGGGACTAACTGTAGTGCGAAGTGTACTAACTTTAGTCCCAAGTCACTGCACATGTTGACATCTGCCAAAAAACCAACCAAACAATGTGCATTAGCTTAATGCACATTAAATTTAGTCAGGCTTAAATGCATGTGTAGATGCACCCTAAGGGTCCAAAGCCTTTGCATCTTTTAAGTGCAATATCCCCACCACAGCAAGTCAGCAGAGGTAGAGCCTGGAACTCTGAACACCAAAAATGAACAAACCTCTGTGGCTTGCTGGGATTTTGGTATTGAGAGCCCTGCATTCCCTCCCCAACAAAGTGTCCCCCCAACCCCAACATTTATGGTGGCTCAAATGTGATTCCCATGGACTTTTAGATGCTTAAGACAAGCATCCCTTGATAGAAAGTGTGTATAGCATGTAATCCAGTCCACACAAAATATAAGACTGCTACTGTGAGTGGGTTAGTAGAGTTACTGTGTTAGCACAAGTGGTGGAGTTCTGTGCTGTGGAAGCTAAAGATGCCAGCTTCATATCCTCCACTGATAACCCAGGTTGTGAATCATTCTACAGGCTTTACTAGATGATGTGGAATGGCTGGACCCAGAATGACTAATGTGGGAGGGACTGACCTATGTAAAATCCTGATCAACAGAGGAAAGCTATAGACCATTCATGTAAACAGGCTTTCCCCATCCCGCTGCTTTGGATTCCTAGGACAATCTGTTGCTCAGCATATGGACCCAGATCCCTAGCCCTGCAATAAGCTCTGTGTGAGCATGTGGGTGTGCCTGTGCAGACATCATAGCTAGATCAAGTCTTTGTTCTGAGACAAACTGACAAAAGTGCGAGCAAGCTGCAGCCGATGTTTCTAGGTCTAAAAGCAGATAAGCTATTTTGTTACACAGTTCATATTGTGCTCTGGAGAGGTCACTGCAATCATCTGACAGCAAAGTGAAAACATCTGTTTCTGCTGAAGAGGTTTATTACCTTTCTTTCTGAAACATCTAGAAATAAACTGAATTATAAAGAATAACTAAAAAAGCAGTGGCTTGACTTTTGCAAGCCTGACTTGAGTGACAAGTGATAACATACAAGCAACAGCTAAATAAACAGGAAGGGAATTCAGCCTTTATCTATGTTAAAGGCCACAAAAAGCTGTCATACTATAGTGCCTGCAAAATCATTACATGGTGCACTGACATTTCATAAAAAACTACACTATTTATCTAAAAGCTTTCTTCTGTAGATCTCAAGGTGCTAAATAATGATGAGTGGACAGCATCACTGCTGTTTTACAGATGGAGAAACCAAAGCCTGCAGGTTAAGGGCCTGATTTCCAGACACACTGGGCACCCACCACTCCAAAGGAAGTCAGGAGGCAAACCTCTGAAAATCTGGCTGACAGCAAAGGACACCCATGAGGTGAGAACCTAGTTCTCTGCTCTGAGGCTCGGTTTCCCCCCTAAGCATCACTACAGCAGATAAATAATTTAGAAACACTTGGATACTAAGAGCTGATTTCTAAGAAGCTGTAGAAATCCCAAATTTATGCAGAGATTACTTTCTCAGATATAAAGTAAACTTGTTGCCTCAGGAAAGCAAGACAGTACACACTGAAAACCTAAAGAGAAGGAACTGAAAGATGTGGTTTCTATGGCTTGTGCCAAAAAAAATGACTAAAAGTAGCCAGTCTGCATGTTTGAAGTCGGGGATTATCTTAATAACATACTCTCTTTATTTCACCTTCTTTTATGAAAATAAAAAAATAACTGAAGCTGCTCAGGCATCTCACTGGCTTCCTTTCCCCAAATGCATGGATCAACACCAAGTGTTTGAGACAGAACAATAGCCAGAAGGTTTAGGTAAGCAGCCAGCTTTACATAAACCATAATCTTTCAATTTAGTCCAACACTTTAAAAAACGCTTGTTCGTTTAGGCCTGTTTCCTGGGTGCTCAGTTTCTGTTATTTTGGCAGTAACATAACTGGGAGTAGCAAGTGGGGCACCAACCCTAAGGGTTGACTATGTGGGAGCACATGAATCCCACCGGGGGTCTTTACCACAGCAGGGGGCAGCAGTGTGGTAGGACGAGAATGCAATGGAGCTCCCCCAGCATCAGCTACCGCAGGAGTAGCAGTAGCCAGCAGCTGCCTTCCCAAGCAAAGAGCCCGGGCTGGTAATGCTTCCCTCCTCCCTCTGAATGAGCTTCCTGTGCCTCTTTACTTTAGGGCTAGTTTTCACTCACAGCCCCATTGCTTTCAACCTGAACCAAATAGCAGACGTTTTGAAAATCAGCCCCAAGTTTGGTATTTGCTTCTAAATCCAAACTTCCTGCAACCAAAACATCTCCCTGATTTGCTGAAAAAGTATGAATAAGCTGCACTGCCTCATTCAAAGGGAAGTATGTTTTCAATTGACCTATACTTCCCTAGTGGCTGAAGTAGTATTTTAAGTTTAGCCATTTAAAAAAAGGAATTGACAGATATTATTAACTAAAGAGAATGGCTTTACACAGCACATAAAAACTATTTGTTAGACTGTTTCTCACACTCTCCTTTTCTACCCTCCATCTGTACATTTAGGCCTCAATTCTATAAAAACATACACATGTAATCACTTGAGGGCAGGACCCCATTTTTCAGCATGTCTGAAACAGTTCAGTGCTAATTAATAACATCTTTCTACACTTGCCATCTTCAGACGAGTGGTGGAGTCATGAACATGGATCTGAATACTCATCTGAAGTCACAAAATTTCTCATCCATGTCTGGTTTCCCTTGATAACTATTCTTTTCTGCCTCTCCCTCCTGTCATTTATCTACCAAACACTCTTACCTTGGACCTTCACGTCCTTGAAATTGTATCCTATTGAATGCTTTATGTACAAGCCTCAGTGTCTGATGAGTGTAGCAGGTGTGGGCTTGGAGCATATCAGCAGTGACCAAACTGATGACAAAATTCTCTGCTGGAATAACTCCAGTCTAGCAAACCAAACAACTCTGGCAGGGAGTTTGGCCTTAACTGTCTCTAGAAAACTGGACATCTGAAAGAAGCATGGCAGCCTCCAAAGGATATCAGGAAAATTTAGCTAGATAGCTTGCAAAGGAAAATGTACCCAGCTGTGGAAATGGAGTATGATGATGCCCTTGTCTCAGTTTATCCCCAGGAAACCACTTTCTTTTCATCCTAGATTAATTCAGCATTATGCATCATTACCTTCAGATTACTCAAGCAAAACCAGCACCAATAAACCATAATTAAATCCATTCTTTGGCTCAGACACATCAGACTGACTAAACCAATCAATTTGCATATAGATTACCTTGCTATTTGTCTGCTTTGAAGGATTCATTACAGTGATACAACCAGCTCCCAGACTAGTGAGTATACTCCCTCATAGATCAAATGCTAGCAGCATATTTAATAATATTCAAAGTTTCTATGAAATAAAATAGAAATGAACCAACAAAGTGACGAACGGGCCCTTCTTACTAATGGAGGAGGGCCTCTCTTTGACTTTGGAAGACTTTTAACTTAATGCCATGAAAGGAATGACAGTGGTTGTGGGATTGGGATGACATGACATTGAGACAACATGCCCACCTCAAAAGCACTCCTAGATACTTACTGAAGGAGGAAGAAAGGGGTCATAGGAGAGTCACCACTCTGTAGCAATGTGTGGTGTAAAGGTGCTAGCCTAAGTTGTGCAGAACACCCTCAACTTATTTGTTTTGTTACAGGTATGAGAGGTAATTTATTCTTGTGGAGGAGAGTCAGGAGGCAAAAGCTTTATCTTCATTTTGTCCCTCTGAGCAGACGTTACAGTCAGCAAGGTGGTTTGGAAAGCAGTTCCACTGAGAACCTTATTTTACTTTCTACCACCAGCTGCCAGGTGATAGGAAAAGAAAAACATTGGCTTTGTGTGGCTGCAGGTTGAGATGAAGAGTCCTTCTTACAGAGCTGGCTGTTCACCTCGTTTCTTTTGTTTGTACAGGAAATCAGGACAGTTTTCTTGGACCATAATATTAGCATTCTCTAGCCACAACTAGGTGGCTAAAGGTGTTCAGGGTTTTTTGGTTGAATAAGGTCTCCCTTTTTATATAAAATTAAATGAGCCAGTAGTCAGATATGAGGATGCAACACATCCGATTTTTCTAAAGGGAAAAGATCTGTTTGCACACGTTAAGGGAAAGGGTGGAGCACTTTCACTGTGTTGAGTATAGTTCACTAAGTAGATAGGAAACATCTGCATCTTACAGGGGCAGCCCCCAAAAGGGGCTTGTGTTCTTTTGAGGCTCTGATTTTTAATAGGTTAAGTATATATTTGTTATGTACAAAATAAAGGGCGGTCTGATGGGATTCCTGGCTCAGGTACCAAAAGCCTGTTCCAGCAGTTCAGCTTCCTCTTACAGAAGGCTATAGCCTAGCACAGACCAAATGCATAAGGAAAAATAATCTTAAGTTTTAGAGTTCCCCAAATGCCTAAGGATGCTTTCTCTGCTACTAAGGGTATGCCAGAACCCACTCCCCAGCCTGCACTTTCTTAGGGATCCAAAAAGATACCAGTTTCAGTTTATGGCTCGGGGATTAGATAGGGGCATTTCAATATAATTTTAGCTTTCTGGTAGATGCTGATTATCCACCTGTGCTCCTCTCAGCAAGTCTCAGCTGGGTTTGTCTCTTGTCTAACAGCAGCTGGCATTAGGAAGCAGCTGTCTGTCCTACAGCCTCAGCCCCTCCCAAATTATCCTGAAAGCAGTCTCCTGAATGTGCTAAGCACAGTAATGGACCACAGAAGCCCTTGAGAAATCTCAGTCATGCAACCTTTTCCTCCACTATCACTAGAGGCATCTTGATGGTTCACAAAAGGAGAGGAAAAACACCAACTTGGGTGGATTCTTCTTTGATCTGGGCTGCAGCATATCTAAAACCAGTAAGTGGAAGGAATGATAGGTAAGCTGCATTTACAGTGCATCATGATTCTTTCAGAACATGGTTTTGCAGAGACAAGAGGTTAATCTGAAAGGACTTTAGGTTATGTCTACATTGCAATACCAAAATGTGACAGAAGCATGTGCCTCCGCTGACTTAAACAACCTGGTCTGGGAACTGATAACAATGCAGCTGCCAGTATCACAGGGTTCCAGCTGCACAACGTACCCAAAACCCTGGGTAAATCTTTGGGTGGTAACCCAAGCTGAGACTCATGCCGCCACCGCTGTGTTCTGATTGATACCTGAACGAGTTGGTTTACACTTCACTTGGGTTTATCCACACACAGCAAAATTGAACCTCTGTTGTTTCCTGCACCTCTGCTGTTTACCGTGGGCTACTCTGCTAACTAACTACAAAGAACCATTTCCAGACTGGGGAGTGCAGAAACAAAACTAGGGCTCTATTGTGGGGATACCAAGACTATGGTTCCAATTGCCCAAGTTAATGGTGTAGTTATGACATGCCCTGACAGGTTAATGCTAGTGTCTTGTAACTACTGCATCTGTTCCTTTCTGATAATTTATCCTAGGGACTTTATTCTCAAAGCATGGCAGGATGAGAGAGATCTCATGCTGAGATTAACTGATGACCCTTAAGGCTAGTTAGTTCTTCTCTGGCAACTCGGTTCACATTTTCTTCAGCAGGAGAATCTGCCTACGAAGCTTTCACAAGGAAACAAAAGACAGGCTGCTCACTAGTATACATGTTCCAAGTGTCCCCAGCTCCATGCCTTCAAATACTAGGAGCATCTACACAATCATAAAATAACACTGCTTTATTTCTTTTCCCCTCAGTCCCCAGAGACCAGGAACTACTACATCCTCACCCAAACTAGCTGAAGGTCAAACAGGTCTTTTTTTTTTTTTTATGAAAGATGTGTGTAATTTTTTAAAAGAATAATTATTCCAGGCTGTTATATAGACTTACCTTAATTGGTTAGGATTCTGAAATAAACTAAAGAAATCATATCATACCTTTTTAACAAAAAAAAAAAAAAATGAAGTAACTTTGCCTAAGGTGTCTTTGGAAAACTGAATTATTTGAACTGTTGAACAGTATTAATCGTAAATCTGCTTACAGAAAGTCAGTCTGACTCCCTGATTCCTATAAGTTGAATCTATTTGGTCACAAGCAAACTAAACAGGCAAACATTTGAAATGAGACAGATTTTTCTTTTTGTATGAGTCCAGTAAATGCAGTTATTACCAGAAAAAAGGCAACAGAAATATTTGCTCCTTCCTATTCTTTGGATTTCTATATTATGCTTACACACAGTTCTTGTTAGTCTCACAGACACAGTAAATATAGCTGTAGAAGACGAATCCATATCTTTTTTCTCACATACAACTATGTCACTAGATACAGTCCAATTCTGGAATCTCCATTCCTGATCACTAGGAGCCCATGTCCAGTTAAGGCAAGTTAACATTTTAGACTACAACATTCTAGACCTCACAGCTCTCTGTCCCTTCACCATAGGCTCAAATCCACCCCTTGAGCTGTGTCCAGACAAGTGTGGCCATGTGGTATGTGGCGCCGCAGGCACATGTGGCACCACATAAAGCAGATTCAGGTGTTCTCTGTGCTGCAAGGGGGGGGGGTGGAGGGGGACTGATCCCTGGACATTCAGGGGTCAAAAATACACATGGTGGGAAAAAAAAGCAGAGTAGTGCACAAGGCGGCCGTGCACGCCACTCAAAACCAGAGCCAGGCCATCTAGAGCTGCGTTCTAGCTGCCAGCCAGGCTCCAAATAGTGGCCCATTGGAACACCCACCCCTGGCTCCCAGATAAGGCTGTTGGGGCCAGCCCAGTGCTGGTCCCAGCCTCCCTTACCCCACCTGGGGTAATTTGCTACATGCCAGAGGGTGTGTGACAGTTGTTCCCCTAGCACTGGGCCAAGGTGCACTGCTGCTAGTTGTCCCCAGGGAGCCAAATGCCTAGGCTTGTGTGGATGTGGCCTTGGAGTACTGGGGGCATTTCCTGCAGGAGGGAAATAGGCAGTATTGGATCCTAATGCTCCCCATCTGAAAAGTTCCTGATGGGACATAGTATTTACTCCAGTGCCTGGTGTTTAGCTAACAAATGCATGAGCCAGGTGCACCAGATTTTTCTCCCCTAGCCACAAGACTTAAAGCATGTTTGTGAAAGTGTGCCATCTCTTAGTACTTTCTCCAGGATGCTGAACATCAGATAAAGGGACCCAGTTCAACAAGTTAATGGGACTACTTATATTTGAAGCCAAGTGCATTGCAAAGGCACCTTGCTGAAAAATGTCAAAGCTAACAAGAGTTGAGAGCATGCGGTACCATGTCTCTTGCAAGATCAGGCACAGAATCATGAGACTGAACATGATGATAAATGAAAGCAGCTAGAACACACGTTTACAAAATAGATTTTTCATGTAAATACCTTTAAGACAAAGCAGTGGTCCGTAGGAGCCTTGTATTTCACTCTGTACTGAGTACCATAGTAAATGTTAACATTCTCAAACTGTATAAAGCAGGCCAAATCCCGAGATGTCTAAAAAGGAAAAACCAAACATACTGTTGTGAGGAATTAAAGGGTTAAAACTTGGATGCCAGGCATACTTACAGACCTGTTTTCAAACTGTTTTGATACTGCTGTTTGTTTCAAGTGTGGACTTTATCGATGCATGACATTTTTAAACCTAAGCATGCTTATATTTCAGTGAACTTTATAACGAGCAGGAAAAGTGCATTGTGCTGTATGAAAATATTTCACTAGAATTTCCAGTTTTTCATGTTTTACTATCATCTCTGGTTTTTGTTGCAAGATCAGTAACAGTGCTACTAACTAAGGGAAACTGAACAGAGTGGTTGTCTAGTAGGGAATATTTTTAATTTAGTAATACAGCTGTAGCCCTCCCAAGCCTGCTCTTGTAATTCTAAGCTGGGAAATAGATTTGGGGATCTCCTTAACTTTATTTCTAAGGAACCGCTTTCCTGAGAGATGCATAGAAAATGTGTGCAGATGTATACACACTAGTAAACAAACACTGATCTCATCTGCTCCTGCTTCAAATTGTCTCCAAGGCAGATATTTTTTTTCTTCTTTCCACTCCCACCTGTCTACCTACAACATGGTTTACCTGTTATTTTTTCTTAATGTGTTGCTGTAATGACAATGTATCTGTTGCGGGCATGTTTTTTCTGTGCTAAAGTGTTCTGGGTACAGCATATAACCACTTTGCACTCTTTATATATATACACATCCAAAGATAGTCCAATTCTCAGCTTTTTCTTTTTAAATGCACTACCAGTGGTAGGCAACCCCTGGCATGGGTGCCAGAGTGTGGCACATGAAGACATTTTGCTTGGCACATGCACCTTGGGGAGGATGGTGGGGAAGGGGCTGGGTCTGCAATGCCACAACAAGGATTGGGCCCCTTACAGCTCCCCCGCCATCCACCCTGGCACTCCAACATCTTACAAGTTGGGGTTGCGGGTGTTTTTGGCACTCTGCCCAAAAATGTTGCTGACCCCTACATTAATATTTTAGTGTCTAATTAGTGTACTAATATTATCATGTTTGTTTGTTGTTTTGATCATTAAGAGACTTATTGGGTCCAATTTATTCCTAGGATTTGTGAAACATTGCCATTAAGTAGTGACTTCAGCAAAATGCCTGAGAAGGGGCTAACAGGAAATCCTAAGTATAGACTGTTCCCCATCCTATCACTCTACTGAAGCTGATGGAAGCTTAATTGATTTCAGTGGAGCTAGGATTTAATGTGGAGATTTCAACACTGCAAGACACTGAATCCATTAAAATCAATGAAATTACAAGGGAGTTTTTGTTTTCCTTTTAGGAACCAATTCATGGCAACTAAGAACAACTGAGATGCAATTATTTAAAGGAAGTTGTTTGCTGAGGGAATTATAATGTAACAGAACCACAAGTCATTTATTGCAAGTATTTTTGCAATGCCATGAATGTTATTTCTATTGGATGATCAGAAAGGAAACAAGACCCCAGTCATTTCACTGAAAGGAAAATGTTTTGTTTTGAATAGGTACTGTGTTTGTGTGTGTGTATGAAATTCTGGTGCTGCTGTTTTCTTGAACTCTCTGTGAATACTGCTTTTCACGTGATGAGGAATGGGACAGAAGTAGAGTAACTTTGAAGGGAAAGGTCTGGTAAGGAAATCGTGATGCAATTAGGCTCAAGAACTTTTTTTCAAGTGTTAGTGCCCAATCTACATGCAAAAAACCCAGCTGGGTCATGAAGCGCTACAGGGATTTGGGAGCGGGGCACAGGTGGTGTTCTCATTGATCCTCCCAGTCTTGGGCTATGGGCTGAGGAGGGAGACGAGGATCCATGTAGTTAGCCAAAGACTGTGGCGCCAGTGTCATCGGGAAGGCTTTGGCTTCCATAACCACAGCCCGCTCTTTGGTGAGAGAGGCAGTGAGCTACTGGGAAGGGATGGTCTCCACCTCTCTCCCCTGGGGAGGAGGCTCTTCTCAGGTCTGGCTGACCTGCTCCACCAGGCTTTAAACTAAGCCCACTGGGGAACAAGGGGGACTACCACCAGCAGTGGCCCACTGAGCAACCCTTGCAAAGCCAGCACGCCAAGGCACTGAAGGGAGCCCACCCCTGCCCCAGCCCTGGTACAATCTGTGGGCAAGGCAAGGGCCCCCAAGGGGACACTTGCCTGCCTGTACACAAATGCCAGAAGCTTGGGGAATAAGCAGGAGGAGCTTATCCTCCTGCTCAATGCAAATAATTATGATGTCATAGGGATAACTGAGACCTGGTGGGACTCCACCCATGACTGCACCTCAGGTATAGATGGCTATACCCTGTACAGAAGGGATCGTGTAGATAAAAGGGGTGGGGGTGCAGCTCTCTATGTTAAAGAAAGCTACATGTCCCTGCAAGCTGATGTTGGCGACCAAGGTGGATGGCTGGAGACCCTCTGGGTTAAAATCCGTGGGGAACACGGCACAGGGGACATAACAGTGGGAGTCTACTACAGACCTCCTACCCAAAGTCCAGAGCTTGACCAAGAGTTCACCTGGGAACTGGCTGAGGCCGCTTGCTCCAGGATCACGGTTGTCATGGGTGACTTAAATTACCTGGACATCTCATGGGAGGATCACTCAGCAAAATCCGAGCGTTCGCAAAGCTTCCTCTTGTGCATGGATGACCTCTACCTGACTCAAGAAGTCTATGGGCCAATGAGACGTAAAGCACTGCTTGACCTGGTACTGGCAACTGGGGATGACCTAGTCAATAACCTAACAATTGAAGGGAAGCTGGGTGACAGCGACCATGAGCTGATCACCTTCACCATCCGCCATAAAGCTGGAAAGTCAGTCAGCAACATGGAAGTCCTTGATTTCAGGAAAGCCAACTTTGACAA
>NW_017728886.1:28925563-28932385 GCF_001723895.1 Crocodylus porosus
GGCTGGACTCGATGATCTTCAGAGGTCCCTTCCAGCCTGAATGTCTACGAAATCTATGAAAACCAGCACATGCACAATTTCTTGCGTGGATATTTACATTTTCATGGGTCTAGTTATATATTTGAATGACCAAGATGTGTTTTTTTTTTAAAACCTAGTTCAAGTAATGCCTAATTACTGTGATTTGCATTTTACTTTAAAAGAGTAAGAACAATTTCACAATCCAGCTACCTTGGAGGGAGGGCATTTAACTTACTTGGGATGGGACTGAAGTAAAGCCTCTGACAACTGGGGTTCAGATATTTGCTTAGAGTGCTAGACGGGTAGGAGAGGAGTTGAGGAATGGAAAGCCCCTTGACCACTGTTATGCAGCCACTCTGTAAATTGCTGTACAAGCAGGGCAGTTATCTAAGTGCATCTCTTTTGTGTTTTGCCCAGGGTTGGATCCCACTCTGCTTCTGAATCTGGGTCACCTGAGCAGTAGCACTTTGGGAGCATTGGAACAATTAAGTTCTGTTAACTCTGTGTGTTTCATTAGCTATGGTTACAATGAGGTTCTGTCATATGTAAAAGCTTCCTCATCCAGAATAAAAGCGAAGCCATAACAAAGCTGTAAGTGGCAGCTTCTCTCCAGAATAGAAAACTGACATCTGCTCCCAATACCAAAAGCTAGTACCAAGACGTTCACTGTAGAAATGAGAGGCAATAAGCTGCAGTACATTTTGGTCTTCTTACTTTATCTGCTGCTGGCTACTAATGCAGACTCTTTAAATCCTCAGTAACAGTAAATGTCAGTATATTAGATTTTGCAACCTGAATGCCTCTACCTCACCTCTTTCTCTAGAGAGGGCATTCTTAAAAAAGCTGAAACAGTAGAGCATTTTCTCTAGGTAAAGATCACCTCAGGATAAATGTATGGTATACAACAACGCAAGATTGTGGAGTACTTCCATGTACCAGTTATTGGTGTGACAAGTTGATTACAAACACAGACTTAAAAAGACAGACTACAGATTTCAACTGAGTCTCATTATAAACAACGACAGATTTACTTTTTCTGCATTTTGTTACAAAGAATGAGACTGCTAACATTTAAAATTCTCTCTCAGAGAACCATATATATACCAATGGCATTATTTACAGTGAAATGCCAACTGAAGGGTGTTGTGATTTATTCCCCCGCTCCACCATTTACTTCAAGAGGTATAGAATTTCATCCAATGCTTTTATCTAACTGTAGGAATGAAAATGGGGGAAACGCCACAGGATTTCAGTGGCCATATCCTAATATTTGCACAAGTGTTGCAGTCAAAGAGAAAACTCTCTCAGATGCACCAAAAACTGCTCTTAAAATGTGACCTCGAGAGTTCTTCACTTTCACTTCTTTGAATTGCTTTATTGCTAAAATGATTCCTGTGATTTCCTGACCTTGGTTTTTCCTTTGGGGACGTAATAGATTCCAGAAGCCCGCAGAAGAAAATAACGCCTCTTCCAGGACTTTTTTCCATCTTCTTTTAAATAAAGGGCTGCTTCGAGTTCTGGCACAATGACAGATGTCCCGCAGAAGCTTTCCTGTGCAGCGAGAATTAGATTACACAAAATAAATGGAGTCAATCACCCATATTAATAAATAGCGGCAACGTGTTCACTTAAAGGCACTTTCTCTGGAGGCAAGAGTATAAAGATGGGAAGGCCAGTTTCCAAAGCTGGACATTTGGACATGCAACCAAGCATTTTCTAGAGTGCTTAAAAGGTCTTGGGCATCCAATTTAGATGTTCACACTAGAAAAAGGGCCCATAAAAGCCCTGTTCCCTCCACTTAAGCCCCAGAATATGTTTGTAAGGGCTAAATAGTGGATCACCTTTTGTAGAGTGATACATTTCTTTTTTGGGTCGCCCCAGCCAAGTCCAGTGACCAGAAACAGAACTTACTATAAGAGTGAATGTGAGGGGTAGGCAATAATTTAATCAAGATTTTAACCAAAGCAAACATGTCCAGAGAGGACCACTGTTAGCACTGTTAAACATTGTGGTTTTACAACTGCTAATGCAACTAACGGCGGTGCAGGGAAATATTTAATGTCATAAAAACTGCCCCTAAGAGACACTAAGAACCCTAAAATAAAAAACAAAGATTCAGATACATTTCTATTAACAATTATTCTTAAAATTTGCACTAGCATTCACAACAGTGTTTGTGAATGTATTCCATTGTCTTAAAGGAGCTCCTATTACATCATCTTTAATGTCAAAATACTTTCATTTTAATTTTTACATTTAAAAGGTACTACAACCAGACTTCTTTGCTAGTATTAGGTGCCTTCATGATGATGTACTAATTTTGAAGCAAGATTTCCCAGGCATTCTATTATTGGTTATGCTCCTCCTGTACATGTATCAAAATTAAAATGCTTGCCCAGAAGAAATACAAGGTTTTATTCATTCCCTTAATACTGCAATAATTATTAATTTGCTGGAATACCGTCTTTCCGGATAGATTGCTATACTGGAGTTTTAGCAGCAAAGGCCAAAAAAGACAAAACAGGCTTTCTAAAAACAAATACAGAGGTTATTTGTTAGTTGCAGAGCTAGCTCAGATAATAACTGGGCATAGACAAGACTCAGCGGAGAAGCTACATATCTACTTCTAATTAGAAAGAATAGAAGATAATGGTTTTACTATTAATCAATTTTACTAGTAATAAAAGGGCAAGATGATTCTCCAGGCTGGCTCAAGAGCATTGTAGAGTATTGGTTTTGCCCAGCAGGCAGATTTGTGAGAAAGCAAATGCTTATTATGATCTGCCTGGATCTAGCTAGATCCATTTATTCCTCACTGATCTTGAGTGGTGGAGTCCCTTAAATATTTAATTACAAGTTACTTGTAGATTGTGTTTAAACCAAGGAGAAGTGACATTGACTTGGTCCATGTGTGATATTGTAAACAAATCCAAACTTGCACACTTGCGAACAGGATGATAATATTGGTAGAATCTGGACATAGGCTGATAACTTCAGAGCTAAGATGAATTTTGATGGCAAGTACCTTTTTAGAAGTCTCTGAGAAAAGTAAGTTTATGCTAAGGCACTAGTCCTACAAATAGTGAAGCACACTCCTAACCTGTATGACTGCAGATAGTTCCATGCCTTTTCCATTACAGTGAAGCTCAGACTACACATATACACTTACAGGATTTCAGGCTAACAGAAAAAATGGAATAATTTGGCTCTTCTCAAAACACTGCGTGAAAACCACGTTCACCATGCTGAGCAGCAGGGTGTTTTACATGGCTTAAAAACAAAGCTGATAATATAACGACTCTCATCGTAGAACTTCCTGTTGTTACTCGTTTGCACATAAAAGCTACATGCTGCTATTCTAAAGCAGAAGTGGTTGGTGGCAGTCTGCTTCATCAACACTTGCACCACCAAGTTGGCTTACCTCCAGCAAAGCCTCTTTGTTTTTCTCATTCATTTCTTTGCTTTCATTTTTCCCCTTGTTTGCCAGGTAGAAATTCTGATTACAAAAACAAAATAAGTTGATGTTGAATATAAATTAACAGTTTGCTACAAACACATGCAGTAAAGTTGTTCAGCTTTTCTGAACTCTGCAACCAAGCTAGCAGATATGAGAAGCAAGTGTCCAAGGATTGTTCTCAAAAACTTATTACAGGTGGTCTTTACTGTAGCCGTCTTACCCTAGGGTTCACTCTCCATTTTCCCAGTGTAAAATTCATGTGGCCCACATGGTTAAAACTTTCCATTACCAATTAATTTAAAAACTGAGTGAGGGGAGGGAGGAACAGAAGCTGCATATATTAATGTACACAATCCCCTATTAACTTTGGGATGAGTATGTGCTGGAAAACTGGAACTTCCATGCAGATTGGTCCCAGAAATCAGAAAAGACCCAAAGGTAGCCTGGATCTGAAACGAAACAAGAAATTTGCCAGCAACAGGAGGAACATGCAGTGGTTAGACTCTCCATCTGCACATGCAATCTCAGAGATTACTTTCCCACCTGCAACACCAGCAGCAAGCAGTTTATCAGAAGAGGAACCCGATTTGCCAATGTAACCACAGCTCCTTTTTCAAGTGGCATTTTGTACAGTAGAAGCGCAAGGCTCATGACACTGTTTTTCAGTGGAGCTTTAGAAATAATTTTTTAAATAAAGATCATTTTAAAATGCACAATATGCCAAATGGGCAAGCCTGGTGCCTGTTGCATTTTCACGATCCTATAGAGACACAAGTATAGCAAAACCACTCCAACTTTAAATGCAACAGGATCATGGAGATGTAACACTCCCAGCAGCAGCAGCAGCAGCAGCAGCAGCAGCAGCAGCAGCTCTCCATCCCATTTTTAAAGTGGCTAAAATGTCCATTAGTGATGCCCACCAAGTCTATTGACAGCCTAAAACAGTGGTTTGGAAAGGACTAAGTAGCCACTTCATCTCAATGCAGTTGATATCCTGAAACCTACTACTCTGAACCCTGCTGACACGTTCTCTCGTGGCTCTCCTGGCCTGATGCTACACAGAAGTTGGTGCACTTGAGGCGGGTGGAATTTTCCAACGTGCATAAAGAATTTAGCAACACAAACCCTGGTAGGACTTTGCTCAGCTGCTTGGGCTCTGAGATGAACTCTCTTCCACATCAAGATAGCATATGGGCAGGCTGAAATCACCTGGTCTTGCCTCAAATGGAGCAGTGGCAGAACCCCACTAACCCAGTAAAAGACGTTAGTTGGAGTGGTCCTTATCAATGCTGCATCACCAAGAATTGGTTCATAAAGTGACAGATGGGTGTGGACTATCTTGATCTGGCCATGACAGCCACCAAGGCAGACTGATGATATCCTTAAGAAAAGAAAGGTTCTCAGTTTATGAGTGGCTTGTGTTTGAGCATCTGGCATTTATTTAGGAGGGAAAAAAAAGGACCACCCTATGTTGACACAGTCCATGGTAAAGCAAGAACTTTAATAGAGACAGCCTGGCTGGATCACTAACAAGGCTGCTTTTTATCAGTGAAGCAGGATTTTGTCATTTAAATCTAAGTCATACAAGCCTGTTGTTTCATTTTTCACTTGTCAGAATTCATTTAATGTATTATTGTTTATTTCCTGTTTTTTCCTATCTCCCTGAAATCTGACAGGACATGGCAGGTATTATCCTTCAGTAACTTAGGCCTCAGGAAGGAGACCACATACTGTACTGACTTTATCATTGTGTGGTCTTGTCCTGTTGATCAGAACAGCATTCCTTGTGTACCAGGCAACCACATATGTCCACAAGTTCACTAAGTCACAGGTCAACTTAAAAGGTACTGTTTCCTTTCTGAAGAAGTGTCAGGCCTAGGGATGTTGGGCCATTACTGTGAAGACAAGCTACAAAGGCTGGAGACCTGCATACACACACGTTCCAAGCATGAATATTTCTTTATGTCCAAAGGAAGACGTGTCTGTTTGTGGTAGGGAATTGAGGTTACTTGCCAGATGGGTTGATTCTCTTGGGATGATAACAAGAATGGAAAGTTAAAAGTAGTACAGTATTCAAACAAACCAAACTGGCAGCACTGGAATTTCCAGCGGCTTATTTTTCTTTTTTTTTTAAAGGATTTTATTTTTGTTTCACCTTGTCTGTAACTATTGGGACTGAATCCTCTGCTGTGCTCATGTAGAACCCAGGAAGGAGGTTTATCAGCTGCATCTCCCATTCTGTTTTGCTAGGCTCCAAAACAGCTCACCTCTAAAGGACGTTATGTGAGCAGAGAACTGGGATGCCATGTCTCCTTCTCATGCCAGGCTGTGCTGCAGCAGAACTAGCAAAGGATGCAACTTGCCTCACACCATGTAGAAGTAATTCTCAAAGGGGTTCTCCAGTCAGTTTAGCTTCATTTTGTGCTTTGTATTTGTGATTTTCAAAGTTGCATGGGCTGTGTAGACACCTTCCCATGCTTTCAAGGTTTCCCCTGAGGGCGCTGGAGGAGAAACTGTGTAACCGATTACTTTCTCTTGTGTATAAGTACCACTGGCTTAAGTTATTGTAGAAAATGAAGACAGTGCTGTGGAAACAAACTGAACTTTAAACATGGCAGAAACAACCAGGTGTCATGCTGTAAATTCCTAAAGTCAGTGTTGACATCGGTTGACATTTGCTTAAAAAAAAAAAATCACAATAAATGCTTTTAATTTCTTTCACCCACAATGGGAATCCAGCAGCCCCTTGTCAATTCACAGTAACAAACAGGTGCTTGTAGTGCAATTTTTTCCTCATTGGAATATATAGTTTCACCAAGATATATATTAAAGGTCTATTACAGCTCCAAAGTGAAGCTCTCAAATCAGTAAATGGCAGGGCAGAGGTTATTAGAGTGACTTCAGTTTGTGTTTGGTATGTATGTGCATACCATTTTTTTCATTACATGATTATAAAGTATTCTTCCACAAGACCCCAGCATCCATCACGGCACAAGACAGACACTGTGCAGTAAATGATGCAGCCGCTCCTTACTGATCTTTATATTCTTTGTTCAATGAATAGACGTATCCCTCATTAACTATCCATCATCCAGACTGTGAACTGAACGATGCAAAGATTCTACGGATCACTGCCTCATTTGCTACATGCTGCCTATTCAGACTGCTGAAGGCAGCAAGGCTCCTGCAGAAAAAGAAGAGAATACGGCCATAATTCCAGGTTGCATTGTAAGACACATACACAAAGGGGCAGAGTTCAGTTTTGCAGGCAATGTTCATTTTGGTTTTGTTTTCCTCCTTAACATTCAGGTGCTTCTTTCTGCACCTTCTATGGGGGGGGGGGG
>NW_017728886.1:28932974-28943376 GCF_001723895.1 Crocodylus porosus
CCAAGGCAGGGGGTCGGACTAGATGATCTTCCTAGGTCCCTTCCGACTCTAGCTACTATGAAACTATGAAACTATGGCAAAAATCATAAGTAGTTAAAAACAAAAAACCCTGTTAAAATGGAACATTTTAGGAGAGTTAAGGAAAATTTAAACTGTAGACAAAACTGAATTAAAACAGAAGAATGCTGAGCAAAGCTCTGTTTGTCAGCAGCTATGTCCAGTAGCCATCTTGACTATATACTGAAGAACGCCCTGCACTACAGCTAGTACTCTTTCCCACCCCTATATCAACATGTGTCTGCCTGATCTCTGCCACTTAAAAAATCACAACTGTAAATATGGAGGAGGAAGATGCAAAGCAGCTCAGGAAACTGAGCTATAACAAAATTCATACCGTGAGACAGAGGCACCACGCTTCCTCTTCCACTTAAGAGGAAGAAAAATTGCTTTGCTATGTTCAGTGAACATGATAATAGAGGGCTAAGTGTAAGAGATTCATTAACGTATGATCTGATAACAGTAACTAAGATTTACAAAAAATAGAGAATGCTTCAAAAGAAAAAAAAAACTCAGAAAAACCTCCTCTAGTCTATTTTCAATTTCTTTGCACATTTGTCAGCACTGTGCTTACAGTCAGTTTCACGCCTTTCCCTGTATTGTTTGTATGCATCTTTCACAGTTGGAGAGGAGTGAAAAACAATTATTTAAAAAAAATGTGATCGCAAAGCTATAACTGTTAGCAGAGAGTATTAGATGAAACTATTATAAAAGTTAGCTAACAGATTGGATTTTAAATTTAGGCTCCTGGCACACCTTACATTTATTTAAGAAGAACTAAACTAGTTAATGTTGTCTTAAGTAGTAGTCTGGTCACGTGTTCATGCAGTTAATGATGCAATAAAACACATAATAAAACACAACATTATTCCACAAAATATGTATAATATTTTGTGGCTGGTACCCATTACACCTAAAATTGAACATGTGGCCAGGCATCAGCTGATGGGCTCCCAGCTTTGGGAACACATAGGAACCCATGACTTGGGGTTACCATACGTCCAGGTTTTCCTAGTCATGTCTTCTTTTTGGGTCCTCCCATTTTGGTCTGAGTGGTTTTTAGCATATGTCCAGGATTTTGCTCTGCCTCTACCCCGGCAAGGAGCTGATTGATGCTGGGGGCAGCAGGAGAAGGTGACTGGAGGCAGGGCATCGCATGCTCTGTGTGCGGGCCTAGCAGCTGCAGGAAGTTCTCTGTATGTGTGTGTGTGTATGTGCGTGCACACATGTGCATGCCTGCTGGTACTGGGGCTGTATTGGGGTGGGGGTGGGGAGGACGGCAGGAGGTTGTGGGTTGGGAGTGAGGGACACTGGCAGGGCTGGGTGGGGACAGGGGGCTGCAGGTCAGGAGTGAGAGGTATTACCAGGGACGGGGGCTGCAGGTTGGGAGTGAGGGACACCAGCATGGTCTGGGGGGCAGGGTACTGTGGGTCAAGAGTGAGAGGTAGTAGCAGGGATGGTGGGGGGAGCTGTGGCTTGGGAGTGAGGGGCAGGGGCAGGACATGGGCATATCCCTGCCCCCCTACAATCATATAGCCCTTCCCCTCCTCAGTGTCCTCTCTTTTGAAGCTGAAAAATATGGTAACCCTACTTTGACCCCAAAGTGCTCCTGAGTCTGAGAGCCCTGATCAGCTGACTGGTTTGCTTCTTGCCAGTTTAAGGGGAGCCCGAGATCATGATCCCAGACTTCCCTGAACTGGCAATATGGTATAATTGGGATCTGATCCCCCATCCCAGAGTTGTGCTTCCTGTCGTGTTCATGTAGCATGGCAGGAACCATGATCGTTGGGACTGTGGATCAAATTCCATTGAGGCCTTTAACTGAACATCAGCCAAGGGTCTTAGTTTCTCTTACCTAAATTTTATTGCCTACTCTAATCCAACACTACTTATTACAAAATAAAGAGTCAAACAGAATTTTTCATAGCGGTTCTACAAAATTAAATGTTTGGAATTTTAATTTTAACAAGAGTTTTTGTATTCTTCTGCTTGCTTAGACCCTCAAACATCAGAACTTGGATAGAAACAGAAGTCTTTATATTCATGATAGAGGCATTCAGTTGTGAGGCTCATAGCTGTAGCTTTTCCTCCTGATTTACCAATGGCAGAATTAAAACAGAGCAGCCCCTATCTGAAATTTCACCAATTTTATGCAAATACTGCTAAATAATTTTTACTAAAGATATAAAGAAAATGTTCATGATGTGACCCTCAAGGCTTTAATTTCTCTCATTTGTGCCAAAAAAATGCAAGTCAGGAAACCAAAATCTGTGCAAGAACCAAAATTAGAGCATTTTAAAAACAACAGAAAAAACATTTGGGTTCAGGAGTTCAGATTCAGCTGTTCCTGGGGAATGAACTAACCCAAATGAAACAAAGCATTTCCTTTTTTTAATTTCTTATTACAATCTTCCTCAAGTTGTAACAGTTTTCCAAGCTCTTTGAATATAAGTGTCAAGAAACAAATCACCTTTCTTTTTCAAAAGGTCACCACAACTTCACTGCATCAATGCAATCACTGCATTAAAGTGTTGCGAAGGTTTTCTTCTATGTGTGTATGCATACCAATATGTATTAGTCTTCCACTCTTTAGTCACAGACTTGTTACCTTCTAGTCACTGCTGCAGATCCATGGAACAGACTCTTAATGCAATTTCTTTGGCACAGTAAATTATATCACAAAGGTTGTGATGATATACATGTCTTCATGCAAAACAAGACATTTTTGCATTCTGAAGATGAAAGTACTCCTTTGCAAGTGTTTTTTAAATATATATAAATTAGAGAGGACTTGTCTGGTGCGACTTACTGGCTTTTGAACATGGCTACAAAGATTAGTGGGACAGTACATGCTTGGCAAATGTATAAAGGTCAGTCCCTCCCCCCACCCCCATCTGTAATCCCAATTGATCTTGAGAGTTCTAGAGGCATGTTTCACAAATGATTGTAGGAGGTGGTTTACGAACACATGAAATATGTCATATCCTCTGGGAACCAGCCACTACAAGGAGATAAGGGTCTATTGCTAGTACTAGCTAACAGAGCTTCTCCTTTGTTTAAGTGGTAGAGATCTATGCTGTGATCCAGATAACATTTGAACCAAAGATTGTTGTACATCTGCAGCAAGCATATTTAGAACTACAGTTTGGGAAAGTGGGCCATTATCTAGTAGTCACAAGTACACCTTAATACCGGAGATTACATAAGTGCTAGTTTGCCTGATAATATATGTTGCAAAAAGGACCATCATGCCACCTTGACGAAACCAGTTTCTATAGATACCATTAACTCCACAGTTGATCCACAGATACTGATCCCCTGCTGAAGTGTGAAAACTGCAGGTGTCCTGCACATTTTGGGATCAAACTTAAAATAGATATCTGTCCTGAAAGAGTATTAAGACAGAATTATTGATTGCCCTGCTTTTGTCTCACACTCTGTTTATTTCTAAAGACCTTTGCTACGCTCTCTGCATTCTGGCAGCTGTTCCTGCTGCTGCCACTGTGCAGATTCCCCAGGGACCACTATGCTGACACTCTTAAGTGGTGCACAGGGCTAATGCCCTGCTTGCACATCCCCTAGTGATGGTATTGGGAAATGTGCTGCTCACTGGACTGTTCCATGCCACCTAGAATCACATCTTTGGTGTAGGATTCAAACATACAATCCCAGTAACTAGGCAAATTTCAACACATCTAGAAAGCATGGCAGCTCCAGCCATCTTGTACTGTTTGCTTTCAAACTTTGTTACATTGTTTAATATTAAAAATCAACCACCAGTCCATGCTCACTGCAGTAAAAGCTTTTGTTCCCCTCCTGTGATCACTGACTACATGACTGAAGGAGAATTCCTTTTTGCAGGTTTCACTTGAGGCATCGGCTTATTTGAGAGAGATGTCCTAAAATGAGAGTGGTGCAAGATTATGCATTTGACTCTGTTTTTGGCAACAGTGACTACATTTTCCAATTGCTGGGCTCAAGATCAAACCAGATGCTCAAGGGGATAATGGATGCTGACAAAGATAGAAACCAGGACTCCCTGGGATTCATCATCTGTATATCTTTGGGTCTTTGTTTCTGTGATTTCTGCCACTTAACATACTAGTGACAGGACTTTGCATGGAAGCTTATATCATACACATTTTAGTGATGAGGTCCTCATTTATAAAGTTAATAGTGAAAGAGGGCTAGTAGAATATATAAACTCTCTTCTTAGTAAGGATGCAGCATTGTTTCTAAAGCTGCATATAACACTGGTCACAATGGGACACAAGCAGAGCTTGAGGGTCCATCAGTGGTAGTGATGAAGGAAGCTGTAGGACAAAACTCATGTTTTTACAACTGGTCATCTAACCGTGGCTCTGAACTCTGCATTTACAAAACAGATTTCACCAGTGGAACTACCCCAGTGGGGTACTTTGCCAGTGTAGACCAAGATAAAGAGGAACCTTGCAGATGGAAGACGAGAGGAAGCAAAACTAAAATTCTTTTGTGCTTTGTTCCTGAACCTGCAAGTTTGCATTTTCTAACCATGAACCTGACAAGCAGATAAAACATGGTACAGACAAACCACAGCATTTTAGATTGTTTTACAAACATTGTGTTCCCTTACCTGGGGATTTTTAAACACTGCATATTTTTCACTTTTTTCCAAAAACAGTATTTTATTTTCACTGTCCCGGGTCCAGTCTGATAAGACTTCAACAACATTTTCATGGTCTTCAAAAAACCTTTCTAGAGAGACAAGAAAGTAACATAAGACATGCTTGCCTCCCCACCTCAGAGGTTGCAGATTGACATCCCCATCTCTGAATAATTACTGTCTGATATGTCTTCAAAATCTGAGAGCCATGGACTCCCTTTCATTGCACAGAAGGGAGCAAACCACATGAAAATCATGTCATATAGAAGAAGAAACCAGCTACACAATAAGCATCATGTAGCTTTAGCATCCCCCTGAAGTTGGCCCTATGTCTAAGATGCACTACATGTTTTCGGAGGCATAGTTGACTAGTGCAGCGGATGGAATTAGTGCAGCTGTTTCCAATGTGTTTCACTGATTTATAATATGAACATGAAGTATACTGCAAAACTGAATATAAATTAATTTTTGCTGGGACAGCACTGACTTGTCTCCAAAGCTCTGATTGTTGAGTGTCCTGAATCTCAGAGCATCCAACAGAGTGATGTAAATGCTTAGCCCCTTCTCTCTAAGTATAAAAACGGGTCTAGAGCACACATGGGTTTCAGGGAAAAATAACTCAAGGAAATGTTCTATTTGCCTGGAACTGAAATATTTTGGTTCAGGAGTTCTATTTTTGTTAACAAACAGGGAAATGAACAACCATCCCACAAGATGTGGGAGACTCATGTGGGTTCCATTCTCGGCCTCAGAGGGCTTGAGGACTTGAACCCACATCTCCTATGGGGGAAAAGAGATGACGATGCAATATATACTCCATTGGTCTTTTCTTGTCTTTGTTGCTTTTCTCAGACCCTCTTTCACTCACTCAGTTGAAAGGATAAAACACATCCCCCACCCATAATCAGTTCTGAGAATTAATTGTCAGCTTTCCACAATTCCAGAAGATTATCTTGAGAATCAGGCTAAATGCAGAGTTGTTCTTCAGCAAGACAAATAGTGTAATGCACCAACTGGCATTTCTAGACTGGATTGAAAGCACAAAGCACTGGAAAAAACCTAAGGGACAGAAGGGTAAATATTATCCTAGAAGGTATCAGTCTAATTTTGAAATGACTCAAAATGAGTGGCAGTGGCGATCCTGCACAGTCACCCCCACAAATCAAGTAAAGGGTTATAAATGAGTCCACTGATGGCTAAGAAGGCTGATCCTAGAGCCATAGACTCTCCGGCAAGCGCTATAGGTAGTGGTTAAAGGGAGGGTCAGATCATAGATTTCTTGGTCTTGTTTCATTTCCTTCTGTTCCTGTCGTTTTTCTGCCTCCAGGGCGAGACGGTTTTCTTCAAAGTAAGATACACTTTCTCTCACAAGGCATCACCATGTAGCCTTGTCCCAAGCTAGTTTTTTTTCCCAAATTTGAGGTGTCAATGCCATACTTCTTAATGTTTGCCTTGGTGTCCTCTGGTCCCCACATATCCTCTGTCCTCGGCTGAGTTTGGAGTATAGCAGTTTTGCCTTGTCCACCTCAGCTTCTGTTAAATAATCAGATTCCATACTGATGGTGCTAGTGTTAGTGAGGACACTGGCATTTCAAATCATAACCATAACCCACCCACAGTGATAATACTGAGGAACAGAGAAGCGTACTCTGTTGTATTAGAACTGATGAAAGAAATGGGCCTGGAAAACCTAAAGTGTTAACAGCACACAGTGACTGTACATCATTAAACACTTTCTTTCAAGTGCAGAGACCATGACCTGCTTTGTGCCACGGTAAGCCTTCATCATTAAAAAAGTTATATTGATTTTTTTTTTTAAAGCAGAACAGTGAAAAACATTTGAAATGTAAAGTAATAAAGGTTTCACTTTAACAATCTGTCTTATTTCCTTTCCCTTTCTTGGTAGAATTTTCATAAAAGAAAAAAAACCATTCCCTGCTTGATATCTTTCAGATGATATTGAAGGTGATAATAATGGCCTTTTTGGGAAAAGGAGGAAAAGTTTGTTGAGGGACCGGAACTATTGTTGTTGGAACCAAACAACAAGGTAAATGCACACAAAAAAGGATAAAGAAAAGAACAGCAGACAGAAAATGCTGCTTTGGGCTTTTAGTGCTGAGCCATACTTGCAGCCTCATTCCTCGAGAAAGACAGGCACTTCAGCACCTGGCAAAGTTGTACTGGCTGCTTAAGTCATTTCTTGTAGCTGATTTTTGTCAAGCATTCACAGCAATATTGCAAACGATACAGTCTTGCTAGGCTGAACCTGCTTTTCCTTAAGGCAGAAAGAGGAAGGAAGGAAAGAAATGTAACAAGGTAGAAAAAAGAAAAGGAAATGGGAGGCATGGAAGAAACCACAGGAATGCAAGTCTCACATTCCAAGTGGTGTTTTCAACTTTCCTAAAGTTGACGGAGCTTGTGATGGGTCCATCTTTGCCCTCGTTTGCCAGAAACTTGGCTGATGATCAAGGTGATGAAGGACCAGTGCTGCCATGTTGATCCTCAGTCTTACAATGACTATGGAGGTGTCAGACCTAATAGTGAAGTTCTTTTTTTTCAACCTACCTGTTCTACCTGGCGTCAATGTCAAAATATGGTCTACTGATTTCCAGTCCTAAATTCGTTCCTCTTGTTTCAGATTCAGGCATGATATCCATCCTCACTGTCCTTGGGTAGTATCAGGAGATCTTTTTTTGGTTTGGACTAATTTTGCGGGGGGGGGGGTGTTGCGCACATCTGTGCACGCCCTCCCCCACTGTTAGCAACATTTTTATAAACAAAGTTTATATGAATAGCTGAATTAGACTTTTACCATGAAGAACTTGGTATGCAACAACTCTAAATATAGGGACAGCTTAAGTGAAACATTAAGCTGTTCACTCTCACAAACTATAAACAGCCACATACAACCCCATGTTATACCACTGTCAAGCTTTCAGAGAAATGTCCTGAAGTCTTCTGTAGAGCTAGTCATTTTATTTAAAAATACCATCTCTCATAATAGACATGCTGTAAAGTACTCTAACAAGAATGTTTTGGTATAAAAATGGCTTGGACTCCTAGGAGTATCTACTCCCTTGTTATCTATCTCAGGCTTCTTGCACATAATCAACATAAAAAATGCGCTAGAATTCTTATGCAAGGAAGTGATATAATAAAATGTCTTTAAGCACCTTTTAAGCTATATAACCTCCAGCAAATATTCCTACTATAGTAATCAAGAACTATTCTAGGAGAACACATGAAACCCTAACCACTAAAACTTATACAGTTTGTCAGTCCTTTTTCTGCTGTGGCACTCTGAACAGCAGAAGTCACAGAAGATATACCGTGATACATTCTACTCTCCCAAAATGAAAAAATCCTTCTGCAAATGAATACCTGTGTACCAATCTTATTTGGTACAGAAGACAAGGCATCAACCTTGAGCTCCATTCCTGTTTCTGCCGCTGACTTACTATACAAGCTTGAGCAAGTCACTTTACTTTTATCCCCTCTTTTCTCTCCTCTTTCCCTCTGTGTGCCCCCTCTTCCCCCCTCAGTGAAGGAAATGTCTGTTGTTATATTACTACAAAGCCAAGCACCATGGAAGGCCCAACTAAGATCAGACTCCCTATGTGCTAGTGTAATAGAGAATATTTACTTCTTTAAAATGCCTGAATGTGAGCCTAGTATCCTTTTGTTTGTGGCTGTAAGGCAAGGAATCCAAAATTCCCTTCTTATTTATACACACAGATAATCAATTTGGTTCCATAGCTATCTATTTCCAGGAAAGATTCTGACCTTACAGTATCCCCCTAATGTGCAGGAATTTTTATCCAGCTTAGATCAGGCCAGTGAGAGCAAAATTCTTTGAAAAGAAAACCCTTCAAAAATCACTCAGAGTGACACTTGTGACATTTCTAGTGCCTACTGACATTTCCAGTCTTTCTTTAGTTAAGATAAGCAGGTATAAAAGAAGGTGGTAATATTGCTTCATGTATCATCTTAATGTGCTAGAAAGAGTGGATTGACAATTACTGTATCTGCCATTCCTGCCTGAAGATTAATATTTCCAGGTTCAGAGGCACCCAGACTCTATTCCAACCATTTGCCACACCTCTAAAATTTAGCAGGATGATTACTCTTGGGACTCTCTTAGAATGTGATGTCAAAGTTAACTTTCTTAATACCTTTTCAAATGAGAGTTGAGATAGTAGGGCCAGATGTGTCTGTAAATATACAGTTCTAATCTTCATTTTCAGTTTGCAGCTTCTCAAAGCTACTTGCTGCACAGGGAGAAGGTAATGGTAACTCTCCTGCCACAGAGGTTTCAGAACAAGAGAATGCTTCACTTTTACTTAGGCCTTGAGGCCTCTGAAACCAAGATGATTAAATTGAACTAAAACAATGTGCAATTTCTTGCATGGCTGTTCCTAGGGACCCGAGCAAACAGGCTTGTTATTCTTTCAGTACAAGGTGCTACCAGCTGAGTTTTACCTTATCAGAGAGTACTACCCTGTCACAAGTAAAGCATGTCAGAGCTACTGACATGCCACAAAGAGCTGCTTAGTTAATTACAACATTAGTTGAGTCAGTAGATATCATTCAGGCTGACAGTGCTTCTTTCAAAGAGTTTAATTGGTCAGTTGTATTAAAGTGTATCTCATTCCTGAGCCTGCTGCATGGAAACACAGCAGTCCTCCAGAGGGAAAGGCTCAGTGTATCGCTACACTAAATATCAACTCTGTGTAATAAGGAGGGGAAGGGGGAACTTGTACTTTCAGCTTCACTCTGACATGATGCAGCACTCACATCTCTCAAAATCATATGAACTGCTTCAGCAGTCACGCATCCATCAGAGAGTGAGAGAGAGAGAGAGAGAGAGCGAGAGCGAGAGCTTATGCATGTTTATTGGGAAATGAGAAAACTTAGCAGCAGTCTCATTATCAATTTTCATTATCAAACATATTACACAAATGTACCATGCAGGCAGGTCACTGCCAATATGACACTTACCAATTTGCAGTTCTGGGTACACTTCGTACAGACACCAATCCACCTTGCAGTCACAGTGGGTTTTCTCAAAAAGATTGTCTAAAACATCCCGTGCTACCTGCCGCTCATCCACCATCAGTGACTTAGTGCTGTTATCATTCATGTGCACCTTGACGACAAGCTGAGTACAGAGGCATAGAGGAGTCAGTTAATTTCAGCACTGAGTAAAAGACTACCTTGATCATGAACCTGCTAAAACAGATAAGAAAGATTCAGGCTGAAGTTTATTTCTGATTCAAAGGCGCCATGTACCACACTGAACTGGGGGGATAATACAGCTTTGGAGAAGTTACGTTGTGTTGACACCAAATTAAAAAAATCTTTTGTAAAAAGGGGAAATTGAACTTTATACTGAGCAAAACTCCTGAAGTCAGTGGAATGGCTGACAGGGAATATGGCAAAACCTCAGCCCTGCCTCTAAGTCCACAGGATATGCAACTAAGGAAAATGCTTGGTACAGTAACCAAGTACAATGAGATGAAATACCTGTAATGAAGGCCAGAATTACTGAATTGGATGGTTTTGTGTTTAATGAGAAAAAGAGTGAAGGATTCTCGCTACATTAATCGGGTAACCTGGAATCAGATGATACAGTGAGAGCTACCAGTGCAAAACCCTTTAATAAAGAGATTATGCATTACAGTGATTGAATGATCCCCAGTCCAC
>NW_017728886.1:28943506-28972853 GCF_001723895.1 Crocodylus porosus
CTTCTGATGCAAGAGAGAAAACCTCCATGAAGGGGAGGTAATAGCAGAGAACTAAGATCAACAAGAAAAACTCCTTGCAGTCTTTTGAAAAGAAAAAATGTAAACCAAAAAGCTGAACTGTATATTTGCTCTGGTTTCAAACCCTCTAAATGTTGTTTTTTCCTAGAATAAGGAGCCCATTTGTGGTGGAGGATATGTAGAAAATATATTGAATATACATAATCTAAAACATGTCTAGGAAAAAGGGGAAGTTATTGTCCGGTTCCAATGCTTTGTCTGTTTGGAAACATGCCTGCAGTAGTTTTACACCATTTGCACTGCAATAAGCCACAGGACATTTACCAGCCTCTGTCTCTTTTTAGAGCAGAAAAGACTAGCCCTGTCTAGAATTTTATTTTAATTCTCCCAGAACATCACAGTTAGGACAGCATGGATATTTAACAATGGGATAAACCAGCAGAGTCTAATTCTTAAATATTTAATGGTGTCAAAACATTTCATATCTTAAAACAGCTGCAAAATAAAAATTAAAAAACTGATACACTGTCACCCGAAACGATGAACACTTATTACGCAAGTTAAGAGAGAACAAGATGAGCTGCAGTGGATGCATATAGGAGGAACTCTCTTAAGAACAACTCTTATTATTTCTTCCAACATATCCTCAGGGAAGTCTGTGTATTTCGTTCCATGTGGGAGATGTCTCAAACACAGACACACCATAATTAAATGGAAGCCTGAACCATTTTTTTCTGAAGCTTGTAGAATCTCATCTCTGGTAGAACTGAAAATTTCAGTTCATCCATGGGTCTTAGTTTTTCAGAGCCACTGGACTGTAGCTCCTGTTGAATGCAACCAGGGTTCCAGGGCCTCGTCACACTTTACACTTAGGACACGTTCTATTTAGATTAGAGTAAGCATTACTACAAGCCAGAAAGTTTTCTGAGCCATCACATGGTAATGCTTACTATGATCTTAGCCCTCTGGACAGGGCTGGAGCCTGGTGCAGTAGACAAACAGCTGTTTGTACATCCCAGCCCTTGCACCTCACAGCAGCTTGTTCAAACCCTTTAGTATGGTGTCAGGGCTGAGAGCCATAAACAGCTGTTTGTCAATCTCGATCCCCACCAAAGTCCTGAATGGCTCCAGTGGTGTCCTAGGGTTGGGACCAACAAACAGAACTGGAGCCAGTGAGGACTGTTTTTATTATCTCTGTAGAGCAGTCTCATGGTAGCTGAACATATGTTACTTAATACCATTTAGACATACTCCATACTCTTTGCTACATGATGGGACTTAGCATGTGTTTTACTGCTTAAAATAGGCAGATGCTGGCATTTTAAGCACAGTTAAAACTTCTGAAGTGTAACATGCAACAATACCCCTAACTAATACAATCATAGAAATTTAGGGTTGGAAGGGACCTCAGGACCATCCCCAACTAGATCATTCTATCCAGGGCTTTCTCAAGATGGGCCTTAAAAGCCTCCAAGGATGGAGAGTCCACCACCTCTAGGTAACCTGTTCCAGTGCTTCACCATCCTCTTAGTAAAAAAGCTTTTCCTAATATCTAACCTAAAACTTCCCTTACTGCAACTTGAGACTGTGGCTCCTTGTTTTGTCATCTGCCACCACTGAGAACAGTCTAGCTCAATCCTCTTTTGAACCCCGCTTCAGGTAGTTTCATAGTTGTTAGGGTCAGAAAGGACCTGAAGGCTGCTATTAAATCCCCCCTCAGTCTTCTCTTCCCAAGACTAAATAAGCCCAGTTCCCTCAGCCTCTCCTCATAAGTCACGTGCCCCAGCCCCTGAAGCAATTTTGCTGCTCTCTGCCAGACCCTCTCCAACTTGTCCACATCCTTTCTATGCTGGGGGGCTCAAATATAGACACAGTACTCCAGATGTGGCCTCAAGAGTGCAGAATAGGGTAAAATAATTACTTCCCTCGATCTGCTGGCAACGCTTCTACTAATGCAGCTCAGTATGCTGTTAGCCTTCTTGGCAACAAAGGCACACTGCTGGCTCATATCCATTTTATTGTCCACTAACCCCCAGATCCTTTTCTGCAGAGAGGCTGCTTAGCCACACAGTTTCCAGGCTGTAGCAGTGCATGGGATTGTTCCATCCTAAGTGCAGGACTTTGCACTTGTACTTGCTGACGCTGATGAGATTTCTTTTGGCCCAATCCTCCAATTTGTCTAGGTCACTCTGAATCCTAGCCCTACCCTCCAGTGTATCTACTGTATCTCCCAGCTTGGTGTCTTCCATGAACTTGCTGAGGGTGCGTTTCATCCCATCTTCCAGATCATTAATGAAGACATTGAACAAAACCAGCCCCAGGACCTACCCTTGAGGAACTCCACTTGATACTGGCTGCCAACTAGACACTGAGCCATTGATTGCTACCTGTTGAGGCTGACAATCCAGCCAGCTTGCTATCCACCTTATGGTCTATTCATTCAACCTATTCTTCCCCAGCTTGCTTGCAAGAATGCTGTGGGAGACAGTATCAAAAACTTTGCTAAAGGCAAGATATTAAGCAGTATTACCAACCCCACCGTGCCAAAAATCATGAGACAAAACTCTTAAAAAAATAAAAATACATAAATAAATAAAAAAATCAAGACACTGGCATGTAAATCATGAGATGGTATTCTCTAAGTGTGTGTGTGGTGGGGGAAAGGGTGAGGGAGGGTTTATTTGTGAAGGTGTCAGGAGCTGTGTGTATCTGAGGGGGAAGGGTTGGAGCCTGGAGAAGGGGGTCTCCATACACCCTCGCAGGATGTGGGGTACTGTGGGTCAGGAGGGAGAAGCAGCAGCAGGGCTGGGCAGGTGGTGGCTTGAGAGTAAGGGGCAGACGCACAGGGACACCAGCTTCAGCTTTTTCCTCATCCTCTGTCAGAAGGTTGCCTTCTTCATTCAGTAAGGGACTCACATTTTCCCTGACCTTTGTCTTGTTGCTAACATTACTTGCAGAAACCCTTCATGTCCATTGCTGGCTGCAACTTGAATTGTGCTTTGGCTTTTCTGACTTCATCCTTGCATGCCCAAGCAATATTCTTACACTCCTCCCAAGTTGTTTGTCCACGCTTTCACTTCTTGTAAACTTTCTTTTTCCATTTAAGCTCAAAGAGTTCTCTGCTAAGCCTAGCTGGTGTCTTGCCACATTTCCTGCACATTGGGATGTTTTTTTTCCTGCCCTCTCAGTAAGTTTTCTTTAAAATACAGCCTCTCCTGGACTCCTTTCCCCTCAGACTCAGGCCTCCCAGGGGATCCTGCCCATCAGTTCCCTGAAGGTGTCTAAGTTTCTGCTTTTCTGAAGTCCAGAACCCTGAATTCATTCATCTTGTAGTCACTGCTGCCTAAGATACCATCCACTTCTACTTCTCCCACCAATTCTTACCTGCTTGTGAGCAGTATCAAGAACAGCAGAACCCCTAGCTGGTCCAGTCTTCATGAAAGTTGAGCCTTTTTGTACTGCCTTCCTCTCAAAATGATACAATGAGAATTGGCAATAAAACCCCAGTAACATTAAGAGCAATGCGACTAAATCCATGGGTGCCACAACTGTGGAGGCTGCTCCGATGTGCTGTAATTACCACACTCCACCAGCAGTAATTACCATGCTCCAGCAGCCTTCTGAATCTTGTGTATCAGTGTCCCCATGCATCAAAATGGTGGCAGAGGTGTTTGAACTAAAGCTTGTTAAACAAGCTTTAGTTCAAGCACCCCCACTGCCATTTTCAAGCACAGACACACCAATACACAAGATGCTGCAGTGCTTTAATTAGAGCTGGTCTTGGAGCCACTCCAATTAAAGTGCTGCCCCCCAGCCCCAGAGAATGTATAAAAGTACCCCATGTGTCCTGTTTTGAAAGAGTATGGATTAATGTTCTTTATATCAGAGGGCTATGATCTAATATTGTCAGGGATTTCAAGTCCTTACAAGAAAGTTATCTGGATTATTGCTTTTGTCTAGATTTTGGAAACAAATTATTAGAAATTTTCCAAGCAGTTTCACAACTAATTTAGAAGTAGAGAAGTGGAATACTGTTTTTCTAGTATGTGACAGAAAAGGGTATTTTGTAATATCTAAAGGTTCCTTTAAATAAGCCTAATAACATAAATAACTGTATTACAGTGAGCAATGGCAAATATTAAGTTATAAGCGCTTAAACTAGACTTTCAGTATTTAAAGTCCTACCTTTTTAACCTTAGCTTCCTTCAGTTTTTCCAGTGCAAGTTTAATCTTGTCTGTTTTTGCTTGTGCCTCCTGCTGCTCCTGAAACAACAGTAATATATTCATTAAACTTTGCTGTTTTTATCTTAAAAACAGGTGTTCCAAGTAATTTTATATCATTGTCACCAGGCCTGTCAAAAGAAACTTAATTGTCACAGACCTTAACTATATGGAAAAGAGGGATTTCCCATGGCTTAGCTGCTGTGTAATGCTGTATTCTGATTCACAAGATGGAAGTCTCCTTGTTGCTTTGCCATAGATTTCTTACCAGACAGTGACATGGCCACATTCACAGACTGAAGCAGAAGGGTCTCCTCTATTTATTCAGACTTATGCAGTAGTCAGAATCCCACTGATTTCAATAGGAGTTGGCTTGGGGATGGTGTCTGCTCCTATGACTGACCGACATGCATTGCTCCAATTGCCACAGAACTCTAGTTCTAAATCTGGACTTCTGGATCCTCATTTGCTGCAGGATTGCAGGTGACAGCTGATGGTGATGGTTTTTTTCAACCGTGTGGTTGATGTGGTTTCTTTCTGAGTTCTTTATTGGGAGCTATATCTAGGCTGCAACCACCTGTGACTTCTGATGCTGCTGTGTGCAACTACTGCAATAATGAGACCTTTAATTTCATAGTTATTAGGGTCAGAAGGGACCTATTAGATCATCGAGCCCGACCCCCTGCCCTGGGCAGAAAAGAGTGCTGGGGCCAGATGACCCCAGTTTTCCTCAAACACTCAATATCAACTCCCCAGACACAGAGCAGTCTCTTCTCTGCTTTTTCTTTTCCTTTTTGGGAAGAATCTATAGCTTTTGACTAGGTTTTTCCTGTCCCTAGTATTTTTTTTAAACCTTCACAAGCTTATTTCAGAAGGGGCAGGCTTTTGTTCCTATGGTAGCTGGATCAAAACCTGCAGTCTGAAAGCTTTTGGAGTCACTATTCCAAGTGGAATAGCCATTATCCTAGAACTAGGGGGCTAGGGGATGGTGGGGGAATGAGATTGTTTGTAAACTCCTGGGGACTACACTTACAAGAGACATATGAGACTAATTTAGCACTGCTGTGAAGACCTCCTCACAGAGAAGAGCTACTTAGTATTATCTTTCTGGCTGTCCTAATGTTTCCTGCAACTATTTCCTCTTGATGCTGCCATGATGCCAATCCATTAGGATGTCAATATGCAAAGCATAAAAGGTTAAAAAAACAAACAAACCCAATCAATTCCTACCCCAAGTTCTGCATATATGACTACTGAAGTCAGACTTTTAGCTGTGAATGTGAAAATAACAGTTCATGGGAATTTGCATCTCTATGGCACTACAGCTCAGGGTAACTAACTCTGACAACTTCAAAATAGTTTCTTTGACCACACGTATTTTAATAAGGCTTGAGGTTTTGCAGCGAGAGATATGTAAGCTATCAGAATGTAGTCTCTACCCCAAATACCTCACTGCAGGAGTCAAGTAAAAGATGTAAATAAATAAATAAATAAATAAAAAGTGGTTCTGTAGTCTGGCTTCTTGCTGAATAGCTGGAAAATGTGTATACCAGACTTCTTCACCTGTAAATTAATACATGTTGAAATAGGCTCACACAAAAACAAAACTTTGCAACAGGCTTCTCTCCCCACCTAAGGGCATTTAGTCATCATAACCTTTGCCTTTACATTGGTGCAAATAAAAAAAACAATAGACATAGTAAAAAAAAGTGATCAGGCTAGCAATATATTTTTTGTCACCATTAAATAAACACTTTGACACTGGACAAGATTTGTTTTCTACTAAACTTTTATCAACCGATTCTCCAATGTTTCAAATAGGAATGTACAGATCTAATCCACAAAGAACTATCAGAAAACTAAAACTCTTATTTAGCTTAAGGACAATTTTAAAAAGAAATGTCAGAGCTGATAAAAAACAGACTCTATGCTTCTTTGGAAAAACTGCTGTATTTCTTTTTTATTTCAGCATTTTTAAAGGACATAGCCCTAATACTGGAGATATGAGAACAACTAACTCTTTAATCTAAAGATACCCAACTGTATTAAGAAAAATGTCAAATATTGATTTGTTGGAAGACAACCAATCAAATGTTCTGACTAAAGGGGTTATGAAGTGTTACAAGCAAAGAGTTTCTAATTACACCTGGTTTTGGCAGTACTAAACACATTGTATCATGTCAAAGAAAATATTCATTGGCTGAACATCTTTATTTAATAATTTTTAATGCGTTTATTCCTGCTGTCATTTACACTGTCCTTTGATTAATAACACTATACAACAACACTATACTAGCAAGCCACAACTGACTGGCTATCTAAATATGTGAACATCTTCTTTCTCCAGTAAGGAGGAAGAGGAAGGAAGCATTTTTGTGAAGTTCCATGTGCCTGGTGGCCAGTTGCAGACACAGTTCTGAACAGAGATTCTTTGGCAATGTAACCTCCATCTGCTTGGCAGAGCATTTGGCTTCTCAGAGGACAACAGCAAACACCGCCTGGAGACTGGAAATGCACTCAACCTCACAGGAACATTTTGTGGGGAGGAAACGGGGATAGAAGGATGTGAAGTCTTTCCATAAGGGATTCTGGGTCGATCCAAGACTCAACTGTTGTGGCTCAAAGAGCCTGTATTTTCTTCCAGATGAGTACTCTAGAATGCTGTACAGCAGTGGACACCAACCAGTTGATAGGGATTGACCCATCAATCCTGGAGCCTCTTGCAGTCAATCTTGGGCTAGGGGGGCTGAGCATGTGCGTGCAAGCGAAGGGGCAGGGGCCAGATATAGGCTCCCACAATGAGGGACAGAGTGCAGAAGCAGCCCAATAAGTGGGGCCACAGCCAGGCAAGTGATGGGAGGATTGAGCCTGGGCATCACATCCAAAGCAGGAGGGGTGGCTCCCACTGCTGCATGCACCCCAGTGAATTCTGGTGCGCCCAGCCCCTCCCAGGCCAGTCGCAGTGGGGCTTGGAGTGCGAAGCCCAGCCTGCAGTGGGAACCACCTCCTCCGTGCACAGACTGGGGGGGATCAGCAGCGGTGAGGGAGGGAGTGGGGCTGGAGCAGGCTGTGGTAGGGTGGGATAGGGGGGCATGCACCCCAGGATGGCATGGGGGGAGGGGGTGTGTGCCCCCAAAATTGCATGGGGTAGGATGGGCTGCAGCCGCTGGGTGGAGCTGGGCTGTTCCTGGTGAAGGCCGGGGCTGCATGGTGGCGGTGCTGGGAATGAGGCCATAAAGGGGCTGCAGCCACCCGAAAATTTGTTGTAGTCCTTCCAACGCTCTCCCAGTGTCGCCACCATCCAGCCTGACCACAGCTCCTAGCCTCTGCTGGGAAAAGCCTGGCACTGACTCCCAGCCCCTTCCCCCTCCCTGCCCCCAAGAGCATGGGGGCTGTGTGCCCCAGATTTGTACAGGGGAAGACAGGCCGACGCTGATCACTGGGAGGCAGCGCTGGGCTGTTCCTGGCGGAGGCTGGCAGCTGCAGTCAAGCCAGGTGATTGCAGCGCTGGGAGAGGGTTGGTGGGGGCTACAGCAAACTTTCAGGTGGTTGCAGCCCCACATAGCCCCACTCCTAGCGCCGCCTCCTCTAGGAACAGCCCGGCCCCAGCCAGAAGCTGCATCCTGGCCTGCCCCGCCCCGCAGAATTCTGGGGGGTGTGCCCCCCACCAATGCCCTGCTGGGGTGTGTGCCCCCTGCCCCCAGATAAGCCACTTGTGGCTCTGTCCTACCCCACCCTGGCTATGATCCGAGCAAGATGACCCCAACAAGATGGACATCAAGATGCTTTTTGAAGATTGCCAGAGTGGGCGACTGTACCACTTCTGGGGGGAGCCTGTTTCAAACCCTCAATACTCAACTAGTAAAGAAGTTTTTCCCTATGTCTAGTCTGAAGTGATCTTCAATCAGCTTATGCCCATTATTTCTAGTCCTCCCCTGGGGGGCCTTGGTGAATAATTGCTCCCCCAGGCTCTGAAGTATTCCCCCAATATACTCGTAGGCTGCCACCAAGTCCCTGCCAAGTCTTCACTTCTTTAGGCTGAACAGTCTTTCAGCTTCTCAACATATGGGCTTGACTCTAGGCCTCTAATCATGCACATGGTCCTCCTTTGGATTCTCTCAAGCTTCTCCACATCCTTCCTAAAGTGCGGCACCCAGAACTGGACGCAGTACTCCAGTTCTGGTCTCACCAAGCCCAAGTAGAGCAGGAGGATGACATCTTTAGCCTTGCTCAAGATGCCTTGGTTTGATTAGCTGTGCTAGCTATGGCATTGCACTGGTGAATCATGTTCATTTTGTTGTCTATCATGACACCCAGGTCTCATTCAGCTGTGGTGCTGGCTAGTATAGCACTACCAAGTCTGTAAGTGTATTGTGGATTATTTCTCCCCAGATGGAGCACTTTGCATTTCTCTGTATTAAACAACATCAGGTTGAGGTCTACCAACCTTGCAAGCCTGTCCAGGTTGGCTTGTAGTACCAGCCTGTCCAGGTGCATGACCATGTTCCCCCATAGTTTGGTGCCATCAGCAAACTTTGCCAATTTGCATTTAATACCCGAATCCAAATCGTTGATAAACATGTTGAATAGCACTGGTCCAAGTACTGAGCCCTCAAGAATGCCACTGTAGGAATATAACACAGTGCTGCTGGGGTTCTAGTGCTGCAGGTCCTGCAGGCCATGTTTGACATCTGAGGTAGATCAAACAACTCCAGTGATACTGGGCTTTGAATCAGGGTGCACAGAGTCCCCTAAAGAGATGGTCTCCTCAAAACAAGGTGAGGGCACTTCTTTGTGCTAGTGAGTGAGGCTTCCCTAGTCTGTATCTGCTACACAAGTCAAATAAAAGACTTTAGCTTTTAAAGCAGTCTACTGCATTTCACAAGCATTATTACTGCTTTAAAAATATAGAAGTAACTGTAATCTCCGAGTTACACAAAGGCAAAGTGAAGTTCCTCCCGCAGGTTTCTGGCTTTCATATTTCAGTCAGCATGCCGACAGTTCCCACGAAGCAGTCAATACAGTTTCATCCATCTAATTGCCTGTTTTGCATGATCAGTTGGTTTCACCTTGCACTGAATTTTTTGTTCTTTGTGCTCTGAAATGGATCAGCTCAATGTCACTGCTACCTTTATGTTCTATTTTGAACTTCCTGAATTGTAATAAACTGTTCATCTTTTTATGCAGAACTGACTGTAGCAGTTTGGGTGGGCCTGAAGAACAATTTTTCACCTTCTTGTCTTTCCCTTCCCAAATACAACTTCTCATCTTCATGGTTACCATACACAAGATTTGCTTGAGAATCTGGAGAGGGCTAATGAAATTTCTTCAATACATCACTACTAATGGAATATTCTCAGTTCATACACAAAGTGTACATATTAGCATCTGGGGGATCATTAGGTTATTTTTCCCTGCATACTTCATGCTGGAGGACTACAGCTTAGTTGCTTGTACTAGAGTAGGTGTATACAGAGTCCATTGGTTAAAACAGATTTGTAAGAGCTACAAGCATGCATGGATGGCATCATAGACCTCCGCTCCCCTACCAGCCACTGAGGATAGGGCTGGCATTCTGGTGATATTTAGCATGTGCATAGTATTTAATAAATGGCACTTAAATAGTACTTGTGCACATCTGTATAGTACGATAATAGCATTTGCTCCATATTATAGACAGCCTTTTTGGTTTGTTTCCCTAAATTATTTGAGCAAAAAACGCAAGAAGTGTCTGTAGAGGGTTGCTGCCACAGAGCATCTTCAAACAGGCTTTTGCTACCAGAACATCTCTCAGCAACCCCAGTAACAAAGAGTCTTTTAAACTTGCTGGCCTCTTCTCCTTGGCTTAGTACACCCCAGTAATATACAGTCTTTTAACATATGAAGCAAATTAACAAGAAAAACCTTGCTGTTCTGGATGCTGGGAGGGGTCCCCTGCAGCCCCAATCTTCCCACAGCAGGCTTGCCTTCCTCATAACCCAGCAGTCTCCTATTCTGGAGCTTCTCCTCTGCACTTCTCTAGAATTTTGCTTGTTAGGATTTTGTACCTGCAGTGAGCTACTCCCTCATTAGCCTTCACCCAGCTGCAGACCCTCAGCTATTCTGGCTGCTTCCCCTTAAGGAGACAGGCCATTTTGCTACAGGGTCATTGTCAGCATTGTCAGAGGTGGGATGGAAATCATAGGCAGTGGAAGGCCAGGGCTAATGGGGCTTAGGACCCTCCAAACATGGGGCAGTAGTGGCAGCACGGAGGGCCACAAGGCAGCCTGGGCGCGAGCTCTGGGTAGCTGCAGTAGATGCGGGTGGGGGGGAACGGCATGCATACACACACATAGACAGACATAGAGCTGCAGCCTGCATGCAGTTGGGATCACGGACTGGCAGCATGTGGAGCGCTGCCTACCACAGCAGGCAAGTCTGTGAAGGAGAAAGAGCATGGTGGGGGGGAGGCAAATTGAGGCCCCCACAGTGATGGAGGGAGTAGGGCAGGAACTGGGGTGAATGGGACCCCAGAGCAGGTTGTAAGACAGTCAAAGTGTGGGTGACTTATGCAGGGGTGTGGGTGCTGCTGAGCACACTCAGGAGAGGCCTGGGGGGCATGTGCCCCCCCCCAGATTTGTGTGCAGGGTAGAGGCAGCCTGCCACTGTGGGCTGGGGTTCTGCACCCCACTGCTGCTGTCTCAGGAGCTATGTGCAACAACATGTGTCTGCTGCCACCACTAGGTGGGCAGGGGGGGTGGCACAGCCTGGCAGTGGCAAACAAATGACACTGCACGTGGCTCCTGAGGCAATGGGGTGCAGAGCTCCAGCCCAGAGTGGCAGCCCCACCTCCACCCTGTGCACAAATCCAGCAGGCACATACCCCCCAGCGTGTGAGAGGCAGCAGGAGGCTCCCACAACCCTGCACGAGCCACCCATGCTCCAACAGTCCCACAACCTGCCCTGCGGCCTCATTCACCCCAGCCCCTGCCCCACTCCTTCCCTCATTGTGGGGGCCTCAATCTGCCACCCCACCACATGCCCCTTCCTCTCTACAGACTTACCAGCCCCCTGAAATAATATTTTCTCCCTTTGCCTATGATCAAAATGGAACTGGACATGCTAACCTTCTCAGCCCTGTGTTTGTTTTACTGGACTATGATGCATTTAGCAAGCTCTTCTATGGCCAGAAGTCACACTGGCTGAGCACAGGAACTAATTGGCAAGCTGCTAGCTAGATAGGATCTAATCACATCCCTAGTACGATACCATCAGTAGCTGTAACCCAGAGGACTAAACTAACTTGGGGTCTTCCAAATCACTGAGGGATCTGCAGTTCCTGTTTTCAGACCCCAACGACTAGTCTTAGGTGGGAAGGGCCTGAATACTTTATGATTATGAGGTGGGGAGGAAAGAAAAAGACAAGATACAACCTTCAGCAATGAGTCTGCACTATTGTATATCTGTTCAGAGCTACTGTCACCAGGGCCATCCTGGGGCAGAGAGAGAGAGGGGGCAATGGAGACGACTGCTCCGGGCCCTGCACCTTGGGAGGCCCTGCGGACAGTGCCATAAAGGCTCTGCTGCAGCCGCCGGCTCCACACTCCAGCCACTCGGTACTCAGAGGCCCTGCACGGGCTGATATGCCCTGTACCCTGCACAGCCCTAGGGATGGCTCTGACTATCACAATGGCTAGAAACTCTGGGACCTGACTGCCACAGATCCCAACGGCTGTACTTGCTTCTGTGTAATACCCATCAAATCTTTCTGAAGCTCTATCAAGATGTGTGTTCAACTATGGGTATCACTACAGACTATTTCATACCAAGTGGGAATGGGTAATGGCTACTGTTACATATTCCCCTGTACTGAGCATCTCATTCAAGAACTTCTGGGCATTTTACTGCTAAAACTGAAGCTCATTTGTGGATAGTTACTCTCATCCCTACTCAAATGTCATTTGCATGACTGCAGCAAAATCTGCAGGGGTGGCTGTGATGAAGTTCCATTGACTCTTACCTGAGTGAGTGGCTCAGGAGCAGGTGGTGGGGGTGGCGGCAGTGGGAGGTCTAATTCAGATTCTAGCGGTGGAGGGGGCAAGACATCCCCAACAGGTCCACTAGTGGTAATACCATGAGTACTTGGTTTATATTCATAAGAAGCAATAGTCTCAAAACCCATTGAAGACTCAGTGGGTTTTTTTTGCTGGTGGTCAGAAGCTGTCTTCTGTGCTTGTAATGTTTTCTGTTCAGCTTCATTTATGTCTGCTACCAGATCAGCCATTAAAGCATCCAGGTCTTTGTCTTCCAGTGTACTTAGTGATTCTGTTAAGAAAATAGATTTTTTAGAGTGAATGAAATTAAAAACAGTCCGTGCTTAGTTCAGTTAAATCTGAATTGCAGAAGTTGATGTGAACTATAATGGATAAAGGAATCATTTTAAAAAGGCACACATTCATTTAGTCTCTGGGAACAGTGTGTTTTGCAGATAATTACTAATCTGCTGACACTCATTAATAGAATGTGAGGGAACTTGTTTTCTAAAGTGTTTTAAGAATTTCTCAGGTAGGAAAAGAAGATTTCCTTACTCTTGGTCCCATGAGCTTAATCTTCTAGGATCAGCACCAACATTACCCTGTTGGGTGATGGGTAGTTGTCTGACAACTTCAGGCATATCTGGATGCCATCAGTTTCCTGGATACGTGTCAGATTGGCTTTCACCCTGAATATAACAAAGAGATTGCACTGATAATCTTGGTCAATGATCTTTGCCTGGAGATCAACAAGGGAAATTGTGCTCTGCAAATCTTAGTCCAAATTTCAGCAGTCTTTGATACAGTTGACCATGAGGCACTGATAAATTGTTTGCATAAGCTGGTGGGTATTCTCAGAACAGCTCTAAACTGGCTCCACTCCTTCCTAGCAGAGAAATGCCAGAGGGTGGTGAGGGGCAAGTGCTCATAAACCCCTCAGGACCTTTCCTATGGGGTCCCCAAGGGCTCCATCTTGTCACCTCTCCTGTTCAATATATCTAGGAGGCCCATGGGGAAGACTGCGTGGAAATTGGAGTGAGATGCCACCAGTATGCTAATGATACCCAGCTCCTTTTCTTCTGACCATAGCACCACAGTCTCAGTCCTTTCCTGTGCCTGGCTGCAGCTGAAAACTGGGTGCAGGTGAACCGCTTAAATCCGAATCCAGATGGAGGTGACAGTGGTGGACAGACCACATGACTGGGCAGAGGGCATCTATCATTAATGAGGTTCAGTCTTTCCTTGTCACTCAGGTTTGCAGCCTGCAGGTGCTCTTATATTGTTTGCTGTACCTGGATCTTCAAGTGGCAGCAGTGGCTAGGAGAGTTTTTCACCAGCTCCATCTGGTAAGGAGTCTATGAGTCTTTCAGATTCAGATTTGACCACCATGCCTTTGTAATCTTCAGGCTAGATTATTGAAATGCACTTTATCTACAGCTGCTCTTGAAGATGCAGCTGGTGCAGAAGGTGGTAGCCCATCTTCTAACAGGGATGCATCACCAGCAACACATAACTCTAGTGCTTCAGAGTCTGCACTGGTTCCCAATGGCTTTCCAGGCACAATACAAGGTGCTGATCTTGACCTACAAGACCCTAAACAGTCTGGGCCATATGTACCTAAGGGATTTCCTGCTCTCATATGCCCTATTGCAGTCAAAAGAATCAGCTGAGAGCAACCTCCTACAAGTACCAGCAGTGTGCCAAGGTAGGCAAGGTTCTTTGGGTGGATGTGATAGCTTTTATTAGACCAACTGAGTAGCTGGAAAAAAGTTCTTTGCAAGCTTTTGGGCACAATCACCCTTCTTCAGGCATAGGGAGTCTCTGCTGTTCTAGAACTCCAAGAAATGAAATAACACTGCTACAACTAAAAACACAGCAGTATGCCGAGTCCTCTTGACAAAAAACACATGGAAGGTGGTTCTTCACAGTTACTCTTCAGCCCTGGAACTTCCTCCTTCTTCACGTTCCCCAGAGCCTGAGCCTGGACTTCTTTCAGAAGTGCTGTGAAAGCTTTCTATTTAGGCAGGTATTCTCCAAGCAATGTAATGTTCTTTAGGAGGTCTCTGTTTTATCTTAATGTTCTAGTTCCCTTTTATGCTGTTTTCTTCCCCTTGTCACTCTCTTATTTTATGTTATTTTGTTTTCTTCTTGTAAGCTGTCCTGAGCCTTTGTTGGGAACAGCATCGTACATGTTGAATAAATATATAGATAAATAAATTAATCTGTCCCTCATCCAGGGAACTACCTATGCACATGATTACATACAGGAATGTGAGACGTTCCATTGACTCTCACAGATAACTGGATCTGGGACAGTGCTCACTACTTAAAGAATTGAACCCTAAATAATGAGCAACTGGTGCGGCAGAGCAATGCACACCCATCTGCTCTCCTGATAGGGCAGTCCCCAGTCTGGGGCCAGACCAGGAGGGAAGCATTCATTTTTGCAAAAGAATCTCTCACAAGGGAAAACTTCCAGGCTGATACCTGGAAGATTTTTCTCCCAGAGGGGGAGGGTTTCCACTGGGAAAACTGAATGAATGCTTGTATGCTGTAGTTTCTATTGGGAGATGGCAATTAATCTCTTTCCTGAACCAGGGTATAAATTACTTCTAAACAAGCCCTCTCTCTTTACATTGAAATACTTTGATGCACTGTTCTGGCACACATATTAAACAATATTCCAATCCATGTAGTTTTCAACTGGCTTAAATAAAGCTGGTGTCCTACTATTTTAATTAGTTATTGTCAAAAAAGATACCCATAAAAGAAAACCATTTACCAGGACCAAGTGTGTCATTTCCTCATCTTGTTTTCCTTTCATGAATTCCATCTGCCGGACTAATTCTGAAGGGCTTAGTTTTTGGTTTCATTAAAAATGTGAAAGACATTTGACTATGATTTTCTAAGTGATTTTTGTTGCTTCAGTTTTGGGGTTCCCATCTTGAGACATCTTAATGGTCTGATTTTCAGAAAGGACTAACTTTCTAAAAAGTTTGCCTTTCTAAAGTGTGTTGAATTGATGCACACATACACATCACTAGTGATTTTTTTAAATAATAGCTATTTCACATTTTGTTCCTTAGTTTGTTTTTTAAAAACACGGAGTAATATTAAATAAATTTTCTAATTACTTACCATTTAAATCTTTAAAACCAACTGAAAAATTAAATTCTTTAGTAGGTTCTTTGAGGGATGAAAGCTGGAAAGTTTCCACTTCTAAACTCTGTTGAGAGAGAAGAAAAAGTGCTGTTGATGGTAGTCTTTAAGTTATTAATGTTTACTTATGTACACCAAATAATTCTAACACGCAGTCCTTTCTCAAGAAAGAGAACCATGTGTAGTATGCCCTAGGTCTTATTTATTCTACAATGTTTTATACATATACGTGTGATTCTTTAAAGGGGGTTTTCTAGCACGTAACTTATTCTCTAGGATGGTGCATTAGTAGGCTAAGAAAAATGTGCAAAATTAAGTCATAGAAAGACAATTCCTTCCTCTAATTCCCACTAAGGAAAAGGCTGGCTCTGGCAACACTTTGCCAGAAGTGCCTAAATTCACAAGGGTTGGCAGAAACTAGTTAATTTTCCATGAAAATGAGTTTAATTTTTTTTACCAGTTGATTTTATATGAATGCCCAAGCAGGAAGTGTTCATTTCTTATGAACTTGTGCAAAGCTAAAAAACTGAAGCAGTGAACTCTGAAATTCATTTCCTTTTAAGATCAGTGTAGCAGGGCACTAGGGTGCCTGCTATTGAATATTGGTAACTGGACTTAGCTGCCACTCACCAGGCCAGCGCAGGTGGGTTGCTAAAGCAACCGACTGGGTCAGCTGACCGGAAGGGGGGGGCAGGGCCTGGCCTTTATAAACTGCAAGGCCGAGGCCAGAGTCAGCTCCCCTCTGGCAGCCTCAGGGGCAGAAGCTCTGTTGCCGAGCCCAGCCCAGCCCAGCCCAGCCCTGTGTGCTCAGTAAGAAAGCCAGATGGCTTGAGCAGTGTTGTGCATTGGTATGCGGACACGGGGTGGAGAGGACCCTGACAGGGATAGGAATGAAGGATAGCCAGGTTGGTTCAAGGTTTGTTATGGCTGAGGGGCTTTGCGTTTTGTTTGGTTTTGGTTATTGAGCAGCTGGAGGACCAGGCAAGGCTGTAGCATGGAGGAGGCCTCATCAGGAGCTCCCCAGTAAGGTGGGGTTATTCCTAGCACCACAGAGGGCGCTGCGTATTGGGGGTGTCCCGACCCTGGCCCGGTGTGGGCAATTATCGGGAAGAGCTTGGCATAGGCAGAAGCCCAGTGGGGCGCAAGACCCAAGAAAGCGGCCTGGGGGTCCTGAGCCCCAATTGGTGAGAGCCCAGTCAGGCGTAAGACCCGGGAGGAGGGTCAGGGGGCCAGGTAAGGCTAAGGCCACCTGAGCCCCAATTGGGAGAAACCCGAGTCGGGCACAGAGGGCCCCAGTGCGGGCGGGGGAGCGCGAGAAGCGCGAGCAAGGCCCCAGTGCGGGCGGGGGAGCTCGAGAAGCGTGGAAGGACAGGCCCCAGTGGGGTGCTGTCTGTACGGGAGAAGCCCCAGGCGAGGGCGAGCCTACTGAGAGGCCCCAGGCAGGAGCACAAGGTACAGGCCCCAGAAGAGGGCGAGCATAGAGAGGAGCCCCGGGAGGCCTCGGGAGGAGGCGACCATATTGAGCAGGCCCCGGGAGGGGGCGAGTGGATAGAGAGGCAAGGCCCAAAGCGGGCGGCGATAGAGAGGCAGGGCCCCGGTGTGGGCTTCGAGAGCCCGGGAGACAGGCCCCGGTGCAGCGAGGGCCACAAGAGAGGTGAAGGGGGGCACCCGTGAGGGCGCTGGTGGGCGATTGGACCGAGCCCCAGTATAGCAAGGTAGGCACCATGTCAAAGCAGATATAAAAGGCAGCCTCCCCTAAACGGTTAAAACAGCAAAGACGTGGCGGGCGAGATTGGTGAGGGTGCATTTGACACCGGCTTGACATGGTAGCCAGGGGGGCTAGGGGAGTTCATGGCACCCCTGAGGTCACGCTGCCACATCAGGTTACCTATCACCTGGACAAAGGGGAAGAGATTGATGTTGTATATCTTGACTTTAAAAAAGCCTTCAATCTGGTATCCCACGATCACCTCTTGACAAAACTGGTTAACTGCAGTCTCAACCTCACCACGATCCGCTGGCTGGGGAATTGGCTCCGCGGTAGGACCCAGAGGGTGGTGGTTGATGGAAGCCAATTATCTTGGTGCGCCGTCACCAGTGGGGTCCCTCAAGGCTCTGTCCTAGGGCATATACCATTTAATAACTTATCTTGCTGGGATCCTATGATCCCTGCTGACTTCCTGCCCATGGGGCAGGAGACTGGACTCACTGATCCTCCAGGGTCCCTTCCAGCCCGAATGTCTATGAAATTCCCTTCTTCATGAATATTTACACTTCTTAAAATAAAGTAGGTGTGAGCATGTGAGCAGGAAAACAAGAAAGGAAAAAAATTAGACAATTTTTAGCCAGAGATCAAATGAAGTAAACAAGGAAACTTGGGTATATAAAACAGAGAAGGTAAAAATTTTGGTCAGGGCTTCAATCCAGCAAAATATTAGCCAATGATATTACTATCTGCTTAAAGTTAAGCATACAAATAAGTAAGTGGTTTGCTGGATTAGGGCTCAAGATCAAGAAAGAAATATTTTCACTCCTAATTTAAATAAAAGAAATGCAATAGTATTTTATAATAGCCAGAATGGTATAAAAAGGAAAACTAAAAACAGAAAGAGAAACAGCAAGAGAAGAATAAGCAGGTCAAAGAGGAAAATAATGAAGCATGAAAACAGTAGTTCAAAACTAGATGTGCAGAGACTGACACAAAGGGCCCAATTCCCACTTTCTCATTACACTGCCAGAGTAAAAGGGACTTGAATTGGATGCCACATTTGCCCCTGCTTTAAGGCCCCTTTACATTGCCAAAGATGGTGCAACGAGGGTTTGGAGTAAGTTAGAATAAGACGCAAAGAAATTAACTAAAAGGGCGGGGGGGGGGATATATCATTGACTGCTTCAAGAATATAGAGAACCACAGGAAACAAGTACAGTTTTAGACAGAGTGTGAAAAATTAGAGATGTGAAGTAGGAGATGTAAAAATGAATACAAGACAAAGTAGTTCTGTCTCAGAAATAAACTTAATAAAATGTAATTTAGTCTCCTCTTTTCAATCATATTCAGAACTATTAAAAAGTTAGAAAGTTGGACAAGGGACAAAGTGTTATGGTTTTGATAGCAATGATCATCAGATTAAATCAACTTTTATTTGCTGCTTTCAAGATGTTTCAAGAGGAATTCCTAATTATTGCTCTTGAATTTGGGAAGAAGTAGAGTCCAAGAAACAGGAAAGAATTTATAATTAAAGACTTTAAGAAGGGCGTTTCATACAAAACCCAAGATGACAATGTAAGATATGTTAAATTAAAACAAATGTAATAAAACATTTTTTGGGGTCTAAATTCTCCCTCAACCTTATCAGTTTTGTAGGAAATTTCTTCAGGTCTTAGGTTTATAAAGAAGCTTGTGCTGTAAGTTTCCTTTTAAAATGTTTCTTGTTATATATTATATACATATAATTCTAAATGTCACTGGTGTTAAGTTTTGGCATGTGTAATAATGGTGTTGAATCACTACACTAGATACAAATGTGCAACAATTTAGTGAAGAAGATACATTTTTGTTTTCATTTTTCAGAGTTTATGGTCAACTAGCATGCTACAGTTCAGTTACACATGCATGCAAAGTGTTCATGCATGACTATTAAGATTTAATCTGTCTGTTTTCAAAGCAGAATGTTTGGACGGGGCTCAGTCTAACAGGTCTCTGGAGTCATTTTTTTGAAAAGTGCCTATTTCATATGTCAGAGCTGTTTCATACTCCCAGCCTAGAATACTGTCATCTTTGTTTTGCAGGCAAAAAGGTTTGGATGTCAAATAGGGACAAATTCCTCTTTTTTTGAAGTAACTTATTTTCATTTATTCAGTATAATAGAACAATGAGTAGTTGCAGAGAGAAGTTCTCTTCACTTCCGTCCCTTGTAGTCATTCCTCTAACCCAGGTGAAAACAAAATAATTATTTACCTGGGTCAGCATGTCCATTTCCCCAAGTAGATTGCTGAACATCTCATCTATTTCATCGGAAGTTTGCTCCATCTGAAAAGAAACAAGAATGTTACTACTAGCCCATTTAGTAGAGAGCCAAAAAGAAAGATCATGATATATGGAAGACCATAGGCATCCACTCTGTGGCAACACAGAAGTAACTAAATGGCTTAAAGTGTGAAAAAGTTTTTTGTTACCAGTGTTGTGACATTGGATACAACTGCTGATAGAGCACCACTGAGGTTATGGAAAGAAAGATTCCACACAACCAGATACCCTGAAATAGGCCTGGAACCGGCCCGGGAGGACCTTCCCAGAGGGGCTCATATAGATTGGCCAACATAGCAATACCTGAATCACCTGCACATGCAAACTGGAAGATCAAAAACAAATGATCAAATGGGGCTACTCTAATGACATGAATATATGCAAGCGTGGTGAAATGCAGACTATGGAGCACCTGCTCATTTCATAGGCATTAGAGCTGGAAGGGACCTCGGAAGATCATCAATTCCAGCCCCTGCCCACAGGGCAGGAAGTCAGCTGAGGTCACAGGATCCCAGCAAGATAAGCATCCAATTTGCTCTTGAAGGTGTTCAGCGTAGGTGTTTGAACCACCTCCGATGGCAGGCTGTTCCAGACCTTGGGGGCTTGGACAGTAAAGAAATTCTTCCTTATGTCCAGCCTGAAACAGTCTCACAGTAGTTTGACTGTTCGACCTCGTCATCCCTTGGGGCGCTCTGGTGAACAAACATTCCCCCAGATCCTGGTGGTCACCCCAATAAACTTATAGTTGGCCATCAGATCACCCTTGAGAGCTCCGTGGCTCTCAGCCTGTTGTTGTAAGGTCTGTTTTCCTGACCTCTGATCATGCACGTGGCTCTCCTCTGCACCCTCTCAAGCTTCTCCACATCCTTTTTGAATTGTGGAGCCCAAAACTGGACGCAGTACTGCCGACTCTTTGGTGAGATCTGTACAAAGGAGGACCTCGCTGGAGTAATGGAAAGAGCCACCGCTTGTGCACAATTCTGGAAAAACACCTAGCTTATAAGAGGACACAAAAAGAAGAAGAACTAGCTCATCTCAAAATTAGCTAATCATTCTGTAAAGGCAGACATCATGTCTTACAATTTTTTGCCACTAATTTCACAAGAAACAGTTTCTGATTTAAGACAGCCTGGAAAATAAAGCTGCACATGATTTGGAAATTCCATGTAGCAAATTAGGACCTGGATCTTGCATATGCCTACACACATTACTAAATCTACTGAATTTTAGCCATCTCAGTCATCACTATATAATCAATATTTGATTAGAAGTCATCAGCTAATAGAAGATGTCTGCATCTTAAACCTCAGTGAGACCCAACTGGTGACAGAGGGAAAGAAAACTATAAAAGTGTTAAACTACAACTATCCAATGTAAATATTTCTTTGGCTTAAACCACTCTACGTTCCTGGTTTTATTTAATTCAACAGCTAAATATGCTTTCGTATAATTTTATTTGGCTCAATATTCTCCCCGTATTATACCAAAAGCTGCTTTATCTGCATTGCTTTTGGTCTTGCACTGTTACCCTGAGTATGTGTTGTAGACCATCAAATACAGGTAAAAATGCCTACTGACCTCTAAGTGGCAGGAGTTGGACAAAAGGTGTCTGACCAAGAAAACAGTGCAATTTAGTGGCCAGCACATTCTCACCAGGTGTTAGGTCCTGTAAAAAGCTGAGAATTCTGGTATTGATCTTTCAAAGCAATTAAACAAGGCCTCAACTTTAGTCATGTGAACAGTTCCACTGACTTCACAGGGACTACTTCTGTGTTTTAGTGTTTTGCAGGACTGGGCCAAACTTTTAAGCTGATTCAGACATCTGTATGAGCCCTTAGGGCGCTTTTATAATGTGCTCCAAGAGTGGGGGGGGGGGCAGCACTTTAATTAGAATGGCTCCAAGAGAAGCTGTAATTAAAGCACTTCAGCATCTTGTGTATCAGCATCCCAGTGCTTCAAAATGGAGGCGGGGGCACTTGAACTAAAGCTTTAGTTCAAGTCATCCCACCACCGTTTTGAAGCGTGGGAACACTGATACACGAGATGCATTAGGTTGCTGGAGTATGGTAATTACCGTGCTCCAGCAGACTCGATTAATCAACTTAGATGTGTGCCTAAGTAATTATAGTGCATCGGAGAGCCTCTACACTCAGGGGTGTATAGGCACCCTTAAAGACTAACTCATTAAGTCTACTTCATCAGATGCTACAAATGGCCTTGCAAAAAACTAGCAGTCATAACTACTAAGGCACTAGTAGTCATATTACCATTCTACAAGTAACTGACAAATGCCATTATCTGCATAGTCACTGCCTTTTCCTGTGAATTACCATACATTACTAAACTACTAAAATTAATTGAACCTGGGTTTTTCAAACAAGCCTAAGGGAGTTAGCTGCATCTTCCTTCCAAAAAACAAAACCCAAAATAGCTATCAAAACACCCCCCATTAAATCCCTAAACCTCTATGGGCTTCTCTGACAATCCAAGCTGAAAGCAAGTAACTATGAGTGCCTGCTCCAACTTGCTGTAATTATAGCATGTTGGAGCAGACTCCATTAATCGAGTCTGTTGGAGTGTGGCAATTAGCATGCTTTCAGCAGCCTCTGCATCTCATGCATCAGTATCCCCGGGGTTCAAAAAGGTGGGGGTGCTTTAACTAAAACTTGTTCAATGAGCTTTAGCTGAAGTACCCCCACTGCCATTTTGAAGCATGGGGATACTGATAGATGAGGCACGAAGGGCATTTTAATTAGATGGGGCTCTCAGAGGGTAAAATATCAACTGTAGGAATACTATTAATTCCATAATCCTTTTGATTTTTTTCAATGGGTATTAGATCTACCTTCAAGGATGAGTTTTATGTTCAAGGACAAACTTAACCTTTGAGGACAAGCTTTACCTTCTAACTCTTGATGACAAGCCAAAATTCTGCTTTTTTCTGTATCCACAATAGAAAAAGTGAAAAGTACACTAACTTCTCTTAGGTAATTACCAGGAGACCTTGTCAAAATATGAAATTGCTGCTTTTATAGTGGATAAAAGGATTAGAAGATGAGATTGTCTAAATATAGCAAGAACCAATTTTGCTTGCAGTTGCTAAAAGAATAGTGCAAAAGAATTGGATGTTGCATTCTCCAATAGCAGACCCAGCTTTCTATATGCTTTAACAAATGTCATGCCTTTTTTGGCCTCTTATGACTCTGAATCTACAGATCCATTTGATTCATGGGGAAAAAATAATATTGTCATATGGAAAATCAATATGTAAAAAAAATCTAAGTATTTCCATTGTGAAATGGAACTGACTAGTCACTGCTGATTGCTACCTTACCATATTAGTTAAATAAAGGGCAATGTAATGTCAGAAGATATGGACCTTGAGAGCAAATGCAGGAAAGGAAAAAAAAAGGGTCTGCACATTCCTACTGATTTGTATATTATGATTATGAAGTATACCAGTGCCTGGTTCAGGCACCACTTTCAGTGAACACTTATCAATTGTGAATGCTACACTGATGCACTGAAAGAATCACTAGGCCATCTCATTTACTAGTGTCTACATTTGTCTTGCATTTCTTGAAGTCAGTCTTATGAGGACAAAATGTATGTTCCCATCATGAAATCTCATAAGGGAAGGCTACATTTATACTTAACTTTGGATAACTATTTAAACTAATACAACCATGTCTAAAATTCAAAATGGCCTTGTTAAGGGCTAAGCAGGACAGCGACTTTATATTTTAGCAGTGTGAAGATGTTCTTCTTCAGTTTAAAAGGGCCTGCCAACGGTGCAAGTCACAGCTTATCCCCGGCTCTGGTGCAAGATGTGCGGGCAGAAGCCCGTTATGCCCCCACAAGCCTCGGGACCCTCAGGATCCCCAAGAGGATTCTGGCAACCCCAACCCTGACCCCCAGTGCAGCCGGGAGGTAGGTGGGGCCCGTGGTGGAAGGGGAGTAGCCCAGCTGTGGGGCAGGTGAGAGGAGCAGAGGAGGGTCACGCCCCCCTTGGCTCTTACTTTGTCCTGCCCCACAGAGAGCCATGCGACTGGAGCCTCACAAACAGAACAAGCAAACAGGCGCACTCTTGGCCCAGCATGCGAGTTAGCGCAGGGGTTCGCACAGCAGGGTGGGCAGGAGGGGCCTGAGGCCCCAGGCAGGGAGCCTGAAAGCAAGGATCTATACAGTAGTAGCCCAGACTACTACGAGGACCATGGTGGGAGGGACACGTCACACCTCAAAGCTCTGCCCTGCACCTGCACCCCCTGCTCTGGTACCACTAGGGTCTCTACCCAGACAGAGCCCATGGTTTGGGCCTCTACCCAAACGGAGCCTGCGGTCCCTGCCCCCACCCTGCCATTAGAGATGCAGAGTAGGAACTGAACACCTGCTTCCAGGTGCTCCACCCTACAGCTGATGACGCCTTGGCGGAAATAAAGAGCCTCCATGGAGTTCTGCCAGGGGTTGCCTGGATGAAGGTAGTCTCCGGACCTAGGAGGCACTGCACTAGGGAGACCATTCCACTGGAATGGCAAAACCGCTTCAAAACACTCACATCAGCCGAGCCGGCCGAACTCCCGGCCCCAGCACGCGAGGAAGGAGGGCCACCAGTAACTGTGCCCAGAAGAAGACGTAGAGTAATTGTGGTGGGCGATTCCCTCCTGATGGGGACAGAGGGCCTGATTTACTACCCCAGCCTCATAGCCCATGAGGTTTGCTGCCTCCCTGGAGCTCATGTCCATGATGTGACTGAGAGGATCGCCAAACTCATCTGGCCCTCAGACCACCACCCCATGCTACTCATCCATGTGGGCACAAATGACATGGCTTGGAGCAATCCCGGCTGGGTCATGTATAACTACATGACTCCAGGGGCTGGGCTTGGGAGTCTCGGGGCTCAGGTAGTTTTTTCCTAGATCCTCCCCGTCACAGATCACAGCCCCCAGAGGGATAGGTGCATCGGTGAGGTGAACAGAAGACTCTGGCAATGGTGCCATTGCAAGGGGTTTCGCTTCTTTGACCACACTCTGCACATCAGTGAGACAGGTTGCAGACTGTTGGAAAGGGATGGCCCTGACCATCTCACGGTCTGATGGCTAGAGAACTGGCTCCAGGCTCAGACCCAAAGGGTACTAGTTGATGGGAACAAGTCATTGTGGTGCAGAGTTACCAATGGAGTGCCCTAGGGATCAGTGCTCAGACCAGTACTCTTCAATATCTTCATTAATGACCTCGATTTGGGCATCAGATGCAGACTGGCACAGTTCACAGGTGATACTAAGCTACAGGAATGCCATCTGCGTTCATGAGCTCAGTGCCCCTGGTGGCTGGGGGGCATGGCTGCTCTGGCGATGGTGGGAGCACAGTGGTGAGAGACCAGCAGCAGTGGTGGGAGCCCAGCAGCAGCAAGCAGGGAGCTCCCAAGCAGGGAGCTCCCAAGGAGTTTAAGTGCATTTAAGAAGCGGGTTCAGCATTTGCAAATATTTGAAACTGCGAATGCCAAACTCACAAATAGTGAGGGTTTCCTGTACAATTTCAATGCAGTTTTTAAAAATAGTCCAAGGTGTAACTTCATTCTACAGGGAGTACTTTCCTTAAGGGTTTAAAAGTATAAAATATAAAATACAAAATGCCATGGTAGAGACAAGACAGATGAAATATAAAAATGCACCGTGACAAATATATAAAAATGCAATGTGAGATAGCGAGGATCAAAGGCTACTGGGGACAGTAAGTGAGTTAGGTTAGCACAGGATATATTTATGGTCTTTGCTGTGGATGTTTTAGAACTTTTGTTTTCTTTAGTGACACTGAGCTTAACTGATATGTAGATGTAGTTTCTAGGTTTCTCCTATAGAAGCCACTTCAGCTTTCTGGCTTGCTCTGAGTCTTGCCACACCCATGCAATGAGTGTGCTAGGTCTCTGCCAGTACTGAGAAGGAAACGAAATGCACAAAATAGTAGGGTGGGTTGGCAGGCAAGAAGGGGTTTCTGTTATATCAATGTCCAGAAGGGAAGTGTACAAAGGGGGCTTTCTGCTACACCATGACAGCCCAGTCCAGCAGCACGGGTGGGGGCTGGCTGGACAGTGGGCTACCCAGGCCAGCTTGGAGGCGCTGGTGGGCTCCAGCCCAGCAGCTGCCTGCCACAGCTGCCACCATGCCCCCATTCTGTGCAGCACCCAGCAGCTGCAGTCACACTGCAAGCTGTGGACTGGCCAGGGCTCCGCTTGCCTCCAGCTGCTGCTACCATGGTCACTGCTGCTGCCACCCCTGCCCCTGCCATGCTGCTCTGGGTAGGCAGGTGGGAAGCTTTAGCTCTGTGGCTTCTGCCCAGCCCATGGGACTCCAATTCCAGCTCCTGGATGCCTTCCATCCACTCTGCCCATGGGGTCTGTTCATTGCACTGGGCAGGCAGAGCAGGTGGAGGGCAGCCGGAGCTGGAGCCAGAGCTCCAAGTACTGGGCTGAAGCTGCTGAGCTGAAGCTTCCACCTGCACCAAGAGGCGCTGCACAGTGCAGCAGGATCAGGAGCTGCAGCTGGAGGTGAGGGGAGAACAGCTCTGCCAGGTTCCCCTTGCCTTCAGAGGCTACTCCCCCTTCCATTCCTGCCCTGCTCTGGGCAGCGGCTGGGGGGAGCTTCAGCCCAGTGCATGTAACTCCGGCTCCAGCTCCAGCCCCAGCCGTCTTCTACCTGCTCCATTCACCCAGCACGATGAGTAGACTCTGCAGGCCGGCTTGGCTCAGCTCCACAGCCCCAGCCCCAGCTGCAGCTGCAGCCACAGCCCTGGGCCATTCCAGCAGGCTCTGCCCAGGCCCCCCACTGCCCAAGGAGAAGCAGGGTGGAAAGCTGGGCAAATTGCAGCTAGGGTCCCTTGCCTGCCCAAGACAGGGGAATTTATCCCCCCTCACCTTCTCCCTTTGCCTGAGGCGCTGCCCTAGCCTGTGTCTGGTCTCCGGGACAAGCCTGGGAAAGGCTGCTTCTCCCCTCCACCTCCAGGCACACCCTGGCTGGGGTCCCTGCAGGCCAGGGTGGGGGTTGAGACCCCTCCACAATCATACTTAACAGCCTGCCGTGGCCCGGCCACGCACCCCTGGTCAGCTTCTCTCCAACCTTGAGGCTGCTTTAGTGCCCCTTGGCTTCTAGCCTAAGCCACTGCAGACGTGTACCTGCATTTCCACAATCAAAAAAGTGAATGTCTAGTCACTTGAAAAATTGGTTCAATCTTTAGACTAACCTGCAGAGATTGAATCAATTCAGGCTCTGGCTTTTTGAATGTCTGTCCCTACATGTCCTGTCTGCTATCCCATAAGGATGCTTTCAATCATCTTTCCTCACTGCAGCCCTTAATCTTCACAGTAAAATCCTTTAAGCTTTATCATTCATATCACACAACATATTCATCAGATCCTACTGGTATCTTTATATACATTAGTGTTAAATTTTTATACAAATTCCTGCCTTATCTAAAACAGCAGAGAAGGTCTTGTATTCAGCACCAAGGCAATTCTGCAGTTTCAGGCTAAAATAACTAATGGAAATCTGGGGAGAGGTACATTGTTAGGTGGAACCTGCTACCATTGCACTATGGAATATGGCATACTTGTAAGATAATGTGCACTGCTGATGGTGGATAATAGACTGACTAGAAAGGTGGCTCTGTCTCATTGCAGAAAGTTCATACCCCCTTGGCATGTGGAGTACCGTTTTGATATTCTCTGCTGCTTGTGTGAGGGAGAACAAGGAGATACTTTTTATACCAGCAAAGCCAAGGACAGGACTTTACCCTTAGTTCCAGAGAGTAAGATTCTGTTGTTAGCGGACACATTTTTTCATGTCACTTTGCCCAAGTCTCTTTCACTGAGCAGATTTAAAATCAAAATATCTACCGGCTTTTTAATCTCCATATTCAACAATTCCGATTGACTGAATCCTTTTAAGACCATTTCTGGAGCTGTCTTGAACTTTGGAGTGTCGGTTCACGCAGAATGACACCAGATTCTGCTTCAGGACATTCGTCATGTCAATAATAAATAAGACCAAGGACAACTGACAGTATGCTTGCCAGCTTTACAGAACTCTTAAAAATATAGTTGTGAATTCATCTGTTCCTGTTTAACATAAATAGGAACACACACAGATCCATACACCAACCCTCACTTAGCTGCCTGGAGGAACTGTTTAGATCCGATTTCATACTAACAGGTTCTGGATTGTATTAACTTCAGAAATTAAAATTGCTGATGCAGTCCATCTGTTCACTGATGGTTAAACACTATCTGACAAGTACCAATGCAGTTGTTATTTGTGGAAATCCATACAGTAAATGTGCTACATACTTATGTCATTCAAGTCATAATTTAGTATAAAAGCAATACAAATTGGGCCGGGATTAGACAACTCACTTAGCAGCCAGCAGCTATTCCTTAACACTATGAACATTTTACAATAAGCATATATAAAAAAGAGGTTACCCTCTATTTCCTGAGCATTCAAATCAATTTAAATTTTGGGAGGCAAGGGGAGGATTTTTAAAGAAGCCCAGGTGAGCTAGAACTACGGTGTTTACTGAGAACTTGGTTCTTCCCATCAGCTCCAGGTCAGGGGGCAAACCCCCACCACAAAAACAAAGACAGTTTTAAAATAACTCTTTGGAGCTTACTTAGCTGTTTCAGACAACTACTCAAATCCAGTGCTCGCACAAACCATGTGAGACAACAGTGATATTTTAAAATATTTTTTTCTAAATTATGTGAAAGAATGGTGACAAAAGGAAAACTCAGAATCCCAGAGTTAGAAGAACCTCACGGGTCATCTAGCATAAAAGCAGGATGTACTATTCCTGTGTTATAGCATAATACTAACTTCTGCCTGAGGTAAATTAAAGTTAATATGGATGGGGAAAACACAGGTTCATGCCCTAGGGGTAGATGCATGCAATTCTGTTCTTCTGACTAGGGACAGCCATCAAAAAAGCCCAAGTCTGAACTGATTCAGTCTTTGCAGGTTAGTCTAACTTGCAGAGATTGAACCAATTTGCAAATGGATAGACATTTACTTTTGATTCAGGAAATGCAGACACATGCCCGGAGTGGCTCAGGTTAGAAACTGGGGGGTGCTAAAGCAGCCCTCCTTTCCCTTCCAGAGTGTTAAGCTGAGAGGGGTGTGGCTAGGCCCTGGCAGGATGCTATGATTAGGGAGGGGTTTAAACCTCCAACCTGGCCTGCAGTCCCCAGCCAGAGTGTGCCTGGAGGGAGAGGGGGAAAGCAGCCCTTACCAGACTCTCCCCACACCCCTGCTGCTTAAGGGGCAGGAGTGTTGCCAGACCCCAGCGGCTAGCTAGCACTCTGAGGCAAAGGGTTTGTGGGTGGGGGCGGATGGGATAGGACTGCTTGTGTGGGCTGCATACATCTGTTGATGATACTGAGCTTTTCAATCTCCCTGTCTCTGCTTCTTCTGACTGTCTGCAGCAAACTGACAGGCACTCACAGGTTCCATGCATCACAAACCAGGGTCTTTTCTCACACCCTCAGCAGCCAGCAGTTAGCAGGGAGTTTATCAGAACACAAAGCTTATCAGCCCATGAAGAAAACAAAGCCTCTCATTATTTCAGGCTCTTCATAAACAGCTTTTTGCAAAGTATTTTTAAGGAAGAACAGAGAGACATTACCAGCTGGGCTGTTGATTAGCTCCAAAAAGCCTTAAGCAGACACTATTCTGTCTGCCTGTCCCAGTGAATCGGAGACGCAGGCGCACACACAAATAACTCTCAGCATTAGCTAACATGGGGGTGGTGTGACCATGACCAGATAACAGCTGAGGTCTGTGCAGTGGGAGGTGGGGAGGAAGGGGGGAATCCCTGCTTGAGCAGAGTGTAGATGCTGCTGACCCTGCAGTCTCAACCTCCTTCT
>NW_017728886.1:28973048-28994566 GCF_001723895.1 Crocodylus porosus
CTGAGGTCTGTGCAGTGGGAGGTGGGGAGGAAGGGGGGAATCCCTGCTTGAGCAGAGTGTAGATGCTGCTGACCCTGCAGTCTCAACCTCCTTCTCAGCTAGCCAGAGCTCCAGCTAGGGCAGAAAGAGGCATGGCCAGTTCTGCTCTCTGGAACAGACAGCACAGCCCAGGGCTGAAAAGCATGCTGGGATGCTAGGGGACTTAATTTTTACCAGGAAGGGGTTTGGGACAGAAGTTCCATAAACCAGTTTGACCCAAATCAGCTAAGTCTGAAACTACATTCAGCCGGGCTTACCTTAAACCAGTCTCAGCCATTTTGACACTGGTTTATCTTCACTGAACTTATGCTCTGTTACAAGTATAAACCAGTTTCTGATCACCACTTAAATCAGTTTGTGTGCATCTTCTGTCCATAGCCAAACAATTGCTCTTTTCTGGGGGTGGACTGTGAGTTTTGCTAAGGGTGTGGAAATGGTACCAGAATTCCCACATCCCTGCAAGGATTTATAATTCAGATATACCTCTTAATCATTATTCCTCCCTGCTTCTGGGGTAATTTGCTTGTGGCATTTATCAAAAATAGATTAGAACACTTATTGCCTTACCTCAGTTCTGTCCGGGAGTAGGACAGGGAAAGAGGCACTAAGGCTCTGTCCATTCCCTGCTCCCACCCAATTCAGAAAGAATAAATAGGCACACAGCATCTGCTAACTCTGAGGCACTGTCCAGATAGTGCACCCAGCCTGACTTTGTACTTTGCCTTACTTCCGTGTGCAAACCATATTCAGAGTACAGAATACGCTGCACCAACTCCCAGGATCATGCATTAGGGCATGAAGTTGTACAATGTTCTTGGGACCAGGCTGTCACCATTCCAAGGAGCTGGGGCAGAGCCGTGATCTGCTGCCCAAGTGCCCCTGCCCAGAGTGTACAGTCTGCAGGTTGCGGCTCTGCCCTGGACCCACACCAAACTGCCCCCATTGCAAGATCCCAGTGGCTCCACAGCAACCCCCTGCCCTGCTGCATGCCCTGCTAGTGCAGTTTGGGCCGGTCTCCACAGCAATCCCAGCCTTGTGCTATCACAGTATAGGTGCGGCTTGGCTCTCCATGGAGACCAGCCCCAGCCATGTGGGCAGGGACTGCTGGGAAATGGAGTTTGGCTGCTGGCCAGATCTGCCATTTTGCCCACCCCTGTCCTAGGCCTTTTCAAACCTCCACACCACAAAGCTGCATCTAATAGACAGCAGGGAGTTTCTCTGGCTCAGGGAAATCCACTCTGTGGTTTACATGCTGTATCTATGCCAGATATGAATGGCTTTGAGGAACAATGTTAAACTGGGGGGGTGGGATATTGCTGAAGCATGTTGTGCTTCAGTGAGCCTGATGATGTCTCAGCTTCTAGCACAAGTTAGTGCAACATGCAGCAACCCTGAAATTGCTATAAGCCAGGGGTCGGCAACATTTCTGGGCAGAATGCCAGAAACACCCACAACCTCAACTTCTAAGATGTTGGCATGGGTGGCAGGGGAGCTGCAAGAGGCCCAATCCTTGTTGTAGAAGCACAGCTCTGGCCCCTTTCCCGCTGTTCACCCCAGGATGCACATGCACCCGCTGCCAGTGATAAGCTGAGCTCAGCGGGGCTCCACAGATCCCAGGGCAGTGGCTTACAGCCTCCCGACTGCCTGCCACAGCTGGGCCGGGCTCTGGGCAGGCCCCTGCCACCCACCAGAGAGCCTGGGCTACTTGCAGCAGATGGCAGGGAGGCTGCAAGCAGCTTCATCAAGGTCTGCAGAGCCCCAACCTGGCTCACTGCCAGAGTCAGGTGTATGCACGGCTCAACAGTCCGTATGGAGCATGTGCCTTGTAGAATAATTTTGGACTTATAGCAGTCCAGAGACAGTGGTACTAAACTCTGCTAAATTTGAGCTGGACAGAGTGTTCTGCTGCCTATTAGTCTACAGGACGGTTAATGTTCCAAGATGCCTCCCACAGGTTAGTGGGTGCTAACCAGAAAAGAAAAAACGACTAGAATTTTCATCTAAAAAAGGTGGCACACACTAATACTGTCCACCAAGCTATAAAAAACATTTATTTCCACTTCCCAAATAAAACAGTTTTCAGTATCTCCATAAATTCTTTTCAATTTTATTCATAGCAGTCACTGCAGATGCCGTCATGATTAGTGAAAATATTTTTATTAGCAGGCTAAAAATAGGAAACAACATTCATTGTCAGTGTTTCTATGTTGCTAAATGTAGACATGCGTATGTCAGAAAAATAAAAAATATTTTAAAAAAGTTTTACAATCAAACCGGCTTTATAAACAACTCTTATATTAGTAAGATGCACACAGAATGCATCTGCAGATTTGAATTTTGCAGGTTTGACACATCCGTAGCATGAGCCACAGAAAAGAAGCAGGTCTGGAGGAAAGAGCCAACAAAAAAAAATAATTTAAAAAATGGCAAGTTCAAAAATAGTCTAAGGGAGAGGAAAGTAAGCTTAATAAGAGGGCAGAATTCTGTCCATGGGGTTGCAGACTGAAAAGGAAAGAAAGGCCCAAAGAAAGTAGTGCAGGGACTTCAAAATGTATCATTATTATGAAAGCATTCAAAAGCTCATCTAATTCTGTCTCAGCTATGCAACTGGCCCAATAAAAGATATAATTCAAATAACTCCTTTCCCCTCTTATTATTATGAAATATCTGCATACCAGTAAGTTCAAGAGTATATGACTTGGGCACCTACGCGGTTTCAGAGGGGTCTTTCTCGACCAGAATTCCTCACAGGCATGCTTTTATGCTTGCTGCCCAAGCACTGAGAAGAGTTACTCTCTCCATAAACTGCTGGCATGCTGCCCTACATAAAGGGACCATCACTGTCTCTCTTCTTTTTGGTACCTAGCGACCATGGGGCAGATGCTAAACTAGTGTAAGAGATATCATAACTCTGTTGACATAAATGGACCGTGAGTATTCAGAGCAACTGAAAAATCTCTCCCAACTTCCTGGTAACAAGCAAAACTACACTTCCTCATCAGAAAATCCTTCTGAACCACAAATTCTACATGCACCCAAGGGCTGGCCACAATATGACACACAGTTTCATGTTTCAATGGCAGTCATGCAGTAAATGTGGAATACTGGTGCATGCACCTGCCAGATAGATCTATTAGGATTTTCACCCTGAAATCTTTGCTGATATTGTGAATTCTAAGAGTGACTAAAACATATTCTAAGTGCAATCAAATAAATTTATGAAGCTCACAGGGAGAATGAAACTGAGAAGTTTGCATCTGCAAGAATTAAGGAAGTAAATTTCATGATTTGCATGTTGTATCTGCACAAATAATAGCTTCTATAAATGAGATGCATCACCTAGATAATTTTTACAAACTGGGTATAAATTAGCAGTTACTAGTAAAATAAAATTCACCTTACTTCTTCCAGAGGAGTAGGAGGTAATAACTAATATGAAATCAGAAATGGCTACATTGCAACATGCTTTGAAAACCCATGTAGGGTGCCACACTAAATAGGTCCACTACTGTAATGCAGAATGCGTCCTGAGCTTTGGCAAAGCTAACCTACTTTTCTTTAAAGAATACCTAACAGGAAGAAGTGGTCTACCAGCCATGTCATATGACCTAAAATGTTTCTGCATAAGCCAGGAAACAATACCAAACAGGAAACACTATCTTCTCAAGCAAAATTACTAACTAGTGCTTCTGCTAGTCTCAGCTGAGTTGATGGAAGTTAATTTAGAAGGCTATAAACAAAGAGGAAGTATAAATGACAAGTGGGGTGAAGGGATCTGACAGAGTGCTCCGAGGAAGTCTGAAGACCAGCTGTATTTAAGCTTACCTAGTCACCTGGAAAAACAGTTACAAAAGCAGCATGTTAATTAAATGCAGAATATTAACTCTTGACAAGAGTAATCTGAAATATACTCACTGGAATGGAGGCACTATATTTGGAAAGCAGAAATGCCGAAATTATATATAGGAGCAAGAACTGATGGCAGATTGAGTAGGAGTTCATGGTACAGTGTAGTAGCAGAAATGCCAAGACAAATTTCTGTGTTGTCATGCTAAGAGGTAAGTCTCTCTGTTGGTGGTACTGAGCCAAATAGCTAATATAATAAAAGCCTTAGCGTGTCTGTCCATAATGCTTTACTTGCACTCTGATTGGCTGTCTTGGCAGCCAATCACAATGCTGACTGAAACAACCAGTCAGCGTGCTCTAAGAGCATTCTGGGCAGGAGGCGGCAGGGGCACAGGGTGCTGGCCGAGGGGGACAGAGGGGCAAGCTTCTCCCATCTCCCCTGCTCCTGGGAGGTGGTGGTGGCACAGAGCGGTGGACGGCAGCGATCCATCCTCCCCCCACTCCCCGTCATTCCTGACAGGCAATTGGCTAGTAACAAAATAATATCCTAAAAACAGGGTTAAGGAAAGATCAAAGGAATATACCTGATCCTCCAGTACATACAACCTGCTTGGGTTGTGTGTGTTTGTATTATGAGTAAGTGTAAGAAAAGGCCAGAGCATGGATGGCGCATACCCTAGCAGCTGCAGGAGGGCACGGCTGTGCACCAATGGCTGTGGGAGTAGTCAGCAGTGGTGAGCTTCTGCAGACACCGCTGGCACTGTTGGCAGCAGCGGCAAGGTGGCGAGCACCAACCATGGGTTGGCGATGACCCGCAGGCACCCACAGCCAGGGGCGATCAGGGACCATCCGCCAATGCCACCGATGTCTTTTTCCAGTGGGTGCACTGCCACGTGCACCCCCTATGCATCGCCCCTGGACCAGAGGAATAGGTCCATAAGAAGTAAATGTGGGCTCTTCAGATAACAACTAATGGGATTTTAATAATCTACAGGCATTCAAAGTGCATAAAATAAAGACAGGAGAGAAATGGTATGGGTAATCCAAGGGTGTATTATGGAAGGAGTAATTGGATGGATTTTAGCAAAGGGAAGTGCAGGCTATTTATTTATTTTCATAGCACTGGACTAGATCACAATATCAAATCTGCCCATGGGGCATCAGCCCAGTTTTGCCACTGACAGTGCCACCAGGCCTGCCTTCCCTGGCAGGGTGACATTTTAGGTTGTGCCCAGGACCAGAAGCCTCCAAGCCATTCCCTCAGCTCCTGCCCTTACCTCCAAGATGTTGCAAGCCTCAGCTCAGCCAGGTGATGTTGCTCCCTCAGCTGCAAATAACACACTGCAGGCTCTGCCTGCCTGACCTTAGTTAAAATGGCCCCTACCTCGCTACAGTGCACCACTATGGTGACGTAGCTGCTAAAAATAACTGTGCACTACTGGGACGGTGTAGTAATGGTCGTTACTGCGCTGTCAATTAGGAGTTCCTAAAGCAAGTACTAAATGATGGAGCAGTAACAGCTGTGCCGTAAGGGGCATGTGTAGATGCATCTTGTGGGGCACTTCAGAGGATCCTAACAGTGGTTTAGTAGATATATGTCTAGAAAGCCCTGTGGGTCAAAATCTGATTTATCTTACAGGTCTAGGTGCACAAGGTTTATTGTCAGTTTTCTATGGAGTCAAGATCTCAAGAACAAAAGCTCCATGATGATGTGAATTTTATTCATACAAGGACAGTTGTAACACAATTACATCCCACTTGAGGAAGCTAATGTTTTAGAGAGAAGATGCCAATATTTCAGCAGATAATATCTTAACTCTAAAATATAAACCTCTTCAAGTGAGATGTAATAGGTCACTGCTTTCCTTTCCTAGGAGTAATTCATTAAAGTTAAGGCCTTGCTGAATGCTGCCCTTATTGTACAACTTCTACTGTACCAACCTTTAAGACCATGGGTTCTTAACCTGGACGTTCAAACTAGGTCTAGGGAGAGGGGAATCACAATCGTCCTTCTTATTCTTTATGCTTAACCTTTTTCTGTAGTAATTGAGTCAGAGTCTGCAAAAGATCTAGCCACTGCACTAGATCAACAAGAATACTGACTTTCAACATTTCTTTTTTATTAATATTAGTATTTATTTGATTCACATTTCACCCTTCCCAAAAAAGGCTCAGGACAGCTTACAAAAAAATAAAGTTTTAAAATAAGAAAGTATAAAAAGGCAAACTCCTGCACAAATGCTCCCAAATTCAGAAGTAATTCCCTCCACCCTACCCACTGCCACTCTGCTGCCTCTGACCTAGAAGCTGAATGGTACTCTCCAAGAAAAAAGCTTGCATGCACAATTAATGCTGAAAATAGTTTATTATTTATATCTCTAGGCATAGGCTCATTTGGTGCCCTGAGACATTTTGTTAGCCACAACTGAAAGTCATCTTGTATGTTTATCTGAGTATGGGTGTGGCTGGGTGCAGCGCTTCGTATCCCTGTTCATAACAGAATGGAGTCCGTGTGGTAACACATGAATAACAGCTTTAGGAGGACTGAAGTACAACAGTAATATGTGCTCTATACAAAACAGTTTAGGAACAAAACAGTTTAGGAATAAAACACCTGCAGTTACTCAACTTTAAATTACAATGACGTGTTAAAACAATAATGTGAAACAATCTTTATCTTGCAGATTTGTAGCACTAAAGCTTCCCTGAGTGGCCATCCTACATAAAAAACTTGACAATGGTTCATCCTTTTGGCACTGATAAGGTCAATATGTGTTTGTAGTTTATTGTTCCAGAACATATTTGCAGCACAATTCTCTACATGAATTATAGGGGAAACTCTTACTAAAGTTGTCTTACAAACTTGTGTCACACCAATACTTAGCATGACCACGGCAAGCCAGAAGGTACGACTAACAATCAAGCCCACATCTGGTTTGCTACTATCCACTCCAGAACTGTGCATCTGGAAATAAGTGCAAACTCTTTTTTGATAAGGGTACCAGAAATATTCATAATTCTACTTCTGGTGCACAGAAACCTTTTCTTTCAGCATTTAAAGGTCCTTTTTCTTTTAAATGTGTAGAAAATGTGCACTCAAGTCATATATATTGAAGTAATGCATATATGGAGCAAGTAGTTCACGTGGGAAGAGAATGAATGCATGGGAGTTAAGTTTAAGAGAAGTTTTTTATCAGTCCAAAGGGAGAAAATTGAATATACCTGGAAGTCACCCTGATACATTTTAATAACAATGCTGCTTATATTTCACTTTGTTGTTTTGCTGTGTGCTATTAGTAATTATTTAAGCAGAGTGGGGCTTCTTATACATGACAATACTAGTGGAGGACAAATTTTCAAAAAATATGTGCACGTACCTTGGAATTGGATTTTCCTGTACTCAGGACAAAGATGACTTTCCTGTGGGTTTCTTCAGCACCTAGCACAATCCTGACTGTGTCTCCTGGGTTCTGCTGACACATTAATATGAAATAAGTTTAGCCTGTGACATTCTCCTTCATTCCCTCCTTAGCCCCCAAATACATAAGAACCTTTTTACCTCCTAACCTTTCAGCTTAACTAAATATTGTCTTTGCTACTGTGGCTATAGGCTATTCTCTCTGAAACTGAAGACAGGTTAACAGGGGAATGTCAGGGAGAAGTCTCAGATCATCCTGTTCTTGGACTTAAAGGGATGCAGTGAGTTGTATAATTGGACTGCTTGTTTGCATCGCTGCAAGGGTCCTGTGGTCACTATTGTCTTTGATCAGTCCTGAAGTTTAGGGTCTCTTAGGGTTTGTCTCCACTGAAGACAAAACCTGCGATTGCATGTGCAAACATATCACTGCTAGCTTGAATCTATAATTGGCTTGGGTAACAACGGCAGTGGAGACAGAGCAACTCAGGCTATACAAGTCCAGCAGGGCCCTGACTGCTTATTTGTTCAGCTACTAGTCCAATGCCAAGTAATAAGAGTAATACTCGGGAGGACTGAACTGTGGATCCTGTGCTTGGAGGTAAAGGATCACGTAAGACTACTGAGTGGTCTCAGAACCTCAGTCAAGAAAGACTCGTGGGAATTAGTGACCCCCTGAACAGTTCTCTACAGTTACATATCAGAAAAGTGACCTGGGAGCGAGCAAAAAGGTGGTGATCATAAGACAGGAAATGGCCAGCAAAGTGGCTTGACTAGTGATAGCACTGTAGGGAGTAGTGCTGGGAGAGGAATACAATAGAACAGTGAACAGAGATACCTCCCTGGGGTCTCAGATGTGGGCAGAGAAGCCTAGATAGAGGCAACAGTGTCTGTCTGCTCACCAACTCTATGTGGCAAAGCAGCCCTGTATACAAGGCCAGAAGGACAAGTATGCTGGTGAGGTATTATTTGAGCCTGGGGAAAACCTGGATCTATTTTTGTTGTTCAGGTCTCTGCTTTGGAACCACATGTTGACTCCTGCAGGGGAAGGATTTCTATGTAGCTGGAGAGCTGTGTCACATGAAAGCACCTAAATTAGTTAGTGAAAAGATAAAATAAAAAGCACCAGGCACCTGAAGGGCAGAGCTACAGGAGAGGATATGCCTGCAGATCCCCTTTCATTTAGGTCTTTCTGTCTGGGACCAGATTTAATCAGGCCTTAGTCTCAGAGTACCACAGATTTTGTGTAGCTAACCATCTGAACCCTGTTATTACAAAATTATCTGTCTTACACAAAAAATATACCCTCAAGAGGTGAGCAAGAAGAGACACTGTGACGTTTTCACAGTATTTTACACCAGCTCTGCACAGGTATAAATGACAAGAAAAGGTACAAGAACCCAGAGAATCAGGCTTTGACTGGTTCACTGTTTTTATCTGATGGAATCTCAAATGGCAAAGGATTAGTAGAAGTCAGTGATTAATTGGTGATATTTAATATCTTCCTGTGCTTTCCCCACTGTTTAAAGATGCTTTGCCATTTGGTGACTCATAAAAGTTGCTGTTTTACTACTTATTTTCCCTCCATCCTCCCATCCATTAGTGACTCCTCCCTCCACTGCTTAGTGTTGTCTGATGCTGAAATCATATTAGTGTATTGAACCAAACCTGTGTTGCCAGAGAGAAACAACTGAAAACAGTTTAAAAGGCATCAAATTCTGGCAATTTAGAAAAAAGCACTGTCCAGATAGTAGGGAAAGAGAGAAAAGAGAAGTTTACACTTGTTTGAAAGAGAAGGAAAGAATGTAGGTAGAAAGAATAATGAAAAGCTAGAAGAGAACTGAGGGGAAGGACTGTAATAAAATGCTGAGCATGGGGTGAAGTGGAAAAATAGCATAAACTATGGAAGAGAGAAGAAGAGGAAAAAGCTATAGTTCAAAATAGTTAAATATAGTTATTGCTATCTATATGACTGATGGTTCACCTAATCTGGTATCCTGCCTTCAATAATAATCAGCACTAGATGCTATTAGAGGTAAGTACAAGAAATCTCATAAGGGACAATTACGGAATAGCTTGCCTATAAAGATAATTTCTTCATAATCCCAGGTAGTTAAGTAGCCAGCATACAGCAAAAATCACTATCCTCGCTTATTATCTTTAAAAAGGTCTGACAAGGAAGACATAAACTTTGAAAACAGACAGTGAAAAATGGAAGAAAAGATACCAAGACATAATGGAGAAGGACTCAAAAACAGGAGAGAAAAGGAGAGAACAAATCCAAACAACCCTAAGTAAGTAAATGTGGGTTTCTTCTGCAGAGTGCAATTCCAGTGTTAAAATAAAATGAAGCAAATAAATGATCCAATATGTGCATGGTTATTTGATAGATATTTTCAACTTATGAACATGCATAAAAATCACAGCGAGTGATGTGAGAATTAATATTGCGGGTCCTGCTACTAGACCTGGCTAGTGGAGTTGGGTAAATTTTCAAGCTGTGTACTAACTGTCCTCTGGACTGGCTATCCCCTTGTCTAGGAAAATGAGACAGTGTATGGTGCATGGAGTATAAGATCCTGGGAGAATTCCGTAAGGGAGCTGCATTGCTCATGGGAGTCTGTGCATCACCAGCCACAGTGGTCATAGGATCCTAGGAAAGTAGGGCTTGGAAGGAACCTCACAAGGTCCACTAGTCCAGGCCTGTACTCATCCCTGATCCCTCGTAGGATCATCCCTGACTAAACCATCCCAGCCAAGTGTCTATCTAACCCGCTTTTGAAAGTTTCCAAGGATAGAGTCATAGTCATAGAGACGTAGAGAAGTGGGGCTGGAAGGGACCTCCAGAGGTCATCTAATCCAATCTCCTGCCTGAGGCAGGATCATCCATATCCAAAACATCGCATACAAACGTAATTTAAGCTTTACATAAGACTACCATCAACCTTGACACAACAAAGACTACACTCTAACCTGCCACAGGTAAAGTAGAAGAACCATGGCAACCAATATCCTGCTTCTATAAAATGTTGTCAATATGTGCTCAAAAAGTCCTGGGCAGAGGGCAGCTCTTCCTGTTACTGAAGAAGGCAACCCCCGCCCCCACAGTCCATACCAAACTGACCATGGGGTAAAATTCCTTCCTGACCCCAGATATGGAGATTAGTCTGACCCTGAGTGGAGGCATAAGACCCTCCAACCAGACACCATCAGTTTTGTTCTCAGCAGGAGCATTGGCACACCCCAGATGAGGTCCCCAGTCTTGGCTATAGCCAACACTCAATGTCTCTGGAAAGCAAGGCTGTCCCTAGAGGGGGGCAAATCAGGGCGACTGCCCCGGGCCCTGCGCTTTGGGGGGCCCTGCAGAGCTAGGCAGAGTGGCCATGGTGACTCTGCGCTGCTGCTGTCAGCTTTGTGTCTGGCCGCTTGCCCCCCCTCCACAGGCGGCAGCGGCTTCTTCACATCCAGGCCACGCAGGGACAGGGCCCCACACAGTCTGATTTGCCTGGGGCCCTGCAGCCTGCTTGGGTTGTCTCTGCTGTTAAGGATTAAAAATACCCTGACACATATAGCAGAAAAAGTGTGCATGTGTGTGTGGGGGGGAAGTGTCATAGTGCACTCAGGTTCCCTGCTCCTTTGACAAGTGGAAACTACAAGGGAAACAGCCCTAGCAGTGAGTGGGGAGTCCTAGCTGCTGCTTACCAGGGCAGCCAGAGTGAGCTAGTGGCTCACACCTGCCAGCGGTCAGCTGACCGGAAGGGGTAGGGCCTGGCTCACATATAAACCCTAGGGCTGAGGCCAGGATGGCATTTTCCTGCCTGCAGCCAAGGGGGAAGGAGCTCTTCCAGAGCAAGCAAGAGGGGAGAGACATGACTGCAGGAGCAGCTTCTGATGCTGGTGAGGAACGGAGTATTCCTTTGGGCCAACTTGGCACAGGAAGGAGGCCTTGGGGAGATCACAGCCCTCCTGCAGGACCCTGCAAAGCCTAGAAGAGTGGAAAATTCCCATGCTAGAAAACAGTCATAGCTACACCTAGATCATCCCTGTCCAGGTACTAAACCAACCCAGGATGCTGTTGGCTTTTTTTGCAACAAGAGCACACTGTTGGCTCACACTGAGCTTGTGGTCCACTATAACCCCCCAGTCTTTCTCTGCGGTACTGCAACCTAGTTGGTCATTCCCCAGTCTGTATTTGTGCATACAGTTATTCTGTCCTAAGAGTAGGATTTCACACTTGTCTATGTTGAATCTCATCTGATTGGAGGACCATTTCTCCAGTCTATCCAGGTCATTCTGGATTCTACTTGATTTGACATTGTCTGCAAATCTGTTAAGCGTGAACTCAATCCCACCATCCAAATCATTAATGAAGATGCTGAACAATACCAGACCCAGAGCAGACTCCTGGGTAATCCCACTTGATACCTCCTTCCAACTAGACAGTGGGCGTATCTACACATGTAGCGGTTCTTAAACCAGCATTACAGTGCAGTCGGCACAAACAGAGCTATTGCACAGTAAGGCATCTACTGGTGCTTGACTGTGCAGTAACTGTTCAGGAGCAAGCTTGCTACCTGCATCATGCAGTCGACATAAGTTGCCATAGTTATTGTGCAGTACGGGTACGCATGTGCAGACACATGCCCATACTGTGCAGTAGTTTTTGGTTACTGCACCGTAACTTAAGTATAGATGTGCCCAGCGAATCATTGAGAACTACTCAGTGGGCATGTCTACACGTACTATTAATTAGCAGAAGGCTTACTGCATAGTAAAATACTATGCAGTAAGTGTTCCTGGAAGCACGTCTATACATGCTCCCTATTGGGATAAGATTTGTTCTCAACAGGAGCAGACTTGTCCTGCCCTACTCTGCCCACCTGCAGCATCCAGGGGGAGCTCCAGGTTTCCCCAGGTGCTACTCCATGGGCTGGCTTGAGGCACAGGGCCAGGAGAGCTCTGCCAGCTGTAGTGGCTGCTGTCTTCTGACCCTATGCACAGCGGGAGGGAATTTTGATTTATACCAACCAGGAGACAGCTGCCCCGCAGAGAATAGAGCTCTCCTGGCCCTATACCCATAAACACACAGCTGCCAGCAAGCCCCCACCTGGACAGGGAAGCCCTGTCCAACATGAGGCTTGCTGGGTGCTGTCTCAGATGTGGGGCAGCTGGCAGTGAGCCTCCTGCCAGGCGGGAAGCATTGGGCTTGCTGGCAGCTGCCCTGCTTGGCATAGAGCTGGCTGCTCTGGGGATAGAGCTGCTTGGCATAGAGCTGGCTGCACTGTTCTCTCCTCACCTACAGAGCCTGTTACTTTATCACAGAAGCCAATCAGGTTGGTCAGGTGACTTGCTCTTGGTGAATCCATGCTGACTGTTCCTGATCACTTTGTTCTCCTCTAGGTGCTTCACAGTGGATTCCTTGAGAACTGCTCCATGATCTTTCCAGCTATACAGGTCAAGCTGCCTGGTCTATTATTCCCTGGAACCCCCTTCTTCAAGATGGGTCCTTTTCCTGTCATAGAATCATAGAAAATTAGGGTTGGAAGGGACTTCAGGTTGTCATCTAGTCTAACCCCTTGCTCAGAGCAGGACCATCCCCAATTATATCATCCCAGCCAAGGCTTTGTCTACCTGGGTCTTAAAAACCTCCAAGGATGGAGATTCTACAACCTTTCTAGGTAGCTTGTTCCAATGCTTTACTACCAGTCATCCAGGACCTCATTCAGTGTCTGAGTTCTCAACAAGGATAGTCAATATCTCGAAAATTACTTCAGCCAATTCCTTCAGTACCCTCAAGTGCATCCTATCTGGCCCTGTTGATTTTTTGAAAGCAACTAGCTTTGTGAAGTAATCCCTAGCCTGTTCAGCCATTACTCTAGGCTATTTGTCTCTTTCTCAGTCTCTGCTGACAACCTGTCACCTGGTAGTTGCTTCTATTTGTAAAAACTGACACAAAAGAGGCATTAAATACTTCATCCTTTTCTGTACTGTCTGTGACTAGATTGCCTTCTGCATTCCTTAAGGGACCAATGGAATCTTTGATTTTCTCACTCTTGACATGCAGACCACGGTCACTGCAAAGCCATGCCAAAATCTGGGTGGAAGCCTCAGTAGCCTAGGGCTGTGCCTGTACAGTGATTGCACAGGTACAGGCAGAGGAAAAGCTAGGTGTGGCAGGGGCTTTGGTATTGCTGTTTTCCAGCCATCCTTTTGATTTTCCTGCTATCTCCTCTTTCCTCTTCTGCTGCTGTGTCCTGGAGAAATTCCCTCTCTCTCTTTTACCTGCTTGTACTCAGAAGGCTTACAGAGCAAGAAAATGACTAGGGAAACTCCATAGCCAACTCCCTGTTCAAACTCCTCTGTTCTCCGGTCCTGTGTTGCTGGTTCCTGTGCCTTAGTGATCTTGTATCTGCATTGCTGTGTCTGGTTTTCAGGTGACACCTTCTACAGAGCTGTTAACCGCTCTGGGGCTATGCAAAAGAACACTGTGACTTTTTTTTTAGGTCTTTATTTTTTCCATGATGATGATGGCAGAGGCGGAAGAGTTGTTGGTGTTTGTTTTGTTTTTTAATTCCACAAGGGAATATCACTGCAATACTATCTGCCTTCTCCCCACCCCTCTTTCCTTTACCAAATAGGAGTGGAATGGTTGCTCTGGTAAGAGTCAACCCTTATGTGGTAGGGGAAAGGGTTTTTAAAGTTGCAAACAGCTTTAGCAGAGTCAATTTTTGTATAAAAACATGATACACACCACTGAAATAGGGATTAAAATGGCATGACTTTGGTGCTGCATCTATATTTACAAATGACCTATTCCAGAACCACTGACTCACTTGCACAAGCTATGTACGTGCTATATCATCAGGATGACTGGCTTTCTGGCAGCAAAATAATCAGCAAGCTATGAAACTAAACTGAAACTGCTGCAATGATGGGTGTTTATTTTAGCTCATATTTGTGAAACACTCCCTCAGTTGCTTAAAAGGATGTTTTATCGCCAGTGTTAGTCTTTCTGAGCTATGTGAGTTCCAAGTTTCCCTGTGCAAAACTTTTGTGTCCATTTTTTTCTGAAAATGATGCTATTTGATTCTCACCTCAAGTGAAAAATGTTATTTAATTTTAGCTTCCAATCAAACTGCTTATAGAAAATGTAATTTGACTGGTTTTTCTAATACAACCATATTGTTTCTATTTTTGACAGAATTCTCAGAATACTGAATGGTAGAGTGCTAATAATTTAAAAAAAACCCCAAACTTTCAAGATCAGTCTGCTTTCCAGACAAACATGCAGTGTCTAACCACTAAGAAAACTTATCAATACTTCTAGGATGAACTGGTTTAACAGACACTGTCCTAGTATTTACCATTCATGTTCATACCTTAAACTCCACCAAGTGCACATTCCTTTGTACCCCACATACTCACAAGAGTACCCTGCCTTCCTAAAGTATTTCCGTACTAGAAATGTCTGGTATATATGGCTATACACCCTGCGTATATTCTTTGATATCTCTCCTCCTTACCCATCTTTTCCTATACACCCTTCACCCTAGAATCCTCCAGTTAATTCTCTTTAAGGATTAAGAAAGGCAGTCAAGAAGAAAAAAAAATGCAAGTACCCACAAAGACTTTTTCTGCACCACCCAAGGAAGTGTATAATCTAATCAGTCATGGACTCTCTACTGGTGTAGACCACTACTGTCTATTATCTTTCTATAAGTGTGGGGAATCCTATCTCATCATGATTGCTTGCTACTGAAAGCAATTCAAGGGAGGGGCTATAAAAACACTCTGCATACCTTTGTCTTATACACAGCTCTTAAATAATTACCTGCCTGTCCACTTTAAATCAGATAGTGTAGGAGGTTCAAAATGCTAATATAAATACACTAAGCCTTGGTCTATATCTAGCTTAAACAAGCACAATGGCAGAAAGTCTGCCAGGACTGTACAAAGTAGCCCCAACTTCTCCATGAAAGTGACTCATAGGGGTGTGCTTCCTGGACCAGAAAAATGAGGATACATCTGATAAAGGAATATAAGTCTCTGGCTACTGGGAATGCATATGGTTAAGGTATGGGAATTTCCGAGTTAAAAAGGTATTTTTGAAAAACTTTGCTTAGCTAACAGAAGTCTATACAAGATTTTTGTGTTTTTAAAAAATGTTACATCTGATAGGTGTTTGCATGAGAGCACCGGAGTCTGTTATTCAGAGATCTGATATAACAGATGAAGTACCAAGGCAAATTTCACACAGCGCTGCTAATGAGCCCCAACTACACCCCAGATGGAATAACTTTAATAGGTGAAATAGTAGGTCTCCATATCCAGGTATGTGTCAGTCATTACCCCATGGGGACTAATGTTTTTGCAGCATGGGCTGTTGGAAAGCATAAAATGACTTCACAAAAGGTCACAGAACTGTTGCCTGATGAGTAAGTCTTTACTCACTACCAGCATGAGCTCAGTTGTCACATGTACTCTAGAAGTCTGAGCATCTATACAATATTGCACCAGTCTCTTGTCCTGCCTCTTGCAGGTAGCTATATTTAAAAACTGCACTCAGGAGGCTGCTTGGTTTCTGGTATCTATAAATAAAGGTACTTATGTGCTTCAAGGGGCTCTTCTTCTACCTCCTCTCCCTTTTTATATTCTCTGCACTGGCAGTTTACTAGTCAGACCTAAGTGTACACACCTTCATTGTTGCTCTCTAGTCTCTCCCTGCCAGGCAGAGGATGATAACATTTTCACTGAATCCAACCATAGACTGGAATCTATGTGAAGACAACTGAGCTATAAGTCATGCAATTAACCCATGGACTGCCCACCAGCAATAATGGATGTGGGGGGAAGTATCTAGTCCTGACACTGTTCCTTACTATAATTTTATGTTCTGTGCTACGTCCATTGCTTTAGAAATAATAGCCATGAGAACATGACCAAATTCAAAGCATGAGAGTAAGATCATGCTTGCAAAATCATGTTGGTTGTGAAACCCCTGGAAAAAGCATCCTCATGTGTTAAAGTTTCTAAAGAGTAACTGATAGAACATGTTGGTTGAAAATATTCTGAGTCTTAGCACCCAGCAATCCTCTCTCTTTTGAGGCACATTCCCTCACTTTCTTTTAATTTCTAAATAGTTTGTCCACTGGCCTTCAAACTCATGTCCTGGTTCTTTTTCAGATCACATGTCTGCTCTCCTTTCCTAGGACAGTGTTTCTCGGCTAGGATGCCATGGCACCCTAGGGCATCTTTAGACCCTTTCAAGGATGCCACAGGTTACCACACAACATTAGCACTGTTAAATGTGAAAACATGATTCACAAGATAAACACCGAGTTTTCAAATAAGAATCCGTAGTGTTAAAAACTTTCTGACCTGTTCTGATCTGAGTTCATTACAAAATTGCTCTATTTTTCCACAATCAAAAACCAAATGAAAGCTAAGAGCTGGCATTTTTTCCAGTGGGTTCCTCGAGTCTAAAAAAGGTTGATAACTACTGCCCTTGGAGGTGATATTCCATGTCTTCCTCTTGCAGCACAAATCTAAGTGGTGGCATTCAGACTGAAACTTCCAAGGCAATGAGGATGACCCCAGCATATGCTACTTCAAGATTTCCTTTACTTTGAAGTTTGTTTTAGCCTTCAGGCTGACACTAATGGAACTGACATCTCTCAGCAGTTGGAGCAGCAATGGCCAGACGCCTTTTCTTCTCCTGACACTGCAATCCATGGTAAAGGGATAGCTTCCAGGTGCCCTTTCTATGAATTGAGCGATCAGCAGCTATATTAGGCCTCCAAAACTGTTACAGGGAATTAGGCATTCATAAAATCAGCATGGAGATACAACCCGTCATTGACACTGAAGGGTTCCTGGAATCTGTTGGGAATAATTTTTGAGGAGATGGCAGGAAATTCTTGAGGGATTTGGTATACAGTTGGGGATTTGGCATTTCAAATGTTTATTGTGTATCTGTGTGAAAGTGTTCTCGTATTACACATTCTCTTCCATCTTATAATGCCTACATGATGCCTTAGGGAACAAAAGTTCCCTAAGGTGCTCAGGACATGTGTTTTGTCATGGCTGTAGAGCACTTTCCCCAGAGGCCAGATTGTGCAAAAAGTGTAACTTGTGTAAGCACCCTTAACTTTCACATTCCAGAAATCCTTCCAGTCCTTTATTTAAATGTCATATAAATTAATTTAGACTGTTTAATTCAGATCTAATTGAACTGACACTGGAATGAAAAATTTGCCATCACCTGCTGATTTGGGGTAAAAATGAAATAAGCTGACTGGTACATGTTTCTAAATATTGCTGTTACTCTTTGTTGCTTGCAGTGGCATTCAGACTTTAATATGGGACTATTTCTCCGTTGGAAGGTTTCTGACAAGAATAATACTACTTTGCATTTATCCAAGCCTTCCAAAGCACATCACCAGGATTTTCTAAAAGCAGTAATTTCTTATACAATGAAATTACGCCAGCAGAAGAGAGGTATGACTGTTCTGAGATGCCTGTTCTTTTCATCAAACTCACTGATCCACTGTTTCCCTAGGTAGTAACAGTGGCCACATCTATACAGATGCTTTACTGTAGAGTAGACTAATGAGCTGCAGAGCAAAGCATCACTGTCTACACATGCGATGGTATTATACCACAATAAACTAATTTATGTCACAGTAAAATAGTACTCTCGGGGACAGTACTATCTTACACCAGGGTATTTACTGAAATTAAACACATGTTCACCATAGGCATAAATTGTTCCCAGTCAGCCCAGCCAGCGGAGGGCGACATTCCTGCCCGCTGCCTGGCCACATGACTCTGCACTTTCAGTACTCTCAAACCCCAGCCAGGCCCTCTACCGCCCACCTAACACTGCCACCTGGAGCCACGGGCTTACTCCCTGTGTTCCTTACTTGGGGCCTGCTCCATTCCAATTTCAAATTTACTACTATCCTGGGCACAAATGTAGATGCCGCACCTGGGAGTAGTTTATTCCAGCTCAAATTGCTGCAAAATTTATTGCTTCACATTAATCGCATGTGTAGGTCCACCCAGTGTGGCCAGACATGGTTCTCTTATTGCTATAAGAAGGCATTATTTAGAATGTTTCAATTTTCCCTACAGCTTCTGGGAGAGGCAAAAGTGGCAAAATGGCAACCACCCCTATCATGCAGATAACTCCATTTAGACTCTACTCAAAATCAATGGTTCATAGCACCCCTTTTTCCTCCAGAGCATTTATGAATTAAAAGGAACTACATGTGATTTCATTCTAAACTGCAACTTTAAAGTGGGAATTCACAGAGCAGTTTGACTACTAAAAATTTAAAGTTTTCTCTTATTAGGAAATAGATTTTTTTGTCTTGTAATAACTGGCTTTTTACTCCAGCAGTCAATTAACAGCTTTCACTGTTTTTCCCTGCAGGAAGCCACCTCAATTGCACAGTTTATCTCCATTGAGAACTGATCCAGCATATCAAGTGTCAGGTTTAAAAAACATCCTTAATCCCTGAAAATGTTTCCTCCTACTATTAAAAAGAAATCTGGAGTAAAAGAATTGTTCTTGGCAATGCCTTAGGCCACTGAGTGGCTGACCTATGGCTCAGTGGAAGGGACTGGGTGGCAACCTAACAGGAATATTTATGATGGCCACAGACGATGGCTTTATAAGGAGTGGATTCCATTTAATTAGCTACAACATCTCCATCTTGCCCCCTGGAGGAGGTTTTATTGCAGGTACAAAGTTTCAGTAGTATAAAGAAATAATGTCAAGAAAAATGGATTAAAACCCAAAGGTTCTATATAATCCACCTAATTGGCTGAGGTTACTCTTATAAACCTAACACAACCCCTGCCCCAAAAATCCAGGACTTTGGAAAATAATTAATAAAAGCAAAACAACTAAGTTGTGGAAAGATGTTCTGGCTCAAATGTTCTCTTACAACTGAATTTGATTTTTTTTGTCTTTTTTTTTTTGTCCCACTGAAACATATTAAAGAAAGCATGTAACTGGCATCCTAGGACAACATTCAGATAAATTATTAAATTTATCCAAGGTCTGGAGGCTACTCAAGGCCTAAAGCATGGTGAAACTAAGAAGGTAAAATTACTGCTCGCACAGTAAAGCGTTAAAGTGCAATCTAAATTTATAAACAGTTCAACTGAATAGATATAGCCTTGACTTTAAAAAGCATCAATCTCTGCTTAAGGATGTTGTTGTTCATTAAATGATCAGCATTCCCATCAGAAATTTCCAGCATGGGTAGTCATTATGGAACTTATGATTTAAATCTTCTGTCAGTTGTAGACCAGAAGAGCTTTTTCCTATTGCAGTGTTCACAGGAAGGGATTAAAGAAAAATCACAGAGAATCCTATCCCCTGCACACCCTATTTATTTTCCTGCTACAAATATTCAGTATAGATAGATATCACCTTGAAGCATAAAACAATTACATGTGTTCAAACAGTTTCAAATGTATTTATGGATTATTTTAAATCACCTACAGACAGACATAATCCATGATGTATAATTCATTTTCTCTATCTTTGAAGGGACACTTGCACCAAATATGTTCATTTCTAATGAAGAAAATGTTTTCACTGGAAAATGTGGAAGGGAAAACAGCAATTGAAAAAAATATGAAAAACAGAGACCTGTTAATATTAAAAGACTTTACCTAATTTGCATACTAAAGCACAGAATTTGTGCAAAAGAATTTATCCTGAAAAGATTCAAATGGAAATTAACAGGACCGTGTGTGTGTTTAGTTCTCTACACTAGTACATTAAGTTTTTGAATCATTGCTTCTAACTTATGTAGCTGCAAAGAATGCTAGTTAATGTTTTTATACACAATATATTTTCAGGTACATGAATCTCAAGAAAATGACGAGTCGAAAGACACTGTACAAAACATGCAAGAACATTTGCATATAAAATGAAAGCATAATTATAATTGTTCATAATAAACCTGCTATCCCAGTAGGTTACTATATGGAAAGGTTAGCATTGCAACTCTGATTAAATAACCTCCCCCACAACTCCAGGGATCCACATGTGCACCTCTGAGTAATACCAGTAAGCACTTATTCAAACAGTCCTACTGACCACAGTAGGAGTCTTTCATTGAAAAAGTACTAACCAAATGGAATAATGGCTTCATAGTCTGGCCCCATTTAAGCAAAAATTATTTTAGGATTAGTATTTTACAATCACAATACATTAATCTTAAAATATAACAATGGATAACTTTCTTTTGAAAGCAGGAGACATTATAGAATCAGGGTTAAGTGAACATAACACCAGGTCCTGTTATAACAATATTTCTACATGCTGCGGGTTGTAGACTATCGGTGATCTTTCTGCAGAACTCCCATTGTGAAGTCTCCCTCTGTGCAAGAATCTCATTACCAAGTTTTCATTACATTTAAAAAAAAAAACACTTGGGGCCACATTTTTCTCTGTGGTACAAACCAGAAGTGTTCTTGCTGAAGTAAAACTGGTCCAAGAGTGGGATCCAACCCCTGTATTACATTGAATATAGACTTACTAGTCTATAAGTGCAGAGCTATATATTATGATAGTGTGCTTGCAGAACAGTATCTTATACTATCAATACCTTGAAAACTTCCTAATACTTAGAAAATTATGCAACAATTGACAAATCATTTAAAATGTTTTGATTCCCCAAGTTGATCAGGTGTCACTGGCACTCACGTGCCACCAATTAAATAACTTTACAATTTTTGAAGAAGTAGAAAACAGCATTATTGTTGCCTTAGGCAATATATAAAGGAAGTAAAATAAAAATTCCTACTTAGCTTCTAATTAGGACAGGGGCGAGTAAAGTCCGACCCGCGGGCTGGATCCAGTTGGCAGTGGACTCCATTTCTCAACTGCCTCTGTGCACGGCTGGGCCAGCTGCAGCTGCACATTGTTACCTGTCCGCTCCATGTTTTTGGGGAACCCTGACACAGGACACAGACTGTCCGACTCACAAAGAATCGCCATCCCTCCCCCACCTAAACAGAAACTGATTAAGATGCAGTGAGAGACTCACCTAAAACCCTCCAGATAAGGGTAACAAAAGTGCAACAACTGCCCTAGGTCTCATTTGCATCTGAGATGGGAACAGATGACCATTCATTTACATGAGAGATAGAGAACAGAAAACCTGAAGCAGAGACTGCAGTGAATTCTGGGATCAGC
>NW_017728886.1:28994666-28998118 GCF_001723895.1 Crocodylus porosus
AACCTCTAGCCTGCCCCAGCGTCGCATTCACCGCCCTGGCTGGGCAGCGCCTGCCCTTGCCCCAGCCCATCTCCACCCCACTCCCTCCCTCACCATGGGGGTCACGATCTGCCCCTGCCCAAAACATCGCTTCCCTTCCCCCCGACAGACTTATTGGTAGGACACTACTTTCCAAGTTGTTGGGCTGCATTCCTGGATGTGTGCGCGGTGAGACTATCAGCCAGAAAAACCCAAAATAATGTTAATTTTCCTGTTATCGGTGCTGATCCAATATGCAACCAATATATATATATTGGTGCAACTCTAGCAAAAAAATCATACAAGTTGTAATCATGTTAACTAACTCTGACTTTAATGGATCCATATATGAAGCTAGTATTTGTTACAGGCTTTTACGCTAATTCCAAACTAATGAAATAAGAATGTCACACAATTCACAGAAGGAACAAAAAGGAAAAAGAGGAAAAAAAGTTATCAAATACTGAAAATAAAAGTTTGGGATTAATTCTGAACCTAAGTAAACCTTGGATCTGTAAAGGAACCATGAGAAACAGAATCAAAGAAATGTGGAGCTGGATCAGATCTCAAGAGGTCAGCTAGTCCATCCCTTTGTCTGAGGCAGGATCAAGTGTCACCCTGTGTTGTTGGTATGGCTCAACAGCCACAGTCTAGAGCAGTTGGGCACTTCTGAGTCGGAGCATCCCTGATTAACATGCGTCTAACCCAGTGCTTCTCAACCCTTTTAGAGTTAGGGCATCCCTCCATAACCTTTTTGTAATTTGGTGGCACTCTGGTTGAGAATTGCTATTGGTGCTGCTTCAGTTTACGTCACTGGTTCTCAGCTGGAGAGATGCTGCCAGCACAGCCAGGTAAAAATGCCCTGCATGCCTTGTGCACAGTCAGATAAGCCTAAAACAGGCAAGAGTCCCTGCTCTTGCCACAACCCATCCTGGTCTGGTCCCTCCACACTCCTCCCAGAAACAGAGGTGTGTGGGACAGTTTCACATGGCTGCTGCTTTGTCAGTGCCTGCTCCACAGCACTTCTGAAAGGAGCTTGGGGCATCCTGGGTGAGAACTGCTGGTCTAACCTGTTCTTAAAAAATTCCAACGTTTGGGATACTGAAGCCTCCAGTTCCAATGCTTTCTTATAACTTATAACTCAAAAGTTTTTTCCTAATATCTAACCTAATTCTTATCTGCTGCAAATTAAGCTGACTTAAGTTCAACTCCCAGGGGATATACAGAAGGTAGTCAATCATCAACCTTTTCATAATAATCTTTTACCTATCATTAGGGACCTGCTTAATTTGTGGCCAGACAAAGGAATTTTTGTGGTTTGGTTGCAGCATGACAAGCCAATTTCATGGGCGTTTCCCAGTGGCCCTGCCTCTTACCACTGATTGCAGGTGGTGGGAAGGAGGCAGGAGGGATGAGGGGGCAGCTGCCCTTTGTGCTGCTCCACTAGCCAGCACCTTCCCCTCCTGGGCAGGCAGCTTTTTTTAAAGCTGATTTAGTGGACAATTGTGTATTTCATAGTTTCAGCAAAACTGCAAATTAAGTACATCCCTACTTGTTATGTTCCCCTTTGGCCTTTTCTCCAGATCACGGCTGTTCAGCTTCCCCCTGACCATGGGACAAACCCTGTGCATATGGCTATATGCTGTGGGGCAGGCCGCCAGAAACACTGCCCCCCTTCCCCCCCTGCAGGCTATGCTAGCAGTGCCTTCCCCACTCCACTGCCCACATGTGGGTGGCATGCAGTTCCTCCCCCTCCCAGCTCTTTCCTCCACTGCGCAGCAGTGGGAGAGGTGGCTGCAGAGCCCACAAGCCGTAACTTGATCCACCCTGCTCTAGATTAAAAAAATCCAGTTTCGTTAACTTTTCTTCATAGGTCCTCTTTCTACATTTTTGTTGTTTTGTTGCAATCACCTCCCTTGTGCTATAGATGGTGCTTCTGTTACTACATCTAAGATTGCCTTTTTCACAACAGTATTTTGTTAACTTTTTCCATTAGACTTTTCAGCTCCTTTTCTACAATACTGTTGTCTAGCTAGTTATTCCCCATTTTGTATGTGTGAACTTGATTTCTCCTTCTAAAGAACAGTACTTTGCACTTGTCTTTACTGACATCTTTGTCTTTACTGGTTCAAAATCATTAAGATTTTGGACCATTTATCCAATTTATCAAAATCAATCTGAGTTATGAACTAGTTCTCCAAAGTTCCTGCAACTCCCTCCAAATTTGGTATCATCTGCATCAACCAAGACATTAACGCAAATATTAAAGAAAACTAGACTTCCTGAGAGACCCATTTGACTTGTCCTTTTCAATGATCTCTGATGACTCTGTTCTTCCTGCCAGTTTTTCCTTATTTTTGATATGAGAATGTCATATAGAACTGTATCAAAGGCTATATTCAAAGGCAAAATAAACTTCACATTTACTGCTTCCCCCTATCCATGCAGCCAATTGCTCTACCAAAGAATTAGTTCAGTTTGGTTTGATGTATTCTTGACAAATCCACCCTGGCTGTTTTATTACTATATTATCCTCCAGCCATTTATACAGTCATTGCTTAATAATTTGTACTAGAATATTCTTAGTCATCAACATTGGGCTGACTGGCCTGTGATTCCTTCAGTACCTCTCTTTAGAGACTTCACTCACTCTGCATGAGCTCTCAGGGCAAATGTCAAGATTTACCCTTAACTCTTAAAATAGTGCAAATGTTTATCAACTAGGTCTGTTCACTGTGAAGTTGAAATGAAAGCCCAACTGAGGTTTTTCACAGTTTCACACAGAAGTTTAGGGCTGGGAGGGGGCCTCATGAGGTCATCGTGTCCAGCCCCCTTGCTCGGGGCAGGAAAGGCTGCTGTTTCATGAACACAAGACACAGAATTTGGCCTGCCCATGGGGGGAGGAGACGGCAGGGATGGACCTGTAAGCTTGAGGCCTGCTTAATCAACTTTAATGGAAATTAATCTGAATCTGAGTTACACATGCTCAGTAGAGAAGAACAGTCAGTTACAAACATAGCTCCCATAACGTCAAATACGGTAAATCAAATGAAACTAGATCATAGTAGAATCATAAAAAATTAGGGTGGAAGGGACCTCAGGAGGTCAGCGAGTCCCAGCCCTTGCCTAGTGCAGGACCATCCCCAACTAGATCATCCTAGCCAAGGCTGGGATCGAGATACGTATATATACACACATATGTATATATACAATGGGCCCCCCGGGGTTTGAAAGCAGGATGAAGACACCTCGGCCCCCCACAGTGGCACCTCTACAGAGATGGGTAGGGCTGTGCCTTGTTTTTCCCTCGTTGGTGCCACCTGCAGGGCAGCCAGGTCATCCTCCCCGACAGCTCGGCCCGTCTCGGCCTCGCTGCCTTCCTTCAGCACCCGGCGCCCCCCAGGTCCCCTCCCGGCACGTTTCACCGGGACCCC
>NW_017728886.1:28998283-29004362 GCF_001723895.1 Crocodylus porosus
CGCGGGCGGCCGTCGGGCAGCGCTCCCCGCGCCGGCAGGGGGGAGGAAGCGGCGTCGGACTGCGCGGGCCCCGCGGTCGCACCCTCCGCAGCCGCCCCGGGGAGCCCTGATGGGCGCCGCCCTTCCCGTCCCCACCCCGCGCTGCACGCTGGGCCACGGTGCGGGGGCGCCCAGCCTGGGCCCAGGCGTTTCCCTCCGGCAGCGGGCGGGGGCGGGCGTGGTTGGCCGCCCCTGCTAGCGAGGCAGGTGCGGTGAAGGAAACCCTGGCTTCTCTTGACCTCCCTCCCGCCCACCCAGCGGCTCCTTCCCGGACGCCGGCCCGGGCCCCTTCAGGTGTCACTATCCCGGCCAGGCTGGCTGAGGTGTTTGACTCACACAAGTGCGAGTCAACCGGGCCCCGACCACAATGCGCCCTGCCTCCAGTTACTCCTGTGCCACAGGTCCACTCTCCCTGCAAGGATTTCATCCTGGTTGTTGCCAGTTCACTTTTCCCCTCTGAAGCCGCCATTTTTACTTTGGGGAAAAACTCCTGAACAGTTTACGCTCCTGCGAGAGCAGCAGCTTTCCCAGGAGAAGCCGAATTTCTGTACCTGGTCTTCACTGAGCAGATAGGATTTTGCAGCCTGTTAAACTCAGGAGTGGTCCAGTCATCCACCCTGGCGATCTTCAAAAAGCATCTCTACGCCCATGGTGCCGCCCAAGTGCAGGGGCCTGGACCTGATGATCTGTAAGGGCCCTTGCAGCCTCCAGAAAAAGAAGTGTTGCAGAGAACAAAGGAAAGCCTTAGGTTTGCTCACTGTGTCAAAAAGGGGAACTAACTTAGACAATCCAGTAAGGCTTTTTTTGTCCTGTCATCTAACTTCTAAAACAGAACAAAATGAAGTGTGCCGAATACATTCATAGTTTATTTTAATTACTAGACTAAAAATTAACTTGCGGCCCCTGCCAGTAACTATAATGTCTGTGGTTTCCAGTTTTACTTTGATTCTGACTACCGTACACTGTTCATGTACTTACAGGCATTGCAGTTGCTATTAGGAGACCCTCTTTTTAGTTGCTTAGAATTTTGCCAAACTTAAAGTGTTTGGGCTGGAGTTTTTTATGCCGTGTGTTTGACAGGGGCTGAATTGTTTTGCAAAGTCTCAGGTTAAACACTTTAACTATTTTCAGGGAAGTGGTTGGGGAATATTTGTCACTGAGTACTTTAGAACAGTGGTTTTCAACTTTTTACATTTTTGGACCCCTAAACAATTTCAAATGGAGGTGCAGACCCTTTTAAATTCTGAGTGTGGGTATTCACGTACTTTTGATTGATACCAGCTATCTTTTGTGGACCCCTTAGACATAGTCTCCAGACCCCCCGGGGTTTGTGGACCACAGGATGAGAAACACTGCTTTAGAACAAGGCCTTGCGTTTTGGCAGGGAATGGGGCTGTGCTTTTTGTCATAAAAAATCCTCCCACATTTGACCAAGATATTAATCTTTGAAAAATTTCACTCTAGGCCGCTCATCAGAAATTTTTGAATCTGGCAATTAAAGTTTCTTATGCTTCCAGCTGTACTGAACATGTTTCAGTAGGCTATGAGCAGGTCTAGCTCTGCGTTTGATACTTTCAGTTCCTGGAACTGGAGATAGAAATCATTTCAAAATGTCAATTCAGATTTGTTTTAAATTTCCTGCTGACATTTTGAAAGTGTCATTAAAATAATCAATTTCTCATGGAAAAAAATAATTTAACCAGCATGGCACGTTTCTTTAGGACCTTTCTGGTGGAAAATTTCACATACCCCTTCCATAAGCGATGCAGTAGTAAAAACACCTAACTCCAATTTATACCAGTGATTTAGTGTGCCGTATATCTGCAGTTGCTGAATTATGGAGATTAGTTCTACAAGTAAAGACTTTTGTTAGCGTTAATGTGCCTCTACTGGTTTTACATATATATAATTTATATTTGCTGTATTCAGTTTTCCTGAAATACAACTGAAGAAATAGCTGATAACATTAATGGTGAGCTTTTCCTTGTTTTGGTTTATTTATAGTAGAGGACAGCAGAGTAGGTGTCATTCTCTCTTTGTGGACACATGGCGTACATCGTTCCCAGAAAGAGTTAAAAAATGTGATTTTATACAAATTGCAAATGATCTCATATAATATGAGACTTGTTTTTTGTGGTAGTCTATACTGGAAACATTTTGCTTCAGTGGGATGGGTGGAGGTTATACAATACTGAAAAAGAAAAAATGTAATTAGAGAAGTGGTAGGAAGATACAGAGATGATTAATGATGTGTGTCCTAATATGTATAAGAGAAAAAGTTTGTGGTATGAGCAGTTGGGCATGTGTAATGTTTCTTAATTGTTTTTTTCCTTTCTCATTTAAAATGAATGTTTATAGGATTCATTCTCTGCCTGAACTCTAGCCCTCTATTCTATTGTTTCTTCTCAAAAGCCATTTATTCAAGGAAAAAACTATTGTGTTTTATGGCATTTGTGTGGTTCAAAATTTAATTTATGCAGTTACAAATTGTTCATTTCCTTTTCTTATCATTGCCTTGTGGATCAATGGATGGATAATATTAGAGCAGTGAACGCTGTCATATACATTCAGCTCTGGGAGCATTATCAAAACGCATTACTGTAATGCACATTTCACTAAAACAGCAGATGATTTCAGTCTGAGCCAGAACATATGTGTCTGAGTGGAAACAAATAGAAACAAGCACTTCTATCATCAGCAAGACAACACTCCACAAGGAAAACCTGATATTTATCAAGTAATGCATTTTTTTCACTGAATGAAAAAAAAAAGAATTCTACAATGAATTTTACCATGACTATGCTCCCATCATTTTGTATTTCAGTCTCTTCTTGCCTTCATAATGGTGTGATATTTAGGGATTGATCTTATAGGCTTTTTACAAGACTGACACAGGCAAAATTCTCATTGCATTGAATAGTTTAACCTCTACTCAGTCTAAAATTTATTGAGATCAGTGGAAATGCTGAATATACATAGTGACTGCATTCACTGTTATAATCTGACCTATGTATTCGTCTACTCCCTAGGGGTAAGACAATGAAAATCACCTTTTGTAACTCATTAATTTCCTTTTGAATCACAGAAGTGTCATAAAACACAAATGCTATTTGTACATTGTTCTTAAAAAAAAAAGGCCTTTAGGTAGATGGTAGAATGAGGTTTGGAGACAGGTAGTATATGTAAAGCAGATCACCTTGTCATGCATACATCCATGCTGCAACAAGCTAATAGCAGAATTTTGTACATCCTAGCTAAAACAGTCTTCATTTAATGCAGGTTTTTCTTTAGGGTTTTGGTGGTCTCGGACTAATGCAATATGACTATGTTCCCCCCAGATACTATTATATTCCAGATACAGACCTTCACTCATTAGCACTGACAATAAGATTTTTAAGGCTACACCATCCACACCAGCTCTAAGATGAAACTTTTGGAAGGTGGATTCGTAGAAATTTCAAAGGCTCACCAACAAGAGCTTCGGTCAGGCTCCAGGAGCAGCGAGAGATGCACGGGTGCAAGCCTGCTGTGCCCTTGCTTCCCAAAGCCCCCCAGCAATCCCCAGCAGCCGTGGAGCACCCTGCCAACTGCCAGCACAGTCAGAGGTAAGCGGGGTCTGTGGTGGGAGGGGTCTGTGGCGCTTGGAACGCTCCCAGCCGGGTCATGAAGTGCTACAGGGATTTGGGAGCAGGGCTTAAGGGATTGGGGGTACAAGTGGTGTTTTCCTTGATCCTCCCAGTTTTGGGCTAAGGGCTGAGGAGGGAGAGGAGGATCAAGGTAGTGAACCAAAGACTGTGGCACTGGTGTCATTGGGAAGGGTTCAGCTTCCATTACCACAGTCCACACTCTGGTGAGAGAGGCAGCGAGGTGCTGGGAAGGGACGGCCTCCACCTCTCTCTGCTGGGGAGGAGGCTCTTCTCAGCCAGACTGGCTGACCTGCTCTACCAGGCTTTAAACTAAGTCCACCAGGTGACAGGGGGGACTACTACCACTGCTGGCCTGCTGAGCTACCCTTGCAAAGCCAGCAGGCCAAGGCACTTAAGGCAGCCCACCCCCACCCCAGCCCTGGAACAATCTGTAGGGAAGGCAAGGACCTCCAAGGGACACTTGCCTGCGTGTACACAAATGCCAGGAGCTTGGGGAATAAACAGGAGGAACTCGTCTCTCCTTCTTAACCCAAATAATTACAATGTCAATGGAATAATGGAGACCAGGTGGGACTCCACCCATGACCGGACCACAGGTATAGATGGCTATGCCCTGTACAGGAGAGTTTGAGTGGATAAAAGGGGCAGGGATGTAGCTCTCTATGTCAAGGAGAGCTACACATCCCTGCAAGCTGACATTGGCACCTAGGTTGGACAACTGGAGACCCTCTGGGTTAAAATGTGTAGGGAACACGGCACAGGGGACACAATGGTGGGAGGCTACTACAGACCTCCCACCCAGAATCAAGAGCTTGACCAGGAGTTCACCAGGGAATTGGCTGAGGCCGCACGCTCCTAGTGCATTGTTGTCGTGGGAGACTTCAGCTACCCAGACATCTCATGGGAAGAGCACTTGGACAAATCCAAACGGTCGCAAAGCTTCCTCACTGCATGGATGAGCTCTATCTGACACAAGATGTCTAAGGGCCAATGAGAGATAAAGCACTGCTTGACCTGGTACTGTCAACCGGGAAAGACCTAGTCAGCAACCTAACAATTGAAGGGAAGCTGGATGACAGCAACGACAAGCTGATCACCTTCACCATCCACCATAAAGCTGGCAAATCAGTCAGCAATACAGAAGTCCTCAACTTCAGGAAAGATGACTTTGATAAGCTCAGGAGGCTTGTCAGAGAGGCCCTAAGGGACCATGATCCAAAGGGGAGGAGAGTTCAGGAAGAGTGGTTGCTCCTCAAGGGAGCGATCCTGGATGCAAAAGCTAAGTCTCTTCCATCTCGGAGGAAAGGCAGTGTCGCAGGGCTCTCAGGCATCCTGCGACTGAGAGTGGAAATAGCTCAGGAGAGACCCCTGGGGCGGAAAAGGGGAAACACAACTGCCAGTTACTAGGATTGTGCAGGTGCCGGTTGCCCTAGCAACCAGGGAAGCTGGGAGTCAGGAGGGGGCGGAGCTTAGCCCTTCTTAAGCCCAGGTAGAAAGCCAGGAGTTCAGTTCCCCGCTGGCAGCCACAGGAGCAGGAGCTCTGCGGGCGAGCTGAGCAGCCCGGGTCAAGGGTTGCAGCCTGACCACTCTGACCGGCCACAATGATGCAGGGGAAAAGGGAACTTGGACAGAGGCAAGACAGAGCCTCCATAGAGTGGAGCTGGGTCTATGAGCTTGGGGCTTATGAATACATTACGAGCCGGTAGGCTTCTGGTTATGTTGTAGCCGCTTGGCTCATGATTTTTGTTGCTGTTATACCGGAGGACCGGGTGAGGCTGTAGGGGTGAGAGGAGGCCTCACGGGTGCTCCTCAGTAGTTTGGGGGTTCCAAGTGCCCAGTGGGGCACAGCGAGTGGTGCCAGTGGGGTACAGCTGTTTGCGCCTCAGAGGCGCGATGTGCGGGGTTTCGGACCCCAGCCCGAGAGGCGCGGCTTAGGCCCCAGAGGGGGCAATGGGCGCAAGAGGCGCGACAAAGGTCCTAGAGGCGGCAACGAGCGCAGGAAGCACGGGACAAGCCCGGACGAGGGACAGTAAAAAGCCCGAGAGTGAGAAGGGCGCTGAGGGCACAAAAGGCGAGCGAAGGGGCTGGGACCCAATATTATGTCCCGGGGGTGAGGTTTATTCCAGCAACAATTGCGAGGCTTGGGCTGTGGTGCAGGGGAAGAAGGGAGCCGCAGACGGCGCCCCCGACCACCGGGGCGCATATAAATGGGCAGCTTCCTGCTAGGTGTCATCATTCTTCACTTATGAACAAGGTCAAGACATGGCAGGCGAGGGGGTAAAAAGCACCCTGTTCAAATTTGCTGATGACACTAAGATGTGAGGGGACGTGGGCACATTGGAAGGATGCAACAGGCTACAATCAGACCTAGACAGGTTACAAGGGTGGGCGGA
>NW_017728886.1:29005767-29010324 GCF_001723895.1 Crocodylus porosus
CATCCATAGATGCTTCTCAAGCAAATCCCAGGATGTCATTCTCCCATTGTACTCGGCCTTGCTGAGGCCACAGCTGGAGTACTGTGTCCAGTTTTGCTCTCCACAATTCAAAAAGGATGTGGAGAAGCTTGAGAGAGTGCAGAGAAGACCCACGCACATGATCAGAGGTCAGGAAAACAGAGCTTATGATGAGAGGCTGAGAGCTATGGGACTCTTCAGTCTGGAAAAGTGCAGGCTCGGGGTGATCTGATGGCTGCCTATAAGTTTATAAGGGGTGCTCACCAGTATCTGGGGTCAAATGGTCAAACTCCTCCAAGACCATTTCAGGTTGGACATAAGGAAGAACTTGTTTACCATCTGAGCCCCCAAGGTTTGGAATAGCCTGCCACTGGATGTGGTTCAAGCACCTACTTTGAATTCCTTCAAGAGAAATGTGGATGTTTATCTTGCTGGGACCCTATGACCCCTACTGACTTCCTGCCTCTGGGGCAGGGGCTGGACTCAATGACCTTCTGAGGTCCCTTCCAGGCCTAATGTCTATGAAATCTAAGAGAGCAAATCAATTAGAGGAATTCAACAAAAACCAACATTGATCAAAGCTACAATACATTTACAAACTGCATAACCATAAGAAGAACTACAAAACAGCTGGCTACCACACTGAACAAAAAAGGAGAGAAGACTTACTACCATAGAAAGGCTGGATATGACCCACTTGAGCAGACAAGCATGGCACACCATTAACCATTTTATAGGCAAAGGCACCAAAAAGACATTTCCCCCGTTTCAGTTAACTCCATTGTGAAAATACTGTGCAACAACAGCAAGTACAGTAATCTAAGCAAGGAATACACAGAAATGTTTAGATACCCGACTCGTGAACATCTTAAATCATACTACGCCAACCTTACTTTAACTTACTTTAACATTAGCTATTAGAGTGATCAAAACTGGCAAGGCTGCTGGATCAGCTAAGATATTTCCAGAATTGGTTACCAAGCTCGAAACCACACTGAAAAGATGGTTTCAGAAATTCATGTATAAATGTCTAGAAAATAACCAACTTCCGAAAAGCTGACATCATTGATATCCTGAAACCCAATAAAACACCAGAGGATTCAAAGAGCTACTGACCCATCTCACTACTGTATTACATATAAACTCATGGAATGCATAATCCTGAATAGAACAGAGAACATTAGTGATCCATAGCTCCCAAAAGAACAAGCTGGCTTTTGGAAAAAGTAGTGTATCACTGACCAAGTTACATTCCTTACATCTGACATAGAAAATGGATTTGAAATGAGGCAGAAAACAGGCACAGCCTTTAGCAACCTTATGGTTGCCTATGGCACTGTATGGCATCAAGGCCTCAAATATGAACTGCACTCTGATACCTGGCCACAAGCCTTGCACTTTCATCATGAACATGATCTCCAGCAGATCATTCAAACTCAATACCAGCCAAGGAAAAAAAAGCAGAGTATAAACTCTGAAGAATGGAGTCCCCCAGAGTCAGTGCTAGCACCAGTACTTTTCAATGTATATATATCTCAAACTTTTTGCATACAACATGTAAGTTTGCATATAACATGTATGGTGATGAACCATGCGCATCATAGTAGCCCAAGGAATAGACATGACAGGACTGGAAAAGACACCGAGTACTGACATGGAACTCATTATTGACTATCCCCACAAGTATCACTTAAAGTTGACTATAAATAAGTAGGAACCTACTGAATTTGGGTTGTCTGCCTCCCAATTTCGTGGTCCCAGCATGGCATCAGGCACCATTGTCATGGCAGAGCACATCCCCTGCCCCACCCCATGTCTCTGATTGGCCAAGATGCTCCAGAAATCATTCCCTCCCTGGAGACTGAGAGATGGCCCCAAACTGGGAATTGTTAACCCAGCAATTAATGGCTTCCTTAGGCTTGATCAGGGGATTAAGCCTGTGGATGGCATTAATTGCCGCGTTATTGAGCAGTCTAGGACATGGTTAATGGTGTCCACAGGCTTGATCAAGCTTGTGGAAGCCATTAACCATGTCCTAAACTATTTTCTAATGCAGCAATCCCTTGATCAAGCCTAGGTAAGCCATTAATTGCCCCATTAGCAAGCAGTCTAGGATGGGTTTTGATGCTTTCCTTGGGCTTGATCAAGCCTGTGGAATCCATTAACCCCATCCTAGACTGCTTAAGAACACATCAATTAATGGTTTCCACGGGCTTGATTGGGGGGATTAAGCCCATGGAAGCTATTAATTGACATGTTAGCAAGCAGTCTAGGTTGGGGTTAATGGCTTCCATGGGCTTTACCACATGCCAAGGAGGTAGCTCCTCACCCCAGTGGACAGGCAGGCAGGCAGTGACAGACTAGGCATTTTTAATGCAATGAAAGACAAAAATTAAAACAAAAAAAAGGAGGTGGGAGGGGAGGGTTGGGCTTTTCTGCAAGGTCCTGGCATGGCTCCTGACCTGTGCCTAGTGTAGGCCTACATCAGGAGCTCAGCCTCTGATTTGCTCCCTCTCCCCACCCCCTGCCCTCTCTTTTCCCCCATGCTTCAGGGCACCAGGATTTCTACAGTTTTATGTTTTGCTGCTCCCTTTTTTTAGTTTTCCCTTGCTCACTCACTGATTTCATGCCTTTTCACAGTCCCTGTGCTTTTTCATGGGGACTGGTCTTTTTTCTAGGGTACTGACCAAATTCACAGTTTTTGCAACAATCTTAAAATTGTAAATTTGGTAGATCCCTATCAGTAAGTCAGTGTCATCACTCTTCCGCCTGGACGATCACTGAGCCAACAGCACACTAAATATCAGAGTAGAAAATAGTTTCATAGTAGGTAGGGTCGGAAGGGACCTGAGCAGATCATCAAGTCCGACCCCCTGCCGTGGGCAGGAAAATCATATCCTTCCCCATAAATGTACCCCAACTTACCCAGGAGTTATATTAAACTGTTCCCTCACCTATAAACATCCCATTCAGAAAGTCAGCAGTAAAGTCTCTGCGTGGGTAGCTGCCTTAAGATGTTTGGCCAGAACAATATGGAGTTCCAACTTCAAAGTGCTCAGAACCACTGCACCTGTAATGATGTATGCCTCAGAGGAAGACTGCGCTCCTGTATGGTCCAGAAGTTGCCATATGAAAAAACTCAACATTGTACTTAGTGCACTGAGACTCATAACAGGCTGCACAGCCTATGCACATACTGACATATTCCCTGTACTCTCACATATTAGACCAAGTGGTGTTAGAAGACAGACCTTAACATCATTACTGGCAATAGAGGCAAGAGATGACAAAAATCACCTGTTCCATCAATTGTTAACTGAAGACCCAAGCAAATGGAAGCTTAAGAGGCTCAAAAGTCAGAAACTGTTTGTACATGAACCCCACAAGCTCCTGGAAGCACTTGGAGATACTAAAACAAACCTATGGGCAGCAATGGAGTGGACCGACTGCTGGAAAGGTCAGATCTATTCCTATAGCATTGTATACCAACACCAAATGAGCCCCCATTAGGTATGACCCTGACAGAGAGGCATGGGTCAAGCTGAACGAAGTTGAGATCTGATTACAGGCGCTTTAAAACAACACTTCTAACGGACATCTTGGACAACCCCCTGTCTGCATGTGGTGTCCAACAAGCAGCGCAGCACTTAATCAAAAGCTGCAACCTTTACAAATGCCCAGATGGGATAGATGGAGTGATAATACCAGACAGTAGCTTATAGATTTGGAGGTTGATATCTGATGCTAGATGAAAGAAGATGACAGTGGTATAATTTTGAATTCAGCAAACGTCTGTTGGGTTGGGGGATCGCTGTAATTCATGGTGCATTAGGTGAAGAGCCATGAGTTACAGCAAGAAGCTGCATGTCTGTTAGTGCCCACAAACATTCATGACTGCAGAGCGCTTTTAAAATGGCTGAGCATGCAAAAATTTAACCTTCATCTGATGAAGTATGAAACTGGGGTGTTCTAAGGCAGAGTGCCTTAGGGAACCTGTGTACACATTTCCTGCAAGAGTTAGTTTCAGCTGCATCCCATGTAGCTTTGTAGGGCTGGGTTGGTGCTCACATTGGTGAGTACCAGCCTAGCTCTGTCTCCGGTGGTGTCATAGAAAGGAGACAGTCTTCTCCCTGTGCAGTAGCATGTGGGGGAGGAGGGAGGGAAGGGAGTCCCCCCCTGCTGTGTATGCCTCCCCCACTCCCTCTGCCAAGTCTGGGGGGAGCCAGGCTGGGCCCGTGCAGCAGGGGGGGATCCTTCCCCTCAACTCCCGTCCCCTGCATGAGCATCTTGACAGTGGCACAAGCTGCTGCACCTGGAGCTGGGGCCGCTGGGGAGGGAGAATGACATAGAGTGCTCTACCATCAGGCCCAGCCTAGCCACCCCCAAGACCCCAACAGGTGATTTTTGTCATCTCTTGCCTCTATTGTCAGTAATGATGTAGGGATACACATCCTCATTAATTAGCAAGGAGTCAGGGGAGGGGCACTCTGAAGTGCTTTGGGTTAGAGTACAAGGCAGTCGAGGGGAAAGAGACTTAAC
>NW_017728886.1:29010335-29029026 GCF_001723895.1 Crocodylus porosus
GGTGCAGGCTCCTACCCTGGGGGTGTTTAAGAGGAGGTTAGATGAACATCTTGCTGGGGTCATTTGACCCCAGTACTCTTTCCTGCCATGGCAGGAGGTCGGACTAGATGATCTGCTCAGGTCCCTTCCAACCCTAGAAACTGTGAAACTGTAGTTGGAGGGGATATGCACAGCTGGGGGAGGTCCGTTTGTCCCCTTCCCTCCCAGCTGCTGCTGACAGTTGCCAGCTGGCAGGGGGTGAGCTTGGGGAGAGGAGCAGCCCGGCAACCTCCTGGGACGCTGCTGGAACACCCCTGCCTACTGTCCAGGGCCAGTGCAGGCAGGCTCTGAGCCAAGCCCACTGATGCTTTAACTCATGAAGCTTTGTTTAAAATGCCATGAATTAGCATGCCTCCCCAACAGACTGCCTGCATTTGTGTACATGCCCTTACAGCGTGGAAGGCATACGACCTCTATGCATTGAGTAAGATAGGATATGTGGTTATACTCATGTTGTATAGTCTTTAGCAAGATGCTTTTTTTTTCTGTGGGAAGGAAGTGACAGCATGAGCTAGCTGTTTTTCTTTTGTTAACCTACAGAGGAAAGAAATAGAGGTTTTGCATAATCACTTACCCCCACTACCCCCACACTACTCAAACACTGCACATTAGTATTGGAGGAAAGCTGCAACACTGTCTTCACAAATATTTTTCCACCCAGAAACCTTTAGACTGGTACTGTTCACCAAAGGCTGCTCCTGACCATTCAAAGATCTTCTTCATCCTTTAGCTAAGGGGCAGGCAATTATTTTGGGCAAAGGGCCACTTACTGAGTTTTGGCAAGCCATCGAGGGCCACATGACAGGCAGCCAGGGGCAGATAAATATTAATTTTCTTAATTTTTTAGAGGCCCCACGGGCAGGATAGAATGGCCTGGTGGGCCGCATTTTGCCCACCCTTGCATTAGCTAGGGAGGAGGCTGTGCCTTTTTCTCTCAGATACAAATCTAACCCCAATATATGCTTTACACACTGCAAGCTGGACTATTGATAGCAGCTGGAGTGAACTGTTGAAACTAAATGGAATTTGGTGGTTTAACATGGTATCTTCTAGGTAGGGCAGATAGGGGAATAGCCTAGTTATCATTTTTGCTTCCCCATCTACTTCCCAATTTGTTTTATGTCCTTGAAGTAGACTGCATTCTACCGAGTGCCAGTTATGGCAACCTGCAAGGCAGTTATAGGAAGAACCAGCCTTTGGTGAACAGCCCTCTTGAGAAGGCTCCATTCCTCAGCAGGGCTTCTTCCCACAGCTGTGCATCACACTGCTTTTTCCTTCCACTGCCTCCTCCCTGGCTTCTGAGCAGGCCCTTATCTCTGTCTTCCCATTATCACCTGTGGACAATTACTCCCTGGCCCCAGGTGATATTCTTTCTAATTATGGACTAATAGGAATCTCCCTGCCATGTCTCATCTCACCTGCTTTTTTGCTCACCCTGTGGCTATTACAATGAGTTTGATCCTGTTTAATAGCATAAGTATCTGGCTCCCTGTTGCACATACTGATGCACATACCCACCGCACAACTTATGGAAGGAGAAGAGGAGAAAGTTGTTTAATGTTGCTGTCATCAGAAGGAGAAAATGCGCTGTGTTCACCCACAGCAAGGAGCACAGGAGCAGCTCTTCAACTCCCATATTCTGCATTAATTTGGGGGCATTTCTACCAGATTTTCCCTCTCCTTTGCTTGATTTATTACTGCACAGAAGGTGGGAACATCCTATATGTAATAGGACAGTGTAAATGACCAACACTTTTCTAACATGGGTATTTTAGGGTGCATACAGATGTTTGAGGAGGTTAGCTGACATTAACAATGGCCACCTGACTTAACTTAGTTCACTCAGGTGTGAACCTTACACTTGTTAGGTTGATCTAAGTGTAAATTATACAGACGTTCAGGATAGTTAGATCAGTCTAAAAATGGCTGACCTAATCTAAGTTAACCTTACCTCCAAGGTGAGCTTAATTTAGATTGGGTTGGCCATTTTTAGACTGATCTAACTGTCATGAACTTCTGCACAGTTCCTAGGGCAGCCCTAGAGTTGGAAAAGCCCACCCACTGGTCCTGACAACTGTGGCTATACTTTTTCTATCCCATCCCTGGCACCAGGCTATTTTCAGGCCCCCACCCCAGATGAACAGCTTCCCCCACCCACACCAGGGACCAGCCAGCCCCTGCTCCCCACCAAACCCCCCATCCCACAAGCTGCTCTCATTGCCAGTTTTACCAGAATTCACCTGTACTGGGAGCCAAGCAAGTAAGTCGGGGTGGGGGAGAGGCAAGCAGGATTGGGGAAGTTAGTTTGCAGTAGGTGTTGTTTGTGTGGGGGTAGGGGGACAGATCAGGGTGATAAAAATAGCTTCTGGTCCTGGAGGGTGGGGAATAGAGCCCTCCATCCCCCCTGTGGACCCCATAAGCTCCCTCAATCCTGCAAAACTCTCCTGGACCCCACCTGCCCCCCCAGTCCCCTTTGTGGATCCAGCCTGTCCCCCCTGGTCCTCCCTCCCCCACCGTGGACCTGGCCTCTCTCCCTGATCCCCACCAATCCACCTGTGGACCCCGTTTGTCCCCCCTGAATTGCCCCATGGGTCCACCTGCCCCCACAATCCCTCCTGATGGCCTTCCCAGAGCCTGCTTGCCCCCAGTTCCCTCAAGGCCTCTCTGCTAGCCCCCCGATTCTGGCTTATTGCATGGCCGTTTGTAACTCGAATTAACCTCTCCCTATCCTTCCCAAATGTCTGTATGCACCTTTAGAGGTATCACATGGTGATATGGAAGAATTGTTTTCCATAATTCAGCTGTTGCTCTTTGGATTTTTTTAAATACGTGAGATACTTTGACTTGAGAGGCTATTAAATGCATTAGTAGCATAGCTTTGTGGAGTTAAGCTGGGTATAAGCCCTGGATGCTGATTCTGAGGAGGCACCAGAATGGTAGCCCCCAGGGAGCTGACAGTGCTTCTGCAACTGCTACTGCCACAGCCCCCGTTCAAGGAGCTTGCACTGAGGAAGCACCCACTAACACCATTTCCACAACTGTGGCTGCCCCTGCCCTCAGAGGTATCCTCCTTACTCCCCTTCTCGACCCCTCACACTGCCCAGGGTGCCAGATTTCAAGTTGTATCTCTGAAAGGCATATCTAGTAAAGAAACTTTGCAAAGCTTGTTAAAGTCAGCATTGTGCTGTGCGTCAGAAACTTGTTTAAACAACTCCAACAATTCCATGTGTTTTTAACATCTTTAAAAATAACTCAGCATTAAAAATACCTGCTTCATACCACCATCTAAGGAATAACTACAGCAAAGTCATGTTAATCCAGTGTCTCTTCCTTTACAACATAAAGAATATTTTTCATTTTAAAATGGACAGCAATGCTATGTAATTTGGTTCCAAAGAGAATCATTTAAAATTGTATTCTTCCTAGCAAGCCAGATCATACAGTGCAATTCAGCTAAATGGAATACCAATTAATGAAATAATTTTAGGTGAAGGGATTTATCTAACCCAGTAGCACCCAAACTTTTGGCTCCTCAGGCTGAATGAGTAGTGTGGGGTTAATATATAGGCTGGATCTGGATCACATTTGTGGTCCCAGCCCCATGTGCTAGATCAGGCCCTGGCCCTGGCCCTTGCCCTGTGCAGAGTCAGGCCCAAGTCCTGCATGCCTGACCATGGTGGATTGGGTCCACTGGTACAGCCCAGACTCTGGCTGTGCCCTGGCCCCAGCTGTGACCCTGACCCTGAATTTGTGTGCTTTGGATTGGGCTTGCTGGCCCAGCCCATGCTCCAGCCTTGCATGTGCCAGATTGGGTCCACTATCCCAACCCCAGCCCCATGTTCACCTGCCAGATCTGGCACATAGGCTTGTGTCATCTAGCCCATGGATATTTGGTAGTGGGAGGTGGTGGCAGTGTTAATTGCCACCGCTCTCCTGCTGCCAAATTTCCACACCCTTGGGGAGCCCTATGGGCCAGATCAGGCCAGTGGGTCAGGGATTGAGCATCCCTGGGACTGCATGAATATCCTTCCTTGGACACCAAAGGATGTTATTTTAGATTTGTCATGGAACAAATTTCACATATTACATAAACAGTCATAGATTTTTCCCCAAACCTTGTACATTGTAAAAGAGCAACTCAGAGTTAAATCTTTGTAGGTGGCTAGCACAATGGGGCTGTGGCCTCAGCTCAGGCTACTGGGTTTTACAATATTATGCCTACTAATAATAATAAATTAGCACGTGCTAAAATTCACAACTGAACTTTTAAAATATTATTTTCACTCAGATTCTCGAACTTTCACTTCTATAGAACTTCTATAGAAGCCTCAAAGAAGTCAGTGGGAGTCTTTTGGATCATACCTATACTCACAGGAATATCTCCATGAAAATCAAAGGAACTGTTCATGTGAGTTATTTCTCCCCAGTGTACACAGTTTAAAACTTATTTTTTATTATCCTTTCTCCAGCCTCTGTTGCTGGGGATTAAGTTAGTGTCTTTTACACAGAAAGTTTGGAGAGCTTCTCTGTCATATGCTGTGTTATTGTTGAAGTGTTAGCTGGTGAAACTAAAACCAGCTTGGATCACAGGATAACATATCATAGGAAAGTAGAGCTGGAAGGGACTTCACAAACTCATCCAACCCAGGCCTCTCTCTGCTCAAGGCTGGATCATCCCTGATTAAGCCACCCCAGCCAAGTGTCTTCCATATGCTGACTTGAAAGTTTCAAGAAACTTCTTATTTAAGTAGGGAATACCAATTATATAGGTGAATCCACCATCACTTCCAAGTCTAAAAATTCTGAAAAAAAATGTGAAAATTGCCAGAGTTTAGAACCAGATCATATTGAATTGCTGTCCATATGTAAAGACAACAAAATTACAGCTCTCAATGCCCCCAAGGGCAAAGCTTGTGCCTTCCTCTGCCCATGGGTGTGGATATTGCCTGGTACCTTATGAGAATGGCTGGAATTCAAAGAAATAACAAGGAAAGAAACTGGAATAGTTGTGAAAGCACTGAAGTGCTTCTAGAGTTCCTGCTCCTATAACCATTCTTTGCTACTCTGCAGTAGTCTTGAATGTAAGGTACATGCAGGATGAAGGATTCTTTAAAGAACAAAGTACCAGATCTTGGCACTTGCATAAGCCATGAGGAATTTGAAAAATAAATATTCTACTCTCCCTCTATATATCGTATTAAGCCATGTTTATACCAACTACTATAGGGAAAATGTCCAGTATTGCACCAGCACCAGTCCACCCTGGCAGAGGTAGGAATGGTTTGATTGCTAATGTAGGTTGGTGTCCAGTGTTTGTACCAGTGTCATTTCACCCCCTTCAGAGCAGTTCTACATAATACAGGTGTAAGATCATGAATGCCCAATGCACACAAGCACTCTCAGCATTACTAATATCTATGTAACTGTATCCATATCTATAAGTGCGAGGGTGGAAGACTTCCCCAGTACTGCCGGGCAGTGGGGAGGGGTGGCTTTTGCAAACACATTATAAGAGACCTGCAGGTCAGATGTGCTACAGTAATAGCAGTCCTAGGCACACTGCTTCATTCAGCTAAATTAAGAACCACTTGAGGGCTGATTTTCTCAGAGGTGGTGTGACAGCTAAACAAAAACTCTTTATGCAGACAGCATATTTGTCATAAAAATATGGTAGACTGAAAGTATTCAATGCATAAAATTAATGGGGAATGGAGTCATAATGTTGCAATGTATTATTTTAGGTTCCATTGGTTACCTCTTTCTCTCTGAACATTTCCACTGTAAAGATGGTCTCAAAAACTATCACTTCCTATGAGTCATTGGAGTATGAGACAATGAATGGTCCAGCAGGACAGGGATAGTAACCTAACAATTCTTTACAAATAATAATTTCACTAGTGTTTTGCACAAAATGTGGAAGTTAAATGTCAGCAAAGTTCAAAGTTAGTAGTCCTGATATTTTAAAGGAGAAATGTCTCAGCTTTTTGTTTTTGATGATAAGAATTTATTTCCCCTTGCTAAAATAAAAGTTTACTTCCCCTTTTATCTGCAGATTACCTCTGCGAGTGAGTAATCTACAGTTTCTACCCAATGTAGGAACATACCAGTAAAGAATTGTCTTTTTTATTTGCAGTATATGGATATATCAGTATATTTCAAATAATGTTGTGTTTTCCTAATTGGATAATTGATGATCCAGGTTTCATAGCCACGTGCACCCTTGCCTAAATATTGTATAACCTACTCTCATAGACTTGAAGAGAATTATGTGTGTAAAACAAAGCAAGATTTGGCCCTGTAGCTCTTAAAGTCATGACATTACAAAGCTTAATCATTCTAGGCAGTATCACATGCTTCTCTCACATAGCCTTTGATCTCATAAGCCCTGACATTCAGATTCTTGTGACTAAGATTTGCTATAAACTCTCAGATAACAGTGGTAACTTTCAGAGAGTTCACTGTGGGATACAATGAGGTGGTATTTGGCTGTGCCTGATTGGATCTACAGTGCATGTGATACTTTATTTAGATGCAGTTTACTTTTGGAAAAACTGATTTTTCCATTTAAGAATGTTTTAATGAATTGAATATGCTTTATGCCTCCTTTTGCTAAAGGAACAACAAGGCTTCTGGTTCTTACAATTGTCTAATCAGTTTCTCCATATTCTTAGTCATCTTTACCCTGATTCATTCTGAAAAAGGGCTCCTGATTATGGCTGTAGTTTAACAAAGCATATAGGTGGTTGCTTAACTCTGCATGTACTTAGCCTTAGACCCACTCAGACTAAAGTGCTTTGATGAACAGTGGATCTGGTTGAAATTTAATTTTGTCTTTTTAAAAACACTTTTTTCCTAAAACAAAAGTTTATAAAAGAGTTCACCGTTTATAAAATAGTTGACATTGTTAACATCTTGCTGACTGTTTTGCAAAAATTATGTGCTTTTGTTGTCAACATGGTTACAAAAACATTGTCAAATCAGTTATCCTTTTTGTTCAACCTTTTGGTTGGTAAATTAATTTTTATATCTATTTCAACAACATTTTCTAGAAACATTTTAATAATGCCTGAGGGAAAATGATTAAAAATTGATCAATTTTGAATGCATTGAAATGCAAGCAACTTCAAAATTCAGATTTTAAAAAAAAAGTTTTTTGGTTTGTTTTTTTTTTAATCCAGCAATGCTGATCCAAGACAGATGACTGTGGATCAGGCTGTATTCAAAGACAAAAAGGACCAAACTTCTGCAGCCACATAGCTGAAACTGTCTCTTTTAAAATAGTGAGACTGCCGTCTCTACCCTTAATTGAAACTTAGAGGAAAATAATTTAGAACAGCTTTGTATGTATTTCCCTCAGGTGCTACCTATAATAGAGGTAGGGTAATAAGAAGGACAATTAGGAACTGCCTGTGGATAAGCTTGGGTTAACTTGATGGGGGAAGGCAGCATGTTTAAATGCATGGGGCTATTGGAGGCTATCATGTTAATGATGAGAGTTTACAGCTGCTGTCAGAATGTTGCTGTATTTATCAGTCTGTGTGAGGGTTCAGTGGCTGTTTCACTGAAGCCCTGGGGTACCTTTTCTTTCCTCACCAGAGTCTGATCCATTTGCTCAGGTGAATAGCACCTTTCTCCATGAGTGTTCCCCTTGACTTCTCCAGGCCAACTCATAGAATACTGCTCAACATGAATACAAGCATCAGAATCTGGCTCTTTAGGCTGTGTGGACATTTGTTTCCCCAGAGACCAGAAGCAGCAGCTTACCTTGTGCTGCTGCTACTTGTCCCTGGGGAATTCTATGCCATTTACCTCTAGTGCACAGCAGGTTACTCTGGGTGGGGCAGGGGAGGCTGGGGCCAGCACTGGCCTGGCCCCAGCAGTATTACTTGGGGTCCTGGGGGCCTCCTGGGGATGCAGCAGCAGCAATCCTGCTACTTGGTATCTGGCTGGCAGCCAGACCATCACTCTGGCCAGCCAGGCTCCAGGTCTGGGTGGTGTGTGCTGTTACCTGTCAGCTCTGTGTTCTGGGCAAACCTTGAGCAGTACCCAGCCTGTCTGACTCAGGAAGGTCTCTTCTCCCACCCCTCCTCCCCCATGACTGAACCAGAACTGATCAGAAGAAGGACTTACAAAAGGCAATGAAGATGCAGTGGAAAATACACTGAAACCCCTCAGGACTGGATAACAACACCCTTGTTCTCATTTACATTGGAGATGGGGACAGGATGGCAACACCCCATGTCTCATTTACATCAGAGATGGACCTGAATGACAGCTTATTTAAATGGAGATGGGACAGGGTGGCACCTTCATTAGCATTCAGCACCGAGAACCACTCCTTTTCTGCCTGGAATACCTTCCACGAGCACGCTGGGGGCTCTGCCTGTCAACAAACACCTGGGAACCTTGGAGTGGTGAGACCCCAACTCTCTCTCTCTCTCTCTCTCTCTCCCTCTTTTGTTTAAGCTCACTTTCTTCTAAAACTCAGACTTGGTTCAATCCCCCTCTCTCCTCCTTTTTCTCAATCCAGGCACAGCTTTCTAAACCTGACTTTTGCTGATCAAACTTGAGCTAGACTTCCCCAAATACCTAATTGAAACTGTGTAATATTGTGAGTGTTTTGTTTTTCCTTGTATGTCTATTACTACTAGTATCATCATAAGTTTCATATACCTGGCAATAAAATATTTTTTATAGTCAAGCTGGTTGCTATACTCTCTCTCTCAACCTCATTTACTCTTTCTTCTCCTCTACCTCCCTGCCTGCTCTGTAGCAATGCTTCTTTTACCGAAGCCAAAGGTCTCTGTAAAGCCCAAAGATCCTGTGGGGTTTGCTCATCAAGGGAGTTACTACTAGGACATTTATGACAAGAGATTGGGACATGCTGAGTTTTGAGGTGCATGAGGGTATCAGCTGAAAGTGCAGATTGGACCCAGCCTACTCAGACATACCCTGTTAGTGTGTGTGTATGTGTGTCTAACTCCCTTTATTATTGTCCTGTTGAAATAAGGGGTGTGCTGAGCTGGGACCCATGAGGGTGTCAGCTTGGAAGTACTGAGTAACCCAGTCCATTCAGAAGTGCCTATTAACCTGTGTGCATGTGTCTGACTGTTTGATTGTCCTGCTGTGCTGAGCTGTGGCATATGGGGGGGTCAGCGTATAAATGCTGACTGACCCAGCCGGCTCAGACGTACTTTATTAATGTGCTGAGGCTGGGGCACATGAGGGTATCAGCCTGGAAATGCTGAGTAACCTGGCTTGACTCAGATGTGCTCTGTTAACCTGTATGTGTGTGTGTTCAGTTGATTTGGTAGCTGGAGGAACCCAGCCCCATTGAAACTAAACCCTGCAAGGTAGCTCTGTTGGGGGTGAGGACTTGCAGAAGGGAGCTCCATGTAGAAACACAAGTGACACAAGCAGCATGTTGATAGAATTATAGTAACCCTAGAAACATAACTCTGCTGAGTGAGTGTACCCCAAAGGGCAAATCTGGGAACAGTGCTGCCCCCGTGTGCACTGCTCCACTTCTTTTTTGCGTGGGTTTTTTTGACCCCAGGATTTTTCAGGGTCAGAAAACACCCCTGTGCTGCTACCTTGCAGCATGGAAAACAGTCAAATGTGTGGTGCGTGGTGCTGCAGATGTGCCTATGGCACCACATACCGCACAGCCATGCTCATCTGGGCATGGCTTCATAGTCTACGCTTTTGGCTTATGATGTTGTTTCCTTGATCAATGGTTTCTGTTTCTGCTTTGTTTCTGTCTGGATGATATTCCTTTCAGTGCCCACTTTATCCTATAAAGTAACCCAAGTGGTATTTTAATGCCTTAAGTTTTACTTATTAAACTATTTTCATTTTGTTTTTGCTCACGTTCTCCTGTTGTCTCTGCAATATTGCCTAGGGAAGCTGTGGAATCTTCTTCTCTGAAGGTTTTCAGGAAGAGGGTAGATAGGCATTTCTGTGGTGCTGCATTCCACCATGTAGACATATGGCCTAAACACAAGACATGAGAGAAGGGATGGATACAAAAAATGTTGTCAAAGGTTTGGTAAACTTCATGGCAAAGAAGAGTTTTCAAGTAGGCTTTGAAGGAGGACAATGAAGTAGCTTTGCTGGGGGTTTGTGGAGAGGTCCTCCTGAGTTTGAGGAGCAACACGGAAGAAAACATGAAAATTCTTGTTTGAAAATTTGAGGACAAGATGGAGTCTGGCACTATGCCAGCCAGATGCGGGAGTTGACAATCACTGTAGTGAATGAGAAATAAGTGGGGATAGGCTCTGGAGGTCTTGGAAGTGAGGACAAGCATCTTATGTTTGATAAAATGAAGAACCAGGGGAGGGATTAAAAAAGAAGAGTAATATGGTCAAAGAAAATACAAGTCAAATGATCTTTGTGGTTGGTTTCTGATGAAATGTGCGGGGAAAGATTACATTTGTCAAATCCAAGGAAAAGGATGTTGCAGCAACTGAGATGTAAAATGATGAAAGCCTGGATGAGAGTTTTAGCTGCATAGATGGAAAGGAATAGCCATATCTTAGAGATATTATTCAGAAAGAATCAGCAACATTAGATATATCCTGAACTGGGGATATAGGTAGAGGTCAGAGTCAAAGATAATGCCCTGGTTATAAGCCTTCTTCACAGAGACAAAAAATGAGGGTTCAGCAGGAAAGATTCCCAAGAATCTCTTCACTGGATCTTCCTTCCCTGGCTGAGCCGTAATGAGCCTGAGCTGATGGCTAGACATCCAGTGCAGATACATCAGAGAAAAAAGCCAATATTTTATGCATTTTGAGTGACGTTGGAACTTCGGAAAGTGCATTTCTGAGTAATGCCAGCAGTTACCTTACTTTTGAAGTGGACAGTGAGTGGTTTCATTTTTATGATGCTTGATTTGATCCCTGTGAAGACAAGTGGTAGAAATTCAACTATATATATTTTCTCCTGCTGTCTTGCTGAAATAGTGCTTGCAAAGACTACAGGGTTTCCAGACCAGAGTTTGATGTCCTCATTCATCATTTTCTCAGTGTTCAATTTCTCTCAGTAACAGCCATGCATCAAATGAACTTTTCTGCTCTTATGCTACAAACACACTGATGAACATTTATATGAGCACAGCCCAGAACAGCAGAAAATAGACCTAAATCTTCTCAATTTGTAAAGGAAATCTTTTCTTGCCTAGCAGGAGCAATTTCTGCACTTCTGTCGTCCCCACTGCTTTCATGTTTGAATTCCTTATGTGCTTTAATATATTTATCCTTACAACTCCAGTGAAGTAAGGAAGTTCTCCTTTCCAATCTAAATGCAAAAAAGCAGGAATTATCCAATGGTTGGTGTGCTCGATTGAAACTTGTGTGAACCAGTCTCAATCCCTTTCTGTGTTACAGGCTTCCCATGTCACTGTAGACAAGTAATTTAGAGCAAGATTTCTAAAGGTATTTAGGTGCCCAAGGATACAGGGATTTTCAAAAGTGTTTTGATCCCACTAGATATCTGTCTGCTGCTTTAGGCGCCTAAATGTCTTTAGAAGTTTAATCCCAAATCTCCCTATGACTCAGTTCCCCACTTGTGTAAAATGGGAATAGTTAACACTTCCCCAGCTCACAGGGAGGTTGTGAGGATAAATACATTAAAGATTGCAAGACTACCTAAGATAGATAGGTATATTAACCACAGCAAAGAAACTGTAATATAGCTTCTGGGTCTTGAACAAACACAGGATGTAAGTGAAACTGGTGTAGTACATGGGGGAAAAAGATACAGACACTTAACCTATTGAAGGGCCTTTTTCTTTACAGAAACAGTGTTATTGCCAGGTTAATATTATTTCTAGTAACAGAGGCCAAAACAAACAATCCTCTTGGACTATCTGAAGAAAATCTATCTCGAGCAGAATAAACTCATATTGGTCTTGATCAGTCAGTGTTTGAAATATTTCCAGCTTGACCTCTTCTGTACTTTTTAGCTAACATTCTAGGTTTAAAATTTATTTTAATGCTATATTGTTGAGAGGAAGTCTTTGAAATTGATTCTGCCCTATTTTTAGTATTACCGAAATTAAGGTCTTGAGTCTTAATGCTTGGCAAACAGCCATGCTTTAAAAAAATCCAGCCATAAACATTTCACAGCATGGAGAAAAGTTTAATGTAAACTGTTTACAGAAGGCACTTGAGAGACCCTCTGACTGGGGAGCATTATTCAGTAGAAATTTTTGAATGACTGTATAGAATTCTTTACCCTAAACCAAATTGGTTAATTTTTATTTTCCTCTTACAGAGCAAGAATTTATTTTTAGATGGTTTGATTTTGACTGAAAGATCTTGAGAGAAGTGAATAGAGAATTCATGGATGATTGCAAGAGCATTTATAATAGAGTGAAAGATGCACAGGGTTTGATCCACATTTATACAGAAGGAGTAAATAAAAATCTGGTCTACAGTATTTAATGGCTTAAATATAGTTAATTTATTCTCCTGGAATAAACTCCAGTTATTTTTGTCTTAACCAAATCTTTTGAAGTAGTTTGAAACACTTTTTTCTGGTGTGGCTGTTGAGTAAAAACTCATTTTATGTGTATAAAAACTCCTCTTGAACCACCAGTCCTGGATCATTTGGCCTATTGTGACTGGCATGCTGTAAACGTTCTAACCTGCCCCATGTCCTGTAGTCTGCCCTCCTTACTCACTTGGCAAATTAGAAATTAAGAAACAAAAGAAAAGGTTACATTTACGTGTAGTAGCAATTTCAGTAACTTTAGTGTTTACAGTGTTTCTCTTGGTAGGTAATGGGATTAGAATATGTTCTGGCCTAGCTTCCATGTAACTTTTCAGATTTTTTAAGTCTATGTTGTGGTGAGGTAAATGCAGAAAAATATCTGGAATCTAGCTGCTTTTCATTCTCCCCTGCCCTCTGTGGTAACTCTGAATGGCTCATCAGTGATATTTCTTGGGATTTGTAAAAATTATGTAAGTACTCACTATTTCCTATGTTGTATTCTAAGTTCAAGTCACCTTTTTAAAATAATAAACATATATATCTCTATAATAGGAAATTAAAATAGAAATATCAGTTCTTTTAATTATTGTGGTATGCATTTGTGAATACTATAAAAAAGAGTGTAAACCTCACTCATAAACTACACCAAGAGACTTTTTGTCTGTCTTATTTTCTTTCTTTTGGACACTTTTTTCATTTAGTAAGCCAATGTTTTGTATATTCCATGTTTTAGACATTAATTTAACCCTACGAACCTTCTGATTTTTTTTTTTAAATGTAAGTATAATGTTTCTATGACATTTCCCTTTTTCTGCCCAAATGGGATTGTTTAGAATAGCATCCTGCAACTGAAGTAAGGAATATGGTATGAACTTTTTTCCTGCGTCCAGATGGAAGCCTTGAGCAAGGACTGGAATAGATCTCATGAGGTCCCTTCCAGCCCTTCTTTCTTATGGTACTATGGTCTTATGAGTCATAGCTTTTAAGGTCAGATGGGACTGTTAGATCATCCATTCTGACTATAGGTATGACCTGAGCTATATACAGCATCATCCATAGGTATGACCTGAGCTATATACAGCATTATCCAATTGTTCTACTGCCCAGGAGCTTGTGTTTGACTAAAGTGTATCTTCAAAAAGGCATCTTGTCTGGATTAGAAAATGTCAAGAGAATAAGTCAATTACTTAATTAAAATTTTACAAATATTTTGTTTTCCTCCCTCTCTGCATGGAATCCTGGTCCTATTTAAATCAACTGATATTCTCTCATCCACCTCAATGGGTCCACGGTTTCTTCCTTATTTTGTCACTATTGCTTTAGCTGTAAAAATATTTCATTTTGCCACCATCCCATTTTCCTCATGGCTTTCTTCTGTTGCAATGGTACTTGCTAGATTTTAGTGCCGACCATATATCATAGTCATACATCTTCACTTATTCAGAGGTCATGAGGTTTTAGGTAAGCAACAATCTGCCAGTAATTACTTCTTTTTTATACCAAGTAGTACATGCCTGTTCCAATTATGTTACCATGTCTTTATCAAGATTGCCAAGTAAATCACTTAAAACTTAAGAAATGTTAGACTTCAGATTACCTGTGGAACTTTAATTTAACTACCTTGTACATCATGGAATTTATGTTTCATGAGACACTTCTCCCTAAAAATTTTTGTTCCAAATTTGGACAAAATCAAATTTCAAAATGTTGAAATTTCCTGGAAGCAGAAATTCCAAGTGTTAGCCAATCTACCATAACTATGAACAGCTTTTAAGTATTAACTGATACTATTTTTGAAAAGTCATAGAAGTGATGGGACCTGAAGGACCATGAGCTCACCTACAGAATAAATCTAACTGAATCAGGATAATGGTTTAAACACCACTGTCCTTTGACCATATTACTACTTAGTTACATTACATATTGTGGACCTAACTTTCTCCCAGCAATTGGGGAAATGCTTTATATATCTTGTGTGTGCACTAAATATTTTAAACATTGTTGCTGAGACCAGGCTGCAGCCCTAACTGGCTACTCCTCTCCTGTATTTAAAATATTATATTTTTTACTATTCACAAAATGACATTTTAGTTTAGTAATTATGACTCTTCTTTTGTCTGCACTTTCTTTGGTTCTATTGAAGAATTTGGTGCCTTTGCTTCTTTGTCTGTAGAACCTGGCAATGTGGTAAATTATGTTAATCTTATAGCAAAGAATGATTTGTTTTTTAATTGTTTTGACTGAATATCAGCATGCTGGGGTGACTAATTTTTTCATGGACAGAACAATAGTGAAGTGTGGATCCTTCTTAAAGAAACTCCTTCTGTTTTTCTTAATTTTTGAAAGACTATGCCCATTACATCTAAGAAAGATGATTTACTTAAGTGACAGTGACTTTTGTGACTGTTGTTTTATTAGTACTAATATTAAAGGATTTCTGGGTCTCCTTCATCTGGAGTTTTGTGAGTTTATATTTCTTTCTATGAGCCAGATAGATGGAAAGGCAGGAGGGAATACCGAAGCATTGTGGGTCAGGATCTGGAGGGGGGGGAGGGGCAGGGGAAAAGGACTTGGTAGGGGGGGTCTACTACAGACCTCCTCACCAGGATGACAAGCTAGATGAGGTATTCTCCAAGCAGTTTTCAGATGCCATACAGGCAAGGGAGGCAGTGGTCATGGGGGACCTAAATTACCCGGACATCAGCTGGGAGGAACAGGCAGCCAAAACAAGCCACTCAAGGAAGTTCTTACACTGTGTGCAGGACCTCCACCTAACCCAGATGGTGTCCAGTCCCACCAGGGGTAGCACCATGCTAGACCTGGTCTTAGTAACAGGGACTGATCTTGTGGGGGACCTGCGGGTACACAGTAACCTGGGTGATAGTGACCATCACTTGGCAGAGTTCATTATCCAGCAAAGGGTGAGAAAAACATCCAGTGATGCTAAAGTTTTAGACTTCGGAAGGGCCAATTTTAGTAAACTTAGGAACCTAGTTAGTGAGGTGGCCGAACTCAAGAGCATCGAGCTAATGGGGGTCCAAGAGGCTTGGAAGTTTCTCAAGGGAGTGATCCTTGGGGCACAAAAGGAGTCTATCCCCTTACGCAGGAAAGGGGCTAAGGGGGTAAAAAAGCCCCCTTGGCTGAACAGGGAGCTTCAGGAAAGACTGGGGGCAAAGAAAGAGATGTATAGGTAGTGGAAGCAGGGGACAGCCACCAAGGAGGCATACACTACCCTGGTGGCTATTGTAGGGAGTCAGGCAGCCCAAGGCAGGACTGAAGCTTAGTCTGGCTAAAACAATCAAAGACAATAAAAAGTCCTTCTACAGCTACAAAGCGAGCAAAAAGAAGGCACAGTGTAGCATAGGGTCCCTGCAGGACAAATCAGGTCAGTTGGTGGTTGATGCAGACAAAAAGGCAGAGCTCTTGAATGAGTTCCTTGCTTCAGTATTCCTTAATACTGACCAAGACAATCCTCCCACCTTGAGCATAGACAGATGTCCAAAAGGCACCAGACCACCAAAGGTTAGTGCTGACTCAGTTAAAGAGCACTTGGAAGGGCTGGATGGGTACAAGTCAGCCAGCCCAGATGACTTCCATCCACAGGTGCTGAAGGAATTGGCCAGTGTCATTGCTGAGCTACTGGCATGGCTTTTTTGAGCTCTCATGGTGCTCTGGACAGGTCCCTGAGGGCTGGAAAAAGGCCAATGTGGTGCCCATTTTTAAGAGAGGAGAAGGGAGGAGCCAGGTAACTTTAGGCCAGTCAGTCTTACCTCTATCCCTGGGAAAATATTAGATAAAATCATCAAAGATTATTGTGAAAGACCAGCAAGGAAAATGATGCTGAAAAGGAAACCAGCATGGGTTTGTCACAGGTAGATCCTGCCTGATAAAGCTTATAGCCTTTTATGACCCGGTCACACACTGCCTTGACACAGGAGCAGAGGCCTATATCATCTACCTGGATTTTAGAAAAGCCTTTGACACAGTTTCGCATCCTGTTCTCATAGGGAAGCTAACGGGCTGCTGAGTGGATGCCTACACAGTCAGGTGGGTGGCTAACTGGCTTAGGGACTGTACCCAGAGAGTGGTGGTTGACAGGTCATTCTTGGCTTGGAAGGAGGTGAGCAGTGGGGTCCTACAAGGTTTGGTCCTTGGGCCAGTGTTATTTAATGTCTTCATCAGCGATTTGGACGAGGGTGTGGTGAGCACCCTACAAGGAGAGGTTGAGAGATCTGGATCTCTTCAGCCTATACAAAAGACGCCTGAGGGGTGACCTTGTAGCTGCCTATAAATTTATCAGGGGAGGACAGCAGAGAATTGGGGATGAGCTGTTTACCAGAGCGCCCCAGGGAGTAACCAGGAATAATGGGTGCAAACTAGTGGAGAGTAGATTTAGGTTAGACATTAGGAATACATTTTTTACAATAAGGGTGGCCAGAGTCTGGAATGGGCTTCCAAGAGAGGTGGTACTATCACCGAACTTGGAGGTCTTCAAGAGGAGGCTTGATAGACACCTGGCTGGGGTTGTCTGACCTCGGCCCTCTTTCCTGACAGGGGCAGGGAGTTGGACACAATGATCCATTGGGTCCCTTCCAACTCTATAATCTATGAGTCTATGAAATAGGTACCTGTAAAGGTGAGACAACCTCAAAGTCCACAGCCAAAGAAGACCACATACCACCTGAAATCTGACACCATTTCTTCATGAAGAAAAAGAGTAAAATTCAATAGTGTCACTCGGTTCCCTATTCCAAGAGCTCCTTAATCCTGCAATGAAGGGTTACAGGAAGATTAGCTGTCATAGATATTATTACATGCCATTTTACAAAACATAAAATCATTACAGGAATAAGGAGATAGAAATCCTTGAAATCTGTATATTCAGCCTCTGAAGGAGAAGATGGCTCAGTTAGAAGAATTTCACCCACAGTAATAACTCAGCTGTCTTCTGCTCTGGTTAGGAATCATATTATATTACATTATAGAACTGGCTATGCAAAGAAAACAGTCAAGAAGTAAGAAGTGAAGCCTACTGGCTGTTAGAAAAGGAATATCAGGAGCAGTATCAGGGATTTAAAAACTTCTAGAAACCCCCTTGGAATTTAAATTTCGCTCATCTTTGAAAATCAGTGAGGCGTAGTATATATTGGGCAAAAATGAAATATGATATATCAAACCATGGCTCCTAATGAGGTTTATTTTACTGCAGTTTTTTTCTTCCTTCTCTTTTCTTCCTGGGCAAACTCCTGGTCAAGCTCTGGACTTTGGGTGGGAGGTCTGTAGTAGACTCCTACCATTGTGTCCCTTGTGCCATGTTCCCCACAGATTTTAAAACCCAGAGGGCCTCCAGTTGTCCACCCTGGTTGCCAATATCAGCTTTCAGGGACACGTAGCTTTCCTTAACATAGAGAGCTACACCCCTGCTCCTTTTATCTACATGATCCCTCCTGTACAGTGTATAGCCATCTATACCCATGGTCCAATCATGGGTAGAGTCCCACCAGGTCTCTGTTATCTCTATGACGTCATAATTATGTGCATTGAGCAGGAGGATGAGCTCCTCCTGCTTATTCCCCAAGCTTCTGGCATTTGTGTACAAGCAGGCAAGTGTCCCCTTGGGGGCTCTTGCCTAGCCCACAGATTGTACCAGGGCTGGGGCAGGGGTGGGCTCCCTTAAGTGCCTTGGCGCACTGGCTTTGCAAGGGTTGCTCAGCAGACCAGCAGTGGCATTCTCCTGTCCCCAAGCAGGCTTAGTTTAAAGACCGGTGGAGCAGATAAGCCAGTCTGTCTGAGAAGAGCCTCCTTCTCATGGGAGAGAGGTGGAGGCCATCTCTTCCCAGCAGCTCTCTGCCTCTCTCGCCAAAGAGCGAGCTGTGGTCATGGAAGCCAAAGCCTCCCCAATGACACCAGCGCCACAGTCTTTGGTTAACTATGTGGATCCTCCTCTCCCTCCTCAGCCCATACCCCCGGACTGGGAGGATCGGCGAGAGCACCACCTGTGCCCCCAAACCCTTTAGCCCTGCTCCCAAATCCCTGTAGCGCCTCATGACCCGGCTGAGAGCGCTCCAAGCCATGTCATTGATGCCCACATGAATAAGGAGCATGGGATAGTGGTCTGTGGGCTGGAGGAGCTTTGGGATCTTCTCCGCAATGTCTC
>NW_017728886.1:29029319-29037410 GCF_001723895.1 Crocodylus porosus
GTCTGGGTGGCCGTCTCTGAGGTGCCTGAGGGGGGGGCCGCAGAGCCCGAGGGGACCCTCGGGGTGTGACATGTGCCCATCTGTGTCATGCCTCTGGTAGGCTGGCTACGGCTGGGACTGTCTACCCTGGGGGGCTCATAGGCAGGGCCTTGGGCCCTCCCGCTCAACCTCCTGTGTGAACTCCGCGCTAACTCATGCACTGGCAGACAAGCGCGCCTGTTTGTGCAGCCTGTTCGCATGGCTCCAGTCGCATGGCTCCCTGTGGGGCTGGGTGAAGTAGGGGCCTAGGTGGGGCAAGACCCGGCCCAGCTCCACTCAGCTTCCTCCTCCTACTCACTCAGGGGTTAACCCCCTCCCAGGTTCAAAGATGAAACCTAAACATGTGAAATCTAATTTACAAAAAATGGGCAACTTGCACTTTGAAACCTGCAAAATTAATTAAGGGTTGTTTTAAAACAGATATATCTGTTTTACTTATTTAATTCTGATCAGACAAAAGTATTTTTTTCCAAGCAAGGCTCTGATCTGCACAAACTTATGTATAAGTTTAATTTCATGCACCATTAAAACCAATCCCATTGAAACCAATAGAAAGTCTGCGTCCAAAGGTAAGCAAGTCTGTAAATTTTTGTAGGTGCAAAGTAACATATTGTGATAGATATTTTAGAATATTTTAGAATATTAGGATTCACTGTTCTCCATAAAATAGGCTGGTGCTTCATTTTTATCTGATGTAGAATAACTATGGAATTGTTTCATTAAAATTAAGAATGTTAATGATAACGAATTCACTGTAATAACAATATTTATGTAGAAGTACTTTGAATGTTTTTTCAGTTATATGTTGCCTACCTTGTTTCCTAACCTATGGTTTGTTATTATCATATGCAATAATTTAGCATACATTATATAATATAATAATAATATCCTGCCACATCCAGAAGTATCTTTAAATACTATCTTAAATATAGTAGTTTTTCCTCATTCTTGCAAATATATATTCTATATACATACCAGTAAAATGAAGAGCAATAGAAATATATACAAAATTCAATTAATTTAAGACTTTGACAGTGAACAAAAAAGGGGAATTTTTAAAAATCATAAGTGGTAGGATGATGTGAAAATGTTGATTTAAGGGCAGTTCTGTTCAGTGAAAATCTGATCCATTTGTAATGCAGTCCAGACTCATCTACAGAATAGTGAACCTAACCTGAACTTGAGAAAAGTTTCCTGTGCCTGAGAATGGAATAAGAGGTTGGGCCCATAATATGCTTCTGAAGCCTAGGAGATTGTGCCAAGACTTTGTTGTCATCAGTGTTAATCAGCCTCATGTTATTGGAATAAAGGTAAAAATATAATGATCCTTTAATGTGTATAAAAGTAATTCTGCATAACCATATGAAAGCAAAATAAAAAGGACTTGCTGAAAGGCAGGAGGGGGAAGGCACAGAAAGGCAACAATTACTTACTATGTGGACATTGGGACAGGCTGAATTCTGGTTGTAGCTTGTCCAAGAAAGAAAGATCTTGTAACATACTGCGGGTGGGAGGGAGGGAATGTGTGTGTGTGTGTGTGTGTGTGTGTACATGCGATCACACTGCCGTCTAGTGTGTATGTGTGTACATGTGATCATGTTGCCCTCTAGCGTGTGTGTGTGTGTGTGTGTGTGTGTGAGAGTACACACATGTGATCATGTTGCCCTCTAGTGGCTAATTCACAGAAAGGTTAATGAACTTACTACTGAAGAACTGATCCAGAATTTTTCCCATTAACTTTCATGTGAACTGGATCAGATCCATTTGCCATCTAGCAAGATCTCGTTTAGATGAAGTTGTAAAGGGGAGATGGAAGAGGATCCATAATCTCATTCTGGTTCTCCAAGTATGTCAAATATTCATCTAATAACTGTGTATGCTTTTCACAGTTTATGCATTTATCTTCCCAGATTTTAGGCCTACAATGCAGGTGAAAACAAGAGACTTTAGAAGTTAGACAGAACTTCATGCATGAAGGAATAAAACCAGAGTGGCAGATAATACCCCTCACCTCTCTCAGGGTATGGAATGCTACATGGCTGTCAGGCAGAATTGGAGAGGAAATTTGTCTTTCAGAACTGGAAAACAGTATGAAAAACAAGAGATGAAGAATTTATAACTGAATTTTCTAATATGATCATTAGCCATCTGAATGAATGAGAAAAACGTCGCAGAGACGATACCTGGCTTTTGCTGCTGTTGTTGTTGAATTAAATAAAAACGCTTAAATTAAATCTTCTTACCAGCCACATTTGGGTCCTTCTCTTTGGGTAGCCAGTGGGGAGGTGTTTGTGGATGCCCACAGCTGTTCTATAGTCAAGAGAAAGGGAGGGCATCAGGAAGTGCAGTCCTACTCTTCAGACCCACCACAGCTGGAGGAACCCCTGAGTTCTGCAAACAAGAATTGGAGTTTCAAATTTGGTGACTGAATTGAAAAATCAAGGGGGAAACATCAGTTTTCATTTAACCAAAAGAGAAATGTGTCAGATTTTTCAGTAAAATTAAAATTTTAATTTTGGGTGACTCCAAAACGTTTTGTTCAGCATAAAAGGAACTAGTTTAACTTTTCTGTAACTTCTTTTCCTTTTTATTTAGGTCAATTTGAAATGGATTATGCAATTTAAAATGAAAACTAGAAATCTCAAATTAAACAGTCTTAAAATGGCAAAATAAATGTTTAAACTATTCACACATTTCCCTCCATTCTTTGGCCTAAACCATTCTGACCCTGAATTTCTAAATGTTTGATTTTTATTGACAATGGTAGATGGGAGGAAGAGCTCGGCCCACTGCTCCTGGCTCCTGCTCTATATGCAGGATAAGAGAAAGGTGCCCTGATTGTTACAGTTCCCACTTGGGAGGCCCATTTTCTGCAGCTCTCAATTTTTCAGTCTTTAATAAATGGACGTGAGAGACATGACAGCTCAGGGTTGGCTTCTGGTGCTGTTCTTTGGGAGAGTTAGAGAGAAGGGGACCCCTGCTGCTACATAAGAACATAAATGCCACACTGGGTCAGACCAGTGACCCATATAGCTCAGAATCCTGTCTCTAATGCTAGCAGAAGTGGAAGCTTTAGAGGGAGACCATGAACTCAACATCTCTAGAGTGATGTATTCCCTATTTATTACTCTTTTTGGTATCCACAATCATTGGTTTAGAGACACCAGAGGAAACATCTCCAACTACAATTAAGATGTTTCCTAAAATTTGATATAAGACAAACTACTTAACCACAGAGCATCTGCTCTTGCCAATTTATTAATGCCTTTTTCTGTAAATATTCTTTGCATTTCTGTGGTCTTCAAGGAAGTAATTGCTTCATTTTTGTTGTGATGTTACTTCTGAACCCATAGTACTCTTTGGTACTATGTGGGCTGTTCTACATGTTCATTAATGTACAGTACCTACTGCACATTAAATTTAGTACTTGAAAAAGGAAGTACTAAATAAATATGCAGCAGGGTGCCCTACTGTGCATTAGCACTATCACACGATTTTTTTTTTTTTTTACGGTTAATGCGTGGTAGACTAATACTACTGTGTGTCAGCCTACTAGCACAGTTTTTGCCATAACACTGTAATGCGCAGTCAATCAGTCTCCTGTGCATTAATTATCTTATGTAGATGCACTCTGTAAGTACTAAAGAGTAATGTTTGTCAAATTAGAATACACAATGTTCTTTTTAATTCCTAGTAGAATTTTATAGATTAGTTCGATCTAAATCTGCTAAAATTCCTAAAATGGTTGTTCAGGTCTCCTCTCCCATTATCAGAACCTTAACAAAAGCATTAGTACCCTCTCTAATATTGTACAAAATTGTTTGCCCAGGCAGTCCTAGCACCCACCTAAACTTTACTGGATAACTATAAAACTAGGGTGCCTAGATACAATGTTGTGGACAGATCCTGCTATCATTTATCCCAATCTGTATCTGGAATTAGTAACTGCATTCACTTCAGTGGAGTTGCTCTGGTTTTACACAGATATGACTGAGAACAGAATTTGGTCCTGGTCACCCATGTCCACTAGTAGCTTACAGATTATATTGCTTTGAAAATCCTTCTACACTCCACAACCCCTGCAAGCCAGTGTGACACTACAGGCCTACACCTAGTGTAAACAAGCCTGAGCTGGCTTTAACTTAGTTAGCTCAGGTCTCAGTAATAATATGGTGGGATGGGATGCAGTATGGGCTGAAAACTTGCCTGCCTGAAACTTCATGCTATGCTGGTTAGATTGCTCCTAATACCAGAGGTATTTCAGGTATCTATATACTACACTGTAGTCTGTAGACACTGTAGTGACAGTGGTGGCATTTGGGTTCCTCCTACCTGAGCCTACCCATGCAGCCTAGTTGGAGTAGGGCAGGAGTGCCTCTGGAACTTCCTCCTGCCCGGCTCCCCTCTGTCAGCTGGGGACAGCAGGGAAAGTGGTGGGTCATGCCACTGAGCACAGAGGGGAAGGGATTGTTGCTGAGCATGGGGGAGGAAGGGCAGGATTCTTACCTGATTTGGAGAGTTTAAAAAGTCCCTGGATGCTGTTCCTGTGGTGTAGTCTGAAAGCAGTGGTGCAACTGCACCATTGCACCCCTCTAGGACTACCCCTGTGTGTATGGCATGTAGAAGTAGCTAAATCTCAACATTTCTATTCAAGCCTGGGGAAAATTTTGACATTTCAAAACAACATTTTTCACTTCAATTGGAACAAAACTCAATTTTCTGGCATTGCAGATGAACCAACAGCATGAAAAAATATTTCAGACATATTGCTGTGTCCAAAATGAAACGTTCTCCAGGGAACAAGCAGCTACCCTGTGAACATGACAAGAACCATCAGTTTTATTCAGCTGCTTCAGGGGTCCATGGTTCTGATGCAGCCCTGCCTGAGAACTGCCCCAGAGCCCAAACCCCTTGGCTTCTAGACTCCAGAGCCAGCTGGCTCCATGGACAGCTCAACTGTCAGGGCACATGGGTCCCCTAGCCTGGCTAGTCCATGCTGCCACCTGGTCGGGGAATGTGGAAGCACTGAGGTCTTCATGGCAAAGCTACACTGCAGTGATGGACCCTGGAAATGCATTTTGAACCAAGTGGCAAGCAACCTGAAGCCCAAGAAAACCCAGGATTTTCTGGCTCTTCAGTCCAGATATGCTTAGAGCTTCAATTTGATCCAGAGCAGTGGCAACCCATAGGGGGTGCACAGGGGTGCACTTGCACCCCCTGAGAGTGCTGGTGCACCCCCCTGTCAGGCCACACTCCTTGTTTAGGTGACAGGGGGGCAGGCAGGAGTGCTGTTGCCCACCCTGAGAGTGCTGGCTGGGAAGTGGGGCCCCCAGCAAAAGCAGCTGCACTGCTTCGGGAAGTGGCGGTGGGACTTCCAGAAGCCGGCCAGTTTTTGGTGAGTGAGATTGGCTGCAGGGAGATTCCCCTCCCCCCTGCCCCCCCGTCAGTGAGATCAGCCACCAGGGGACCCTCTCCTAGTTGCTGACTGGTGTCGGGGGGGCACATGCCCCCCCTGACTCAAGAGGCACCAGTCGCCTATGATCCAGAGTTCTCAGGGCTTGCAGGTCTTTGTTACAGTGCAGAGAAGTTAGACCCTAAGAGTTGCAGCTAAAGCCAAGGTCTCCTAGGGCTTCTAGGCCCCTGGCTCCAGTTGTGGGACCATGAACCTCTGGAGCAAGTGGTTAGCTGCCTCAGCTCTGAATGTGGCAATGTATAAACTAGTAGGAAAGTGGTCAGGTGTCTATCAGACCTTCTTGTTGTTTGCTGAAAGTTACTGGTTTTGATGAAGCCTCCACAAAACACTCTTGTTTGCATGAAATGGCATTTTTGGAAGAAATTATTTTCAGAACATTCGCAATCAGATGTCAAAGTTTACTGCAAATTAATCTTAGGATTGCCCAACAGTGAGTGGACAGCAGCCTGCAAAGATCTGAAATCAATCAGATTTTCTTTCTTTTTCACCAAAGTGACAAGAAGAAAACATAGTAGTTAGGCTACCCATTTCTCCTTTTTCTCTACTTAATTTCAAGGACTACATCTCCTAAATACTGAAACCTGAATGGGATCAGGGAAGGGGTGGGCAATTTTTTGGGCCTGTGGACCACATAAGGAGTTTTGCTGAGCTGTCAACCCCCTCTCCCATGAAAACAACTCACTAAAACTCCCTGTGGGATGGGGCTGTGGATGGGTGGGGGGGACAGTATTCAGGAGCAGGATGGGCAAGTGAGGCTGAGATCACAAAGTGGAGTCGTGGGGTGGTGACAGCATGGGGCTGGGGCCCAGGGCAGAGCTGCGATCTGCTGCCTGCATGCCCCTGTGACAAGTGCTGGTTCCATGGGCAGGGGCATGCAGGGAACAGATTGCGGCTCTTCCCCAGGCCCTGGCCCTGTATTGTTATCACCCCAAGATCCCAGGGTCTCCCTGGCCCCATTCATTTCACTCCTCGATGCCACTCCCCACTGGTCCACAGCCCAATCCCAGCCCTCTGCTGCAGACCCTACCTGTGCAGATCTTGTTTCTGGTGGTGGGCAGCAGGGCTGGTTCTGGCAGTGGCAGCTAGAAAGAGCTGCTGTTGCCAGGGCTGTCCAGAAATGCAACCCGGCTGCTGCTCTCTCCCAGCTCTGCTGTTTGTCTGGGGGCAGGGAGAATGGCTGCACATGCCATGGCCCAGGCTGCCCGCCGTCTTTGGGCCAGGTGGGACCTAGGCACCTGCAGCAGGATGGACAAAATCCCTCTGTGGGCTGGATGAGACCTGCAGGCTGTATTTTGCCCATCCCTGGGTCTGGGAAAGGAAAGCCAAAGGAAATGAGCTAAACTTCCTCATTTTCTGCCCACAGGTGTACTTTCACATACATCACTCTTACCTGTGCCTGCAAATGCCCAGTAACAGGCAATTATTGAACTTGGGGTAAAAACTGGATGCACACACTTCCAAAACAAACTGGATATCCTTTTCCTTTAGTAAAACTGTGGAAGAGATTACATTTGTGATTGGGAATCCTACTGAAAGGAGTTATGTGACCTGTGGAGGGTTTGAAAGGTCGGCTGCTTTTTACACATCATTAAGCACATTGCTAAGATCAGGGGGACAGTGGGAGTAGGATTCTGGAAAGTGTGGGGGCAAATAAGCTATGAACTCAGGTTAAAGTTAAAGCATGGCTCTGCTCTGGCTCCTAGGGTAGCTAAGGACAGCCCTGCAGCTGGGATGTGGTGGGGCAGATTTGTGGTGTGCCTTGTGCCTGCTTTTTACTGACTTTGTTTAGTTGTGATTTGTCCCAAAATCAAGTAAAAGCTGCTGCTGTTGGGGTGTCCCTGGGTACAACAATCCCAAAGCAGATGGGGGTTTTCTCCGGGGGGGGGGGGAGAGGGCTGTGTAGGGGTGTGAGTGTGTGTGTGTATTTGGGGGGCGGGTGTGTGTGTGTGTACCTATGTGTGAAGGGGAAGTTGTATCTGTGTGTGGGGGTGTATTTGTGGGTGTGGGTGTACTTGTGTGTGAGGGGTGTGTAGCTGTGTGTGTAGGGGTGGAAAAGCTTGGGAGAGTCCAGAGGAGAGCCATGCGTATAATCAGAGATCAAGAGAGCAAGCCTTATGAAGAGAGGCTGTGAGCCATGGGACTCTTCAGCTAGGAGCAGTAAAGGCCCAGGGGTGACTTGGTGGCAGCCTATAAGTACATAAGGGGCATCTGCCAGGAACTGGGAGAACACCTCTCTGCCAGGACACCCCAAGGGAAGACAAGGTCTAATGGTCACAAACTGCTGGAAGACCATTTTAGACTGGACATAAGGACAAACTTCTTCACTGTCTGAGTCTCCAGAGTTTGGACGGACTCCCCCAGAGGTGGTGCAAGCACGGACTCTGGACACCTTTAAGAAACACTTGGATGCTTATCTTGCTGGGGTGAGCTGACCCCAGCTGGCTTCCTGCCCCCATGTCTAATGTCTATCTGTGGGGAAATGCCCCGTGGGTGGGGCAGTGTGTGTGTGTGTATGGGGGGTGGTATCTGTGTACCTGTGTGTGCGCGCGGAGGTGGGGGGATGTATCTGGGGGGGCGAT
>NW_017728886.1:29037930-29050376 GCF_001723895.1 Crocodylus porosus
GGCCCGGGCGTGCAGCTCGCCTGCGATGTCAGACCAGGTGGGTGGCGGCGGCGGCGCTCGGTGCCCGGCCGCCGGGGTGGCCCTGCCGGGTGCGGGGCAGCCCTGGGGCGAGGCGGGAGCTGCTGCCGGGCCGCCAGCACGAGCGGAGGCCGAGGGCAGCGTCTCTCCCCCAGGACTGTCGGCTCCAGACCGGGACCTTGGTGCTGCTCAAAGGCTCTTGCCTGCAGCTGGGCATCCCCACTCAGCTGCCACCTTCGAAATCTGAGGCTCAGATTTGTGGCACTCGTCTTGGCCCCCTTGTGGGAATTGCTACTTGTTTTCCTCTCTCCGTGCTCAGATGAGGGCTGCAGCCTGGGGAGGGGAAGAAAACAAAGGGTTTTTTTTTTTTACCCTGCTGAAAAGGTTTGCACTGTTGTCTGGTGACTTTGCCATCTGCTGTTTCTACTGTCTCAGTCTGCAGCAAGTTCAAACAAAACTTCCATGAGACAAAATTACGGCCTGTCTCCAAAAGGAATGAGTTGACCTGCGATGGGGCAGGGCTAATGTCAGCTAGAATCTCACTGACACGCTAAGTTATGATAAAGAGCACCTCTTTCCAGAGTCACTTACAGCAATCTTACTTTCACCAGCCCCCAGGGAAAGCCAGCATCTCCTGGAGTGGCAAGTGCCAAATTAATGGCCCTCAGCCAACGCCGTATGATGAATGGCTTAGCACAGGGGTGGCCAACCTCCAGCATGGCAGAGGCATGGGCAGCCAGTAGGTGTGGCATGGAGCAGATCTGGGAGGGGACTGGCAGGATGATGGCAGGTAGGGCATGGAGCAGGAAGCAAAGCAATGTATCAAGAAGGGGAAGGGGATTGCAGTGGCGCTCCGGGAGGGCTAATTTGTGCCACTCCTGCTGAAAAGGTTGGCCCACACTGGTTTAGCACAGCTGGTAAAATATGTTATATCTAGTTGAAACTTTGGGGAGTCTGGGTCTGCAGGAGGCAATTTTATAGTCTGGCTAGGATGTCTGGGTGCATGTCTACACTGTAGTAAAAGTGGCGTTGGATCTTTAATGGACACAAAGCCGTTGGGACCTTGGTTTAATGTCTCATCTGAAAGGGATAAAGCATATGAAGGCGAGTGATTTATTTTATAATGTGTTTTTGGTTAAGGCTGATGGGAAGTAGGAAAGGGACCATTTGAACTTTTCTGTTGTTCCTGTGGAAAATCAAAGAGATGATGTCTTTGGAATAGTAAATGCCTGGAGAGATGATCTGAACAATTTTGGCATTTTTACTGGACATGTTAAGATAAAGCAGTCTGAGTGGCAGAACACCCTTATTCATAGTTGTAGTTCAAAGGCAAAAACTAAAAGTCTTGACACCAGCTGTTCAGAAGGGGCAGACCTACTGTGAAGGGAGAAGGATAGTTCAACAAAAGTCTTTAACCTTTTATAAAGATGCAACAGCTTGAGAGACTCCTGTTGGCAAATAAGATCTCTTTGGATTCATTTAAATTTTGTTTGTTTTAAATACAAGTTCCTTATCCAGGCAAGACCTTAACTCTACTTTCTGGTGCTCTAAAATTGTGATTCACCAGTAGCATGCAGCATATTCTGATTTGAGGGCATATTTAGGTTTCCTGCAGATAAATCTTGTAGCGCACTGATAGGTCATCCAAGTGGGTTGCTGGAGTTCACAGAGAAAAGTTATGAAAACTTACTGCACATTTGCATTCCACAGTGGTTTTGGTTGTGGCTGGAGTACATGCGCCATCACTGTGATGAAAGGAGAGGTCACAAAAGGTCAAAACTAAATAGTTGCCTAGGATAAAGGCCAAGAGCCCAATTCTTCACTCATGCAGATGTAAATTAGTATCAAGATCATTGACATAATTTGAATTGTACCAACGCAAAATCCAAGCAAGGCAAATAAGCCAAAAGGTTTATCTCTGGATCTTGTTTGAACCTGTTGAGTGTTTAGACAACAAAATAGGATGAAAACTCATGTGGGTCATGGAAAATAGCACAACAACCACTGTTACAACATTTTTATAAGTTGTAGAGATCTGCTTCAGAAAATCAGTTAATCATGAGTAGTTGTGCTATATTCAGTGAGACTTAAAATGGCAGTCATTGTTAGGTCACTCTGATGTCAATGGGATTTAAGCTAGTGAATAACTTCAGACACAAACTTAACTGCATTGCAGAATCAAAGTTTTAGCCAATATGCACTCTGCTTTTTCTTCCTTTTTTGTCACAAATAGCCTAGTCATGGCTCAGGACCCCATTACATTGGATGCTATGCTGAGAGAGATAAAAAAGGTGGTTCCTGCTCCCCAAATCTAGATGTAAAAAGACACACACGTACACAAAAAAAGAGACAGATAGATGGGGAGTCTTGAAAACAATGAGGTGATACTGGCCAGCATGATAGGCAGTGGTCTCAGCAAACCGGCTGTTTACATGTTGACATGTTCAATAGGAGTATATTGCATGGACTATAGGAAAGCACTCTGAGATTTGAATAATTGTTGAAAATAAAATGAATAATACACATGGGGGTGAAAATGCGAGAAACTGCATGTTGAGAAGTTGAAAGTGAGGAAGTCCAGTAACCAACAACAAAATCTAGCCATAATCTATCAGGGTGCCATACTTCTGTGCAATGGTAACAAATTTCCATGCTGTACCTGATCATGGGGATGGCATGGGGGCTATGGACAGACATTCAAAAAGGCCAAGCCTCAATTGATTCAAGCTTTGCAGGTTAGTCTAAGCTGGCTAGGCTAAATCAGTTTGTAAATGCACTGACATCTTAGACATGCAGGCACATACCTGCAGTGGCTTAGGCTAGAAGCTGGGGAGTGCTAGAGCAGCCCTCCCATCTCATTTACAGTGCTGAGCTGAGGGGGATGTGGCCAGATCCCACAGGATGCTCTGATTAGGGAGGGGTTCCACCACTCCTGACCAGCCCAGCAGGGAATTGATAACACAGTGTTTGTCACCCCTATGTCAGTGTTTATCACCTCATTAAGAAAACAACAGAGGGACTTTACCAGCTACCCATCTGCCACAGTGTGGACCATAGCCATCATGTTGTCTGCTACCTAATGCACAGATACTTCTCACCAAGGCAGAGGGGAAGGGGGGAATTTCTGCTTAGCAGGTAGTGGTGAGGGGGACTGAGGTGTCGCCCCAGGATTCCTTTTACCAGAGACCACCAAGGATTGACACAGCTCCTTGTCTGATTTGGTAGCAAGTGAACTTTATTAGTAACCCCTAGACTTATGTCGCTGGTAGGTGTTGTAAGGCTTTGGGGACCTCTTCATTGGTGCCTTGCCCCCACAGCGATGTCAGAGTGAAACCCTATTCTGGTGCCACCTAGATGGTCTGGGCACTGCCCCTTGTCTCGCCTGCCACGTCTTTGGTGTTATTTGTTGGGGAGGCAGTTCCCTGTCAGAGGGCCGGAGGGGTCTGAACCTTGGGGGTGTCTTTGTGGGGCTCCAAACCTCCCCTTTACCCCACTCTTACTACATCTTCAGCCTGGGTTGATACTGCTCCTTGAAGGTCTTCCCCACCCCGCCCATCTTGCAAGGGCTGGGCCTTCTTGGCTATGAACCTTCAGGGGTTCGCCCCTGGTCTTCGGGCTGGTTGTTCCCTCTTCAAGAAAATAAACTTGCCCTTGCTGGGGTCATCTGTAACTCAACTGAAAAGGCCGGCACCTGTCAGTGGAGCTCCCTAGATTGTCTCTCTCTCTCTCTAGGGGCTCCTTTCTATCCCCTCAGGGCACTTGTTCGTCCCCTCCCCTGTAACAGGTGGAGGTACTGGGGGAGACCTTGTGCCCCATTGCTACTAGTTCTTCTGGTGTCCCCGGCTTGGAGCCTGGCTGATCTGAGGTCCTGTCATCCTGGTCTTCTTGCTAGTGTCACTCCTCTCCCCTTGTAGGGGGCTCATGGTTCCCTATGCTCTGCCCCCTCTGGGGCCGTCCAAGGATGGTCGCAGGCTTGAGGGTCTGCCCTCAGCCATACTTCTGGAGCTTCTAGTTGGAGCCTTGCCGCTCCCCAGTGGCATCCCACCTGATTGCTGCCTCTCAGTGGGGCTCCTTGGCTCCTGCCGACCCCTGAGCCTGGCTTCTGCCTCACTGTTCGGGGTCTCCAGGTAGATGGCTGACTCCTCCTCTGGGAAGCTGAGGCTAGAGCTGGAGCCTCCCAGCTCTGGAGCTGGCGTCTCCTAGCTTGTGTTCTGCTCCTCTCTCCCTGGCTCGCTGCCAGCTGTTTCCCCAGACACCTTTTGAGCAGCCCACGCTGCTCGGAAGCTACACCTCCAGCTCTTTCCAATGTGCAGGCTCAGGCAGCTGGGACACTGCTGAGCCTGTGCCTGTGTCTGCGTCCATGCTCCAGTCTTTTCCCAGCTGCTGCCCATCTTTGCTTCTGCAGTGAGTGCCACAGCACGCTGATTAGGGGTCCGGGCCATACTGGGGGGACACCTGTCTCCCCTCTCACAGCTTATTACAAGATAATTATCCTTGCAATACAACTTAGCAAACGGTTCCTTAGACGTTACAGCAGTGACTTTCAGTGGCCTCAGATCCTCTGGTGGGTGTGTGGGATGTTAGTTTCTGCATTCCTTGTTACTCAAAGCAAGAATTCTAAGGCTGCTCCTGTCTCCCCGGGGTGGCAACACAAGCACACGCTGTCTCTTTTTCCACTACTTTTGTAACCTTCTTATCCAAACTGTCCAATCCTCAAGTTTCTTACCTCATCTTTTTAAATAAGGTACTCAAATCCTATTTCGTTTTTGGTTTTCTTTCCTTCTAGGGAAACTACTGTACCTGGTTAGCCCACCATACCAATCACAGCACTAACTTTGCCCAGTGCCTTATAATGCTCTTTGTACAATTTAATTGCTTAGTTCTGGGAAGGCCTAAAGTTATGCTGATAGCCTAAGCATAACTCAGTTTGCCTGCTACGGCGGGGGGGGAGCAGCCTGCAGTCTCTACTAAGCTCCAGCCAGGGAGCAGAGGAGAGGGGCCAGCCCTGCTGTGGAGCAGAGAGCCCCACCCAACCCAGAGAGCATGCTGGGATGCTGGAGGAGTTTGGTTTAAGTTAAACCAGGAAGAGGTCTGGGACAGCCATTGCATAAATCGGTTTGACCTAGATCAGTTAAAGCTGATACTACATTCAAACAGGTTTATGTCAAACTGGTTTCAGCCACTTTCAAACTGGTTAATGTGCAGTGAACATCTGTTCTGTTACAAGTTTAAACCAGTTTCTGATTACTTAAACTGGTTTATGTGTAATGTTTGTCCCTAGCCTGGAAGTGCACTGAATTCCTCCTTCATTCCTAGTTGTGATTCACTTATGTTCTGAAGTATTATGCTTGATTATTTTACTTTAGCATATGTAACTACAAAGAGATCTCATCCATGACATTGACTAGCCTATTTTTAATGAATCTGGAAAGGCACATATTCATCAATATGCTTCTGCGATCATGACTGAAATTCACTGGCCTTACATATACAGTTACTTGTGTGTGAACGTGTTTTGGATTAGGTATGTGACTACTGAAACAGTGAGTTGATAGAAAGACTTTTTTTTAACAAAAATATAGAACATGATATAGTTGATTATTAAATTTTACTATTGGATATCAAAAGCTAATAATACAGAGCTTCTTATGTTAGAAATTCTTTATTGTTGATGTCAGTATTTCATTTCTAGATGTTAAATGATTAATTTTTAAACAATCACTTGTTTGTAAAATGAAACATGAAGAAATTTTAATTTTTATTTATGCGGACAGAGTTAAAGAGCCTGCCTACTCACATGTTTATGGGCATAAACATATGTTTAAAGAATCTGGGATAAGATTTATGGAGGGATACAGAAAGGGGAGTTTTGGCTCAAACTGTTCCTCGGCAGAACCGCATTTATGGTCCCATTCATTCAGCGTGACCCCATTTCCTCAGCATGGCCCCTCATTCCCAACCCACAGCCCCCACCCCAATGACCCCTGTCTGCTGATGTTGCAGCCTCATTCGCGGTCGTGACCCAGTGTCTGGGACCTGCTGACTTAGAGGGTGTGATCTGTGGAGTTATGCTTGCTGTCCCCAAGTTGCAGAACAAAATGTCTTTGGGCTTTCCTGGGGCAGAAGGGATTTTCCCCCCTTCTATTACTACAGATGTTGGTTTAATTTATTAATTTATTTTCCCACCTTCCTCAGGAGCATTGGTGGTTGGTTGCAGCCAAGATTGTGACTCTTGACTGGGGTGTGCCACTGCTTTTGCTGGGACTAAAATTTGGAGGTTCTTGACTAGAGGGTCTTGCTCCTCTACTCACAATCAAACTGATCATCACACTTGGGGTCAGGAAGGAATTTTACTCCATAGACAGGTGCAGACTGTCGGGGTTTTGGCCTTCTTCTGGAGCAGGGGGTGTGGCCCTCCTCCTTGGATCTCTGAAGTGTATTTTGACAATAGCAGCATCTTTACCTATGGCAGGTTAGGGTGCTGTGCCTTGTAGTTGTGTGGTAGGGTTGATCGTGCAGGTTTAATAATAGGTTAGGATTTGTATGGAATAGCTTGGATGGAGATAATCTTGCTGCTGGTAGGGAGCTGGATTCTAGGTGACCTCCAGAGGCTCTTTCTAGCCCTACTTTTCTATGATTTTATTTGTAACAAAATAAAGGAGAATGTTATTTCTTGCATGTTAGATCTTGAAAGTACAGGGGATATATATTTTAAACAGGTGTAAAAGAAGGTCTGATGAAATTTTAAATGCCTCTCAATAGGTAACTAATTAAGTTGAAAAATTGTTGTTATTATTATTATTATTTTGCCAGACACAGTAACAGACTGTTTGCATTTCAGGGGAAAATGAAGTCCCATCTGAAGATGCACTAATATTGCAACTGCAGCTTGTAAAAGGGCAAGAGAAATTTGTTGAAATGCTAAAAAACCAGCAGAAGGTAATTGTGGACTTGCAGCAAAAACTTATTGAACAACAGAACACACTGGTTAGCCAGCAACGAGAAATTCTTGAACAGCAAAGAAAAATGTATGAGCAAATGGATCTGATAAAAGTCCAGTATGGCATGCTTTTCAACACAGTGAAACAAATGTCATTCCAGAGTTTGCAGGAAGATATTCAAAATTATTTTGAAGCTCATCTTCAAGGACTTCAGAACCAAGTCAGAAATCATCTCCAGAAATCATACCCTGTGCATAAAGTAGAAGTTGATGCAAAAGTGATTGATGTTGGGGAATCTTTGCTGGACTGTGGCCTTTGTGAAAGTGATGAATTTTGCAATTTCCAAAAGACACCATCACAATGTGAAAAATGCACCTTGTGCCCTGCTGGCTTTTTCCAAACGTCTGCATGTTCTGCAAACACTGATAGGATTTGTCAGGTGAAGTATTAGAACATTGTGTATTTTAATAACATTTTATCAAGCATTTTGCCAAGCATATGGAGCATAACATTGTGGAAATACCACGTGGAGACTGCAGCTAATAAGAGACAGGAGAGAGATCCAATTCAGAGTATATGTTTTATGTCCCATGTCTGGGTTATAATTCTTAGGTTCAGTTGTGTTAATGCCAAAATATGTGCTTTAGCATTTACTTTGTAATGATTCTTTATGCAGCAGAAAATAAGTGCACAGAGTTTAAATAGCCATCATAGGATGGGTCATGGGAACTGTAAAAATGTGATTACTCTTGTTAGTTTCACAATGCGCATACATATTTACGTGCACATCTTTCTCCAGTAATGTAGGGTGTTGGGGTTTATAGGCCTCCTTAGGGATGTCTGTTTTAAAGAGGAACTTGAAGAAGAGGGTAGCACCAGCAAGTAATAGACTGGGATCCAGCCATAAAACCAGGCAAGAAGGAAGAACTGGAGAGGGACATGAGTGGAGCTATTAGATGTGGAGTAGGACTGAGCAAGATAGTAGGTTCTGGGGGTCTTGAAAGTCATAGATAAGGATCTTAAATTAACATCATTAGTGAGGGAAATGATGGAAGGAAACTAAAGAGATGCCAGGGCAGGCCAGTGGATAATTACATGTTTTTGTTGGCAGTATTGATGAAAGGCTTGGGGTGGTATATGTCTACATGCCCAGCAAGGGGGAGGTTGCTGTAGTGAAAGGACATAAAGATCAGAGGTTAGATAAAGGTATAATTAACTTATGCACATACAACAAGCTAGTAGGGTGTGCACATTCTTATATAGAATTAGAGAACAGAGTAATATTCTAGGCTGATGCATCAAGTAAAGAGACAAGATACAAACTGAGGAAAGGAATAAAGAAGTTTCAGTTAAATGTGATACAAACCACAAATTTAGCAGTCTCTGTCTATTGACTCTTGGGAATTTAGGACACTGATTAAAGCTTTATTGTTTTTTATTATTTCCAGCTGAGATGCTATGTCAATACATTTGTGCATTAGACTGTCTATCATTCCAATTGCCAGTTAGTACTTTACAATGAGTTAAGCAATGTAATGGGAAGCATTTTCACAAACAGCATGTAATAGCACATTCTTTTCTATCTTCTTGTAATAACTGGAATAAGTAAAGCCTAGAGGTGCTTTATAGGAAAAAAACAGAAGGATTCATTGAGAGCATCCACATAGAGAGGAGAAGACTGAACCTGACACTGAATTTGAGGGCCCAAGGGACAGAGAATATGATAGAAATGCAGTGAGCGATGGGGTCACTGGGGGAGAAGGTGGTAGTTTCAGAAGCTGGAGAAAGTGATGGCTTGGAAACAGAATGTCATGTGGGTAGGGAACTGGTGGAGAATAAGTGAAACTGAATATGATCAGAAACAAAGTTTGGACTGGTTGTGTGCATCCAGACATGTGTGGACAATTGGTTCCCCAGGTCAAGTAGCAGTGGAGCACCTTGTGCCACAGCTACTTGTCCCTAGAGCACGCCTGTGCAATGCATGCTTTGGTGTGTGGCAAGTTCCCCCAGGTCAGGTAGAGGAGACTGGGACAAGCACTGGGCTGGCCCCAGCAGCCTTACCTGGGGTCCTGGGGGTCTCCTGGGGCTGCAGCCATGGTAATTCTGCAGAGCCTAGCGCAGAGTGGAGTATAGCTCCAGGCGGCCTGGCTCTGTTTTTCAGCAGTGCGCACTGCCTGAGTGTGCGCTGTGCCGGGTTTTTTTGTGGGTTTTTTTGACTTCTGGATATCCAGGGATCAGAAAAACCAATGGAAGAAAATAATGGTGCAGTGTATGCTTGGGTAGCATGCCCTTGCAGTGTGGAAAACACTGGACTGTGTGGTATGTGGCTCTGCAAACATATTTGCGATGCTACATAGTGCACAACTGCACGCATCTGGACATGCCTGTGGAGGTCAAAGTGGGAGAGCACTTCTAGGGTAAAGTTAGTCATTGGAGCTATTGTAGGAGCCAGTTGTTTATATAAAATGACTAACAAATTTCAGCATCCTTAACTAACAAAACTGGTACAGCTAAGTCACTGTGACTTAATTGGATACTTCATTAATTGAATTAAATTTTTCTTCTTTTGGAATTCTTGGTAAATGTTTTCCTATCATGAGGTTTCCATGCTAGCCAGTTCACTAAATTTGAGTATGGTTCTTGTGATTTGTAGGACAGAGATGAATGCACTGAATCTCCTAACATTTGTGGTGAGAGGATAAAATGCCTGAATACCCCAGGTAAGCTTTTAGCCTTCTGTGATTAACAAAGAATTACATCTACTGGATCTTCAGTCCTTTGTGGTGGAATCAGTCCAAGTTGAAGGTGCTTTCCATAACTTCTGTTTGGGTGTTTTAATTCTTGTAGCACTCCAATGTCTTTAGGTGTACTGTTCTTCTCATTTGTAGTGCTGCAAATTTGACTAAACACCATTGAAATCAATGGCATTACTCCTGCTGGGAAACTGGTATAAAAGCATAATTAAGTGATCTGTCTTTTGCACTTGTTCAATGATTTGATTTAATCTAGTACATATTATTATGGCCTCCATCTCTATAGTATCTGATACTCTTTGTATGGTAGTGTTTCTCAATGTGTGGGGAGCAATGCAGAAGTGGGTTGGAAGAATATATGAAAGGAGCACAAACAAACTTTAAAAATGGATTCTCCTTTAAAGGAGAACTGTGGGGGAAACCGTGGTTTTTACCTTGCAGGCCAGTTTTTCCCTTGCAGGCTGGCAAAGTTCCAGCCTGTGAGGGGCTGCTTGCATGCCCCCGAAGGCCCTCCTTCCCCCCACCCCACACACTCACCCTCTACTCCACACATTGAGGCCTGGGGGCAGCAGGTCAGGAGTGAAGGGCACTAGGTCAGGACTGGCCATCGATGTTTATGGATGGGTCCTTGTACAAAAAGCTTAGAGAGCCACTGTTATAGAGTACTGAGGTGTGAGGTTACAGGTTTCATTTCCAACATATTAGGATGGGATATTCAGAAGCCTCATAACTGACTTAAGACCACATACTCCATTGAACTTTTCCACTCTAGCTTTAACTTCATATGCCCACCGTAGACTGTCCCTTTCCAATCAGTATGAATGTCAAGGTCACAAGTATGAACTTAATGAAAATGTTGAGTGCACTATGCCAGCAGGCATGTTGATTTTTCCATAGCTAACTGGCCAGAAGAGATTTGAAAAGAATACCGTGGAATGGTTTCACAGGCTGTGAACATTGTGGGATTGTAAATTGAGTTCTTCCCCTGTCCAAGGGACTGAGATCCAGTGACTATTCATCTGCTGGCTGGATCATCACTTTTGCTCAGTAGAAACTGGATACAGATGGAGAGTATGATGGGAATGCATCCACTGCTCCCCCAGGGAAGGATTAAAGAGAGGACACGGGCTCAGTTAAATCTGCCTGACATGCATAGGCAGGAAGGAAGGCTTCAGGAATAGAGACAGCCATCATAGTGGTCCCCGAGGATGGGCAATGTTCAGAAAGAGTTTTCAAGAAGCAAGATAGTGCTAGGGAGGGGCATAATATAAGAAAGGAAGCTGGAAGGGGTTAAGGCTTTAAAACCACTTGAATAGAGACAAAGGGAGTTTTATTTGGGGTATTTGAGTTGGAGGTATTAGGAAGGACTTTAGGACAAGACTCTGGGGAAAGAAGGGCTGAAGATGTGCTAATGGTTCTGCTTTGTTGCCATCCCATATGGTTCCCATCCTGGAAGTGGTAACATTTATGTGACCTCACCAGAGGACTGAGTCTTTCAAAGAACCAGGTCAACTCAGGGCCTGTAAGGCCATCTGATGGAGGCAGATGTCATGGGATTAGACATCTGATGTCATGGGACATCCGGTCAGGATGAGGTATGTAATTTGGTGGGACATTTCCACATCGCCCAAATCCAGTAGGAATGTAGGTGAAAGGAGAGGAACCCTCAACACCTCCAATTTAATAATGGCCTGCTCTACACACAGGTGAAGGGGCAATCTTTGAAATATTTTGATATTGGGTCAGGAGATAGCACCCTTTTTAATCTCCCTGTTTCAGTCATGGGAGAAGGAAATTTTTCTTCTCTTAAAGTTCCTTTTTAATTATTTAAAAACTGTTATTTCCAGAAATCATTATGGGTCTGTTCATGACAGTTCATTATTTTACACAGTCCAATTTCCTTGTCAATAGGGAGGTTGAAATCAGATGTCTGGTTTGGAAAGGAAATCTGAGTTGACATATGAGGGCCAGATGTTGAATAGGGGAGGTTTCCTTAGAACTGCATGTGAAGTGTTTTCAGCTGTAGCAGCTCTTGCAGACCATGTAGCTTCAGAAAAAGGGAAAGAAAGCATATTAGCATAGCCTTGCATGAAATGAGGAGCTTCTCCTCTCTACCATTCCAGCTCACCGAGGAGCTCTGAAGCTATTTGGCCCTTAATTATGTATGCAGTAAGCTGTTCTGCTCTCTAAGTTGGCATTATGCATCTATGATCCTCAGTGATTTTTGTATGGCCTGGGATGCTGAGGGACAAAAGCTGAAGATCTTTCTTCAAGCTCTCACATCTCAGTGATTTTTCAACCTTTTTACATGTAAGGCACCCTAGGATACACTTGCAACACCCCTCAGAAATTCCAGCTCTTAGTTTTAACTCTTTTTTTTATTACAGAAAAATAGTAGAGGAGTTTTTTTCTGTTGCAAAGAACTTAGATCACAACTATGGATTTATATTTGATATCTGTGGCTAGATACAGACATTCAAAAAGCCCGAGGTGGAGTCGATCAAACTTTTGTAGGTTTCCCTAAGCTCTGTAAATTACATCAAGAATGACCAGAATGCACATTCTCTCTTCATTTTGTGGTGTTGGTGGAGGGGTTGCACATGGTCGTCTGCACTGGCTAAGGCCAGTAGGCTGGAGCTGCTCCCACACACCTCCCAGTGCACTGGATGCTGCCAAGGGCATCTGAATGTATCTTATCAGTGAGCCACACTTGATAGGCTGCTGGGCACACCCA
>NW_017728886.1:29050476-29060298 GCF_001723895.1 Crocodylus porosus
GGGGGGGGCACTTGGCAGGTGCTTTCCCCTCCCTGTGTTCCTCTTGCCCAGCCAAGCTGTGCAGCTCCCAGTTACCTTGCTCTTCCCTGCCTCTCCTCCCCACCCTCCCAGCCCCTGCTGCCCTCTACAAGGGGTTTTATTTTGCTGTGAATGGAAGGTGAAGGCGGGAGTGAGCTGCATGCGCATCTGCAGTCGAGACCTTCCCTTCCCTGTAGAGCCGGGGGAGGTGGGATGGATGGGGGGCTGCCCAGTCAGTAGCTGCTGAAAGGACAGGGATGGGGGTGTATGGAGGGGCTGGTCCCCAAATACTGCCCCCATCAGCCAGAGGAGGTACCAGGGCATGGAGCTGCAGCCTGGAGAGCTGGTGCCCCTTATCCTGGCAGTGCCCAGCTGTGAGGGCCCAGCCTGGGAAGGACAAGAGGCGACATGGCCTTTTTCCCCCAGTAGGGCCCAAACCTACAACTGCACTGACCCATACTGGGAGCATGGGTGACAAGATTGCTTCCAGGGGGGTGCACAGCCGATCTCGGGGTGCGTGTGCACCCCCTCTGCATCACCGAGTTGGGTTGGGGGGAGGAACTGGGAGGCCCAGACAGGGTTTGGGGGATCTAGAGGGCCTCAGTGAGTAGGGTAGGGGGGACTGGGGTGGGGAGGATCTGGGGAACTAACAGCTGGCAGGGGTGCAGGGCTTAGGAAAGAAGCCATGCTGTGCCAGTCAGCTGGGAAGGGGGGAAGCCCCTTCATGCAGCCCCCCTCAGCTATGCGGGCTGGGGTGGGGACCTTTGCTGCCTTCGCTCTGTGACAGCCCGGGGTCAGGGCTGGCCCAGCACTGGGCCAGAGCAGATGAGTGTGGGCCAAGTCTAATTCACATGCTCTGCAAGGGACAGTTAGTAGGGGAACTGCAAAACATCCTGGGATGCTGGGGGACTGTGACCTAACTTGAGTTGGGAGGGGATCTGGCACAAAAGTTTGATAGACTAACCTAAACATCTATCCGGGTCTATCTTAGACTAGGCTTCACCATTTTAAACCAGTCTGTGTACTGAACTTCTGTTCTGTTACAGGTTTAGACTGGTTTCCAATCACTCATACTGGTTTATGTGTAATGTCTGTATCTAACTCATGGGTTTATTCTGGGTATCACGTTTGTAAACCTAAAAGGGCTAATATTTCATGGCCCCCTGTGGCACACTTGAAAGTATCTCAAGGCATCCCAGTGTGCCATGGCATCCTGATTCATGGCTCTAGACCATGAATTGAGAACAGCAGACCCTGAGTACAGAGTAGTGTCTGAATACAGAGTAATAATCTAACATTAAAACCTTGCCTAAGTGTATGTTAAAGGGCAAATTATGTTTAAAATTAAAATAAACCTTGCTAAACACTGCAACAGATCATTTTCTACTTCATAAACCAGTTAAAAGTACATGCAGATAGGTTTTCTTTTCATAGTCATTCAGCTATAGAGCAATGACATTTCTGTGTCATTGGGAGAACATCCTTTAAGTGAATGAAAGGCAAATATGTAAGGGACTATGAAAATAAAATTGTGTGTTAAAATGCTGTGTATATATACTGGTCTGTCTGGCAGCTCTAACTATACTGGAGGTAGTCTTCTGCTTGCTCAGCAGTTTGCAGTAGCCTGCTGGTCCCTGGCTCTTAATGCTCCTGCACAGGAAGAAAAACATGACTAATTGGGGGTCTGTGGCCAACATCTGGATTTCAGATGTCAGCCCATGTTCCTGGTGTATGCCAGCATTTGATTTCAGTCTTGATACTGTGAGTAAACAGAGTTTAAGAGTTAATGAGGAATTCTGGATAAATAGAGACAATATTTAGGTGTCAGGAGGCACTTCATGAAAGTTTCAGGAAAGGGGACTTTAAGTTTTTGGTTAGGTATGATTTAAAAGGCTTTATAGAGCACATTCGCAATTAGCAAAGCCTCAAGTTTTTTCATGCCCAGTTCTGACAGCCTGATTTTCATCCTGCCCTCCCCCTGAAAACTTTTGGGCATTTGCATCTTCAGGTGAAGTCAGTGGCAGTTGTGTGTGGTTAGCACCTCTAGAAAAACACCCAAAGTTAGAAACACCCTTTTGAAAATGTACCCAACAACTATATTCTTTGGTGTGTTAAGGATACTATGTGCCTTGCAAGCAGGGGGATGTAGCTGTAAGGCAGCTGTAAGGTGGAGATGACTTTATGTGGAAAACTCTCCGCTGGCTGAAAGTAACTCTACCAGTCCATGAATGAGTCAGCTCCAATGAGTTGGGGGCAGGGCATGTGTAAGCAGGGATGTGGTGACTGTATAACAGAGGGTCATTATGCCCAGTCCTCCAAATTAGGACTGAGATACTGAATGATGAGGCTACCTGCAGCTCCCCTGCACTTCAGCAGGTGCAGCCAGGGCCAGACACAGGAAAGGGCAAACCAGGCAGCCTCCTGGGGCCCAGAAGGAAAGGGGGCCCGAAAATGATAATTTTAAAATTATTATCATTATCTCTGGTGAAGGGAGGCCCGATACTAAAAGTTCACCTGGGGCCACCCAGAGTCTAGGTAAGTGCTGGGTGCAGCTTGGACAAAGTGAGGGATCAGGGCATTTATCTTTAAACTTTGTCTACAATCAAGGGTCTTCTGACAACACTGAGTAATGTAATTTGTGCTTTGCTTTGCTTGGCTAGTATCAGGTGATGTATAAAAGAAATTTGTTCTGAGAAGCTGTAGAGTATTTTTAGCATGTGATATGTCTAAAGATTAAATCTGCCTACTTCCTATGAACAGGTGGCTTCCGATGTCTTGGGATTGCTGAAAGAGATGCGGCCTTGGGATTGTGTGGAGAGGAGTATTTCTTTAACAGAGAAATGCAGGAATGCCAGGCGTGCTCGGAGTGCGAAGATGGAGCGGTAGCTGTCCCTTGTTCTGCAGCCAGTGACACTGTTTGTTCAGCAGCCAGTGAAAACAAGCTTTCCGAATCTTGGGCTGCAAACATTATTTTACCCTCAGGAAAATATGACCGCTCTCAGGTCTACCCTGGCTTATACTTGAAAATAAATGGAAGGCTTCACTGTGAAATTATATCAGTTGAAGATAACTGCGTGGTATTCAGACAGCATGGTTTGATGTGGACTGATCTCAATTTTGCTGTAAAGCACAACTGCAGAAACTTTCTTCAACTCTCCTTGAAACTAAACAACAGCGAGGAAGGCTATGAACTGAGTGCTGTTCGTGTTGAGCAACCAGAAGGCAAATATTTCCAGAGCACGAGTTTAAGCAGTGCTGCAGAGGTAGAGCCAAGCCAAATTCTCTCTGTGTTTCTGAGGAGTCCAAATCAATTCTGCAACCAAAGTAAAGACTTAAATATTTATGATCTTAATACACCACTCAGTTTATTTTGGTTATCCCATGATACGGGTGCAGTGGCCATGAGTGCGCAGATGTCAACTGCAATGCACTACCAAACTAACTATCGACCAACTTTTAAAGTTATTTCCGTTTCCGACCCTTACATGCTAGGTTTGTCGCATGATGGCAGAGCTATAAAGTTCACCGAAATGGGTGTTGTCAAATTTGTTTTTCATCAAGCATTGTATTCCATGGGCCACACATGTGTTCGTGAAGGCTTTTCCTTAGTTTCATACATTAATAGGAATGGTACTAACAGAGAATTAATGAACATATTTAAGTCTGGTGTAAATTATAGAGACACCTCAATATCGGCCTCTCAGGCCACCAAAGTCAACGCTGGGGATTTGATTAGCTTTGAAATACTTTCTCCTCCTCAATGTAATGTTCGGTATTTTGGAGACAGCTCTGGGATTAGTATGTTCAGCCTCATCTGGATCCCATCTGCAGTTTCCACTGCCATATCAGCTACAGTTTCTCTTACAGGTTTGCCTACAGGAGTGGTCAGAAACAAATTATTGTGTTTCACCCAAGTCTCCTCCCATGAGAAACAAATACAGTTGGTTTCTTCAGGACAACTGGCTCAGAAGTATTTCACCTTTACAGAAAGGGGGATTGCCAGTGTTGCTCTTAATTTAAAGCTGATCCACTCTTGCTATATACTCAAAATGACTCTAAATCAGTTGCTTAGAGATCAGATGCAACCCACAGCAATTGCTCAGCAAATTGGAGGTCAGATGCCAGAGGGAAGCCTGTGGACCAGCGTGTCCCTCCGCTCTTCTTTTGAAGTGCATAATGGCACATTGATATTTGTTTCTCTTGACTGTGTGCGTGGAAGGATCAATCAGATTGCTCATGAACATGGAACCAGCATATCTATTTTATGGATTTCATCTTAATTATGGTAGAGTGAAGCAATTGTGGACGGACAGTTTTCTGTGACGTTTGAATTTTTCTATGTGAACATGCACAGAATATTGCATTAAAATATTATCGGTAGGAACCCTTAAAAGTAATCTTAGTTGGATTGTCACTCTCTAAACACAATGGATATTTCTGCTTTTCCAAGTGATTTTCTCTGACATCTGGGAACAATGGAAGCTTGAATCCAGTTCTGACTTTATTTTTTAACAAAGCAGTGCCTTAAAATAAGATTTTGCAGGATTCAAACAAGGGGAGGAAGGAAAGAGAAACAGATGATTTTTAAAAGGTGCTGAAAATGGAAAACCAAAACAATCTGGACCTGCTTTCACGTACTGTTATGTCTTCCCTATAAAAGGGCAATACCAGTCTTTTTGCTTTTGTCATCTTGTCCAGCCCTTACAGAGTGGTGGGACTTTGTATAAATCGAAAGAATTTGCTTCAGACTGAAGGTAGAAAAAAAGATAACAGATGTTTAGAAGTGGGGCTGATCAGAATAGAATGTAATTTTTACAAACTTGGTTTTTAACAAAGAAAAGAAAGTAAATGGCTGTTTTTGTTTCATTTTGATATGAAGAATGTAAATTTTTTTTTTAGGTATCATATTTGCTTTTTAGCACTGTTGTTTTTTCAACACTTAAAAGTGTATGAGGGAAAGTAAAACGAATACCATATACCTTTAAATTTAGGACACAGAAAATTTAGATACATCTAAAAAAAAATATTAAAATGACTCAATTTAAGAAAAAAAAAAATATCAGATCAAGGTAAAGCTCTTTAAAAATAATACAGTACAACAGAACCTCCAGGTGCATGTACTTTTCCACAAAATTGTGCTTTTCTACCAATTTAAGATGCTGACCACTTTTAGAAGAAAATTTTGTTTGTTTGTGTCTCATATTGGAAAGAATACAGTATTTAGGATGAATGAAAAGTAGTGGGGGGAGAAAATATTCAAATTAGTTTAAAATAGGGGGTTCTCAATCTATGGCCCATTGGCCAGATCTGGCCTGCAGAAATTGCCAGGGGTTGAAAAATTTGGTGGCGGGGGAGCAGTAGCAGCAATTGCTGCTCCCCTGCCGCCAAATTTCCAGACATGTGGGAAGCCCCATGGGCTTGATAGCATGCTAGATTTGTGCAATAAGTAGCCTGGAGCCTGTCCAGGGGTGCAGGGCTGAGGGAGTTGATGCAGGGCCCTATTTGGGCTACCAGCCCTAGCCACTCATTTGGCCTTTGCAAGGGAAACATTGAGCGTTACTGACCTGAACAATGAAAAAACAAAAGGAAATATTTTTGAAAGGAAACAAAATTTTCTTCCAATTTCTGCCTGTGGCAGAACACTTTAACCTCCCTGGACATTCTGTTGCTGAGCTCAGAGTGGCTTTTCTTAGATCAGTGGTCTCCAACTTTTTTATGGCAAAGATCAGTTTTTGGAAGTAAAAGGCACCCCAGGATCTACCCCGTCCCCCTGCCCCTGGATCGTGAAGAGTGCCAGACCTGGGGCCTGATCCTGATTCCACTTATGTGCTGCGGCTGCACTGAGCTGTGCCCACCTGGCTGCCCGGTGGAGGGGAGGGGGTCTCACACCCCTGGAGGAGCCCCCTGGGCTCAAATCCTCTCACCGTCCAGCTGGGCTGGGGTCCCACATACCTTTCCCTGTTCTTAGCTGGGCCGTCCAGTCAGTTGCTCACCGCAGGGTCCTCGATCTTGTCTCCTCACTTTCTCTCCCCCACAGATTGACCTGCTGGGGTTGGGGTTGTGCGCCCAGCTCTCCCCCAGCCCAGGATTGACCAAAAGAAGCTCCAGGATTGACCTGTCAATCAGGATCGATAGGTTGGTGACCACTGTCTCAGATAAAACTTTAAAAATGAACCTGAATGGAAATTTGCAGAATAAGAAATCACATACACTTGCACTCCCCCACTCCGTGCTTGCAGATGAACAGGGGGGAAAATCCCTGTGTGGGTCCGACTGAATGGGGCAGAGTGGGGTGTTCCTCCACCCAGCCAGACCCATGGGGCTCTTGTCTGGCTCAAACGGGAAAGTGCCACAGAGATAATAGACATCTGCTGCAGTAAAGCAGCAGAGCCTATTACCACTTTATTGTGCCACTGATTTTCCTTTCATGTGGAGGAACAAAGTATATCAACCTCTATTTGCTCAGTGCTTTTGCTTCCATAACAAACTTTATGGTGGAACCAGTGAGATGTCAGGTGACATCCATTTCCATCTAAGGTAACACAACAGTCAGGTGGTAAGGAGGCCAGTGTAGTGGTGCAAGGCACATTGCGAGAATTCTTCACTCCATGTAGGTGAGCTCCAACTTTCACTGGCTGTAGAGGGATCACAATTTTCATCATCCATTCTAAGACTAGATTATTTTATATTATCTAGATTAAGATGACAATATGTTACAGTAGAAATAAATCTCATCGAGCAGTTTTAGTGTGCGACACTTAAAAGGTATAATCTACTATTACTACTACTTAACAGAGAATTTTTTATTCAAAGGAAAGGAAACCTGTCCTGGAATTAGAGCATGCTCTTGAGCCAAAAAAGACTATATATGGAGGAGCCTTCTTGTTCGAGAGAGGTGGCATTTCTAGACCCTTTGTTCTACAAATTTAATTAAACTGGTCAAAGATAAAAGGGAGTTTAATTCCTATGAAAATATCCATCTGCTTGTGAAGCAGATGATTCAAATCATTCGTAAATAGTTAAAGAAGGCCCTACCCATTATCTGGTAGTGATTTTACTGAAAAAAACGTAAAATGGGTCTCCTGATGCTTTCCTCAGGGTGATTTTTAGGAGATATAGGGGAGGAATGAGTGGCTCTTCAGAGAAAGGATCTAGGTTGTGGGCTAAGCAGTTCTAAGGTAGAGACTTCAGAAGCAGTCAGTCTTTGGTTAATTAATAAACCATCATTAATTCGCAAACTTTCATTAATAAAGCCCAGGATAGGGTGAATCTTTGAGATAGAATCTGCGTACTGTGCTGTTTCAGCAAGAGTTACCAAAGACAAGTGCTCACACAGAAAAGCCATGTTCTTGTGTCAGTATTTCAGGTATTGTGCCCTGCGGGCCCTGTTATGCACTGATACCCCAGATACGCACTAATGTACCTACAAGTTAAGAGTCCCTGGATAACTGAGATCAGAATCTGCCTTAATCTCTCCAGAGCAGAATACAGGAGTTGTCATGCAATACTGAACAGGAATATTTGCCCAGATGTAAGAGGATTTCCCCAGATATCTTGGTTGGTTTGACTGTATCATTACTTGGGCAGGGGTTACAATGTCTGTGAAAATGCTGGTATGTTGGATTATGAATGTACCCAGTGAAAAGGACTTTTTTCCCCCACACACCAACTCTCAAATTCTGAATCATACATGTGCTGTTACTGTTTATTTTTCTACATCTCTTCTGCTTTATTTAGTTATGGCAGGAGGCTGGTATCAGCAAGAATTTTATCTAGTAAATTTAAGGTAAATTTGCACTCTGAAAGTGCTTTACTATATGAATATGCTGGTTCTGCACTTGCAGAACTCTGAAAATTCCCATTAAAGTCACAGGCAGGATTTCTAGAGTGATATCTTTTCTTGGACTAATTGCATAGTTGGGAAAGAATTTGACAAACTATTGAATCCAAGACATTCTCCAGGTTATTTTTAATGTGTCTTGAATTCGAAACTTGTCAAACTCCATCCCAGCTATGCGGTTGGTGTAATAAAAGATACCACCTGAGATATCTTTGCCTCTTGCATAATTTCTGGCTCATCATGGCTACAACATCACTCTAACACTGTCTTTAAAATAGTAGATGCACTATGCCCCTGCCTAATTAAACTAAACATGGCAAATATAGCTTCTATTCCACGCAAGTTATCTTTTAGGATGCAAGCACATTAGAATATATCAGTCTTCATGCTACTGCATTGACAATGAATTACAGGAAACAGCAGTAAATTAGGAAGTAGCCGATGGAAAAAAATCCATCTCTCAGTTGAGATTCTGTCTTTGATTATACCAGCATAAATATGGAGTAACTTAACTGGGCTGACTCCAGTTATGCAGCATTTTAACTGAGAGCAGAAAATCAGCCTTCATGTTTACGTGTGCCCTGAACCCATTGCATGGTACCAACTATTGTGCTACATAAAAACTGATGCTGTGATCTTCAGTTCAAAAGAACCTGGGGATAGTTTAAATGAATGCCAGCTGTGTGGCACTCAGACTAAGTAGTTGCACATTTTCCCTGTAATGGTCACATTTTACTTACTTTTGTTGACAAATCTTGAGCTCCTTTAGTTTAAATAAGTTAATGTTAACTCCAAGTCATCCAGTAAAATGCTATACCTTGCATTTTAAATCTGTTTAAAAGCCTCCTCAAAAAATGAGGTGCTCTGATACATGGTTGTCAGTGTAAATTCCTAGAGAGATTTTTTTCCCATTCACACTCTGACAGGGTAGTATTGTACTTCGTGAAGATTTCCAGTAGGGATTCTTGCAAAGTTAAATTATCTTGGAATATGACTAATGGTATAAGACTGGCCAATTCATTTAGAGATGGAGTTAATATACTTACCATCTTGCAGATTACTTCTGTTACACCATGCATGTAACATGTAGTACTTTACTATAGTGATGTTGTTCATTGCAGAAGGAAAATAAATATAGGTTATTGATGCTGCTTATATAAAAGATTTGGTTTATAACAGGCCTCCATTTTTATGTAAAAAAAAAAATGCTTCAATCTGCATTTTAAACATTTTGTAGCTTTAAAGATTTTATCTGAATATATTTTATTACTTTTACAAAGTGTTTTATACAGTATTTGTGATACTGTTAAAACTGGGAGGAACATCTTAAGTATATTGTAATTTAACATTGTGGTTTGTGCCTCTTTGTATGTTTTCTGCTGGAGTTTTCCAGAGTATGGTATGTTGTTAAAACTACATTAGTTTACAGGGGCTTTTATCTCAAGTATCCCATTTCCAAATATTGTATTGATTTTAAAATATTGCTCTTGTGCTTAGTCCACGTTAATATTGTATCATATGTCATAAGATAATTTAACTCAAATAAAACAGTATACTTTGATGTTTGTTTAACAGTCTCTTACCAAGATGGAGTGAAATCCTGGCCTCACTGAAGTCAGCAGGGCCAGACTTAACCTGGATTATTTGCCTGTGATGTTCTTGCAAACAGTGTTGCAAAGAAGCCAATAACAGTATGGTTCTTTCCACTATCTGATTTTTTGTATAGTTGTGCACATCTCACTATAGGATGTAAGTAGTTAAAAACCTGAATCTGATTTGCTAAGCTTATAAACTATTTTAATAAGTGTAGAAATAATTGACTGACTTGACTAGAAAAACAGACAAAGACCAGACGTGCTGATACTGCTTAATTCAAATGTTCTGAGATAAGGAATCCGCATTCCTGCATGCCTTGGGTTATCTTGATATCTTGCCCTATGCATAGATAGTTTGTTTAAGTAAAC
>NW_017728886.1:29060309-29067309 GCF_001723895.1 Crocodylus porosus
TTTATCTCTTTCTCTGTCTTTAGTATAAATACACTTGTAAACTTAGAGAGTCTGAGAAATCCTTTGAAACAGACAAGTGGGTGATTCCCCTTGCTGTATGGAATTCTCCCTGTGATCACAGTATAGCCTGAAATAAAGAAAAACTGGCTCTGTCAGTTCTGATTCAACCACAACGCGAAGTTTGATTTCTTCCACATAAGAAAGCATGGCAGTTCAAGAAAGATAGGGTTAAAATAATTAAAGTAAGATGAGATGAGACTGTTGATCTGGATTTATAAGAAGTTTTCCTGCATAGCACTGAACATTGTATGAACATTTCAACCATGCATCTAAGCATGTGCTTAGCTTTAAACAAATGATCAATTCCAATAAAATTAAGAGGACTATTCATGGGCTGAAAGTCAAACAGCTGGTTAAGGGCTTTCTAGGACCAGTGCCAGAAGACATATCTATGCTGCAGTCCTAAATGCGAGTGCAGCTGGTATAGACTTTAAATTAGATAGCTTAGGTACCAATAAGAGTGTATATTGTAAAGCTTACAATAGGAGGAGGCTTACAATATAAGCAACATAGGGTTCAGTACAGGCTGCAAAACCCTCCTGGGGACTATAAATATCTGACTAGCTTTCTCTTGAGAAGCAGAGGAAATCAGCTTGGGCAAGGCTCTTATGACTAGACTGCTTCCATTGCCTGGGCTGGCTCACTGCACTGCACTGCACTGCTGTTGGCAATGTAGACATGCCTATGTCCAGTAGTGTAATGATAGGTGAGTGACCGGGGGGTCCATTTAGACCAGACACAAGAACAATAGCCAATGACCTGGCCCCTCCTGCCACCACCACTGCCACCCTGGGCACAGACTTTCATAGTTATGCCTCTGCCTGTATGTCTCAAAATCTGACCCTGGGTGCAAAAAAGTAAATGATTGGTTCAAAAAGATCATGTATAAGGCACAAAAAGAATAATCCAACTAGCTGTCATAGCTATGTGAGTCAAGCAGTTAAATCTACACTGCAGACATGGAGCTTCCTTTGGCAACCACAGCTTGTGTAGTTTTCTTAAGTTTTTCCTTGGAATTTTGAAAACATGTCATGACTTTCAGAATGGCATTTTTATAGGTTCTTTAATTACCTCTTAGGTGTGAAATTCTAACATTTCCCCAGAGTCAGGCAATCTAGTACAATGTTGTTAAATGTCATCTCTTGAAAGAGGCCTTTAAAAGCACAGATGTAATTTTCCCATAGACAGGTGTTAATACCAGCTTTCAGTTTGAAGCTTGAAAGAAAAACTGATTTAAAAAAGTGAACATTGTTTAACAGTGGCTTTTTCTCAGAAATGAGAGGTTTGTGGGAGAGAAGCTTATGGGAAAATGATTTTGAAATGTTCTGTTGTTTCCTGATGCAAACTGACATCCCCATTTTTTCCAAGTCTTTTTTTATCTTTCCCCCACCCCTTTATTCTCTTTTTCTATTTTGCTGCAGGTAGTTATGAGAAACAAAGAAGTGGAGGTAAAATATGGGGAAAAGAGAAGGAGAATGAGAAAGAGGTTGAGAGACAACAGAAAGAAATGTGAAACTGAAACATGTCTGGTCGAGTCTGTGTGCATGTGAACACACCCACCCACCCACTAGGGGTGTGTGAAGCAGGCAGTATTCAATTCAGATTTGGCCTGATTTGGGGGACAGTGATTTGATTCGCTGATTCAGATCACCGTTTTGATTCAATTCAGCTGAATCCAAATCTGAAGATTTGATTGTGATTCGGAGAATCATTGATTTGTCCATAGATACAACTTTATATGTTTTTTCTATGTACCTTGAGGTACCAGGCGCGGCTCATGAACACTGAGATGGTGGGGAGGATGGAGAGTCCCATGGGAATGTGGGAGGGGGGTCCCCCACACGCTCAGCAGCAGACCCAGAAATACTTCCGGGTCTGCTTCCTGGTCCACCACCAAGCGCGCAGGGGACTGCCCCCCCACCCCCGAATCCCCGGCTCAGTGATCAGCTGTGGGGGGGGTCCCTGGATGCTTGCCCAGACCTAGCAGGTAGCAGCTGGGGGGCGGCATGGCTTCCTGCACCCTCGGCAGCAGACCTGGAAGTTGACCAGAAGCACTTCTGGTCCACTTCTGGGTCTGCTGCTGATAAGCGTGCAGGGGGCCCCCCCCCACTCCTGTGCAATGCTCCATCCGCCCCACCATCTCAGCATTCATGAACTGCGCCTAGTACTTTGAGGTACGTAGAAAAAACATATAAAGCTGTGTCTATGGCTGAATTGTTGAATCTCTTTGAATTGAATCGGAGGCTTCCAATTCAATTTTGACAGATTAATGCATCTCCTGAGTCAATCTGGATTCAGAGATTCAGCCGCCGAATCGGGCCGAATCTTCTCCAAATTGAATCAGCGACCAAAGCTTTGTACAGCTCTACCACACACCAATCAAATCCAGTTCTTTTAAACTATTGCAGACTTTTTTTAGATCAAGTCTACTCAGACCTTTGTTCCACTGAAGATTAATCATCTCAACCGTAAATTTATTTTCATGTCATGATTCAATAAAGCATTTTTATAAAGTTACTTGAATTTAATCTACTAAAGCTCTATAGACTTCACTAGTACTACTCACATATTTAAAGTTAAGTATTTGGTGAACTGGAGCATTATATTTGGTTAATGAGTACATAAATTGTTTAAGTTGTGTTAAGAAACCGCTGAATATGTTTGTGGATTGTGATGTAGTACAGCTAGTTTTCTTTTCTCTTTTCTTTTTTAACCTTTCAGGAAACGTTTTCATTGGAGAATTCTACTCAGCAGTGCACATTAGTCTTCACTGGCTAGACTGGTTAGTTTAAAGCTAGCTTGGGTACTTCTTCACTAAGCTAGTCCAAAGTGTCGGCATACCTGAGTTTCTAGGACTTTGTGTATGTTGCACTAGGTTGAAAATGCCCAGTTGTGGCTAGGTCGGTGGGCTGATGCCAATGAGGATGCAGTTTATGATTAATATGCAATATTTATTTGGCTTTAACCTATAAAATATTGACAACTCAAGCAAATGATTTCCTATATAAAACTAATCTATGACAACACACAATAATCAAACAATCAAAGCTGGGGAGCGATGTCCGTTGGGTCATGAGGTTCAGGTCAAGGCCCCTTGCTTTCAAAACCATGACTGGTTTTGGTGCGGCTGGCCAGGACCCTAGTCTCAGATCTGGTCAACGGCTCATATCTCTTAAAAGGTCATTTAACAATTAAAACAATCAAAATAATTACAAACAGCTAAATGGGTAATTACATCCGTTGAGTCATGGGGTTCAGGTCAAGGCCCCTTGCTTTCAAGATTGCGGATGACCTTGGTGCGGCTAGCCAAGACCCTAGGCCTAGACTTGGTCAACGGCTCATGTCTCTTAGAGGAAAGACAGACAAATACAAGCATGAATAGCTAGAGTCATATGTGCACGCTTACCGCTACAGCAAACAAAAGGAGCGGCCTCATGGCTGGGAGCTCTAGTCTCTTCGCGGAGGCCTCCAGAACGACCCAAGGAAGGCTCGGGGTGGGGGGCAACCCTGGTGGGTGATCAGTCTGCGGGCCCTTTGATGCTTGAAGTTACAGTTCGAACTTCCCCATCGGGGCCTTGTGGCTCTACCCTTTTATACCCTCACTTTTTTCCACTTTTTTTTACCGGCCAATTGTGTTACCTTTCTGCCAGCATTCTGTTTCCACTCGTCAATAGCCCTTTCCCCACAGCAGTCCCCTCATTGCTTTCTGCTTAGCCAGTTATGTTGCAATTTCCTTCCTGCTTCGATGGCAGTTTGATGCGGTTGACTTCTCTGCCTCATGAGCGTGACAGGGGTCACCCGTCCAGAGGCCCGTGTTACGGCCTAGCATTCTGCCATTTCGCTGTGGCCTGGCCATTCATCTGGGGAGATGCCTGCAACAGTGTAAGTACGTTTAGAGAAGTTTTGTTGTATTTATTTTGCCTGCTTGCTTCATTTTTTTTAAACCAGCAATTGGAACCAGTTGAGGAACCTGTGTGTATGTGTATGTGGAGACTTAGCCTAGGAGCCTCACTACTATATTGATCCAAATCCAAGTCTACTTGGAATTTGAGATGACCCCCCCCCAAATTACTAGATTTTATACATAGAAAATTATAACAAAATTATAAATGTTCCATGCATAGACTCTTAATTAGTGGTTGGTTGCCTTAAGCTCATCCCCTACCACTGCTGCAGTGGTGTGGTAGAGGGGGCAGGCAATGGAGTGGGGGCAAGCAGCTTGACCTCTGTCACTTGCTTCTCCCACACCTTATCTCTTTCTGTCCGTCTCCACCACAGTTGCCTCCCCTGTGCCTGCCCCTCCTGGTACTTGCCCCCTTGCCTGCCATCTTCTCCTATCCCTGCAGCCTTTGGTCCCCCACTTGCCCCACTCTCAACCTCAGGCCCCTTGCCTCCCATTTTCCCCTCTATTGCCTGCCTCTGCACCAATGCTTACCTTTGCTTCAGCTCTAGTAGGCTCCAGATCCACTCCAGCCTGGGGCATGGGGGATATTTGTGCTCCAGCCCAAGCCTAGCCTGTTAGCAGCAGTTCTGGCTGGGCCCCAGAGTCAAGGCCAGAGCTGCTATGCCCTCCATTGCTACTCCTTTCAGGGCAGACTTGGGCTGCAGCATGCTTGCTCTGTGCCTCAGGCTGGATGGCTAGAGTCAGAACAAGGATAAGTAATGAGGGGCAAGTGGGGAAAGGCACAGGTAATGAGGGGAGGGGGAAGAGAGGGGAGGCAAAAAACAGCTGTAGTTTTAGCCCTGACCCTGGGTTGGGGCAGGGGCAGGGGCCTGAGCTGTACCATCTGACCCCCTCCCCCACCTTTGTACTTGATTCTAGGACAAGGTGCTTTTCCCTGCATGTTATATAGGGGAAAAAAATCTCAACCTTAGAACAAAGTAAATATGGTAATTATTTCAAAGCAAATGTGATTACCCATCTGAATCACCCAATAGGTCACATCTGAATCATATGATTGCAGCCTTCACTTTAAAGAGTACAAAAGACTTTTGAGATTATTAATAGATTAAAAGCAGGTGGCCTCAGAGAAGCATTGCAGGTGCTTTACATCAAACCCTTACAAAAGCCCTCATATTCCACTTCGAAGGCCAAAAAAGTAAAAAGATTGAATACACACTATAAAGCATTGCGTTTGGTCAAGAAGTAAATTTGTTGGCTTTATTAGGAAAGGAGAATAAAAGAAGTTTGCCTTGTGCCAAGCTAATAAAGGCAGTTTAAGCAATCTATTTTAGGTTCATGCTTGGAAGAGCTCTGTACTTCAAGGACTGCTTCTCATTTAGACATCTAGATATGTTTAAACCTTTGCTTCCAAGTATTATTATACCCACTAGGTATAATATGTAAATTATTTAGCTAAAGAAATAGTTAATTGATTTTCATATAGGAAATGGACTTGCAAGAACACTTTTGTTTATACTTGAGGCATAACATTCACTCCTTTGTAATTTTTTGCATTTTAGTAAGGTATTTGTAAAGGTTGCTTTGTCTTTAAGCACACGTTTCCCCCCCACCTCCACACACACGTTTTTTTTGGGGGTGGGGGAGGGGGTATGTGAGGTGGGGACCAGGGAGGGATGCTTTACCAGTGCTGTCTTTCTTTCATAGATTCTAATAGTGCTGTATGTTTGTCCTGAAGGTCATGCTATGGCCTTTAGTCCATAGCATGGCACAAATGGACATGTTTATTTTTTGGTATATTTAAGACAACCAGCCTGAAACCCTAGCAGTTTAGACTGACATGCATGAAAACTGGTGTTACTTCTGCCTGTCAGGTGGTATATCTGATGATTCTTGTTGCAGAAACTGAACTGAGACAGGTAAGTGTGACCTATATGTCACCCAAGGTTATCTGTTCTTCACTACATGAAATATAAAGGAAGATATCCTACAGAGTTAAGCAATTATTTTATTGGCTTAAAGGAACAAGGCTCTATATACAGCTCTACTCTGATCTCTTATCTCCCGTCCTTCCTTTCTCTTACCTCCCTTCTTTATTTCAGAGTTTTGTGTTGCTGTTTATTACTGTGGCATCTGAGCACCTCTCTTATAAACCAGGCTGGCAACCGCTAGGCCCCTGTGGATCTTCAAACAGCCTAAGGCTCATCTCTGCTCTTGGGAGGCTAGGTAGTTTGTTTGTGTTATAGCAGTCTTTTGTATGATTGATCTGTGTTTGTAGTATGGACACTGGGTGTGTCCTATAGTTACATGGGGCTAAAAGGTCTAATATAGTTCTGCTTCATTCAGTGCATTTGGATTTTGGTCTTGTTTAAGACTGCACAACACAACAGCCAACTGGTTCATGCTGGAACCTTTTAAAGATACAGTTCTTCACAACTTCCTTCCCCAGCCAAATATAACAGCAACAACAGGTAACAATCCATGGTCACATAGTCAGCATTTCAGATGCATACAAATAATCTTGTGGCCTTCTATGACCAGGTCACAAAATCCTTAGACGCAAGTGTAGCAGTGGACGTAGTCTTTCTGGACTTTAGGAAGGCCTTTGACACTGTCTCTCATTCCATTCTCATTAAAAAACTAGGGGATTGTGGTGGCAACACCTACATAGTCAAATGGGCCACTAGTTGGCTGGAGGGCCGCACCCAGAGAGTGGTGGTGGACGGGTCTTATTCGACCTACAGGGATGTGGGCAGTAGGGTTCTGCAGGGCTCAGTCCTCAGGCCTGCACTGTTCAACATCTTCATCAGTGATCTGGATGAGGGTGTAAAAAGCACCCTGTTCAAATTCGGAGACCACACTGAGATATGGGTAGAAGTGGGCATGTCAGAAGGGAGAAGTAGGCTGCAATCGGACCTAGACAGGTTACAGGGGTGGGTGGATGAGAACGGGATGGGTTTCAACACTGACAAGTGCAAGGTGCTGCATCTGGGGAGGAAGACCCAGCAGCAGACCAACAGGCTGGGGAACTCCCTTCTC
>NW_017728886.1:29067690-29076745 GCF_001723895.1 Crocodylus porosus
GGACTTGATGATCTGCTCAGGTCCCTTCCGACCCTAGAAACTATGAAACTATGAAGTCTACCGGCTATGTTCACTTAGTCTCTGAGGTGCCTTGCACTGTTTCATGGACCTTTCCAAAACAGCTCCTGTTGTCAGGCTGTGGTAAGTCTATTAATTTTAGTTGTGGCATCTTGTTGGGCCTTAGCCTGCATGGCAGTTGCCCATCGGAGATATTCTCCAACAAGGTGGCTGATTCGGTTCTGCTTCTCTCTTTCCTTTCTACAGTTATGAGAAGGGTACTTTTCATGTAACAGGTACTATCCTGTGGGGAGGGACCCTGGGTTTCATCTCCTATTTCTACTAGTGCAAAAGCTATCCCACTGCTGTCTGTCCATTTTATCCAATGATTATTAAATACAAAATAAAGAAACACTATTGGGACACAGGCTAAAACCCAGGGTTCCTTGCTTCCTAGGGTAGCTCCCTTGAACCATTTATTAAGGTATCTTTTGACCTCATATATCTTGGCAGGAAGGTAGAGGCTGCTTTAGTCTTGCCCTAAGCCCTGGTCTGGTGAATCAGGAACTTTGCCAGGAAGTGGGAAATGTATGTTTGACCCTTTGCAATGGAGGGGAAAGTATCAGGCTTGACTATGGGTCTTCTACTCCCTGAGCCAAGTGTCCCATCCATTAAGTTGATTGCTAAAGGATGAGAGTGTTCTCCATCAAACAGTGGTATGCTCGCTAATGCTGAGAAGTGTTTGTGTAGGACAGACAGGACAGTGTTGGCTTAGGGCTTTTTGAAGCTAATCAACATGTCAGCTGGTAATGTCCCTGTGTTCCTTCCTTTGGCAAAAGCTGATTAAGAAGAGCTTGAACTAATGACCGAGGCTTTGTTTTCTGATGGGATGGGGGGATCTGTCCCTAATGAGAGTGCCCTGCTGGGGCCTAGTTACACTGCCCCTCAGCTCAGTGCTGACAAAAGGAAGAGAGGGCTGCTTTAGCTCCCCCTGGCTTCTAGCCTGAGCTACTGCAGGCATGTGTGCCTGCATTTCTTCAGCCCAGAAGGGATGTCTGTACAGTTACAAGCTGATTCAGTCTAGGCAGGTTAGACTAACCTGCAAAGGTTGAATCAATTCAGGCTCAGGCTTTTTGAATGTCTGTCCCTAGCCCAATAGCCTCAAATGTCACTGATGCAGCTAACTATTGATGTAAGTGCTACTTACACACCTAAAGTGGGGCTGGCCTTGTGCCATTCTGTCTGTCAGAGTGCTTGTAAGCATCTCTTTTTAATTTGTGCATGTAAAACATGCACATTAGGTGCTGATCTCATAAGGCACCTACACACGTGCCTGACACTTGCTCTGCTGTATGCTAATTAGCATGCTCCAGCAGTTTCAGTATCACATGTATTCACTGTCCCTGTACTTTAAAATGGCAGTGAGGGCACTTTGAAGCTTGTTGAATAAGCTTTAGTTAAAGCACTCCCTCCTTACCCCCATTTTAAAGTGTGGCACACTGATTACATGAGACACTGTGGGCACTTTAATTACATTACATGAGCACTCCCAAGAGCTGTTCTAATTAAAGCACCCCTTCCTCCCTGAAGCATGTGTAAACATGCCCATAGATACTCAAGCAAGTGCTTAATTTAAGGAACCAAGCAGTTCTTTTAGTGTGTTTAACACATTGCAAAATCAGGGTCTTAGATTAATGTATAGATAGTTCAATAACAATACAAAATTGAGTAAGTATTTCAATAAATGTTTTAAAAATACCCAACACAGTGCATTTGATACTCTGTGGTTTACTTATTGGAGAGTTAAAAGGAGACATTCAAGTGTTCTTTATAGTTTTAAATCAAAAGCTCTAACCTTTGTTTGTAATTACCTTCTAAGAATGTTGAATATAAAAATTCACTGAGCTTTTCTGCTCAACCAGTGTTCCCTACCGTTACTTGTTTAAGCCAAGCCAAGCCAGCATTACTCTGCCTTTTATGCTGCTTTTCTTTTATAGTGGTAAGTTCAGGGTTCAAGTTCACTGTTGTCTCTGTGCTGCTCACCACAAGAATTCAGAACTTTATGGTGAAAACATTTTAAAGCACAATACTGATAGCCATGTGGTAGAGTCTTTCAGTTGAATTCTGTGGTTCCTAAATCAGGTCTAATATGCAGAACTTTTATTTTATCAATGCTAATTATTTTTTGAAGCAATAATGGATGAATATGTAATAGTCCAAAATCGAATACTGGAAAGTTGCATTTTGTAAGTTTTCTAGATTCGTGATCTCTCAATATGAATGCTTTATAAGACTGCAGCCTAATGATTTGGGCACTCACCTGGAACAGCACAATTGCAGGCTCTGATTGCTAATCCCAAGATTATTTCTTTTTTTTCTGATGACTTTTTAATGTGGAAGTGTATAAACAGAGATGGGAGCAGAAATTGAAACCCAGGACCCCCCCTTCTTGCCCTAGGCAGACCCTTGCTCAGCAGGTAGGGTTTTTAGGTTCCCCTTCTGAGATGCTTAACTCTCCCCATGCATTACTGCTGGGTTTAGGATCTGATTGGGGGGAGGGGGGGAGAAGAGACACCTAAGTGTAACTACCTTGGTTGTAGACACCTATGTCCTGTATTGAATCTAGCTTTAGAAAAATCTAGTAACTCTTTAACCACTCTAATTTCTCTGAAAAGCTTAGGTCCTCTGACCCAAAACCAGCCCAAAATGACAAGCCTTTGACATATGCTATGGCTTTGTTACTCACCAAAAAACACCCTCTTCTGAGATTGATGTAAACCCTACACAAACAGCCAGCCTGAATGAGCTTCTCTACTTCTATTAATTCATTCCTGCACCTGCTGCTGCTCTCTCAGCACTTTCAGGCTGGTTTGAGGCTTTCTGGCTGCTGTTAAGAAATTTTGATTTATCTTCAAAACTTCACTGTATACTGAAAGAAAAACAAAACAAGCCATGGCATACATATAAGAGGCAGAAAGGGGAGAAAACAAAACAGAAGACTGGCAGTGAGAACTTAGCACACAGTAAAACTTCCCTCTTCCCAAAGTTTTCTGTCCCAAGAGCTGACAAGAAAACACTTTGTAGTTACTAAAACATCAAATAAACACTAGGCATTTTAGCAGAGTGAGATCCCTGCTCCAACATGGCTGGGTGCTTTGCCATTGACTTCAATAGAAGAAAGAGCAAGACCTGTTTTATTCATTTTTTATAATGAATAAAATATGTAGTGCAGATGTGGAATGGGAAGCAACACAAAGCAAATGAAGGAGCAGTTCCACTCCACATGCATCTCACTGGTCCTAGAATATTTTGTCACTACTGGTTTGAGCAACTCATAGTTGTCTTGTGTCATGGGTTTGACACTTTTAGCTTTTTACACAGTTTCTTTTGTGAGCATTCCCATTCCTGTGCACCCTGGACATCTTGCAAGACAGAACCCCACAATACACTCCACTTCTAGCCTAGACCACAAAGTCATAGTCCCTCTGCTTAATAAGTATGCTTTTCAGCAGGTCTAATTGGGTTTCGTTCCTGTGGCATGCTTCTCTTCTGAGTTGTGCTTCTCTCCTATGCTCCTTCAAAGCAGTGTTATATTTTAATCCTTGGAAATACAGCAAACAAGGAGAAATGGTTTAAAACAATAAAATAGCCACATTCATATTAGTCTTATCTACAATTTAATATGTCCCTCAAGACTTGCCTCCCTACTGATCCCTAGAACTCTGCTTCCCTGAGGACCAGGCTACTAGGCCTGTGCGAGTAGGCAGCTGTTCGAGCTGGCTTTGGATCTGGCCACTGTGGATGCCACTGATCCAATCTGGAGCTCTGGACTGGGTTCCTGCTTCGATCCAGCCGAAGTGGCTCCGAAGCTTCAGAGCTGCCTTGGAGATCCGGCCATAGAGTATAATGGGGAATCAATTAAATATCTATAACTTTGCTGTTTTTTGTCTGATTTGGATGAAACTTCTAGGGATGCTAGCTTTTGCTGAGAGCATGAAGTCTGCCAAGTTTCAAGGAGATTGGTGCAGGGATTCGGGGGGAACCACACCCCAAATTCTTGAAAGCAAAACTCAAGTTACATGTATGTGTTACATCACAGGGGGGTGAAATCTGCAGGGATGGTAGCCCCTCATGAGGCCACAGTCTCCAAAGTTTCAAGGTGATAGGTGCAGGGGTTTGGGGCGGGAACTGCATCTCAAGCTTCTGACAAGCAAGGTGCAGCAGGGTGAAAGCTGCAGGCCTGCTAGCCCCTGTTGTGGCCACGAAGCCTGCCATTCTAAACTGGTTATGTTGAGAGTTGCTACTATGGGGGTATGGACACGTTTCCATTTGAAGTCGTTTCAAAATAGTGATGTTTGAAAAGGGTAGCAACACTGTTATGTGTGGGCAACCTAAGAATATTACAAATGTAGCAAAACTGCTCCAACTTCAACACTTTGTCCAGTATTAAAGTTGGAGTGGTTTGCTATGTTTGTATCATCCCAGATGTCCTTAGGTAATGGGTGCCTATACACAAGCCAGGAGGCTGCTCCAACATGCTTGATTAGTCAAGTCTGCTGGAGCATGGTAATTCCTGTGTCCCAGACAGCCTTTGTATCTCATGCATCAGTATCCCTGTGCTTCAGAAATAGTGGCGGGGACGCTTTAACTAAAGTTTGTTTGATGAGCTTTAGATAAAGCACCCCGCCACCATTTTGAAGCATGGGGACACTGATAAATGAGACACTCTGGGCATGTTAATTAGAGCAGCTCTGAGTATATAGGCATCAGCAAACTAATTAAAGCCCCTCTCCCCCTCCCAGAGCACGTGTAAAAATGCCTGTAGTAGCTCCTGCCCTTTTAGAATATTACCCTCTTGAAACAGCTTCAAATGTATCTGTGTCCATACCCAAATTTGATTCCTCTTGGTGACATAAAAGACCTCGCATGATATGGATCAACTGTCTCATCTAAATAAATGATCACTTTGAAATTAATATTTTACATTGGAGTAACTATTGCAAGTTTGAGTGATGAATGTCAACAATATTAGCAATCAATGGACTTCAAGCAATAAGATCATGGTCCGTGTTTCATCAGGTAGTATAAGAGCTGTTCATCCAAAACATAAAAATAAAAACCCCAGACTGATCATAAAAACTTGGAATATGTTAATATTAACAGTGACTCTCAGGGCATTTATACGCATACTTTTTTCTTGTGATGTGCTGGAGATCCGGTGCTTCGGAGCGAACTTGATTAATCGAATCTGCTCTGCATGTTTGCTGAGGTGATGTACAGTTGTATAAGTGGTGAAATGCACATCAGCATACAGAAAATGGCGGTGGTGCACTTTTGAACTAAAGCACCTCTGATGTGTTTTAGTTCAAAAGCATGCTGTCACCATTTTCTTAGTGCTGAAATGCATCTAATCACCTATACAACTGTAAGTGTGTCAGTGCCAGGTGCTTTTCAAGGTACCCAGCACTTGCATGCGTAAAAATGCCCTCAATATGCAGTTACCTCAAGAATCCCAGGAAGCTGCAGTTGATGTACAAAAGGAATGAATTTGCAAGAGCTTAAAAAACTCCCCAAACAATTAAAGCCTCCAGACACATGCATCCTCCATCGTACCTTATGGGGGAAAGAACGAGACAATGAAATTAGGAGCCTCCATGCTTACTGTACTCTTACTGCCTCGGATGTTTTTTGTACCTAGGGCTGATGCCATTAGGTTCTCACAGATTGGTCTATGACAGGGGATTCATTCTTTTTAGAGAGACATTCAAAACATAAAGAGGACGTATTTATCACTAGCTCCTTTTAGCTAACATACAAGTGGTAATAACAGCTAGTTCATAAGGGCAGTAAAAAGGCAGGTCTCTGTGACCCTGGGGGAGGTTTTGACAAACAGCAGCTAAGGAGACAGTTGTCGGCTTTGAGACAGATGGGCTCACCTGCAGGTTGTATGTAACGCTTTGGGTAAATTAAAGAGAAGCAACTTTAGAAGGGGTCACAATGCTTCCCTTTTCCACCTGAGCAGAACTCCTTTATTACTAGTATCTTTTCCCTCCATGGTTTACTCATTTTTTTTTAAAGAAGCCCTTAGAATACTCTGTGTGTGTGAGTGTGTGTGTGTGTGTGTGTGAGAGAGAGAGAAACTATTCTGGCATGAAGAATGGGATGAGAATCATAGTTAGTCATGTTAGTCTGAAATCAAGTAGAATGTAGGGTAGATTTGCACTTTATAGATTAACCAAAGTAAATATATAGCACAAGCTCACATGGGCTGATACGCATCTGATGAAATGAGCTTCAATCCACACACATTTGTGCTATGTATACCACAAGCTTTCTATATACACGCTTTGGTTAGTCTACAAAGAGGAATGGGATGCTTTTGGATTTTTCTATTGTACATTAAACAGCTGCATTTCATTTGTAATTTGTCTATGGTACATTTAATTCTATTGTTTATTTCTTAGATGTGTGTATAAGTTGTATTATGATACATTCCAGGAAACAGATATCATCTTATATCCACTTGTACCCTTTTACTTTAGGTATGTTAGTAGGACTTCGGATGAATGGTAATCATAGATTAATTCATCTTAGTCCTTTTTTTTTAACAAGAAGTGCAAGTTAAAAACTGGTCCATATTGGATCAGACAAAGGTTCTGTCTAGCCCAGGATCTTTCTGCTATGGCAGTGGTTCTTAATCTTTTCAGGCTTGAGGCACCCCTCAATAGACTTGAGACACTCCTTTAAGGGTGTATCCATGCTTTGTGGACACATTTTGGGGCAGCGGGTGCTAGCTGGAGTTCTCTGCTTGGTAACCTCACTTGGAACCCTGGTTATTAACCTTTGACCTGCATTTCCCTTCCATTGTTTTCATTCTTTTCCCCAGTAATTTAATTGTTATACAATTTGTGGCCTCTCTCTAACCATTCAGGGAAGTTTCACAGTTTTATAGTTGTTAGGGGCTGGAAGGGACATTATAGATCATTGGGTCCAGCCCCCCTGCACTCTAGGCCCATTGTGCCTATGTAACAAATAGGTCTGACTCTAAGAATGGCAAGTAGTATATGTTTGAGAAGAAGAGTATAAGAAACAGGTTATGTATAGAGTAATGGCATCTCATCACCCCCCACCCCCAACCACCAGCTCTTATAAGTTTTTAAGGATGTGTTGAGCTTGAGGTTGCATCCCTGACAACGTATAACAGCCATTCCTCCATAAATTTGCCTATGCCCTTTTTTGAACCTTGATAATCTGGACCTCCACAAAGCACTGTGGCAATGAGTTCCACAAGTTAAGTATCCATTATTTTAAGTGTTCTTCATTTTGTTTTAAGCACACTACTTAATTTCATTGGATGTCCTCTAGTTCTATTATGAGACACAGTAAATAATGATTCCCTATTTGCTTGTTCCACACCATTCATATACTTTGTAAACTTTGCTATATCATCTTTTCCACCTATTTTCCACCTCATTTATGAATGTGTTGAAAACACAAGTTCCAGCCTGGATCCTTGGGGGGACTCCTCTGTTAACCTTCCTCCACTGTGAAAAAAAATCTTTTTTCTTCCCCCTCCCCCCTATGGTTTAACTAATTTTCCATTTAGGAAAGGACTTTCCCTCTCCTTCCATTTCACCTGGTTTCTTTAAGAGTCTTTGGTGATGGACCCTGTCAAAAGCTTTTTGAAGATCCAAGTATACTGTATCTTCTAGACACACTCAAATACTTATCTGCTCTATCCCCCTTGTTGACATACTCAAAGAACTCCAGCAGACTGGCAAGGCATTTGCAGGAATCATGCTGATTCTTCCTCAGCATATTATACACGTGCATATGACCAATTCTATTTTATATTATAGATTTTACCAACTTACTGGGAACTGAACTCACCAGTCTGCCATTCCCTGGATAACTTCTAGATCCCTCTTTAAGATCAATATTATGCTGACAAAACTCCAGTCTTCTGGCACCAAGAGCAATTTGAGTGACAGTTATATACTTTTGCTACTAGTTCTGTACTTTAATATTTGACTCCCCTCAGGACTCTTGAGAAAGTACCCTCTGGTCCTGGTGATTTGTTATGGTTCAATTCATTGTTTATTTCTGTTGGTATATCTCATGTTGTATGTCTTCTGAAACTTCATTTCTTGTCACCTCAGTTGATCCAATTAGATTATCTTCTAAAAAGAAAGGATCTGGTATTAGAATTTCCCTAACATCCTCTTTAATAAATGTGATGGGCTAGCTGGCAGTGACCTAGCCCAGGGGATTTGAAAGGGCAAAAGATGATTGGAGTGCTTGGGATTCCCTTTCCTCACCAATCAGGCCCCAGAGACTCACCCTCTGTGTCCTGTGATTGGCCCCTTGGGTCACCTGGAGAGGCATAAAAGGGGCAGCATGGCTGACTCAGGGGAGATCAGCGAGGGACCACAAGGAAGGAGCTTCAAAGAGCTGGCAAGAGCTGGGCCAGCAGGGCAGGAGCAGTTGCCTCAGAAGAGAGTGAAAGAGCAGGACCTGCAGGCAACGATTGGACCCTCAGCAGCGCGGTGTGCGGCTGCCAGGAAGGGCTCCCTGCTGGGCTCCAGGATTGCCTACGAGAGCCTGCAGTCGGCAGGAGAGGCTCCCCAGCTCCAGCAAGGATCTCAGTAGTGACCTGAGAGGTTCCCAGCCCTGCTTCCAGCTCCTCCAATCAGAGGCCAGGCAGCTTGACGTGAGGCTGGGACTCTGGGAAGGTCAGCTTAGAGCAGTACTAGCACTGGTGGCTGTGTGGTAGTGTTTCTGCCTACCATGTGGGAGATCTGAATTCAAGTCCCAGCTGAGATGGTTTGAGGTGAGTGAGCTAGCAAGAAACAAATCTTCTTGCAGTGGAAAGGGGCCATTGTGTTTTCCTCCCTTTCTCCCTCTCCAGGTACCTAGGCCCTGTATTTCCCTTGTCATTTGACATTTTGCATTTTATAGTTTCATAGTTTCATAGTAGCTAGAGTCGGAAGGGACCTCGGTAGATCATCTAGTCCGACCCCCTGCCTTGGCAGGAAAGAGCACCGGGGTCAGATGACCC
>NW_017728886.1:29082077-29084117 GCF_001723895.1 Crocodylus porosus
ACTTCCTGCCCTTTGGGCAGGGGGCTGGACTTGATGATCTCCCGAGGTCCCTTCCAGCCCTAATGTCTATGAAATCTATGAAATCTTCTGCACCAGTAATGCTCAGTCCTTGGGTGCCATGAGATCCTTTCAAAGGTATTGAGTTTTGTGCTGTGCAAAATTAGCACTGTTAGGTATACACATACCTACACTTGATTCACAAGATCAACTCAGAGATTTGTCAAAAAACAAGTGGCATTTCCTGAGGGGTATCATGAGTCTAAAAAGGTTGAGAACCATTATTCTAAATCCTGGTCATTTAATAGCTGCACTGACACTCTGCCAGGCTTTGTGTTTGATGCACTTTTTTAATTAGCCTCTAGCAAGATGCTCCTCAAATTCTTTTGTGTCTGTAGTATTTTTTCTAACTTCCTCATTTGGGTGTGACTTTTGCCATTAGTAGACCCCTTTACTGTTTTTTGGACTGTTTAGTGTCTTTTAATTAATGGTGTACATTTACTCTGTGCTTCTATTACAGTGTTTTGAACTGTCTCTAGGCTATCTGCAGGCATTTTACCACTTTTTGCTGCTCTCAAGGAGTTTGCAATGTAGGTCTACAAAACTGAACAAGCAGAGGCTTCACATGATAAGGGATTTCTTGTTGTTATCTTTTTTTGGTCCTAAGTAACAAAACAAAGCCACATTTTAAAAAATCCATGTACCATTTAAAACTGCCTCGAGCCCATAGGAAAAGCTAAAACTCTATATTTTTCTTTTCAGGGTCTGAGATTAGCAATAGAGTCTTCAAAGAATGAATTATCTGACTTACCCTGTGTGTTTGTAATATATTGACATAAGCATGAGACCTAGAAATGGAGGTTGCAGCCACTGAATTCCCTTGATTTTTTATGGGTTCTAAATCAGCCCCCTAACTTCATTTTGTATAAAATATGTATGCAAACTACTAGACCAAAGTAGGGGAAAAAGAAATCTGTGATTTTTCTCGATCAAAGGCCTTGAAAAGGTTGTGAGTCAAAGCTCAAAAGCATGACAGACTAAGAAGTGTTTATGAGCATTTCAAAAGGCAAGTTAGATGCGATTCTGCACTGTGAAAGGTTGTTATGTCATGTTCTTTTTTTAAAAAATTACTTGAGAATTTTCCCCCCTCAAAGTCAGATGAAGAAGTTCCTACAAACAGAGAAAAACAAAAAACCCAACCAGGATGGGTTCCTATTTTAGAAGACAGAACTTCTCCCGTCTAGATAGACTGTTGTTGTCCACCCTCAGTTACTAAGATCCGAAAGCTCTACATCATCCGAAGTGGGACATAATGTGTCTGGTCCTGTCACCCCCAGGTATTTAGCAGGGCTGCAGCAATGCGGAGGCTGGACTTGCTTCTTGGCAGCTCCTACAGTGGTGGCTCCTTACTGCTGCTGCCGCCAGATCTGCTCTGTTGCCTAGGCACTCCAGCCCATCTGCCCCATACCCACCGCTGAGGGCGCTGGACAGAGCAGGTGGGTGGTGTGTCCAGGAAGACAAGCTTGGGACCCAACCAGGCAGACTGCATGGCCAGGCAGGTGAGATGGAGCCACAGGTGGGTGGGGAGCTGGACGGGTGGGAGGGGCCAGGGCTGGGACTGGGATTGGGTCTGCAAGCCACATGCCTTGCCCATGTGGGTCCTCGCAGGTCCCCGTGGAAACTCTGGGATCATGGAACAGTGACAGTGGAGACCCGGGGTCTGGGCAGAACTGTGATCCACTCCCCGCATGCCCCGCCTGTTGTAGGGGTGTACGGGGAGTGGATTGCAGCTCTGCCCCAAGCTGGCCCCATGCTGTCACTGCTCGGCGATCCTGATGCTGCTCCCTATCCACTTGTGACCCCATCCCAGCCACCTGGCCAAGCACAGGTAGAGCCACTTAAAGAGTTTTGGTGAGCTGTTGTGGGCGGGCCGGGGGGGGTGCTGACTTGGCCCACAACAGCCTACCAGAACTCCCTAAGTGGCCCTCCAGTCTAAATAATTGCCCACCCCTGGTCTAGAGAGTGCATAGAAGGTCCAATCCA
>NW_017728886.1:29084917-29085889 GCF_001723895.1 Crocodylus porosus
GGGACTGGGGGAGAAAGGAGTCTTTGGCAGTATTTCTTTCTTATCAGGTGCAAGATGCAAGCTGCGCATTTCTAACAATATTCCATTTCTAACACTGGCACCAAGCCAAGTTCTCTTCCCACTCCCAGGGGTGCAACAGCCTGCAGAGCACCTACCAGCTAGCCAAGTTGCAATGTATGGATGGGTTCAGGATGGGAGGAAACAAGGTAAGGAGCTGGATCAGGTACCCATGAGATGGAGCTTTTTGCCTCAGGCAGAGGCAGTAACTCCCCAAAAGTGTCTTCTCTCACCACTTCTACCTTGGGAAGCACAACCTGCACCCCTAGAAACTCACAGCTGTAGCTCCCTGTCAGGCTCCTGCTCACCAGCCCTCTAGTGGCAAGTCATAGGTCATAGCATGCAAGTGGGATACAGTCAGAGAAGGTTTTTAGTAGGCCTGCGCGAAGTAGCTAGCATTTGATTCGGATTTGGATTCAGCCGATTCGGGGGATAGTGATTTGATTTGGTGATTCCAATCACTGTCCCGATTTGATTTGGCTGAATCTGATTCAGAGATTCAGCAGTAGCTGAATCTCGAAATCAGCCAGGCCAGGCCCATCTCCTACTTGCTCTCCTAGCCCGGCAATGGCTGCCTCAAATCCTGGCAATTGTTAAAAAAATAAAATAAAAAAATCCCCGGGTCAACTGGTGCTGCTGGGCAGAGGGTGATCCCTGCTGCCCTCCACTGCCCCATGCTGCATGGGGGGCTCTGGATGAAGCCCCTGACTCCCCCCCGCCACGGGTACCCCACATGGGCCAGCTCTGGCCCTTTAAGAAGAAAAAAATCTAAAAAACCCTGGGACTCACCGCTCCTGCTGGCAGGGGCAATCCCTGCTGCCCCCCAATTGCACTGCACCATGTTGGGGGCTCTGCACGAGCCCCTGAAGCCCCAAGGTTGCTGCAGGAGTGGTGAGTCCTGGTGCTTTTCTCGGC
>NW_017728886.1:29086129-29105888 GCF_001723895.1 Crocodylus porosus
GGCAGGGGTTCCCCCATGGTCCCTTCCCCCAATCCCTAGTACTTACCAGCTTGGAGTCAGCTGCAGCTCCCTGCTTCAGCCACCGGGGACTGCCCGAATCATCAAAGCTCTTTGAATCTTTGCTGAAGATTTGGTGAGCTTTTTATCAATTTAGACCTTTAAATTGGTCCCCTGATTCAATTCAGATTCGGAGATTCAGCCACTGAATCGTGCCAAATCTCCTCCAAATCGAATCACTACCCAAAGCTTCGCACAGCCCTAGTTTTTAGCCGTAAACTGTGGCTGATCCAAACTTGAGCTAGTATTAACAATGTTCAATATTTGAACAGCTCAAAGTGAAACGGGTAACAAGGCCCCCAGATCACCTCCATTCCTCCCAAAGAAAAGGAACCATATTTGCATGGAGATGTAAGAGATGGAGTGGGGTGGGAGAAGGTCATGGATCTTTTAGACTTTGGTTTCTTTTCTTCCTGCAGTCTTCACAGGTCATGTACTTAACAGGTGGTTTCAATCCAGCCTGTAACATTTGACCATCAGGTATTGAACACAAATACTCACTCATTATCATGTTTTCCTGCAGTACCTCTCTTTTGTAAGTGCACTGCATTATCAAATGGGAAATTAGCACCTGTTCCCAAGCTAATTGTTATGTGTGGGTTCATTCTGGTGCCCCAGTATTGATTTATTTATTTATTGGATTTATATGCTGCCTGTTCTCAAAAAGGCTCAGGGCTGCTTACTCTGAGTACTCTGTAGTATAATGAGGGAACAATGTGTCCCTTCGTCTTAGGATTTGCATGCAGTTGAATATAAAATGACTGCCTGCTTTCTCTTCCAGCATGAGCTGAGAGGACTGTCATCATGGGTAGCGACACTTAATGTCTTACATGTCACTAATCTAGGTGGTGCATGCCATCCCAGGCTGTGACAGACTGGTAAAGTGCTGTGGTAGGTTGATATAGGGTTTATGGTCTAGCAGAGGTGGCCAAACCACAGCTTGCAGGTCACATGCGGCTCATCGGCACAGTACTTGCAGCTCTCTGGAAATTGGCCAAACCCACACCCACTTCTCCATGATGCGACTCTGGGGGACAGTGCAGCGTGGCACTTCCCACTGCTCTGGCTTTCCCTGCAGGGAGCGTGCCCCAAGGCTGCCCTCCTCCCTACTTCTCTCCCTCTGGGAGTGCCAGGGTGGGGGCTGCAGCTGTGCTGCTTACCCTGGGGTGTGCTCCCCACAGGGAAATTTGGAGTGCAGTGGTGGGGGGGGAGGGGTCACCTTCACTCTGGGTCACTCAGCCCCCTCCCCACTCTCCAGCTCTTGAACTTCAGTGGAGGATTGGATGAGGGTCACCCTGGCCACCCTGGTCTAGAGAACTGGTTCCTGGGCCTGGACTAGTAGTCAGAAGACCTTGGCTAAGTTGTTGGTTCAGCAATAGAGTTCTTGTGGAAAGGTTAGACACTTTATTTATTCAGTTCCCCTTTTGTAAAAAGAGGATAATATACCCTTATCTCACAGCAGCTTAAATCCATTACTGTTTATTGCGAGGTGCTCAGACATAATGGTACCTGCATGGAGTGCATGCTCCGTTGCACTTCTGAGACAAGAACACCTCTGTTCCCTTGACAGCGACACCTGTACATTTATTTCATTAAAACTATACCTCACTGTACATGGAAACATCAAATATCATTACCAAGGTTTGCTCTAATTTTGCTTTGTGTAGATAGTGCTAAACTCTATAGCATACAGTCACGTACATCCATGATCTGATCTGACAGCTCAGTAAAGGGAAGAAATCTGTAATGCTTTTCTAACTTGTGTCAAAATGTGGTAATATAAAAAATTCCACATCCATGTCCAAACTTTGCCCTTCAGCAAAGTAAATGAACAGTAACTTCCCAACCAACAATTAGTGCCACCATCTGTTACTGTCATTATATGTATCTGATAAATGTATGCTATTTTCTGTGAAGTATTGGGTATATTTTATTCATTCCCCCCATTTTCCTTTTAGTAACATAGAGATATAGCTTCTTATCTAAGGGCTTTTTGCTGCTGCCAGTCACTGCAGTCAGAGTGCAACAGAAAATCACTAGCAATAGCAAAGTGTACTGCTGAGGGAATGTTTGCTCCATTCTCTATGAACCAAATTCCATCACCATTATACTCACGAGTGAGGATACATGGCCCACAAAAGTCAAAGAGCCTATCCATGTGAGTAAGCATTCACCAACATGAGTAAGGTTTGGGCAATAAAGGTCTAATTATGCAAAGACCGATATCCTCAGCTAGTGTCACACCGACAGAATATGGCAATTTATAGCAACTAGGATTTGGCCCCAAGTCTTAAGAGGGTTACTAGAATTTATTCTAGTTCAGACATTTTACTTCTAAGTAAATGATCATTGCATTTTCTAAAGGAAGATGTAGGGGAGAGGCAGATGGGGTAGAATAACTTCTTTGTTCTCTTTTTATGGGATTTTAGGACTAATTAGGAGAAGGACTTTGACACCCCATTGCCATCCTAGCTGCCTAAATCCAAATTTTAGATCCTCAAAATCTCCAGTAAACCATACAATATCTAATTTCCCTACTTGTTTAACTTGCCACAAGTAAGGTTTCCTAATCACTTACATTTCAAGTCACTGGTTATACACAGAACTGCCTGCATCTTGACAGGGACAAGACTTATCTCATGCATGAGTCTCGGCAGGATTCACAAACTAGGAGCTCCACCACCTATGTCACTTGTCAGGCCTGAGCCAGTGGACATGCTTAGAGTACATCTGACCCCACACAAAACATAGCCAGGAGGTAGAGGAGGGTAGTAGCCTTCACAGCCCCCCCACCCTAATCATGGCACTTACCTGTGATGATATGCCACTTTGAATGAAACAATTATTTATTGAGTCAAAGAGAAAGTGAATAAGAGAGAGACCCTATGGCTTGGTAATTGGGATACTAGCCTAGGAGAGGAGATACTTGGGTTCCAGTCATTGCCTCAGTGAATATTTTAAAGTATTTTGTACAAAGTTGAACAGCTTCAAAAGGAGATAATTAAAAGAACATCTGATTTTCCTCTTTGCAGACTGATCCCAGGGGCTTTCTCTAGGGAGGTGGAAAATGTAGATCAAACTGGCAGGCGGATGGGATTTGGACCTGGGTCTCCTGTATCCCAGGTAAGTGCTGTAACTACTACCTTTTTTGGTAAAATGGGCTAGGGGGACGGAGAGGAGCAGGCATGGCCTTCTTTTGTTTTTTGTGAGAAAGGCGTCTAGGCCAGGTCAAGCTCAACTCAGGTTCATGGTTGTGAATCTGAACCAGAAGAGAGGTTTCTTGCTCCAGCCTGGAGTTTAGGTATCTACCAGTCCGAGAGCTTGAGTTGTTGGTTTAAGTTATATCCCTTTTGTTGTTGTTTTTTGTTTGCTAGTCTAAGCAGCTACCCCTTCAGTGTGCTGGCTTCTTCTGGGAATTTATTCTTAGATATCTATTTCTCACCCCTTCTAGGGACCCTAAGTACTTAACTTGAGTTGTGAATTCTGTTTGACTCAGCAGTGTACCTAAAATCAGGTTTGATATTGTAATGTTGAGCTGAAGTCCTGTTCTGTACTTACATCTCACCATTTCTGAAAGTGAAGTGTTGCCTGGAGGGAACTCGGAGTGCTCAGAGATGCTTTTCAAGGCTTCCTTGCACTGTTTTGACAATCAGCCTCAGTCCTAATCTGCACGACCTGTGTGTTTCTAAACATCTACTCGGCTGAGTATCAGTTGTGATGTGAATTTGTAAGAGGGTGAGAAATAACGCCAGGAACTGTAAAATAACTAAACTTGCTTTTCACTAGTGACAAGGGCAATCTGAGGGGGAAAAAGAAAAGAAATGCCCTTTCACAAAAAATTTCAAGACCTTAATATTTAGTTGTATTCCACACTGTAAGTAGCAAAGACCTTTAAAAATTTCTTGTGGAAAAAACTGATAAGCCTCTTGTCTCCAGCAGTGGCTTGGCCCAGAAATTTCAGATGAAGAATTTTGCTGTGGATAACTGTAGGGCAGCTTGCCTCTGCAGAAGATTTCTTCCTAGTCTCCCATATTTAAAAGTTGGCTTATATTCTTAAGCTAGATATACAAAACAACAGAGGCATCTAAGTGCTACTTAACTTCTCTTTAAGTACTGAAGTCTGAAACTTAGATCCTCAAAAACATCTTGTCAGCTATTGCCCAATCCTGAAGGTACCTAACGTCTCTAGGAATTTGTGCGCCAATCTTATTTTGCCTTTAAGGCCCCTGACAGTTGTTACACTAAAGACATGATTAAATAGTTAATCACATCTTAAGTAATGCCCTGGCCACATGTTAATTCAATTAATGGTGAGATAAAATGAGGGATAAGCCATCAAAGTATTACACAAAATATGTGTGATGACTTTGTGGCTGGTTCCTATCGTCTCTTTAATTGAATATGTGGCCAGTTCTCCCAGCCTCTTGAGCCCTGATCATCTGACCGGGGCTCCTAGCCAGGGGGCCACACAAACCTTTGTCACCCTGGTGCTGCCCTGGCTGGCAGCACCCATCATCTTACCATTTACAGGTGGCAACATTGTTCTTTTTAAGAGCCATGTTGCCGGGGGGGGGGGGTGAGGAGGGCCTTTAGGACTGATTGCAGAGCGAGTCTGGAAATCTGAGGTCTTCCTCTGGACTTCGGGAGTGGAGTTCCTTGGTCAGAACCAAGACCTCTCTTTTCAATTGGCCAAAACTATAATTCTTATTCAAGCAAACTTCCTGGGGGGTTCAGTTAATTTTTTATGCAGATGAGCACTGCAAGAAGGGTACCCAACATACTGTGAGTTCTTCTATTAGAGAAGAAAGAAAGAAGTTTACAAGGCAACTATCCGTGTGCATTTTGTGTGTTTTTTTTTTTTTTTTAAACACTGACCACAGAAAGGCACCCACCAGCCAACACTAGTACTTGCTTTTTCAGTTATGTATAGCAGCTCTTTTCTCACTCGTGGTAGTAATTTACTGTCAAATACTTAAACTGCTTCACTTCCTGTGTTTATTCTGAATGCAATTTCAGCACATCTGGAAATGCTGATGCTAACGATTAAGGAAGTCCAAATTTAAGCAATCCATTTTCTCCTTGATGATTATGTATAGCTGTTGTTAGCCTCAATAGAAGTTAAATGAGAGGAGATCAGGGCAGAACAGACACTTAAGAGGTTAGACCAGTTGCCACTTTAATTAGATACATTTACTCTTTTAATATATTTTAAAACATAGAAAACCATATTCTCAGCCCCTGCTCTTTTTGCTGTCTCAACTGCACAAACCAAAGACAACCTTCCCCAGAGGAGGTGCTGGGGATTGGTCTCTGAAGCTAGGGACAGACATTCAAAAAGCCCGAGCCTGAATTGATTCAATCTTTGCAGGTTAGTCTAACCTGCACAGATCGAACCATTCTGCAAGTGGATAGACATCCACTTTTCATTCCAGAAACGCAGGCACATGCCTGCAATGGCTCAGGTCAGAAGCCCTCCCTTCCCTTCTACAGGAAAGCTGAGCTGGGTGGGGGGGAAGAGGGAGCATGGCCAGACAGGGCCAGACCCCAGTGGTAGGGGGAGCAGGAGGAGGAGGAGGGCTCTGCCCCTCAGCCTGAGCTGTGGGAATGGGGACCTCCCAAATGGCTGTGACTCAATGACAACCATTCCCCCTGTCCAGGCTGGGCCGGGTCAGGCAGTGCCACACAGAGCCCCTCTCCCCATGGTGGTGGGGTACGGGGGGGAGGCGAGGGGCAAGGGTCCCCCTCCTGCACCACACAGAGCCCCCTCTCTGCCCTGTGATGGGAGGGTGGTGGAGGAGGAGGGGGAAGAGTCCCCCTCCAGGGCCAGGTAGTGCCACACAGAGCACCCTGCCCTGAGGTGGGGGCGGGGGCATTGCAGACATCATTCCGGCATGGCCCCAGGGAGGGGGTTAATTTCTTCCTCTGTCCCTTCTGCCCCTGGGGACTGCAGCTGGATTCTGCCATCCCCGGTTCCCCCTCCACCTCTGCTGCTTTCCCACAGACAGGCAGACCCCAGCTGTGGTTGGGGGAGGGGAAGGAGGGAAGAATTAACCCTCCCTGCCCTCTTAACCATAACGGGGCCATGCTGATATGTATCTGGCCATGTCCCCATCCCTGGTCCAGCTAGAGTTCAGAGGGGCAGAGCCAGCCCTGCTCTCTGGAGCAGAGAGCGCAGCCCAGCCCAGCCCAGGGCTGCAGAGCATGCTGGGATGCAGAAGGACTCTGGTTTAACTTAAACCAGGAAAGGGTATGGGACAAAAGTTTCATAAACTGGTTTGACCCAAATCAGTTAAGTCTGATACTGCATTCAACCAGGTTTATCTTAAATCAGTTTTGGCCATTTTGAAACCAGTTTGTGTGCACTGAGTGTCTGTTCTGTTAAAGTTTCTGATCACTTAAATTGGTTTACATTTAACCTCTGTCCCTAGCCTGAGGGTATAGGAGGCACAGGGCACAACAGCTATGTAAGGGACAGGCATAGGGGCAGGCCAGTAGCTTAGTTCACAGTACTCCACCTTATTCTAACCTACACATGATGCATGTGAGACTGCTATAAATCCAGTGTCACATGGGGTGGATCTTAATCTGCTCTCAATTATATGGGGATGAGCATTCTGGCTGGCCCAGCTCTAGGAAAGTTAGGGTACTGCTTTACAGCCTCCTTTTTGGCATCTCTTGAAACCTCTTCCTTTACCAACAGCATTGTACAAGCAAAGAATAATTCCGACAGTACCTATTGAAGAAGCTATTTATTTGCAGAAAGATGCTTATCTTGCTTCTACAAAAGCTAAAAATATAGATACTGCAAACACCTGCAATTAATGTTACACAGTGTCAGCTCTATACGCAAGACTACAAAGAATCTAGAAGTGACCTTTTGAATGCTATTGTTGTAGTTCTGCAACATCAAATCTCTGACTTACAACTGACTGACAAAAATGCTGAATGTGCCATTCAAGCAGGTTCTTGAAGGACCCATTAAGTCCTGCTTAGTATTTCAGATTAAATCCCGTGAAAAACAAATGTAGCGTTCCCTGCTTCGAGCATATCTCACTCCTTGGGTCAACATGGGCAGACACTCAGCTACTTTAATACTCTTGAACCAGAATGCAGTGTCCTCAGTCCTTGCAAAGGTTCTTGTGGGGGTGGGGGGAAGAAGCCTCAAATGGGCGTCAAGGGCTTGAGTATGTGGGTGTATGCTTGCACATGCATGGACACATGACCACAGGACATACTGAAGGTTAAGATTTATGTAACATCATAACTGAGCTATTATATATTCCTCCCCTGCCCCCATGTTTTTTTCTTCAGTTTTATTTTCTCCATCAGTGTTAATGAACCTTGCTGAGCATAATGAATTATTGGAAATTTTCTTGGGGCTTCTCTGTATGGGAAAGTGTGTTGATCATAGCTTTTAGCCTTGTATCCATATACAAAAGTTACTCCTTCCTTTGAAGATTATCTGCATCTTATTCTGCTTTGAAAGCTGCTTACCTCTATTCCAAAAAGAGTTATAATGCTGAAATATTTATGTGGATGTGTCCTGGCTTTCAATAAATTAAACCAACCACTATTACCCTATATCACATTGCTTTACATCTACTCCAGCCTGGCTGCTTACCTGTGCACCCTCCACTGTTCTGGAGTTATCTTGACCAGAGGTCACTTTTCTGATTTCAAATTCCAGTACACATTCAGTGCTGAAGAAGGATTCTGACCAGTAAAGTGTGTGTGTTGCACTACAATAAACTGTTTGAATACTGACTCAATAGTGGAATGTAAACAGTTTTACTGTGGGTGCCCACTTGGTGCTGCCATATTGAGTAGATATTGCTATATGAAATGGTGGAAATGACTTTCTGTGCTAAATCCATAGTTTTAGAACATAACTCCTGGATGAAAATTTTCACTTCTGTTTGAACTAGACTGTATTGTTTAGAAAACTATGGTATTTAGTTTTCTCAGCTTTTTCTTTAGTCCCTTGTCTCACTTCTAGTATTTGGCCCCTCTGTGCAGACTGAAAGGAGATAACGTTAGTATTTAGATTTATAATTGCTCTTTCCAGAAAAAGCTGCTTTCTATGTACTGCCCTTTTAAAAACAGACAATTTAGTTAGTCTCTTTGCCCTTCCATCACCTGTAGCCGCAGAACAAGGAGTCATTTTGTGCTCAGCCCAGATGCAAAATGAGTGAATTTTTGCATTCCTCTCTTTCTCATGGAGAATTGATATTTTTGTATGTTGTTTTTTATAGTCTTAAGGAAGATTAAGATTTACTCATTCTGATTGAAAGTGGATGTATTTGCACTTTGTACATTGGAAAAACAATGGAAGAGCAAAACAAAAATCTATAGAATTGGAAATTAATATCACATTGACTCTATTCCTGAAGTTGTTAGTACTTTTCATATTGGGAAATGGTTGCAGAGCCTTTGAAAAAGCATTCTCACAACATCTCATCCAGCAGGGGATTCTTCTTATTCTATGACGTGCAAGGAGAAACAAGTACAGAGAGATTAGAGACCATTTTTTTTAAAACCATTTTTTTTAAAACCATGCTCAGAGAAGTGAACATGCACATTCTTATTTGACATAGTTACCCATGGAGGATGGGCAGTGCATGTCTGTGAATGAGAACTTTTCTAGGATTTATGCCTTTGTCTGTGGACAGAACCAGGTTGAGCCCACAAACCATACATGAGCTAGTGTGTGTGTGTGAGTGGCGGTGCCAAAATAGACTTTGCTGTATGGTCCATGCACTCCAGTCTCTAGGGTTCCCACTTCTGTGGCTGGACCGTTTGACCCTTAATATGTCCCACTCGCAGGGCATGACCCCCAACTCACCTGCCACACCTCGATCTTGTGAGTTTGAGGGCGGGTCCCTGGTTATCTGTGGGTGCCCACACAAGCTGCATGTACCAGTGGGACTCGGGGCTCCCTTCTCCCTTTTCACCCTATCCACATGCCAGCTGGTCTTAAATGGGAACACATGCTACAGCTTCTCCAAGCAGGAAGGTACTGGGCTAGCAACTCATTCAGCAAGCAACTCAGTCTGCCACGTTCAGTAGGGATTTATTAAGTCTATGGGTGGTGGGGGGTGGAAAAGGCAGCAATGCATTGCATCCTGCAACTGAGTGTTTTATACGCTCCTGGATCAATGCAGAAGGCAACTCACCCCTTGCCTTCTGATAAGTGTAATTCATTAACTCTTCAGATATACAGAAATCAAGCCCTTGATGAATAAATGGTGGGCTTCAGTCTCCATTAATTCATACGTAAATCATTCCACGCCCTCCAGCGGTGGTAATTTATTAATCCCCTCTGGGCATAAATAAATCAACTCTTTCCAGAATAAACAATTCCCTTCAGTCTCAATCAATTCATTACCCACTTGATTAGCTCAGTCTCATCCTAATGTAATTCATGAAGGTACCTGACCAGTGGGTCAATCTAGTCCTCCCACAATGAAAAAGCATCAAAACTCACAAGCAAAATCACAAAGAACATAAACAGTGTGCTCCTGATCCCAGGTTCTTTCAGGCCACTTACACCTCTTTGCATCTGCAGCTCCCTCCTCCTGTGGATCCAGTGTGGTAATGACATCTGGGGAAGATCTCCCAGGCCATGGTTTACTCCTTGCCAGGGTCTGGATCCCTGCGGCTGAAAGCTCCTCTGAGCCTTCAGTCTCTGGAGCAGGTTCCTTCACTTGCTTAAAATGCCCCTGCCAGGGCTACACTGCCATGGGGCTATGTCCCTTGCCTCCTGGCTTCCCCATGCTCTTCTCTCACTGGTTTGGGGCACTCGCTTATAATGTCAGCCCCAACACATTGCCCAATCCACAGCTGGCATGCACTCACAAAATGGGGCTGACGCTGTTCTTGATGCTCCACTGCTGATATCGTCACTGTCCCTGCAGGTAAGCAAAGCCCATCTCCTGCTCTTACTAAGCTCTCATTCAGTCCTCTGACACTGCCAGGGACACCTCCCAGGCAGCTGTCACTCTGGGGTTGCTGTGCCAGGTACTTCCCTTTACCATAGTATGTTAGTGTGTTATCATATTCATGACAAGAACTCAAGGATTACTGGCTTCTAGTCTTGTACTTAGATCACTAATCATTAAACCTCTAGCAATATCATACTCCTACCCTATATCATCATCTGCTTTAAAAACTTGAACAGACTGGTGTACTTGAGAACTGTGGTGTGGGAAAGTGTAATTCAAAATGTCAAGAATTGTAGGAATGACCATGACTGATACTCTAGATTGCATAACTCATTCATGTATACTAATACACAGTGGGTGCATCTACATGAGATGCTACATCACCATAGCGACAAGCTATGGCAACATAGCTCATTGGTACAGTGACATAGCATCGGAGGGCGCAAACTGTGATGGGTTATGGTGACATAGCATCAGCAGGCACAAACTGTGATGCTGGTGCTACATCACCATAGCAATGAGCTATATCACTGAAGCTCATTGCTATGGCAACATAGCATCTAAAAATAACTGTCTGCTGCTGGGACTGTGCAGTACTGGTGCATATTGCACAGTCATTTAGTACGTGCTAAGGCCAGTACCAAATGCACAATTAGGGGCATGTGTAGATGTGCCCAGTGAGATGCACTGGTATTGTTATATACCGGTATATAACAATATAATGTGAGACGCACAGAAATATATACAACCCCCTTGAAGGCACTAATGTGCAGTTCACTGCAACAGAGACCTCTGCATATACAGCCACTCTTACTCAGAGCCCCTAAGCCATTGCCAACAGCACTTTCTGCTGGCAATGGCAGGGACCGAGAGGTTTCTGCATGTTTAGGTTTTATCCACTCTTGTTCTTAGTATGAAAAACTCATACGGCAGAAATTTTGGCTTACAAGTGTTTATCTCCTTGAAATCTTTAATCCAGTGACCATGAACTATGTATCCCAGGTCCCATTCCTTTCCCCTTGTTTCCTGAGGATCCTTCTTCCTCTTGCTTGATCCCAGTCCATTATGTGGCCTGGTTCCCTGTCACTGCACATACTTTGGAGGGGGAATGGGGGCATGTGCCCCCAAGATGTGTGTGGGGTGGGGACAGGCTGCCTCCTGTGGGCTCAGACTCCCTACCCTACTGCCCTCTACCTGGGGCCTCCAGGGCCTAGTGGGTGGGCACTGGCATGGCAGTGCAGAGTGGGGCACGATGCTGCTGCTGCTACAGAGTAGGGAAGCTCGATGCTGCTGCTGCTGCTGCTGCTGTTGCTGCTGGGAGCTCCGCACTGCCCTGGCAAGGTGCCTCCTGTGGATGGCAACTGGGGCTCAGACACTGAGACAGGGGGCTTCAGAACCAGTCCCTGGCCCCATAGCCCTGTCAGCTGGGAGTCCCCTCCAACAGAGCTGGTGGGGGGGCTGTGGGTCAGGAGTGAGGGATAATGGCTTGGGCAACGGCACCAGTGTATCAGGGCTACTCAGCACCACAAAGCAGTAGGGAGGGGACAGCCACAGCTGGACCCATGTCCTGGTGAGCGAAGGGGGTAGGAGGAGCAATGATTTTCCATGATAAAAAACCCAAAATCAAACACCAAAATGTATAGGTATTTACAATGTATTTTATGGTAGTGACTGAGGCACTGGTAGGCTTCCAAACTGCTTTAAATCTGTAAATATATCAAAACATACCTATGTACATAGTGGTGTTTCATTTTAATTACAGAAGAACATAGATTTTGGGGTGCTTTTTAAATCAGAGAATTTACAATTTTTAAACAGGGAAAACCAGGATCCCTAGTTATGTGGCTACTAAAAGTAGCAAATTTAGAGGAGTGACTGTAGTGCAGGTATAGTCCCAAAAAGAGAAACAGCACTGAAAACTGCATTGTGCATCACAGTTTATTTTGGCCCCATGCTTTTAACTACCGTTTGAATTTTTGATCACTCACTGGAAAAAGATACAAAACATAGCAACAGATTTGTTTAAAAAAGGTAATAGTATAATTCTCTATGGTATAGAAACTGTAAGACTAGCTGCCATTTTTGAACACGTAAGTTACAGAAGACCACAGTTAATTACTGTTAGACCATTATTGTTGCAATGCACAGCCTTTTAACCCCTTCCATGAAAAATCATTACAGATCAATTGTTACAAAGCTCTGTTTGTTCTGCAGTGCACTAATATCCCAACAACAGGCAGAAGAGAAGACTAAGCCAAGAGGCATCATTATGGAAATCAAACAAGATGGTATGGAATAGGCCACGTGCTATACTGGTGATATTTGAGGAACCCACTGGGAAAAGGAAAAGAGGAAAGTGGATGTGACATGGAAGAGGGCAGTAGAGACATGGAAGTGGATGGCAGAGAGCATGAAAAATGAAGGCATTTGGAATGGGTCAATGTCAGAAAGAAAAGCAGCTGACAGAGGGTTGGAGACACTTCCTTGTAGGCTCCATATGGTATAAAGGATACTAAGCAAGCCAACAAGCACTTTGTATTGTTCAGCAGGTATTGCAAACAGAATACATTTAAAGCAAAAATTATACTCTGTTTTGGTGTGCACAAAGTTGATGTGGCCTTTTCCATACTGTCCATACTGGTGGTGTTTCTGTTCCATTGCTACATCAGCCAGGGGTCACGATCTGAGAAAACAGCAGAGCTGAAGCTCTCCTCAGCTAGCCCACTGTCTTTTGGAAGAGGAACATTTTCTGCCTCTTGGGAACTTACCTCATAGTAACATCCTTCAACATGAGGACAGCTTCCTCTTGGGAATCTCCCTTCTCTGATTTTCCCACCCATGCTTTCAGTGTGCAAGGGTGCAGATGTCCAGTTCTAGGGAACATGGTTCCAATGTAAGAGGGAATAAGGTGGAAAATATCATATATCATCTCTACGCCTTTCCCAGAATGGCAAGAGTAGAGGAGAAAGAAATTCCAAAATTAAGGCAGGAAAAGGAGCAGCTGCTTATTTTTGGCATGAAGACCAATTCAGGGCAGTACCTGTTGTAGTGTTTCTCTTCTGTTAGCACCTGAAGGCTCCTTTCTTCCCTCTCACAGATGTTGCCTCAAGCACAGCAAACTGCTATCACATATGGCAGATCTCTCTCAGACACATCTGCAACCATGACACCTCTCCACCTTCCCTTCAGTCTTCTAAGTACACCTCCATTGTCATTCTGCAGCTACTTAGCCTATATGAAAACAGGTGTCAAAGATTTCTTACACCACAGAAGCAGAGAGAGCTGTCTCCCAGAATGCCAAAAGGAATCACACTCAGGGCAAAAATGCAGAGGTGGTGGCACCAACATCTTTCATGTATTTTTTTGTTTGCTTACCTGTTGGTTGGGAGCGTGTGAGAGACACTGGAATATTCAGAATGTTTTGCTTTTTCCTAAATATAATAATTCTGTTTTGCATTCAAAATGAAATATTTTGAAATGTCTTTCATTTTAATTTTTCAAATCCTGAAAAAAATCTGTCTCAGATGTGAAACAAAACTGTGTTTTGTTCAACTCACAGCAATTTTTTATGACTTTCCATTTTTTTGAAAATCAAAAAACCATTTCAGTTTGAGTCAACTCAAAATATTATGTTTTTTTACTTGAACAATGCATTTAAGAAGCAATTTGTATAACTCAAGTTATAATACCTCCTTCCATAATAGTATCTCCATGCCATCGTGCTGGATATGCTGATGTGTCAGTTTTCCACCTTACCCTACTTTTATTAATGACTGACAAGACTATTGTGCTCAGCTGTGCTTCTCCATATTCCCCAAAAGCACATTGAAAAGGGCATTGAGTTGCTACATGATGGGATTTTTTAAAGGAATCATGAGGGCTTGTAGTTTTAGGCCATAATTGAACAGAGTGGGTAGGTATCCCACAATGCACTTCATTGTGGGAAGTAGATATCCCACAATACACTTCAGGAAAAAAACCAAGGATGCATAGAACCTAATGTTAGAACATGGCACCCTGGAGTATCTGTTCAGAAAGCCGCTTGGCAAATTGAAAAAGCATATCTATATGATTTACAAGGTAAATAGCTTAAAGTGACACTAACAAAACCCTGTGGACACAGTCTCTAGATAGACCTGAACCAATCCAGCTACAGTGGAAAGACCTATCAAACCAACTTTTTTTTTCTATCGACAAATCCTTCAGTTTCCTGTTCCACTTCCTACTCTTTCACCAGTTTTGTTCTACAGGAGCCATGCCTTTAAAGCACAGGACTGGAATGATCCCCTTGAGTAATGGAGCTGAATATTCTGCTACTGTAGGCAGCCATATCTGCCTTGGGTTCTGGAAACACATAGGCAGTGACAATCACATGTTGTCTGCAGACTCTGTAGACCATGCTGGAGGAGAAACCTCCCTGCCAGGGAGATTGCTTTTAGTAGAAGCAGCTCCCAGCCTTATACTATCTATCTGCAGTCTCAGGAGCGAACTGGGGCTGATTCTGTGCTTCTCTGGGTTGAGAAGCCCACAGACAACCATCAGGGAGCTTCTTAACATTTGAGAAGACTTTGGCTCCTGTAACGGAGGCCAGGGTCCATCATAAACAATCAAATCATTCAATGTGAAATAATTTACATCAGCCTTTTTTGACAGCCCAGAATTAGAAGTCTTCCAGGGTGACTTAAAACTACCTTCCTCCTCATCACTCTGAATGTGTGTTTCACGCTGTATTTGTAAAAATGAGGCCTGTAGTATTGCTCCCAATTCATAGTTGGCACACTCAATGGCTAACCATTATTTGCCCCGTGTATAGTTAATCTAAGACTGGCAACATGATGGCTACATTTACATTTTCTGCTGTTGCTTTGCATGAAAAGCTCCCAAGACTCCAAAATGAACCCTGTAGGTATGCTGATGATAAGATATGGCTGCAACTAATTTCAGTATGGACTCATCACAAATAGTTGTTACAAACTGAAACTTTCCGTTCAGTGAGCTGTATTTTCTTCAGAGTATGTGTTTCTTAAATGTCTGTTCCTTTTTCTATTTTCTCCATAAAGGGTTATAATCCATCAATTTGAAAAACCTTGTTCCTTTGAGTTCATTCTCAAAGGAGACCCATCTATTTCAGCAGGCTCAAAGGATTTTACATCATCAGTCCTATTTCAGGATCAGCATGTGTGTGTAATTGCTTTGAATCCCAGAGTCTCCCATCTGCTTTCTGTAAAGAGGGCAGTACTTTTCTGACTTAGAGAAATTAAAAGCAGGCATTGTTTTTTCTAGGTCTGTGACCACCATGCATTAGAGGGAAAAGGATTTTGTTAGAGAGAAAAGAGAGAAATACATCTACTTCCATCCATTGGGGTTTTCCTTGGAGGGGGAGATGGGGGCAAAGGGGCAACATGCAGATGCTATCACATGCTTTATCAAAAACAAATCAGTTTCTGTAGCTTGTAAAATTACCCACTGTTCGAAGTCTTCTCTGAATGCAGACTCTCTAAACTGTGAACCCCTATGTATAAACTTGTATGAAATCCCCACTCCATTAAAGTAAATCTCAAAGATAAATCTTGGTATCTCTATTGTAAGGATGGAGGTAGAGCTTTCTTGTGGACGGGTTAAACAACAAATTCCCTTTTTTTGAATTCTTGTGGGTGATAATTCCCTCAGGCATGAAACCTTCAAGGCTGGCTATAGACCTAGAGAACTGCTCTTCATAGCATCTGGACAAGAAATCTGCGGTGACGTTAGTTCTCCCTGGGCGTTATAGGATTTGGAACTTAAAAGGCTGAAGAGCTAAGGCCCACCATGTGACACGTGCATTCTCTACCTTTGCCGCATTAAGCCATTTCAACGGCGTGTGATCCATTACTAGGGTGAATTCCCTTCTGAGGAGGTAGTATCTGAAATACTCAACTGCCCACTTGATTGCTAGGCATTCCCTTTCAATTGCCACATACCTGGTTTCTGTGGGCAGTAACTTGCGGCTAGCATATGCCACTGGTCAATCTACTCCAGCGTCACATTGGGTCAATACTGCTTTTATAGCTACTTCGGATGCGCTGGTCTGCAATGAGAATGGTTTCCTAAAGTCAGGGGTATGAATAATCACCTCTCCACACAGCGCATGTTTCAAGGCTCGAAAACTCCATAATGGGCTTCTGTCCGCCGCACCCCCCTTTTAGTGGACCCTTTAGGGCCTCCGACAGAAGTGCTGACACTTCTGCAAATTTGGGAACAAACCTCCGGTAATAGTTCACTAGCCCTAGGAAGGACCGCAACTGTTTCATAGTTTGGGGAGCTTGGAAGGAACGAATGGCCTGGACCTTGTCCTGTAATGGTCAAACGGTTCCCTGTCCTACGAGAAACCCCAGGTACTTTGTATATTTGTGGGCGATTACACACTTCCGGCGTGTTGCTGTCAGGCCCGCCTCCTTCAGTTCCTGTAGGACTGCCCATAGAGCTTGTACGTGCTGGTCCCATGTCTGAGTGAAGATGACTATATCGTCGATATACGCTGCCGCATATCGTTCATGAGGTGCCAGGAGTCGTTCCATTAGCCTTTGGCCGCTGCACCGTGTAACCTGAATGGCATTTTCATAAACTCGTACAGTCCCCATGGGGTCCTGAATACAGTTTTGGGGCAGTCACAGGGTCTCAGGGGAATTTGCCAATACTCCTTGGCCAAGTCTAAGGTAGTGATGTACTGAGCCGCTCCGATCCATTCCATTAACTCAACTACTCGCGGCATGGGGAAGGCATCGAATGTTGCTATATTGTTTAACTTGCGTAAATCTATACAGAGTCGTAGAGACCCATCCGTCTTTTGGATAGATACTAGTGTGCTCCTCCAGGAGCTCCGTGATGGCCATATTATCCCTAGTGCCTGCATTTTCTCCACCTCAGCTTTCGCTTCTTCGTTCCAGTGATACAGCAGCGGCCGCCACCGATCTTGTATTACCACTCTGGGCAGGGTATGGATGACGTGATGCGTGTCCCATACCCATCCGGGATCCTCGGAGAATACAGCCTTGAAATCTTTTAGAATACTCTCTGCTTCCATCAACTGTGATGGCTTCAAGTCCCCACTCACTTGGACGGCTCCTGCACCCTTACTGTTTTCGATATTCCTCCCTTTGTCTTTTCCCCCAAAGGTCACCCAGCCTTCCGGTTGCCACCACTCTTTCAATAAATTAATATGATAGATCTGTTTTGGTTTTAAATGTCCCGGGCGATAGACTTCATAGTCCACGGGCCCCACTTGCCTTATAACTTCAATAGGCCATTGCCATTGCGTTAATACCTTACTGGTTGAGGAAGGCAACAGGACTAACACTTTCTGTCCTGGTTGAAACTGTCTCTCCTTTGCACGAGTATCATACCGGGCTTTCTGCTGTTGTTGGGCTTGTTTTAGGTTTCCTACCGTGAATTCTCGTGCTGTCTGCACTCATTGTTGAAATGGTTGCTGGTATTTCAACCAATCTGGGGTGGTCTCCGGACCTTGCTTCCATTGTTTCCTAAGAATCTGCAGGAGGCTGATGCCCCAACACCAACTCAAATGGGGAGTATCTTAATGACTCCGATGGGGCATCCCATAATACAAATAGAACCAGTGGTAGCAACAAATCCCAATGGCATGGGTCCCCTTGGATATACTGCCGCAGTACTCTCTTCGTCATCCCGTTTAGTCACTCGACTAACCCATTTGTTTGCAGATGGTACACCGATGTCTTGAGCTGGCGGATCTATAACGTCTGACAGACCCCTCGCAACATCCCTGACATAAAATTCCGCCCCTGATCCGTGAGGATCTCCTGTGGGATCCCCACGTGGGCTATCCACTTCACTAGTTCCTCCACAACGCGCGGTGCTGTCACTGACCGTAGGGGTATGGCATCCGGGTACCAAATAGCATAATCCACAAAAACTAAGATAAATTGGTAGCCATTGCTGCTCCGCGGTAAGGGTCCTACCATGTCCATTGCTATTCGAGAGAATGGTTGATCTATAATGGGTATGGGTTGAAGTGGGGCGCGGGGAGGCCTATCCTCTCGGGTTTTCTGGCACACCGGGCATTCAGCGCAACGCCGCGCAATATCGTCCCCCAGTTTAGGCCAACAGAACCACCGTGCGATTTTATCTACAGTCCGCTCCCGACCCAGATGCCCCCCCATGGGCGTGGCGTGGGCCAGGCTCCACACAACCCGTTTACACTCCCACAGCACCATAGCAGCTGGACTCTCTGCTCCTGTCCCCCTCTACCTGGGGTTATTTAATAGAGAAGGTGATGTCTCACCTCAAAGTGGCTTGCAGCACCCGTTGCTGTCGATGCTCGCTCGTTCCCATCCGTCGCCCTGTTCCACAGTTCCTGCAACTCTGGATCTTCTCTCTGGGCTTCTTGGAACTGAGGTCCACTGATGTTATCTCTCCACTCTTCCCAGGAACCTTCCTCCTCCTCAATCAATTTGGTCTGGCCACCTGCATCTCCAAGCCAACCTTCCCGATACTTCCACTTCCGACGTGCCACTTCTACGTCTCGCACCCTATCTAGCATCTCGTACAATGGGGGCCAATCCCGCCCTAGCAGCATCTCACACGCGAGGCGTGGTGCTAACCCAACCACCAACTCTCCTTGATGCTCCATTACCTTCACCTGGGCCTTAACGCGGTGCAGGACCTGGATGTCACCGTGAAGGCAGGACACCCTTGCCGAGCCCTCCTGTCCAACATCATCTCCAGACCACAGATCGGCCTGAAGCACCGACTGGGCACAACCAGAATCTAATACGGCTCGCACCAGTCTGCCCTCTATCCATGCCTGCACTACAGGGCACTCCCACACAGGGCTCTCATTTGCCACCCCAAAGCTACAATCCATCGGCTCCCCACTACTCCAATCTCTGGAGAATTCCCTCGTCCCCTTGGATGTACTCAGAGTATTACCTTTCCCCAAACCATGTCCAGGACATTCTTGCGCAAAGTGGTCCCCTTTCCCGCAATGATAGCACACCATATCCCGGCTTTGGGGCTGATACCCCGTCTTCCGACGCTCGGTGTCCTTCGATCTCGGCATCGCTCCTGAGATTCCTCTCCCTTCCCGTGGGTAGAACCACTCAGAGGTTGCAAAGACTTCCGCCACTTTTAAGGCTTCTTCTCATGTCACCGGAGCATGTTGCCGGACCCACTGCTGGGTTCTGTCTTCCAAATCATTAACAAACTGCTCCAGGATGATCTTGTCCACCAGAGTCGCCATCGTACATGCTGATAAGTTGACCCACTTCCCAAATAGATCACATAGCCTTTGGAGGAGTACCTGTGGCCTCCTTTCCTCAGGTGCCTTACGAGCTCGGAAGAGCCGCCGGAAGTGTTCCGGGCTTAACTCCAGGCGGTACAATATTGCTGCCTTCACTGCCTCATAATCTTGGGCCTCTTCCTGATTTAGGGACCTATATGCCGTCTGGGTCTTGCCTACTAGCAGCGCTCCCAGTTGGCTTGCCCACAGCCGTTTATCCAAGCCCATCGCAATGGTGTGCCACTCAAACGCCTCTATAAAGGCCTCGGGGTCATCCTCCGCCGACATCTTTGGCATCCCCAAGGTTGCTGAGCCCTGCTGGGCTAGCCACCTCTGTTGTGACCCCACGATTTGGGTTAAGGCCTGCAGATTCTGGGCGATCCCAGAATTGTTGGGAGATTGTTGGGAGACACAGACAGCAAAGTCCCACCGCTCACGCAGGTTTCTAACCTGTGTACAGGACCTCCAC
>NW_017728886.1:29105899-29119804 GCF_001723895.1 Crocodylus porosus
CTCTTTCCTGCTTATGCAGGGGGTCGGACTCGATGATCTATTGAGGTCCCTTCCGACCCTAGCATCTATGAATCTATGAATCTATGATCAGATCAACGGGACCCATTTCGGATGCCTGGATCTCTGGTGTCCCGAACCACGCTTCCCGGCCAATGCACCAGGTACTGTGCCTGCCGGGCTTTTTTCACTTCTGAGGGCACCGCCCTTCTGATGTCGCCCTGCCCCGGGACCCTTGAGGGCAATGCGGATGTTCTTTCACCGTGTCGCCGCCCCCGCTCTCGCCTGCCATGTCTTGCTGTACCGTCAATGAGGGGGGTCATCTGACGGGTCCCTTGTTGCCTGGGTCCGACCCAGCAGATGGACATGGGGCTCCAACCACCCCTGCACCCCGGCCTCACACCACCTTCTGGAGCTGGCCCTGAGGAGAAGGTACGTGGCTCCTCTTGCCCGTCCACCACCTTCCCTTATCCCTTTCCTTTATACCAAAAGGGTCAAGCCTCTATAGTTACAGATTTGGCTCCGGACCCTCAGTCCCTAGGACCTGTGTCTCTAATAGACTCGGGCGCCCGTGGTCCTGGTGGCGACCCCGCCCTGATCAGGCTCCTCCCTAGGGATCCTTGCTGCCCTGCCGCGCCCAGCGTGCACCTGATTCCAGTGGGTCCTCCATGGTGGCTCCTCCTCACTGCTGCCCTGTTCAGATGCCTCCCATCTGCCGCCGGCTCCTGGGAGCTGCTGCCAGCTCCCTCTCTCCAGCTCTTCCTGTTCCAGCTCCCCGTCCTTCCCTGGATGCCGTGGGGCCTCACCCTCCTCTTCCGCCGTCGATGGATCTCCCTCTTCGGGGCCATCAGCCCCTTCCGCTGCAGCCGCCGCCTTTTTTATCTTCACTGGCTGGGGTCCGGCGCTGATGTCACCGGCTGGCTGCAGCTGTATAAAGAGCCGGCTCACGAGCTGCGCGGATTTCCCTGGCATGTCGTCTCCTGCCGCTGGTGAGTTCCCTATGTCACCCCGGTCTCCGGGACGACCATAAATTTTGGGGAAGAGGAAAACAGGATGAGGGCAAACAATACGCATAATGGTGAAGAAAAGAGATTAGAATCCTTCCCCTCAGAAGTGTAATTATAATTTACATCCCAATTGACACCTTTCACATCCACAGGAAAACTGGTTCAGTCCATTCTACCAAAAGTTTCAGTGAAACAAAGAAATGTAAATAAAACCAATCAAAAGTCATTTAATAGACTATAAGAACCAGCCATCTATAAATGTGGGGTATAAGCTGGAGGGAAATTTGGAGAACTCAGCAAATTCAAGACCTGCTGCCAATCTGCATGCCACCTTCTTCCCATCTCTTGGGTCTCTCCAACCAATATGGGTGAGAATCTACACTGTGCCATCACAGGGTAGCCAGATAGACTTTGGGATAAATGCTTTTTTTGGTGTTTTGAAGTTTAAGAAAATAAAAGGTCAGGCTGTAGGCCTGCTTATGCCTCTTTTATCAGTTGCCAACCTGCAAGGTTACCTGTACTCTGGATAACACTTGCATTTAAATTAGGAGCAGTAACCTAGGAAAGTAGCATAAGAATCTGTTAATCAAGGCCACTAATATTAGGTGACTCCAAGAATGAATAACAATAATGTGTCTTTGTTAACTAAATATTGTAAAACCAAAAGGTATGTTATATGCCGAAAAGAAATTAAAGTGGGATTTAAAGGTGCTCTAGGTTGTGAATCTAGGAACAGAGGAAAAAGAAGTCCACTACTTCTGTTGTCAGCCTTGGCCCTTTTCAAGGGCTTTATGCTAAGCTGCAGAAAGTTCCAAAGTCTGCTTCAGCGAGAGCTTTTGCAGACCTTACAACTAGCCTGGACACCAGAGTAAAAGAAACAGAACATTCCCAGATGGTGAGGGAAAGAGGTAAATCCTCTTTTCCAGAACTGTAATTTTCACAAGGTCATGGACCCTAGCTAATTGGCATCTTTAAAGTCCATAGAAACACAGTCCAGTCCAGTTTCCAATGTCTCAGTGAAACAAATAAATGTGAACACCAATCAGAGAATATTTATTAAAATAAGCCATATATAAATATTGGGTTTAAACTGGGGGGATGGTGGGGGGACTTTAGAAACCTCACTAAATACAAGACAACTTGCTGAAAATCTGCGTGCTACCTTCCTCTTCCCTCATGTGTATCTCTAGCACATATAGGTGAGACTTTCTACTGTGCTGTTGCAGGTAGCTAGATAGGCACTGAGACAAGTGTAATCAATAAAAGGTTGGGCTATACACCTGTCTCTTGTCTCTGTATCTGACTCGGGTGGTAGTAATAATTTACATGCTAATAAGGAATAGAGAGTTACTAGGAAGTATAATTGTACCTTGATTTGGTGTTCAGAAAGGGTAATCATTAGGAGACTTGTTAACTGACCCTTGATTCTGTCTAACAAAGGAAGTCCTGATCATAGAGAGCTGGTAGTCTTGTTCCTCTCAAAACTGATACATCCTGGGTTTTTGGTAACACATACTCGCACATCAACTTGTTCGTATAGGTTTGAAACAAGACCCTAGAATCATATGTTCCTAATCTTCAAAGGGAAAGAACAGTCTTGTGGTTGGAACAGTAAACTGAGTTAGGGCTGGATTTTGTTCCTGGCTCTGTCACCCACACAGTCAATTCAGATAAATGATTAACCTGTCTGTGTCTCAAGTTCCTCACCCTGTAAGATGGGGATGATGATAGCTGTGACAGCTGCCCAAACCATTTGTGGTGAACAATTTGTTTACTGAAAAAGATTCTTATTGGTTTCAATGGGCTTTGGACCAGGCACTTAAATGAATGACTAATATTGCAGTCTAGTTTGATTAGCAATGCACAGACGGGAGACACACAAGGATTATAAGCCTGATCCTACTCTCAGTGAAGTCAATGGCAAAGCTTCCATGGGCTTTAGTGGGACAAGATCAGGCTCTGTGTAATTGTACCTGCTTCTTCCACATAGGAAAATGTTTTGCAGTTGTTGGATGAGAAGCAGGACCCGTCACTAAAATATCTGCAGAAAAGAAAACACACAAAAGACAAAAACTCCCTGAGAAAAAAAATCAGTCTTTTTTGTACAATGGGGGGATTCAGGGGAGCGTACTCATTGCTGGGTTCTAAAACCATGTGCCATCTTTCTCTCTGGCCTGAAACTTGCATTTCTTTTTTTACATAGTGTCAGGTTTCAGCAGGAGGAGGAGCGTGCCCTTCCACGTAGCCTTGCCTGCAGCTGACCAGTATTTAGGGAACTTACCTGGGAGAAAGGAGATGAAACTATGGTTGGAGCTAGTGCATTCCCCTAGTTACCATTGCTAGTTGCCATTGGCATTGTGTATGCACAGGGGTGGATGGGGCAGGGGAGGGCTACAGTGATGTCGTTACCCTTTGCTCCCGTGATTCCTGTTCCACTCAAAGCTTAAAACCAACTGCCTGGCAGGGTCAGTAGTATTCCTATTCAGGCAACAGTGAGGGAGTCAGTTGACTTCATAGCTAGCTCATTGTAATCTACCTGATTACTTCTAAACTCTCTCCTTTTAAATGATCTTGATATTCTACTTATCTATCTGTTATCCTTTCTTCTGCAATTCTGCTGTCTGTTAGCTGTTCCTGGTCATTAAGCTCCTATTTCACAGCTCTGCAGACTATTTTAACTCTAGCTAAAAACATTAACTCGGGTGAACTTTAACTGAGGTGTGGAACTAACTTACAACGAAGCGCTGGATGACCTGTCAAGGTATTCAAGAAGGCTGGGTTTTGTATTGTGAACCTGAAAAATAACTCTACATTTTATTCCAGTGACAACAGGAGTAATAAGGCAACATCTTTTGATTATTTTTGCCTAGTTTGTTGCATTTTTATATATAATAATGATATAGCAAATTATTGCACTTTTCAACTAAGTTATATTTGTTTTTGCTGTGATCTTTAAATAATATAGCTTTAGGTCCCTAGCATATTAGGAAATTCTCTAATATAGTTTTAACTGGAGAAAAATGCACTGTGGTTTATTTGATGGTATATTACACCATCTGCATCCTCCTTTTCAAATTTCTAGGTCTGTTCATGTGTCTATATGATGGAGTCCTAGGGTGTGTCTGGACGTGTGTGGTTGTGCGGTATGTGGTGCTGTAAACACGTTTACAGAGCCATATACTGCCCAGTCCAGTGTTCTCCACACTGCAAGGGTGCACTGTCTGAGTGTGTGCTTCTCTGGGGGGGGGTTTCTGCAGGTTTTTTGACCCCTGGATATCCAGGGGTCAAAAAAAATCATGGAAAAAAATCCCAGAGCAAAGCATGCTCAGCCAGTGCGTGCTGCTGGACAGTCGAGCTGAGCCGCCTGGAGTCACACTCTGCTGCTAGCCAGGCTCCACATGACAGAGTCACGGTGGCTGCAGCCCCAGGTGGCCCCCAGGTCACCAGGTAAGGATGTTGGGGACAGCCCAGTGCTGGCCCCAGCCTCCCCTAGCTGACATGGGGCAACTTGCCACATGCAAAACTGTGCATGGCACAGGCGTTCCCTGGGGACAAGTAGTGGCAGTGCAAGGTGTGCTGCTGCTACTTGTCCTTGGGGAACCAAACATCTACGTATGTCTGGATGTGCCCCTAAAGGCCCTGGAGTTTTACCTCAGTAAGAATGGCAAGATATATTATGGGAGGAGAGAAGAGAACTTTTTGGATAGCCCTTCCTCTCCTCCACTTCTCTTTTCTTTCTCAGTAATCCTTCCGCTTTCTGCTGAAAAAACCTGGAAATATAAATAAAGGCAAAATGAATAACTTAATGAAATGATAGTGTTGCATTATTTTAAACCCAAGATTTCTTTTGTTACCATTTATGAGCAGTAAGCATCTATTTTCTACTTTTCTCCTTGGATTTCAAAGATTTTGAAAAGATCTCAGGAAGAAATTGCTTGCAAGATTTTGTTCAACTAAAAGAAGCAATTCTTTTCCTTTGTAAAAACATACTATCACAATCTATACCAGATTGTGCTCATATTTGTGTTTCCACAGTGACTTCAGCTTTCTGTAGCAGTAGCAGGCAAGATAAGGGTCAGTAACCAGAGATTGGGGTCAGTCTCCCAAATATCACATTACATATCCCAATCACTATCTCTTGCTGGGATGTTTTGCAAAATGCTGCAAAAGTTTAACTGTATTTTGTACCAAGGCATTTCAGTTTATTAGCATTCAGAAATTCTGTGATTTCTGACAGAAAAGCCTAAATAAGATTTACACACAGATTTTTTTTTTGCATTGTGAGTTGGTTTATTTTGCTGGGAGGCATGTTGAATATTGACAAGAAAACTGAACAGTTGAGCTAGTGCTGTGGTTCAATGCCTTCTCATTTCAAGGAGGGTGAATTGATCATATACATCAAAATGTGTCACTGGGACATCATTATGCTATTTCTTTTCTGAGATGATTATAAACAGGGTACAATATTTTTTGTCAGTCAAGATGCAACATTTGCCAGGACCTGGGGCAGCTTGAGTAAATAGATTATTAATAATGAGAAATGAAACATGTGCTTCTTCCTTTTGCTAGTATTTTAATAATTTTCTGGGAGCTGTGAAAAATAAAATGCTAGTTGTTCTTAACATCAAACTCAGAGCTGTGATGCTGTTTAGGGGGATGTTTTGCTCCAAGTTGGGTGCCTAAGATCCCTATATAATTCCTAAGAAAGGAATCCTGGGAAGTCAATTGAGAGAGGCTCCATATAAGCTACCAGGGTGAAATGCAGAGGAGAAGGCAATGCTCAGTGGCTGATCGAGCAGAGGTAAACACCTCTCTTTCTGGTGATGCAGGTGCTTCCCTCCTGAGCTGGGAAACCTCTTCTCAGGTAAGGTACCTAAATTCAGTTCTCCTGTCTGCATTAAAAGGAGAGGGAGTGAGAATGAGTGCCAACCTAGAATAATCGATAGCCTAATGATTATTAAAATACCTACAGTGGATGAACTGTGATTCAAGTACCTGCTCCGGGACTTATGCTCAGGTACCACACAAGTCAGGTGAATGGTCTAACCAGCAGGCTAAAGGTAGTCAAAGTTCCTTTCCCTGGGAGATGCCTATCAAAATCTCTATAGAGCCAAGAGCTGGAAAACTGCTGTATTTCCTATACAGCAGCTCCAACTCTACTTTTCTCTGGGAGCCACGCTAGAACTGCCCAGGAACCATAAGTGCCTCTGGGTCCCTAACAGTAGGCTATTCTCAGGATGAACATTCCCATCCTTTTGTGCAGGTGCATCTAGTTTAGGCAGCCTGAAGGACCAGCCCCCTTTGGCAATACAGGGGGGGAACTTCTACTTCAAGAATCCCACTCTTGGCGTAGGGACCCAACAGCTGACCAGCTGTAGGACAGCCTCTGTCCTCAGGTGGCTCAATCATGCCCACTTGTGAAAATTTAGGACTTTTTTACATGGGCTCCAGGGGTGGTGTGGTGCTTTAATTGGAGAGCCACTCTAATTAAAGTGCCTGAAGCATCTTGTGTCTAATTACAGCAGTTCCAAGAGCTGCTCTAATTAAAGTGCCTCAAGTGTCAGCGTTCCCACGTTTCACAATGGTGGCAGGGGTGGTTTATCTAAAACTCTTCAAATGAGCTGTAGTTAAAGTGCCCCTGGCACCATGTTGAAGTGCGGGGACACTGATACACAAGATGCGGAGGCTGGCTGGAGCACACTTATTAGCAGTCTCCAGCAGACTTAATTAATCGAGTCTGCTCCGATGTGCCGTAATTACAGAGTGCTGGAGCAGCCTCCTGGCATGTGTACAAGCACCCCTAGGTGCTAGTGGGGTCAGATGGCTGAATAGTAACTTGGAATGGCTTTATTCATTGATGAGTAAACAATAGAGTGAGGCAGCTACAAGGAAGCTAAGTACAATTGTGGCTGTAGCTCTGCATTGGTAAAAAGAATGGGAGAGGACTCAGAGTTATGGAGAAATAAAATGATTTAGTCAGTCACATGGCAGGTCCTGGTAAAGCCAAGGTCGCTGGACTCCCAGTGACCTCCTTGTCCGGTGTGTTTTTATTTGTTTGTTTGCTTTTTGTTTCTTCTGCTGAAGACTCTATTCGTCTTTAAGCTGATTTTACACCGTTCTCTCCAGTTGTAACACAAAAGGGGGAGGCAGTGGTGAGAAGAAAAACATGCCACTGATGAGATTAGTGTTAGGGGGTCCAAAACATTTTAAAGTAGTAAGCTGGACTATCTATTAATGACAGCTTCTTAATGCATAAATCTCTTCTCTTTTAGCAAGCATTTGATCCAATTGCTGCTGGAACCCTCTGCAGACCGATTTCAGTTAGTATGAACTTGCCTCAGCTAAAGTTATTGTGTGTCAGTCCCCTACCTTACTTGAATGTAGGAGAACAGTATTGGATTGTAGGGGAAATGCTGATATCCCATGTAAATCAGTCAGTTATCATCAGGTATCCTGGTTTTTTTTTCTGTTTAAAAAAAGCAAATTCTCTGATTAAAAAAAATCATGACTTCTCTGATTAAAACCCCCAGAATCCGTGATTTTCCGTGATAAAAATGAAATTCCACTATATACATAAGCATCAGTAAATACCTATACATTTTGGAGTTTGATTCTGGGTTTTTTATCATGGAAAATCAGAGCTCCCCCTTCCCCTTTTGCTCACCAGGATGTGGGTCTAGCTGTGGCTGTCAATCCCACCCCCCTGCTTTGTGGTGCTGAGTAGCCCTGATATGCTGGTGCTCTGCCCATGCCATTGCCCCTCACTCCTAACTCAGAGCCTCACAGCTCTACTGGTACCCCTCACTCCCCACTCACAGCCCTCCCCCCCCCCGTTGGTGCCCTTAACTCCCCACCCACAGCCCCTCCACCCTGCTGGAGCCCTTATTCTGCACCCACAGCCCCCTTTGGCCCTGCTGGTGCCCCTCACTCCCAACTAACAGCCCCCTGGCTCACCTGGTGCCTGTCACTCCCCACTCGCAGGCCCCTGTCCCTCCCCAGCCTTGCTGGAGGGGGTTCCATGATGCCAGGGCTATGGGGCCAGTGATCCAGTTCTGCAGGCCCCCGCCCCCACAGCAGTGTCCAAGTCCTGGCTGTTGCATGTAGGAGGCAGTGCTTACTGCTGCAGAGTGGAGCATGGTCCTCAGTTCCCCGTCCCCCACAGGCAGCATGGCTGGAGTGGAGACTGTGGTGGGGGGGAAGTGTGGGGTGCCCACTGCAGGCCACACACTACCGGGGTGGGGTATGGGGAACATGTGCCCCGCCCCATTTGTGCACAGGATGGGTGCGGGCTTGGGGCTCCCCACCCTGCTGCTCTCTCCCTGGGGCCCAGTTGGCACCCTGTGAGCCCTGAGCCTCCGTGGCAAGGTGTTCTCTGTGCTGCCACCCCTGCTGCTGCTGGGTGGGCTGAAGGCACCTTGCCACAAGCCCCATGCATTGCCCAGGCTATGCAGTAGCCTCAGCCCCAGCCCCAGCCCTGCCCTGCCCTGTCCAACTCCTTCCCTCACTATGGGGACCTCAATTCCTCCCCCGCACCAGACTTACCTGTGGGAACTGCTCTCGGCCATGTGCGTGTACACATGCACATAGTGCTCCCTGCCAGACTGCCCTCCTCCTGCTCCCCCCAGCCCCTTGTAGGTTGGAACTCTGCCAGACTGCAAGGGGAAGTCCACCATTTCCTGTGTTTTTCTCCTTTAAAGGAGAAAATCTGGGTTTTTCTTTTTAAAATGAGAGAATGCAGGTTTTTCTCCTTAAAATGAGAAGATCCATGATTTACTGTGTTTTTCTGTGGCAAGCAAAAAACCTGGATCCCTGATTATCATATAGTTGACTTTTGTTTATTTGCACGTTAACCATCCAGAAGTTGGGCTTATGTTTTTCTTCACCCTTCCAAAAAAGTCATGTGATATAATAACACCTTGAAATATAGTCTTTTAATGACATAATTACCATGAGCTATGTTTCCTTTTCATTGCTCTCTACAGGATTTGTGCTTTTTAATAGCCATAGTGATGCTAAAGCCAGATTTCAGAGTGGGTAAGTGACATGCAAGGAGCATCTAAAATGGATGATAGCAAATTTGCCCATAGTTTAGCATAATGAGGTAGACGAATACCCTCCCTTGCTCCATTGGGAATATATGGATTTTATAGCATAGAAAGCTGTTTAGTTACATCTCATTACATTTATTGGTACAGTGATTTTATTAGGGGGTACCGTAGGTCTGACACGGGTGACTCAGTGACTCAGTGAAACTGGCAACTGTATCTCTTATTTGAATGCTAAAATGGCCATAAGACACCTAGCTTTAGAGGTCAACTTACACAGTTAGCACTGAAGAATAGCCAGAAGTTGCTGAGTTCTGCAGAATAACTCCTTTGTATAATTGCCAGCATACCTCTCCAAAGTGACCTTGAAAATAGAGAAACTGCTACTAAAGAAATCAGGCCCCAGGATTTTTCCCCTCATGGTAGGAACGATATGAAAAAAAAAAGAAGTAAAACAGAACACTTTGGGCACCTATACATGTCAAGGACCTCTGCTCCAATGTGTGCTAATTAGCATGTGGTGGAGCAGACTTGATTAATCAAGTCTGCTGCGAGTTTGCTGGAGCATACAAATTAGTGCATTCCAGCACCCTCTGCATCACATGTATTCAATGTCTTGCACTTCAAACTGGTGGCAGGGATGCTTTAAAGCTTGTTGAATGAGCTTTAGTTAAAGTGCTCCTGCTGCCATTTTGAAGGGCAGGATGCTGAATACATGTGATGCTGTGGGTGTTTTAATTAGAGCCCCACCTTCCACCCCAGAGCATTTGTATAGATACTCTACATGCCTAATTGCTTTGAACAGAAATGCTAGAAGAAAGCTTAACTCTTATTTAAAAGCCATTTATGGTATCTGAGAAAAGTAGGCCATCACCTACAAGAGGTTATGCCTCTTTGACATAGTTCTAAGGTGCCATCCTGACCTACTTTCTGGTCTGACTTCAGACTAGCATGGCTAACTACCTCTCTACTTCTGTGAAATGTGAACTTTAGAATCAGTTGGCATCAAAGCCTGAAACCAAATGAAATCTACCTGCTTTGGAGTTTTATGACAAAATCAACTTCAACTAGGTTAATTGAAAATTTGACAGTGGATTTCAGATCTTCCAGTAAATACAACCTTACTGACAAACTCACTTGGCTTGTTTCTGGATTGCCAAGAAATTGAAATCCCCAGTTTCCTGTGTTTTTGAACTATTTGACTTTGCAATATTTTGACCTTGCAATATTTTGCCAAGACTTTGGGAGCTCCCCCGCCAGTGGCAGGGGGACAACCCCCAGGTGTGTCTGCTTGGGTTGGGGGGGCCAGAGCTGGGCTGTGGGACAGGGGAGCATCCGCTCCCTGACTCCCCTGACACTGCCTGGCTCAGCTGACATCCCGAACAACTCTCAGCCCTGCTCCTGCCTGCCTGTGTCAGCCAAGCCGGGCAGGCCAGGGCTCCCCCAGGCAGGGTGGGCTCCCTAGCTGTGCTTCCTCATATCTGTGGGTCTGAGGTCAGGCCTGTGGGGTGGGAGCTGTGCTCCTCCCTGGCCCCTGCTGTAGCCCAGCACAGCTGACATGGGCAGGCAGGGGCCAGGGCTGAGAGCCACACCAGGATTGTCAGACAAGCTGCTCGGTGCTGGGGGTGGAGAAGCAGAACCATAGCTGGGGGGAGCCTGTGATCCCTCACCCTTCCCCCTGCCCTCTGCCCAGCTCAATTTGACATGAGCAGGGAAGAACCAGGCTGGGAGCCACATGGGCTGTCAGCTGAGGTGGGCAGCACCAGGGAGTGGGGGAGCAGAGGCCTCCACCCCATGGCCCAGCCCCCCTAGACTTGAGCAAGTACAGCTGGGGTGGCCCACATGGTGAGAGTCCTCTGTTCCCTTCTCTGTTCCCCCGTCCCCCTCCCCCCACACCACTACTGGGAGGTGTAGACAAGACACAGGGCCGGGGAGCAGAGGCTTTTCTGTCTCAGCAGTATGTCAGCCCAAGAGGGCTGGGCTGGCCTGGCTCCATGGAACAGACAGCATGGGCATGCAAAAGGTCATAGGATGCTGGAGGACAGTGAGTTAATGAGTCAGGAGAGGATCTGGGACAGAAGTTCAATAGACAGGTTTAACCCAAATTGATTAAGCCTGGTGCTATATCCATTTGGGTCTATCTTAAACCAGTTTCAGCCATTTTGAATCCAGGTTATGTGCACTGAACTTCTGTTCTGTTACATGTTTAAATTGGTTAGGCTCTGGAGTGGTGAGAGACGTGCGGGTGAAAGCCCACCATGCCCCCGCTCCCCCAAAGTCCCCCAGACACCCCAGACACCCCCCAGTAGCCACAGAACCCCCTGCCGACCCTCAGCACAGCTGGAGGCAAGCGGGACTCATGTTGGTAAGGGGTTAACCCCTCTCTCAGTGGGAGGAGGCAACTGCGTTGGAGCTGGGCCGGGTCAAGCCCCCGCCCAGGCCCCTACTTTGCCCAGCCCCCCAGGGAGCCACGCGAACAGGCTGCACAAACAGGCATGCTTATCTACCAGTGTGTGAGTTAGCACAGAGTTCGCGCAGGAGGGTGCACGGGAGGGCCTGAGACCCTGCCTGTGAACTCCCCATGGTAGACAGTCCCAGCCATAGCCAGCCTACCAGAGGTATGACACGGATGGACATGTGTCGCACCACTCAGGCTCTGCGGCCCCCCCCTCGGGCACCTCAGAGACGGCCGCCTAGACGGAGCCCATGGTTCGGGGCTCCACGCAGACAGAGACCCCGGCTCTCGGCTGTGGGGGGCTGCCTGTCCCTTTTTCAGGCTCTGGGGCCCGGGAGCATGGCCACCTCGCTGTGTGGGGTCTGCTCCCTTTTGGGGTCTCTGGTGCGCCAGCTGGAGGAGCTCCAGGCCACAGTCCAGAGACTGCGTGCCATCAGGGACTGTGAGAAGGAGATTGACTCCTACTGCTAGGCCCTTCTCCCCCGGGAGCTGGAGGGTAGACCACAAACTCCCTCCAGGACAAAGGAGGACTCTGGAACCTCCCACTCTGTCCAGTCAGGGGCAGGACCAAGGTGGTCAAGGGCCCTAAGGCCTGCTGCACCAAGGCCCCTGCCCCGCCGGAGCTTAGCAACAGGTGCGCACCTCTTGCTGCTCCAGCAGAGCCTGCTCAGTTGCCAGTGCCCGCAGGCAACACAGGCTCAACTGCAGCTACCACCCTCACTCTCCCCAAGACAAAACGTAACGTGTTTGTTGTGGGAGACTCCATCCTGAGGGGGACTGCGGGGGCAATCTGCTGCCCCAACCCCTTAGCCTGGGAAGTCTGCTGCTTCCTGGGGTCCCGCATCCGGGACATTGCGGAGAAGATCCCTAAGCTCCTCCAGCCCACAGACCAGTATCCCATGCTCCTTATTCATGTGGGCACCAATGACATGGCTCAGAGCGCTCCCAGCTGGGTCATGAGGTGCTCCAGGGATTTGGGAGTGGGGCTAAAAGGTCTGGGGGCACAGGTGGTGTTCTCGTTGATCCTCCCGGTCTCAGGCTATGGGCTGATGAGGGAGAGGAGGATCCATGCAGTCAACCAAAGACTGCGGCACTGGTGTCATCGGGAAGGCTTTGGCTTCCATGACCACAGCTCACTCTTTGGTGAGAGAGGCAGAGATCTGCTGGGAAAAGATGGCCTCCACCTCTCTCCTCTGGGGAGGAGGCTCTTAGCCAGACTGGCTGACCTGCTCCACTGGGCTTTAAACTAAGCCTGCTGAGGGATGGGTGGACTACCGCCACTGCTGGCCTGCTGAGCAACCCTTGCAAAGCCAGCGGGCCAAGGCACTTAAGGGAGCCCACCCTTGCCCCACCCTGGTACAAGGTGTGGGCAAGGCAAGAGCCCCCAAGGGGACACTTGCCTGCCTGTACATAAATGCCAGGAGCTTGGGGAATAAGCAGGAGGAGCTTGTCCTCCTGCTCAATGCAAATAATTATGATGTCATAGGGATAACAGAGACTAGTGGGGCTCCATCCATTACTGGACCTCGAGTATAGATGGTTATACCCTGTACAGGAAGGATCATGTAGATAGAAGGGGCAGGGGTGTAGCTCTCTATGTTAAGGAAAGCTACATGTCCCTGCAAGCTGATATTGGCAACCAGGGTGGACAACTGGAGACCCTCTGGGTTAAAATTCGTGGGGAACACAGCACAGAGGACACAACGGTGGGAGTCTACTACAGACCTCCCACTCAAAGTCTTGAGCTTGACCAGGAGTTCGCCCAGGAACTGGCTGAGGCCGCATGCTCCAGGACCTTGGTTGTCATGGGTGACTTCAATTACCCGGACATCTCATGGGAGGATCACTCAGCCAGATCTGAGCAGTCGCAAAGCTTCCTCTCATGCGTGGATGACCTCTACCTGACTCAAGAGGTCTATGGGCCAACAAGAGGCAAAGCGCTGCTCGGCCTGGTACTGGCTACAGGGGATGACCTAATCGGCAACCTAGTGATCAACAGGAAGCTGGGTGACAGCGACCATGAGCTTCACCATCTGCTGTAAAGCTGGAAAGTCAGTCAGCAACACGGAAGTCCTTGACTTCAGGAAAGCCGACTCTGACAAGCTCAGGAGGCTTGTCAGTGAGGCCCTAAGGGACAACGACCCCAGGGGGAGGGGAGTTCAAGAGGAGTGGTTGCTTCTCAAGGGAGCAATCCTCAATGCACAAGCTAAATCTATTCCATCTCAGAGGAAAAGCAGCAAAAGGACACAGCAGGCCCCCTGGCTCTCCAGGGACCTAGCAGACCTCCTAAGTCTAAAAAGAAAAGCCTACAAAGGATGGAGGATGGGATTCACCTCCAAGGAGGATTATTCTGCACTGGTCCGGTCCTACAAGGAGCAAACCAGGAAAGCCAAGGCTGCAA
>NW_017728886.1:29119815-29122839 GCF_001723895.1 Crocodylus porosus
GCCAGCGGAGTTGGTTCAAGCACCTACATTGAACACCTTCAAGAGTAAATTGGATGCTTATCTTGCTGGGATCCTATGACACCAGCTGACTTCCTGGCCTTTGGACGGGGGCTGGACTCGATGATCTTCCAAGGTCCCTTCCAGCCCTAATGTCTATGAAATCTATGATTTCTGATCACTTAAACTGGGTTATGTCCCTAGCCTAAGTGTTCATATTTATTAAAATTGTGTGCTTCTTGTAGGACAGTAGCAAAGAAGGAAACTTTTAGATAACTCAAGGGAAACTGAGAAGCACAATGCCAAAAACAATGGATTATTGAGGTAGCCTCAAGGCTCTTCACAAAGTAAATGTTGGAAAAGTAAAACATAGCAATGTTCTTTCCAAATGTTCAGCGATACTTGAACATCCAATACCTATTTGAGTTTCTGGTGCTTGAAATGAAGTCCCACAGATAGTGAGAGAAAAGGAAACTGTAGATGCCTAAGTTTTGTTTCTTCCCAGTAGGTGGGGGTACATGAATCTCAAAGCGAGGGCAGAGTGATCTCTGCAAACAAAATTAAGCCTCATGCTGTGAACAGCAAGGTAAGACCAAGGAAAGTCAAAAGTGAAGTTGTGTAACAATAAGAGATATATTGTCAGTTAGACTTAGCTGGAGAATGGACAATGCTTTTTACGAGAAATTAAAAATATGGTTGGAAAGAAACAACAAAATTTACTAAAGGAATTTTGTTTTTTGATACCCCCCATGTGATAAAAAAAAATATACTTTTTGTTTTCATTTTCCTCCTTCGTCCTTATTTTCCTCCTATTCCACTTGATATAGTGAATAAAAACCCAAGGAAAATCTCAAATAAGTCTTTTTTGTATTTAAAAGAAAACCATTTTTCTTCAAAATGCGTCGTGAACAAAAATCTTTGACTAGATTGGTTGTTACTGCCAAGAAATAAGTTTTAAAACAGCACTTGAATGGCAAATTAGTAAAGCAGCTGTATAATACACTTTTGGAGTAAGCAAAAGTGATCCTAAGAATAGCCATCAAGTGATTTCAGCTTTATTGTGGGCAACAATTTGTTACTTGAATAATGCACTAAATACATTTTTACCCTGGTATTTAGGCTCAATCATGGGCGTGGCCCTACCCAGTCTGAGCCTCATTAGCTATTCATCCTCATCTCTAACCTAATTTGCAGCCTGCAGGAAAGCTGTTGACATTGTGCTTCTTGGTTCTTGAGAGGAGCCATTCTTGGAATAAGTCAGGTCTAGACTTTCTGTGCTAGTGGCCTGAGGTGTATTCTGAGTAGATTCAGTTTATGGGGACCATGATCAAACTTTCTACAAGCCCCCCAAACCATTTCAACTACTGGATGTTGAGCTTTCAGGTTGTAGCATTATCTCTGAGAACCTCCAGAAGATGAAATAGCAACAAGCGGCTTAAATTAATTTTAGATAAGTTCCTGTTAAATAACATCTCTCATTTAGTGTGACCTTTGGATGCTGCCATTTTAGGGTTTGGTAAAGGAAAACTCAAGGGAGGCTTCAATAGGTTTTTGCTGTGAAATGGGGAGTGTTACCTATTTCACACAAATAGCTATTCCTGAATAAAAACCAGAGATTATTTGCGGAGGACCATGAAATACTTTTAGACAAGAGATAGCGTATGAGGATTGCTAATTACTAACACAGTGAAACCACGTGTGTCAAACCTGCAGAACTGCACCCATGTAATGCTTGCAAAATATCCATGGACCTCCATCGCATGCATAAAACATATATTTTCACTAGCAAACTGTGGGTAATATAGTGTCCATTTATACATTCCAGTGGCTACATAGTCATGCAATGTTGCATTCTGCATGCAAATTTGCTTCTGATTCTTCCTCCAAACAAGGAAGAAAGGAGAAATACCCACTGGATTTTCATTGTATAAAAAGGAACTGGGTTTGAAAATGAATATTTCTGGACCATTTCTCAGTTGTTTATTTTATGGAACAGAGGAAACAAACCAGATTCTACAAACCACATTGCAGAAAATAAAAAGTGTATGTCTTAGCAATTCCATTTCCTTTTCAAGATGTCGACTAACCTACTGGTTTCCATTTACAATCAGCACACATGCACCCAAATGCTTATAATTTTCTTACAGCAATTCTGTAAATCAATGTATCCTACCACAGGAATATGTTTGCCTTCATTAGTTTTCCTGAATGAAAACTGTAATGGATCGAAATAAACATTTAAAATTGAACCACTTGTTTTTCAGAACGTTAAATCCAAAAGCATGTGAAAACTGCATTTCATTTTTTTGCTTGTCATTGTTATGCACCAACAGAAAGTCTCCATTTTTTTTTTTGCTTACTAAAAATTAGTCTGGTTAAACAGAGTATTTTTTTACTATAATTCTCATGGTACCAACTAGTTTAACAGCATCTGGAACTCCTTCCTTAGGGAAATAATATTTGCACAGCCTTAGAGAAAATGTGCAAAAATGTAGAGGTTGCTTTGTAGTTTTAGTCATCTACAAAGCGAGAAAAATCAATAGCATGTTTCTGTCCAAATGCATATTTACAAGTTAACATAAAAGCTAATGCTAAGCCAGACAGAGTGAAGAATACTTTGAATTATGTGACACTTTTGACTTTGCAGACTAATATTTAGCATTAGTATAACAGAAATGAATGGTTGTTCAGCATTGCGTAGTGGGTAAATTATGTACTGTACTCTTTTGGTATGAAAAAGTGTTTGAGTTGTGCAGCATGGGGTAATGTATGTTTCATGTTTGTCATCATCCTAGTTAATCTTATCTTGATCCCTGTACTCCTGTTTGAAGGGTCCAGGGCACATTTTAAGAGGAATGTGCCCTCTTAGAGCACTTTTAATAGAAAACATCAGTTTAGGGTAGTGAAAGAAAGATAATTTCATAGATTTCATAGACATTAGGGCTGGAAGGGACCTTGGGAGATCATCGAGTCCAGCCCCCTGCCCAAAGGGCAGGAAGTCAGCTGGGGTCATAGGATCCCAGCAAG
>NW_017728886.1:29123849-29149588 GCF_001723895.1 Crocodylus porosus
TGGCCTTCTTCCAGTCTTCGGGCACTACACCAGAGCGCCAGGAGTTTTCAAAGATCCGTGCCAGGGGCTGGGCTATGACGTTCGCCAGCTCCTTGGGTACCCAGTAATGTCTCACTGGACCCCAGTAGATCCACTTTATTTTCCTTTTGTAATAAATGCTTGATTTCCCTAAGTGGTGCTTATGGCTGTGTAATATATTTTCACAGCACTTGTTTTATACTTGTGTTATTTTATTCATAAATAGCATTTGACAAAGTAGGCTGTTACCTATGAAAGCTTATGCATTTCTGAATGAGTGTCTATAAGGTGCCACTCGGCCCTGTCTTCATAGGTGCTCCACAGCCACTGGGCTGCTTGCAGACTGCAGCTGTGTGTCTGAGTCTGTGCATGTCCCTCTCCCCATGCTGGAGCTGCCTGGAATCTGCAGCTGAGCTGCCCCGTGGTCCTCTGTTCTGCCACTGCTCCTCTCATTTGAGGGGACTAAGCCCCGTTACCCCTGGCCTTCTGCCACCTATGCCTATCTTTTATCTGACTTTAGATTAACATGGCTAACTACCTCTCTCTACTTGTGTTATAGAATTTGACAGAAAATAAAGATGTGCTGAACCATCTAACAGACCTTACTAGAGAATGCTACTGGATTCTGTAGGATGGTTAAAAAAGGACAGAAGGAGGCTGTTATTCTCTATTAACTTCTCTATTTAAGGAGTTATTTCTGTGAAATCTAATACTTTAAACTGTATTAACCAGTAGGAGTACAGTGAGTTTTAATTTCTTAGCTGCTGATAAGGTCTTATGCAAACATATGATGTCCTTATGTATATTCTGTTCAACTTTTAAGAAGGGGCTGGAGGGGTGAATAGTAGTACAGACCAAGTAAAGGGCAACTTGCAGCTGCATTGCTTCAGGAAAAGACCAAGAACAGACTCTGAGTTCTAGGGCGGTCTCTTCTCCTTTGCTGTATGTGGGAAGTATTCTAGGACTTTTCCACTCCAGTTGAAACACAGGCATAACTTGTCCCAAGACAAATGCAACATCTGCTCCTAGCTGTACAGTCACTCCACCATTTCCTGTAGTACAAATGTGGAATAGTTTGAGATAGGTGGGTTGGGGTAGACAACACGGTAGCTGGATGAACTCTTACCCCATTGAGGTCAATGGGTATTTTACTATTAGGTTTAGTAGAACCAGAATTTCATCCACCGTCACAGAGAGGATTTAGGTAGGCTGAGTGTGATTATTTAAAATGGATCGGATTTAGCATTCAGCTCAATTTTACAATTCTTTAAAAAGGCAGCAACTAAAGTACAGAATGTCCTCTCACATCTCCTGATGCATTAGTTCACTGAAGCAGTTTGAGCTGTTTGAGTTGGAGTAAACTACTCTTGGGGGCAGCGTGTACACGTGTGCCTGGGACAGCAGCAATCTGAGCCGGGGTGGAACAGTTTATGCCAGGGCTGCTCAGCTTTGGTCTCTGGAAGGCAGTTTGTTGGGTAGTGGAGGGTCTGCCTGGGGCATGAGAATGCTGACAGTGTGGAGCGGTGTGGCTAGGTGGTAGGCAGGACTATGGCTCCCTGCTGGCTGGATTGACCAAGCAGTAGTTATGCCTGAGGTCAGCAACTACACATGCATTTTTATCTAATTATCTTGGTGCAGCATTAATTAGTTTACTGTTGCATAATACTGTCGCATGATAGATGGTGACGTTTGATGGTGATGTTTTACTTTGCAGCTAATTAGTCTTCTCAGTAAAGCAAGTATATAGCCGTGGCTGCTGATTATCAACATGGCATTACCTTAGTTTGCTACTGAACGCTCTCTTCGAACCACTGTGGCTCAGACTGACATGGTCAAACTTAATCTATGTAATTTGAGGAGCTCAGTTTGGGGGTTTTTAAGACCTGGCTAGAGAAAGCTTTAGATGCTGTGGGCACATGTGCCAGGCACCACGCACCCAGCCAAGTGGGGATAAAGCTGCAGCCAGGCAGTATATTTCTTTATTAATATAATGTCTTCACATCTGCTTGCATAATTAAAAAAAAAATAAAAACTCTGCATTTCTAATACCCAGATCACTGTGGGATGGAATATTGAAAGGCATGACTGAATAACAGTCAGCTCTCTGCTGTGTGCTACTAACCAAATAGTAAGGAAACTATTGCTGCTTCTTAATTAATCTGGGTCCCAGTCCTGCAAGTCTGGTGAATAGGTGTTTGACTTCATACACCGCAAGTAGTCTTACTGAAGTCAATTTTTACAGGACCAGGATCTAAATAAGTATGCTGCAACTTATCATATATTTTTAAAGCTACATTAACTGTATTTGTTCCAGAGAGCAATAAATATTTCCAGGCCCAAGGTTAACTACAAAGCATTACTAAGGTATCTTTTCTTCATGGCTTACTACTTACAGTTACACATTGCTGGTCATCTGTGATGTGAGCTTTCCTATGATCTCATTATCCACATGATAATAAAAAGAAATCAGATGAAACAAAATCTTCTAACACAAAAAGTGAGAGGGGAAAAATAAATTAAAAAGGAAGATACCACAGAGAGATTTAGTTCTAGGCATTACAGATAGGAGAAGGAAAGAAGAATAAAAAATTGAGCATGTTTTATCTAGAAAGCTTCTGAATTCTAAATACAAAGTATGCAAAGTATTTCTTAACAATGTATCTAGGTATTAAGTCAGTCAGATTAAAAGTATGTGACATGACTAGATAAAAGCTCAGAAATAGTTTTAATACTATTTTAATTAAAAGACTATTCAACTGTCCCAGCAGTTTTCTTTGGCAAACATGGCAAGCAAAGAAGAAGGCCTTCAGGCCCTGTACTAAAATATTATAACTGTGTGTGCATGCTTGAAAATGTCATTGTAAAATGCTTGGACTGCTGCTCTGTTTGCAAGGGTGATAAATCATCAGCTAAAGTCGAAACAAGACTTTTCAGTTTGCTAAATAAGCCCACTCGGGGGAGAAAAGTCCACTCAGCCTCATGAATGCCATCGAAGCATAAGAAAAGAACATTGTAATTCATATTCTTCAAGGGCCAATGGCTGCAGGAACTTTCATTATATTTTGGAGATCATTTTTCAGTGTGAATCTGCCTGCTGTAGGCAGGTAAAACTTCTCCCTTTCTTGAACAATAGGACTTTGCATAAAGAGTACAGGATCCAGTCCAATTTTCCTCTTGGCTAATTTCCAGTGGCTTTCCCTTTTCTTTTGTGTTACATTCAAGATTCTCCTCTTCCTCTTTAGTACAAGGCACATATGCTCCCACTTAAGGCCAGGAGGGGCAGTTCTGATCACCTAGTATTATTTCAGTCCTGAATACAAATCCCTTTTGGCTCATCTTGGGCATCCTGTTCCTGTCTCCCACTTCTCCTACATATCCTTCTGCTGCCTTTTTACTATCTATTTCTTGCTATTGAGCAATATGTGTTTCTCCATATCAACCTTTACTTGAACACTAGCTGTGCCCCTTCAGTTCCTCAAATACTCTTACCAATAGCAGCCACAATCTGGATTGCATTGGTCCATATTCTAATGTCTAGTACCTTTAGATTGGCAATCCTTTGAGGAAATATTTCTGCTCATTTGGTCCAGCTGTTCAACTCTATGTAGCTGTATAAATAATCACCTCCTATGTTTATACAGTACCTAATTATCATGGTAGTTAGTCACCACTAATAAGTGGCCCTCTTACTGCGGGAAGGAAATGTGATGCAAGTCGCACTGTTATAGGCAGGTCTGAACCAAAACAGAAAATATGCAGTTCCAGTGCTTGGAGTTAAGAAAGTTAAATAAGGACCCTGGGCTTCAGAAAAGCAGACTTTGACCTTCTCAGGGAACTGATGGGCAGGATCCCCTGGGAGGCCAGTATGAGGGGGAAGGAATCCAGGAGAGCTGGCTGTACTTTAAAGAAACTTTGCTGAGCGTGCAGCAACAAACCATCCTGATGCACAGGAAGACTAGTAAGTATGGTAGAAGACCACCTTGGCTTAGCAGAGAACTCTTCAGTGAACTAATATATAAATAGAAGCTTAAAAGAAGTGGAAACTTGGACAAATAATTAGGGATGAAATCAGGAAGGCCAAAGCGCAATTGGAGTTGCAGCTAGCAAGGGATGTGAAGGGTAACAAGAAGGGTTTCTACAAGTATGTCAGCAACAAGAGGAAGATCAGGTAAAGTGTGGGTCCCTTACTGAATGGGAGAGGCAACCAAGTGACAGATGAGGTGCAAAAGGCTGAAGTACTCAATGCCTTTTTTACCTCAGTCTTTGCAGGCAAGGTAAGCTCCCAAACTACTGCACCTGCCAGCACAGTATGGGGAGAAGGTGAGCTGCTGACAGTGGCTAAAGAATAGGTTAGGGACTATTTAGAAAAGCTGAGTATGTACAAGTCCATGGGGATGGCTGTGATGCACCTGAGGGCTCTGAGGGAGTTGCCTGATGTGATTACAGAGCTGCTGGCCATTACCTTTGAAAACTCATGGAGGTCAGGAGAGGTCCTAGATGAGTGGCAAGTCATGCCTGGCCAACCTGATTGCCTTCTATGACAAGACGACTAACTCTGCAGGGAGAGCAGTGGACATGCTCTCTCTGCGGGGAGAGCAGTGGACGTGATATACTTTGACTTTAGCAAGACTTTTGATACAGTCTCCCACAACATTCTTGCAAGCAAGCTAAAGAAGTATGGTTTGGATGAGTGGACTCTAAGGTGGATAGAAAACTGACTGGATCGTTGGGCTCAACGGGTAATAATCAATGGCTTGATGTCTAGCTTGCAGCTGATATCAAGTGGAGTGCCCCAGGGGTCAGTCCTTGAACCAATTTTGTTCAATATCTTCATTAACAACCTGGAAGATGACACTATGCTGAGGGGAGTAGTAGATGCACTGGAGGGTAGGGCTAGGATTCAGAGAGACCTAGACAAATGAAATGGGCGGACAAGAACCTGATGGTGTTTAACACCAAAAAATGCAAGTTTCTCCACCTTTGGAGGAAAAACCCGTGGCATGCTTATAGACTTGGCAGTGCTATGCTGGTTAGCACTACAGATGAAAGGGACTTGGGGGCCATGATTGACCAGAAGATGAACATAAGCCTTCAGTGTGATGCTGCGGCTAGTAAAGCGAGCAAAATGCTGGCTTGCATCCGTAGATGCTTCTCAAGCAAATCCCAGAACGCTACTGTCCACTTGTACTTGGCCTTGGTGAGGCTGCAGCTGGAGTACTGCATCCAGTTTTGGGCTCCGCAATTCAAAAAGGATGTGGAGAAGCTTGAGAGAGTCCAGAGGAGAGCCACATGGATGATCAGAGGTCAGGAAAACAGACCTTACGTTGAGAGGCTGAGAGCCATGGGACTCTTCAGCCTGGAAAACAGCAGGTTCAGGGGCAATCTGGTGGCCACCTATATGTTTATCAGGGGTGTTCACCAGGATCTGGGGAATGACTGTTCACCAGAGTGCCCCAAGGGATGACAAGATCGGACAGTCATAAATTGTTCCGCGACCAATTCAGGCTGGACATAAGGAACAACTTCTTCACTGTCCGAGCCCCCAAGGTTTGGTATAGACTGCCGCTGGAGGTGGTCCAAGCACCCACTTTGAACACCTTCAAGACATGGTTGGATGTTTATCTTGCTGGGATCCTATGATCCCTGCTGACTTCCTGCCCCTGGGGCAGGGGGCTGGACTTGATGATCCTCCGGGATCCCTTCCAACCCAAATGTCTATGAAATCTATGAAATTGGAGGATTGGACCAAAAGAAATATGAAGAGGTTACATGAGGATAAGTGCAAAGTCCTGCACTTAGGACAGAACAATCCTATGCACCAGTACAGGCTGGTGACCAACTGGCTAAGCAGCAGCTCTGCAGAAAAAAGACCTGGAGTTTACAATGGACAATAAGCTTCATGGACACACTTGCTCTCTCATGAAGAGCAAGGGAACACAAATGGATTACTGTGAGGTAAAGAGTATGGGGATTTACAGCACATTAGCTGCTTCTTAGTAACTGCCCGTGTGCTTGCTCTTATTCTGTGGTAAATGAAAGGTAAACAGCAGTAGGTAACTCTTTTGAGTCCTCAAAGATGTTCTGCACTAGGTATATCAGGGTTTTTCCAACGTAGACAAGGCCTGAGAGAGCACAAAAGCATTCTTTAAACAAAATCTAGAGTCAAACTGTGCTTGCTTACACTTTCCTCCAAATAAGGATCTGAAATGCAGATTATTCATTTTACAATGAGCCTTGTAAAATGTGAGAAACAACTGAAATAAAATAATGAGACAGCTATTTCAAAGCTACCTGTTTAGAAGGGTCATAAGAGGTATTGCTAAGCAAGTTGTTTTTCTAGGAAGACTTCTCTCAGGATGACTATAATAAGATCAGCATTTCACCCTCAGACTAATTCCTAATTCCTGAAATCCCTTTTCAGCTACAGCTCAGTTGTTTCGTTCAGTTAGAAGTATGTTAATTAACTAGGGTGTTTAATTATGGAAACATCCTTTGTATCTATACAAAATCTGGACTAATAGGCTTCATATAAGCATGATCCTGCAGTGGGTGAAGATCAAAGTATTTCCCTGGAGGGCATTGAACACCTGCTATTCATTGGACACTGAACACAAGAGAGAAGCTACAATGGATGCAATTACATCTCAACCCTATGTAGAGTTGAAGAATGATGACGGAGTGTATTTAATTGTAGACTGACTAGCCTTTTCTCTAGCTTTTTTGCTACACTTGACAGTTTTCTGCTGAAACTCCTGTATGTGATTTGCCGTGACTTTTCCCATGGGCCACTAGTGTCAGTGCCATTCAGATACTACACAACAATTTCAACAAGATATAGCTCTTACATATTGCATTTAAGTAGAAAGTTTTTAGAAGCTCTCAGGCATGCACTGACTGGAGGAAGGAACTGAGCTCTGACCTTGCTTTGTCCTTGTTCTTTTAATGGGTTTTTCTCATGAAAGATTTTAGATGCAGGTTTAAAACTGTGTGAAGTTTTGTCTCCTAAATTGGATGTGATTTTGGCAAAAATAGTGACTTTTTGTATCAGGCAGCCATTGATTTGGGAAAGGAACTGTGGGCCAAGATTGTAAAGCTATTAAGCCTTCTGATGTTGCAAATGGGCATTCATCTGAGATTTGCAGAAGTGTCTGCATGTCTAATTCCCAGTGAAATTGGAGAATGAGACGTGTAGTTTTTTAGAAAAGTACACTAAATGTTTGTAGGTGCTTGCTTGCTTTTGCTGTCTCGTTAGTACTTAAAACTGCCTGGTGTAGAAGAGCAAGGAGCTGCCTAGTTTTGTGGGATTTTACCCAATTTTCTTCAAAATTAAGCTATACAGACAGGGATTTCTAGCCTTCAGGTACATTTGAAGAACTGTAACATCTCTTGAGGACTCGGGATCTAGAACTCAAAGAACAAATTAAACAGGTTAAATATTTTGTTTAAAAAATGTGTGGCAGACAATGTTCTTCACTCCCTCACTGTTTCAGTGCCATGTATGAGGGAATACGACTGGGTGTGTGTACATGAGCCACCCACTGGGTAGTAATCGGTGTTACTGTGCAGTAGTGTCCCTGCATGGTCGCCTAGTCACATTTACTGTGCAGTAGCTCATTACTCCTGTGCAGTAGCACTGCATCACAGTTCATGCCTGGTGATGCTACTGCACAGGAGTAATGAGCTACTGCACAGTAAGCGTCTCATATAGATGTGCCCAGTGAATACAGAGAGGCAGCTGTGGCATTTTGTAGCATGGCCAAACATCTCAGTGAACATCAGCTGCTGTGGGAAGTAACAAAAAATGTTATATCCTAGCTCTAAGGCTAGGGGGCAGGCCACATTTGAAGAATCAAAATGAAGTATTATTAACTTAACTAGGAATCAGACAATACGCTGAAAATGCACAATAGTGGTGATAGGTTGGGTTTTTTCTGGTCTACAGTTGAATATAGCCTAAAGCCATGAGTGGAAGATCTTTATCATATTTAGTAAATGAGCGTTCTCAGTGTAATGGGATACTGTAGCTGTTTTACTCACCCTAGTCCTTTCTTACTGTCACTCACGGGTTCAGATTTCTACTGCCCTAAATCCTGTTGGTCTCATAGGTGCTCTGCCTCTTGAGAATGTGGCATCTTTCCCTTCATAGCTCTTGTCTCTGGTGCTTTGTGCCCCATGGTTTGTCTGACAACTCTCCCAACCTTACAGTTAGTCCAATAAAAGATATTACAACGCCCTGCTCCCCCCTTGCCTTTTTAGTAACAAAATTGAATGAACGGCTAGTTCTTTTGCATAGTGGAGCTGCACTGTGCAAGCAGACAAGATAGACACCTTACTTCCCTCTCCCAATATTCCTGGTGGCAGAAGAAGCTGCTACAGTCTTAGGCTTTGGTCTTTCAGGGTGGTTCATGAGGAATCCAACTGGAGACATCAGGGCCCTCATATTGGCAGCAGTTGGACCATGCAGATGAGCTTTGTCAGATCAAGGCTCACTGTAGAGTACTGAAGGATTGTACCTGGATGATGTTTTGTGAACTTGTTTGCTAGAAGGAACTGTTTGCCCTTCTGGGTGCAGCAGCATGGAGCTCTGTGAGGCTTGCTGGCCTTGAAACCAGCCTGTACCAGTAATTAGTTTTTACCTTTCACTGATCTCTTCCATTTTTTGATAACAGGATTTCACTCCAATCAAATGCAGTTGCTGTTTCCTTACCTCTTTTCAAACCTAAAGCCCAGTGACTTCAGTGGACTTTTGCTTCATCACTATAAGTGCAGACAGAAACGCAGCTCCCCGCTATAACTGAGACCGCTTTGAGTTACAATGATCCCTTGGAACAAGCAGAAGTTCACTGTTGGTTCCAGAGGGGAGGGGAATCTAGCCGCAGCCTGCAGCTGGTTTCCCCTAACAATGGCCCCTGCTCCCTCCTAGGCTGCAAAATTTTCAGCATGGGAATGGGGAAAAGAGTGGAGTGAGCTCATCTTAGGGGTTGCCCAGCCAGTGCTGGAGGGTGGGGTGGGTTTTGTGAATTGGAGTCCCCCGCCCCGCTGAGGTTGACCTAAAATTGACTGGTGGGGGGGGGGGCTCCAATTCACCCACCTCACCCTCCAGTGGGGGCTGAAAAAACCCCAGACCAAACTTCCTCCGCTCCCTTTCCCATTCTGAAAACAGCTTAAGGCAGGGAGGCAATGCAAACAGAAGTTACAGAAGATTCTTTGTTTTGGAAAGACTTCACCAGATTTTCACTTGATTGGCCATTTTTGAAGCTGTCTGTGGTTGTCCACTTGTGTTTGGTAACAGCAAAAACTGCTTTCTGTGGCCAGATCAGGTGAAAATTGTCTGCTTTCTATGCGACCACACAATAGTTTTTCTTCACTGCTACTACAAATTCATAGTTAATATTGAAAAGTTGCTGAATCACCCCTGACTGATAAATGTCATTATAGCAATGAGCAAATTTATGACTCCATGAGACTGACGGTAGTGTACTCTATTTACACAAAAATGAATCTTTGCATCAAGTATTGACCCATGATTCTGCTACTGGACTTTAATATTAAAATTTAGGTGGTGGCACTGAAGTCATGAAAATGCTTGGACAACCACAGTCTATCCTTTGAAGAGAGTGCTTATTGAGTGCAGCAATTCACAATTTTAAGCATGACAAAGAAACAACCAACAACTCTGCTTAAGTCAAAACACAAGACAAGAAGCCAAAGAAACAACAGAAGACCTTGCAGAAGTCTTACAAAGGCCTGAGGGCAAAGTGTCTCCTTGCAGTCAGGTGTCTTTTAGGGTTTTTTTGAAAAAAAAAATAGAGATATAGATAGATATATAAATATGTATGTATCTATATCACTATATTGTTATACCTGTACCAAACTGTCTTGTGACTGTTGTAGTTCACTGGACAGTCCAAGGAAAACACCTTTACAGTTTCACCATTCTTATTCCCATTACAAAATCTGCACCATGCACCCATGTTCCTGCATGCCCATTTGCCTGTCACCATCATCTTCAACTGTCATACACATAGCACGACCCCAGTGCCCTACTTCCTCTCAACTCCCCCACCTGCTTGCCCAGTCCTTTTACTTGTTATTGCATTTGTCGCCATCATCATCACTACTGCTACTCTGTTTGGGAAACCCACCTCTGAAAAGTCTATGCCAGCCCCCTCTCTTCCATATGATGTCTGCCATCTCTTGCCTGTTGTCTTCTACTGTCTTCCTGTAGTACTGGTATATCTTACTCGGTCCCATTTTGATGCAGCCCTTGACAGAGAGGTTTGTGTGTTTGTTTATGAGCAGATTCCTAGTGTTCAGAAAGCCTTCTGGAGTCCACAAATCTTTTTGGCAGGTGAAGTGAAGGTCCCACAGATTTCATCTTTGCTTGGGCTTTTATGAGTGATTTGTATCCTCCCTCTCCTCCTTGGATGACATTTTTCACATCTCCTACATCTCTTGCTCCTCTCACATATCCCACATATGTCTTTTGCCCCTCTCACTTATTTCAGTCTCTCACCCTTTACAGGTTTTATTTTGAAATGTAAATGTAGTTCCCTGCTTCTTCTTCCATAGTCTACAGGATGAGTTAAAGGGCCAGAACCTGTAAGACTCTGCCATGTATTTGCCAACAATTCCATTGTAGGAAATGATGTGCTGATGTGGTAGTAAACGCTATTTCAATCGAATAATATTGTAGATTAATTTCTCATCACACAGCTGTTGATGATTGATCAGATTTGGCTAGAAAAAGAACATTTTCCTTTCTGGAGTTAAAAAAAAAACTTTAACCAAATCATAGACTAAACAATTCTGAAGTTTGTCAAATAACGACAAACTCAAATGTTTCCCGCTTCATCACTTTCACATGCCCCTAGTCTTTTCATTTTTAGCTTTACCCAGGAGTCCCAATTCTTTGAGAATGGCTATGTTTTAAGGATTTGGGGCCCAACCGATAATAGGAAATACCAAGAATCTGACATAAACACCTGTTCCCAGCATGTCCGACTTAACTTTGCACACCCCCAGGACATTCAGAGCAGCTTTGGGTGAGGATCAGAACCTTTAACCTTAACCCCCGAAGACTTGCAGATTTGCCTGTGAAAGCTGTATCAGTTCCCTCAAAACACAGTTAGTCACAAGCAATTACAGCTTTTTACTCTGTCCATATGTTAAGCTTAAATATCTGAATCCAAATGTAGCCTACAGACTTAGGTTGTAAACTGAATGTGAAGAAATAGCAGGTTAAGTTTTTAAAACTGTTTCCATCGTCTTACTTTCACAGTCATGTTAGTAATGAGACAGTAATAGGACAAAAGGGAGTTTTAATGAAATACGCATGTTACAGCCTTCAGTCACTTTCTCTGTCTCATTCTCTGCCTCTGGGTAGTTGAGTTTTCAATAGAGATTACAAAGCTATCCCAGTTTAAATTCTTTCTGGAGGGCACTGCATATCCAGATGTTACGAGCTTGTAACTTCATCTGGGTAATTTTTTTTCAATGAATAGTAAATTTGTTAAAGAAATGGAGTACCTGGGAGCCCAACATTATTCTTCAGTTCATGTCAAATTGGGCAAGTGATTCCAAACAAGAGCAGGAAAAAATAAAAAGTCAAAACACTATTTTAACATTTCCAGATTAACAATTTACATTTCAAAATGTAACATTTCATTTTGACTTTTCACATCAAAGTGACTTGTTTTGTTTAAAAATGATCTAAATGAAAAATATAAAAAAGATTAGGAAATGGGCAAATAAGTCAAACCTAAAACAAAAAAAGGTGAGGATATGTGGGCGTCCCAGTAGCAGATAATCAACTACGTCCCAGTATGATACTCCTACTAGGCTGGCTCAGCCTGGACACATCTATTTGATTCAGGTAATGTTTCTCATGGCACATAAATAGAAACAAGTGAGATCAGCTGTAGGGAAACTTGCATTATTGAGAATTAGCACACATGAGGTATAGCTGGCAGCTGCATAGGCAATTGTAGTATGATGCAAGCTTATGGCTTTTATCACATATGCCCTAGCTTACGGGTTAAACCAGTTTGTAAGGAAACATATATGGCATCCAAACAAATAAGCATGAGTTCAGGTAGCTGAGACACTGTCTAAATTACATGGCTCATAAACTCAGGCCAGCTCCATTTGCAGTCTATGGTAATGTTGCCATTGACTCAGATAGGAGCTGGACCAAGCCCAGAATACGTGAGTTCAGACAGAGCAGAATTTACAGACACCCACTTCCAAAGTGTATCTATCAGCCCTTTGAATTTATATGTGACTAAAGGCAGGGGAATGTTTTATTACCCGTTCAGCACTGCACCAGATTGTCTGATATAGCAGGCTCTGTATCATTCAGTTGCTAGAGCGGTGATTTCCTTTGTAAGAAACATTGTGCTTGTCTGGCAATAAAAGCTATTTTAATCCAATATAACCTCAGTATTTCATTTCATATACAGCTATTGATGGGTAATCAGATCTGAGTAAATTAAAAACATACTCTGCTCCAGAACTGTATCTTCTGTTCCAGAACTATGTCTCAGTCAGTGTGAGGTGCCTTAGGGAAAAGCCTTTTCAACCCTTGAATGGGAGTTCCCTCGAACTAACTTGTCTCTGCAGCCCCCTTAGCTAAATCAGGCCTGTTCAAATTGTGGCCTGTTGGCTGCATTTGGAGCAGGAAGTGTTAAATCATGGCTTGTGAGGCTCATCAGTACAGCAGCTGGAGCCACTGGTTTGGCATTGCTCTGACCCAGGGTGTCCTACTGCAGACACTGCATTCCTTTGCCCACCACCAAAGTTGAGGACTTTGGTCACCGCTGCTAACTCAAATCAGCAGTAGGGGAAAATTGGGGGGGGGGGAGGGGTCAACAGCAGTGTTCACTTCCTGGCTTCCCAGGTGGCATAAAGCTGCTGTCCCACTGCCAGGAGTGGGTCATCCAGCCCATGAGGAGCCCTCCAGGCCAGATCTGGCTTGCAGGACCAAATCTGTTGGACAGCCTTGAGCTAAATCATTGTTCTGTAGGCAGGTCCACTCCTCATGCATGCAAGGTGACACAAATTATATTGGCTAATTAGAGTCTTTCAATATCTGTGTCAACAGATGGTCAAAGCACCCGTACACAGTCCATTGGAAATATTTACACAACATACACTGACAAATTAGAACTTCCCAAGTAAGTTTCTAAATTAATTTTACTAATTGATTAATTAAGAGAAATGTAGGATAATAGTTATATAATAATTTCTTCTGTCAGTTCTCACTAGATTGGGTTTTAACTCACCCAGTTTGTATTTTCTTCCCTTATTTATTTTTTTTACCTTAAAATTCAGTCCAAGTTTCTGTAGTGGACACTCTTCAATTGTATTGAGACTCTTTCCTAAGACTATATTACTATGCTGCAATGTTTTTTAATGGCTAATGATTTAGAAGTCACCAAGGAATTGTCTGGTTAACTTAGGGCAGTGCAGGCTTGGGGAGTGAGAGAGCCTGCAGTTCAGACTGTCACTAAAGAAGAAAAATCTACTCATTATAATGTTGATTATGTTTGCGAATTTTGTAAAAATTCCCTACAGGCCTCTTGCTACATAGATTTACTAGCAATTAGCCTGCAATTGGTCTACAGTAGTGGTACTCAACCTTGGAAAGTGTCATTGACTGGAGTCCTAGACTGCCACAGAATAGTCGAGGGTTGCTACCTGAACTTGGTGTTGCTTCAAAAGGAAAGATTAAGAGTGGCCCTAATCTCAATATATTTTATAGCCTGGTGTCTAGAGCACTTGCCTGGAAGGTGCGTGATGCAGATTCAAATCCTTTTAGCAGGCAAAGGAATTGAACCTGAGGACACATCTATGCTGTCAAAGGGTCTTGCTTGAAAGTACCACAGTGGTGTCTGGTATGGCACGCCTGCTCTTTATGCACTATACCTTGAATGGACAGAATGTAGCTGCCTTTTGTACTGGGCATGGTCCAATAAGCTCTCCTTTTTGGGTGTGCTAGCTGGCACAGGCCAGTTAGCACACAAGGCAGGCTTTCCATGCTTCGTTGTGATGCAACTTAGATGTTGTAAGCATGCCCTGGAAATGCTGTGCAGTCTCTCTAAGCTTGACTGAGTGCTGTTACCACCTATTTTTTTGATCATGTTTTGTGTGGAATCTGAGAATACCTGTCAGATACTTCTGCACATGAGATAGTCAGAGAAATACTGTGAATCCTGACAGGACTGAGGAATGAAGTAGGTACTGAGCTGGTTGGCACTATCAATACTGAAGTGCTTTTGGGCATGCCAAGAAAGAGAACTTTAGGTGTCTGAGTTTAGTGGTGAACACTTAGGTACTGATGGATTTTCATTGGTTTTAGATTTAGGCAGCAGCTGAGTAGGGATTTTGAGATCTAAATATTGGATTTTTGGTGCGATGTAGTGCTATGTAATATAGAGATACCCAAGTTAGTTTTAAATGAGCTGACTCTGGTACCAGGAAGAAACTAGTTGTAGCAGCATGAAGCCCAGTATGGGATAACTTACCTTGCTAGTTGGCTAACTTTGGGCAAGGAACTGGCTGAATGAGAGATGGTGCAAAAGCACATGGTTATAAACTAGTCAATAATAAATTTTGACTGAACAGATTAGTGAGGTTCTGAAATCATCTTCCAACAGGAGCAATTGGGAAAAAAATCCAAGAACAAATGCGATAAGTTTAGGAAAGAGATGATTTGATGTGGTACTTTAAACAGTGCTGGACTTGACTTAATAACCCAGAAGTAAAGTTCTTTAGTTCCCTTGGTCTCAAAATAGGACACTCTGCTGCTCATCCCCCCCTCCCCTTTTCCCCAGCCTCTTATCCCAGTTGAATATGCTGGAGACCAAGAGCAGGAGTATGGTGGGCTGTAGAGTGCCAGAGTCCTGTTTTAGCCACCTGATATGGGTCCCACTGAAAACAGGACAAAAGCATTCATTTAATCAAACTGATGGGGTGCCTGGGACAGGTGTCTCTGTAAATATGGGATGTATGGTTAACCTGACATATGGGGAGAGGCTCAAGGAACTAGGCTTATTTAGTGTGGAAAAGAGCAGGGAGGGAAGGATTCAGCAGCAGTCTTCAACTACCTGCAGGGCAGTCCCAAAGAAGATGGAGCTGCACTGTTCTCAGTGGTGGCAGATGACAGAACAAGGAGCAATGGTTGCAGCAAGAGAAGTTTAGTTTAGACAGTAGGAAAACCTTTCTCCCTGGGAGGGTAGTCAAGGATTGGAAAAGGATACCCAGAGAGGTTATGGAATCTCTGTCCTTAGAGGTTTTTAAAACCCAGCTAGATAAAGCTTTGTCTGGGATGATCTAATTGGGGCTGGTCCTGTTTAAGCGGGGGGCTGGACTAGATGACCTCCTGAGGTCCCTTGCAATCCTAATTTTCTATGATACCCAGGTGGTCCTTTTCAGTCTTATGTCTTTATGTAGAAGAAATGCTTATTAAAAAGAGAGAGAGAAAAAAAAGAGAAGGAAGGAAGCAGGAGCATATCTAGGTGCTGCAGTGGGATGTTTTCATGTGAATGGTTTGAGCATCCAGGCAGCTTGGAATTGCTTCTCATTAGGGGCAATCATAGGATGCTTATTGTCAGCCTGGGAGAAAAGATCACACTATTTGTCAACCTCATGGGAAAGACCTTGATAAGGGAGTTGCACTGGAGTCCTTACTTTCAGAGGGACTGAACTCTCAACTTCATTTTTTGGAGAAGGGGGTGAGGGGTCACAAGGGCCAGGAAAATATGGAGATCCTATGGTTATGCAAGGAATACAAACTGAAATATTAATCCCCTGCAGTGCAGGACCATGGCACCTCTTTAGTAGACATACCTTGGTAAAGCCATTTTCACTTCCCTCTCTTCCTGCTCACAGCTAATTCTGCTCAAAGTCCATTTCAAGAACTTTCAACATCTATTCTCACCAGCTGTCCTGTACTGTGAGTGCTCAGAAATGGCAGGAATGTGCCCCTGGGTACAGGATTAACCAAGGGACCTTTCTTTAGTTCTGGTTTTACCATGGAAAGTGCCACTCTGCATTCTAGCAACAATACATCATAATTCTTCATTGTCGCTGTATCCTGTTGATTTAGTTTGTCTGACGCTTGAGGTCAGATTTCTCTCTCTGGTCATTTTAACAGAGCAGACTGTGCTGTTGTTATATAACACCTTCTATATTCAAGGTCCTTGAAGCACTTTTTGAAGCAGTAAGCTAGATAACAGTGAGGCACTGCCTGTGTAAGTGTATCAACAGCAGACTTTCACCAGTAGTTCATATACATCCTTAAATGCTGGACTTTAGGAATGATAGCTAGGAAACCATGGTTCCCCTTTACTCTTTGTTAGTGATGCCTTTAACTTCTATTTACAGAACTACCTTGGCAATAATGGCCTTGAGTTGGGGCCTTGCCAGGCAAACCAATTATGACACAGTATATTCTGTCCTAGTTATAATGTGCAGTGCAGCCAGGACAATGCCCACTGGCTTTGTTTTCTTAAATCCCTCTCTGGGATCTTTAATGATGATCCATGCAGTGCTTGTGTCAGTCCAGAAATCCATGTTGACTTCACAAAGAACATGCAGCATCGTATCATTTTTTCTCGCACAGAAACAAACTTATATTGAAGTGACAAGTTGGAGTCATGTTAAAGCAGGAAGTTATACGAGCTACAGAGGTTTAATTTCAGATTGTTGGATACCCTACAGCAGCCCTACCTTGAGTGCCTGAGTAGAGGGTCTGTCTGCTGCTGGCTTCCCCTCCCCAACAGACTTGGGGGAAGAGGTATTTCATGGAGCACTGGGGAAGCAACATGGCAGGGGTGGCAGTGGGAGAATTCAGGGAAAGGCACTGCTGATGGTGGTTCTCTGAAGTGTCATACTCTGAGCTTGCTTTACCCCAATCCCGTGATGGCCACATATAAGGTAATAAAGTCCACTGTTCCATTGTCCATCACTGACTTTTCTGGAGCTGCTTCTCAGCAGCGCTGCTAACAGGAGCAGCACAAAGGCAGAAGCTATCACTGCAGAGAAATCCTTCCTCACAAAGCTGATGGTGTTCTCCTTCTGGCACTGGAAGGGATAGCACAGGCATTGCTTTTCTGTTTGCCCTATAACATACCATGCAGCCTCTCCTAAAGCTTTGCCAGAAACTCTCGAGTGGGGACCTGCTTCCTGGGCTTTCTTGTCCCTTTTCTGTGGGTAACTGACCTGGAATGGAACAGAGTTCTGCAAGATCTCTGCATCTTTCCTGTACATCGCTACTTTGGTAGGACTTAGCACAGCCCAAGTCGGATGTTCTCAGAATTCCTGATGTATTCAGAAGTTTAATACATACTCATCTCAGTGAAGCCTTCTGTAAGTCTGGCATTGATTTTTTTTTGATGGCTTCAGTACACTAAATTAAGCTATTTGCTCTATTGTGGTGTTTTGTAGAGTAGCTTACTGTATATTGTGAGTGCAGCAAAATCAATATTATAAAAATATCTTTTTGAGAATACAGATTAATTATTTTGCTTAGTTAATTTTAGTTATTATCTGGCTATTCTGTCATGAAAAATGGATACTTTTGTTCACTAGGTGCAGTTCATTCAAGATTGCCATTAGAGATACTGCAGGATAATTGCTTTCAAATGCTACAATACACCAAAAGTTTTAACTATATTGCAATTTAGGCACCTGCAATCAGAGCTAATCACAGGAATTATTTTTAAACACAATGGAAGTGACTGAAGGAGCTAGAGGAGGAAAGAAAAGCAACTTGCAGCTTTACAGCTGTGAAAGACAAAAGCTGATCATGATGATAAACACAATACCGACTATTCTAGGGGCAAAGGACAACAACAAGAAGAAAAATCTGTACACATCTTGTGGGTTATAGCAATCCAACCCAATAATAAGGGGTTTCTTTCAGCTCATAGAACATGGTATAAATTAAGAGAAGCAAGGAAGAGAATCATCATAAACTGGGCTAGATCATGCATAGACAAGATGCTAAATAAAGCATTTGTATAAACTGACATTTTTGACAGCTCCCATTAATTGTACATATATTTCATTTTATTTCAATGTGAGACTTTCTTTAAATTACTGACAGTGAAACTTTAGGCAAAGTGAGGTATAAACAGATCTTTGCCTGGAAAGTACCCACATTATGAACAGCTTTATAACTCATTCATGCTTGGGGTAAAATGACAGGGTGAGATGTGGAGATGGCTGCCATATGTCACCATGACACACTTTATCATCTACCTCTGAGGTGCTGATTCCTAAGGTTGTCTGTCTGTTCTGCATGATGGAATCAGGAAATAATTGCATTGTCATTAAAAAATATATGGAAAAAGAAGTCAGTATTGATCATGGTCTCTAATAGTTTTTCATTAAGTATCGGTTCCCAAACCTCATGAATCCTGCTGCATATTGAGAGTGGGCCCCATCACCACATTATTGTTATAATTCCAAGGACTGTTATTAGCATGTTTCAATATCTCCTGTCTAAATCCTCACCCTGCTCCTCCTGCTGAGCAGATAGGCTTGACTTGAGGAGACTGCACAGGACTGACAGGTAAAAGGATACTTCTCCCCACTGCTAGCCCTGCAATGGTGCTTGGAGCTGCACTCCAGCTACTACTCTGGCTCTGCTGCTGTGGGAATGAGAACCACAATATAAGGGGCAGGAGAATGCACTTGCAAATGGACCTGCTGCTGTGGATCTAGGCAGTGCTAGTCTCACTTTTTCCTCCCACAGACAGCATGTGTCCCACCTCCCACACTCTGCTTCATGAGGAAGTAGAAGACACTCCAGGGAAATACATTTTGCAGTTCCAGAGAATGCATCCTTATGGGCTTCACATCCCTTTGGCTCAGGAGTGTGATCCCTTTGACCTGGGAAATCTTTGGAGCAGAGCCCTCTGCAACAAAGGCAGAGGGAACGGTTTTACTTAACAAATATACATTCTGGAGTTGGTGGAACGAAAGGGGAAAGTTCAGGGCTCCTTCTGTCCCAAACTCAAGGGCAAATAATCTAGAACAATAACTCCAAATGGACAATTTTCTAAAAACTGCATACTTAACAGTATTTGCTATGGAAATCTCATGAGCTGAAGGTGATATGGGACAGGAATTGGAGACAGGACATCATCCTAAGAACTGGTGATTCTTCTACAATACAATGTCTGTCTGGTTTGCAGAGATTATAAACTCTTTGAAGCTGCAGCTGCTTCTTACCATGGGATCGTGCAGCTCTTGAAGCAGTAGGGCCTTGATCTTAGCTCGTGTGTTCCTGGTAGCATAAGGATGGGCAGGCGAGTGGGGCACAAGCCCTGGGCATTGCCTAAGTGGGGGGACCAGAATGGAGAAAGGGGTGCCTCATCCTCCTGTCCCCTGCTCTCCCTCCAGCAACTTTCTGCCTTCAGTTCCCATAGGAGAGCGGCAGTAGAGGGTATGTGAGTGAGTGAAAGGCACTCTGGGAAGTGGTGTTCTGGAGAAGCAGTAGAGTTTGATGCTGCTGGTGATGTCACCTTGGGGTTTTTTGGCTACGGAAAGCAGATGCATTTTTGGGCACTCAACATGGGCATCTGGCAATAAATGAGGTCACATCTCACTGAATCAGCAGCAAGCTCTAGCTGTGCTGCCTGATGCTGGAGCCTCTGGATCTAGAGTCCTGCCAAAAGTTACAGTAGGAAGAGGGAGCGGGGGACTGCCCTGGGCATAGTCCTGGCCAGTCAGACCTCTGAGTCCTCCAAGTGCTACAGTAATTTAGGGTCATCTATATGGAGAAATTGACCAACATCCCGCTTGGTATGTTAAGCTATTCTGCAAAGGCTATTTGGGAATAGCTTCCCGGGTAGACATTGTCATTCTGGAATCAAAGCATCTACCTTGGGAACTATTTTGATCGGTTTCCTGGGAATCCCTTGAACATATATTATCTTTACAGCACTACAGCATTGACCCCTGTGGTTCCCCCTGCTTTACCAGCAGCAGGTTAGGGTATTATGTCTTGTGTTGTGTAAGGGTTGGCTCTGTAGTTTTGCTAAGAGGTTAGATGCTGGATTTGCATAGGATGGTTTGGATAAGGATGATCCTGCTTCAGGCAGGGGGTTGGACTACGTGCCTGGTGCAGGGCTGGATACAATGATCTTCCGAGGTCCCTTCCAGCATTACAATTTATGAACTTATGCAGGTCCCTTCCAGCCCTACTTAGACCAGCACTTAATACAGTTCCTTAATTATTCTTAAATAGAATGATGGTCTCATGGACAAAGCCCTGTATTAGGACTGAAAAAAACCCAACAGTGTTTAATTCACTAGGTGTTTATTGCCTGTAGACTTTGAAGACCTGGGTATGATAATGATGAGAGGTATATAAATACCTGGAGAGAAAGGATGCTTTAAACAATACCTGCTATGTAGTCAGCCTGTGACACTTTATATCATGTACAGATACATTATTTGGAGCGCAGGGTAGGATTCACAGCATAATGTTGACATTTCTTCATTTTAGCACAAGACTAGACACAAAAAGCTTTCTCTTCTGACCTTTCTTAGAGACAATTTCTTGCTCTGTTGCAGTGTAAAATGAAGTCACTTGAATTCTTCAGAAGGGTAATGGATGTTGCATGTCTGTCTTGTCAGTGAACAATGAAGTCATTTTTTGTGAGTTTTTCCAGCTAGAGGCATTTGGCTTTCTGTTAATGGCTGAATTGCTCTACATCAGTAATCTGATCAGGTAGAAAGCCTCTAGTTCAGGTGTTACAAATCTGAGATTAGAAAATAAATATGCAGATCTGCTATAGGGCTCTTATTCTATGTGGCACTGTTTTTGCTCTGTAAGCCTTGCTAAGTCAAATAAACTGACTTCTTGACCTGCACCACCATTCTTTATTATGTTAGAGCCCCAATTTAAAACAAGTAGCTAATATTTAATCATAACATCAATAGTCTCTTAGGTTACTGAAAGCTTCCATCCCCGTCCTCTCTACAATCTACACTGCAGGCTCTGTAAAATAGAGGCTGTCTAATAGGTAAAGATTGTAATGGACATAGTGATAATTAAGAACATTGCAGATTCAAGGCCCAGCCATCATGCTCTCTGAGTTTTCCTTCTTCTGTCATCCAACCAGTGAGTATTCAAGTCAAATGAGAATTCTCTCAGCTCTTCCCCACTGAGTAATCATTGACTTATTTGCTTGATGTATGTCTTGTGAAGTGCATATAAAAGTGCCTACCCATCAGAATAGCTTCTACACTGATTTCAAGCAGATATTAAGCCTGTTAGATAACTATTGACACACAGTCTTCTGGATGCTTCTGTGCCCCAGGAGATGACACAAGTTAGCTGGCACACTTTCCTTCTGTAGGTACTACCACTGATCATGTTTTCTCTGGAGTTAAAGACCTGGAGTACGTATTATAAGGGATAGAGGTTTATACAACATTACAGACTACTTTCTGCTGTGCAAAACATAATCAAACTGTGGTTCTTCTGGCAATGAATGGTATTTATAATAGCTAGGATTGTGTTTCTCAGTTCCACTTACCACATAATCACATAATAAGACAGTGGGAGGTCAGCCTTTTAGGCAGGCATGCCACCCATTAGCTCTGCACCCTTCTCAAGTGCCATCTTTATCCCCTTCCCCTGCTAAATCTGCTGCTCTGCTTTCTGTTCCCTGCCCTATGCTCCCTGTCTGATCTGCTACTCTGTTTCTTGCTTCCTGCTGTGCTGCCTGTCCCCTCCCTGGCTTGCCTCTTGCTACAAACAGGGGCTGCCTCTGTCATTTGTGTCAAACATGTTATTGCTTGGCCACCTCAGTCTAAGACCCTGATCTAAGATCATCAATCAGTAAAATCTGTTGCTGACTTACAGATGCAATGCAATTTTACTCAGTACATTATGAAATGTCCATTCAAGCAAATCTAGCTATCTTCAACAGGAAACATGTTTCCATGGATGAGCTCACCTCATACCAGAACTGCAAAGGGTAATGTGTACATACTAGTTTAGTTTTATTGTGCTGTGTATTGGCACCATTAGCTTTACCCATTTGGCTGGGCTTTGCTTCATGGAGGCTGCTTTAGTTTGTGAGACTTTATCAAAGGTTATGTTTTACTATCAGTTGCTTGTAGCAAACTATAGAACACTTGATCACAAGCACCAAGAGTGAGACAGCGAAATGCTTTTTGGTTTGGGAGGGGCAGATCAAGAGGACACTAGTCAGGTTTAAGGCCTTAACTTTCAGCTTTACAGAATTCTTCCTTATAACCATCCTTCTTTCATGGCATGCTTATTCAGCAGCATCTTCACAGACTGCTCTTCAGACTTTGTTGAGGGGCTTTGCTAGTTTTTTTGCTTCTAGGACTAATGACCAGCCCCAACTTGGGGGGAAATGGGAGGAAAACAAATGGGGGTGTGGGGGCACTGCTCAACAGCTCAGGACAGTTGGTTACCGGCACTCAAGAGAAAAGTGAACCCTTGAATGATTAATTTGCTTTCACTGTCTTTCACTGGGCCAAGGGCAAAATCATGTGGCATTGGTCAGGCCGCAGTTGGAGTACTGCATCCAGTGCTGGGCGCTGCACTTCAAGAGGGATGTCGACAGCATGGAGAGGGTCCAGGGGAGGGCCTCTCATATGATCAGGGGACAACAGGGCAGGCCCTATGACGAGAGGCTAAAGGGCCTGAACTTATTCAGGTTCCATGAGAGAAGGCTGAGAAGGGATCTGGCGGCCGTTTACACACTCACCAGGGGGAACCAGCGGGAATTGGGGGAGGCTCTGTTCCCCCAGGCACCACCTGGGGTTACTAGGAATAACGGCCATAAATTGTTAGAGAGAAGGTTCAGGCTGGACGTTAGGAGACATTACTTTACAGTTAGGGCTGCCAGGCTCTGGAATGGGCCCCCAGCTGAGGTGGTACTCTCTTCTTCCTTGGAGATCTTCAAGAGGAGGCTGGACAGATATTTGGCTGGGGTGATATGACCGTGGCGCCCGTTCTGCCCAGGGCAGAGGGTCAGACCTGATGATCTGTTTGGGTCCCTTCCGATCCTAAGCACTATGACACTATGCCAGAGTGGGTACAGAATGAGCAGGGTAGAAATGACTGCATTCCTACTATTACCATAGAACTGGTATGTGCTCATTTGAAAAAAATAGACATATAAATCAGCAGGACAGGATGAACTTAGATTAGACATCAGAAAGAACTTCTGTACAGTAAGGGTTATGAGAATCTGGAATGGGCTTCCAAGGGAGGTGATGCTCTTCCTTACCTTGGAGGTCTTTAAGAGGAGGCTGGACAAGCACCTGGCTGGGGTCACCTGAGCCTAGCACTCTTTCCTGCCCAGGGCAGGGGATCAGACTCGATGATCTGTGACGGTCCCTACTGATGCTAAAATCTACTAAATCTATGAAACTTCATTTGAGGGTGCTGAAGGAGCTGGCTGAAGACATTGTGGGACTGCTGGCAAAACGTTTCCAAAACTTGTGGCACTCTGGAGACGTTCCTGAGAACTTGGAAGGGCCAATGTTGTGCCCATATTCAAGAAAGGGAGGAGGGAGCACCTGGGTGACTATAGGCCAATCAGGCTAACTTATATCCTAGGGAAGATCCTGGAAAAATTCATCAAGTAGTCTATATGTGATAGGCTTGCAGAAGGTAGGATTCTGAATGACAGCCAGCATGCAGATCTTGTTTTACCAATCTCATCTCCTTTTACAATCAGGTAACTCACCACCTGGATTAGGGAGAGGGGGTTGACATTGTACACCTTGACTTCCAAAAGGCCTTTGATCTTGTATCCCATGATGTTCTTGTGAGTAAATCGGAGGACTGTGGACTCAACCGTGAGACAGTCAGGTGGGTAGGGAGCTGGTAGTGGGGATAGGACCCAGAGAGTTCTAATTAATGGATCTGGTCGTCCTGGCAAGATGTGGCCAGTGGTTTCCCTCAGGGGCCGGTGCTTGGTTCAGTGCTTTTCAACATCTTTATTAATGATTTGGATGTGGGGGTGAAAAGCTCACTGGCCAAATTTGCAGATGACACCAAGTTGTGGGGAAGTGTGGTCACGCTTGAAGATAGGCTGCAGATACAGGCAGATCTAGACAGGCTAGCAAGTTGGGCGGACCAGAACCAGGTGAAGTTCAATGTTGAGAAGTGTAAAGTGCTTCATTTGGAGATGAACAATCCCCTGCACAGCTACGGGCTTGGCAACGCCAACCTGACCAGCACCACAAATGAAAGGGACCTGGGGCTAATAACAGACCACAGCAGGAACATGAATCAGCAGTGCGACGTTGTTGCCAGCTGGACTAACAGTACCCTGGCATGCATCAATCAATGCATATCCAGCAAAACCAAAGAAGTGATTCTCCTGTTCTACTCAGCATTTGTGAAACCACAGCTGGAGTACTGCATCCAGCTCTGGGTGCTTCACTTTAACAAGGACGTGGTAAAGCTTGAGAGAGTCCAGAAAAGGGTCACCCATATGATCAGAGACTTGCATTGCAAACCATATGAGGAGAAGCTGAGGCATCTGGGACTCTTCAGCCTGAAAAAAGAAGGCTGAGAGGGGACTTGGGAGCAGCTTACTACTACATCAGAGGCATATATCAAGGGCTCGGTGAACAACTGTTCACCAGGGCACCCTGGGGGAAAACTAGGAGTAATGGTAACAAACTCAGGGAAGACTATTTCAGGCTCAACATGAGGAAAAATTACTTCACAACTAGGGTGTGCAGACTGTGGAATAAGCTTCCTTCAGAAGTGGTGCAATCACCTACCCTGAAAATCTTCAAGAAAAGACTGGACGGTCACCTTGCTGGGGACACCTACCCCAGATGTCTTCCTGCCTGGTGCAGGAGGCTGGACCCGATGATCTTCCAAGGGTTCCTTCCAGCCTTGCAATCTATGAATCTCCTGCAGACACTGGAGAGGAATAGGTCACCCCGTTTTGATTCAGGAGCCGAGTTTACTGTGCTGACATTTGAATCAAATGTGTGGTACTGCATTTCTAAGGATGCTGTCTCCTACATTTCAAACAAAACAAAGAAGAGTTATCAGAGGCAAGAACAAATAATTTTGAGAAAAAAAAGTGTGGAAATATGGTGGTGGGCTGAAACTGCATGTAGAGGAAAAACCAGAGGCCAATACAGCTGTTCTGTGCTTTTCAGATCAGAGCTCCTTGTAAATTGAGAATGTTTCCGAGATTGCTACACAATTTCATTGAATAAGTGATTATACAACTAAGTTAACACCTGATCTTACTGGAGAATTATTATCCCATGTTGAAAATACTTTGACTCTTGGCATACATGGTACTCTCTTTGGTTTTGTAACAAAGAATAGAAGAAGGGTGGAAAACAGTTAAAAATTCAGATTTCACTGTAATTCAGAGCATTAACGCATCTCGTGTAGAGTTTCCTGAGAAGTGTCTAAACAGTTTTGAATGCAGCTGAAGTTAGGCCTTGTTTACAGTAACTATAACAAAAATAAGATGGGGAAGACCAATCTTTATCTTTTGTGTGACAGTTGTAGGGATCACGGAAATGACAGGCAATCTTTAAGACTGAACATGGAGCTTTATTAGATTAAGGAAAATGTTAATTCTCACTCCCTTTTTTCACTATAGAGCTTCTGACTACATCTTCCCTAATATCCAGCATGTCTTTTTTTTCTGCCACAGAACTAAGGAAACAATATATATATA
>NW_017728886.1:29149688-29151511 GCF_001723895.1 Crocodylus porosus
ATATATATATATATATATATATATATATATATAATCGTATATTATGCAAATGCTCGCCAACTTCTGTTGTTGTCTCAACAATGTTTTGTTTTCTTTTCCGCTTACTGCATCTGGCATCAAGCTGCATAGTATTTTGAAGAGTGGAAAGAAAACAGTAGACAGGTGGCAGAGTTTGGAGGAATGAGCTCTTGTGCCAGGGAAAACATGAGGCTTACTTACATTTTTATTTTTCTCAATAATTTTTCTTTTTCTAGTGTTTAAAATGTTGGCATCTTTCCTTCCACATTTGTCCTGAGAGGGGTTCACACTTTTGCCTTCATTTCTTTGATATGTCCTGATTTTTCTTTGCTCAGAATCCCCTTTGCATCATAACAGCTTCAAAATGGTGGTGGGGGCACTTTAACTAAAGCTTGTTTGACAAGCTTTAGTTAAATCCCCCCCACCCCGCTCCTGTGCCATTTTGAACCATGGGGACGCTGAATACACGTGCTGCTGAAGCTGTTGGAGCATGCTAATTAGCATGCTCAAGCAGACTCGATTAATTGGGCATGTGTTTGGTGTAGAGGATTATCATATTCTGGAGAGCTGGTGCAATAAACCTGAGAAAAATCTTGAAAAATTCTGATGCCAAGAGAGTGTAATGAGGTGCTTCAAATCTCACCACATACCTCAGTTTGCTAGCTCAATTCTGATTGGTAAGCTGCTCCCAAGTCCCCTTTCAGCCTTCTTTTCTCAGGCTGAAGAGTCCCAGATCCCTCAGCCTTTCCTCATATGGCTTGCTATGTAAGTCTTTGATCCTGTGGGTGGCCCTTCTCTGGACTCTCTCAAGCTTTACCATGTCTTTGTTAAAGTGAGGTGGCCAGAGCTGGATGAAGTACTCCAGCTGTGGTTTCATGAATGCTGAGTAGAATGGGAGAATCACTTCTTTGGTTTTGCTGGATATGCATTGATTAATGCATGCCAGGGTACTGTTAGTCGAGCTGGCTACAACGTTGCACTGCCGCCTCATGTTCATACTATTTATTGTCTGTTATTAGACCCAGGTCCCTTTCATTTGTAGTGCTGGTCAAGTTGGCATTGCCAAGCCTGTAGCTGTGCACGGGATTGTTCATCCCTAGGTGGAGCACTTTATACTTCTCGATGTTGAACTTCATCTGGTTCTGGTTCCCCCAACTTGCTAGCCTGTCTAGGTTCGCTTGTATCTGCAGCCTATCTTGAAGTGTGACCACATTTCCCCATAACTTGGTGTTGTCGGCAAACTTGGCCAGTGAGCTCTTCACTGAGCCCTTGGAGGAATGTAAAAGGAGGGGATATCACCAGGGATGACTATACTGCAGTTGCTCGGGGATGTTGAGGGGCAGTCAGGAAGGCCAAGGCAGAGATGGAACTGGGACTAGCTTCCTGTATTAAGGACAACAAGAAGTCCTTCTTTAAATACATAGGGGGTAAAAAGAAGGTTCTGGGTAATGTGGGGCCCCTGCAGGACACGTTAGGAAATTTGGTCATCACACCAGATGACAAAACCAACATATTTAACGATATCTTTGCCTCCATCTTCCTAAGCAGGAATCGGAACAGCCACCCCCCCGCTTGGCCCCCCTCAGGCCCCAGGGGAGGCACACCTGGGCCAAGGGTTAGTGAGGAACTAGTTAGGGAGCTTCTGGAGGGACTGGGAGTATTCAAGTGAGCCAGTCCAGATGATCTCCGCCCTAGAGTACTAAAGGAATTGGCTGAGGTCATTGCAGAAACCCCGGAACGGCTTTATGAGCACTCGTGGTGCTCTGGTGTGGTGCCAGAGGACTGGAAGAGGGCCAACATGGTTC
>NW_017728886.1:29151522-29168693 GCF_001723895.1 Crocodylus porosus
GCTTATTTTATGGGTATGTCTTATTTTCGGGGAAACACGGTAGATCTGTTAATTAGAACTCTCTGGGTCCTACCCTTCAGGTAGCTTTCTAACCACTTGTCTCATAGTTAAGCCCACAGTCTTACAATTTTATCGCAAGAACATCATGGGATATCGGATCAAAAATTTTTTGGAAGTCAAGGTATACAATGTCAACCCCCTCTCCCTTATCCAGGTGGTGAGTTACCTGATTGTAAAAGGAGATGAGGTTGGTAAGACAAGACTTGCCCATGACAGCCATGCTGGCTATCATTCAGAATCCTACCTTTTGCAAGCCTATCGCATATAGACTACCTGATGAATTTTTCCAGGATTTTCCCTGGGATAGAAGTTAGGCTAGTTGGCCTATAGTTAATGAGGTCCTCCCTCCTCCCCTTCTTGACAATGAGCATAACACTGGCCCTCTTCCAGTCCTTGGGGACCTCCCCGGAGCACGAGTTTTGGAAAAGATTCTCTATGGGTTCCATTATTACTTCGGCCAGCTCCTTCAGCACTCTTGGATGAAGTTCATCTGGTCCTGTTGGCTTATATATATCCAATTTCTTTAGCTGATCACACACCAGTTCTTTGGCAATAGTAGGAAGGCAGTCATTTGGACCCTGCTCATTCTGTAACCTAGCTGGCATGATTTTCCCCTTGGCGGAGTGAAAGACTGAAGCAAAGTAGGCATTCAGGAGTTCAGTTTTTTCCTGAGTGCTGGTAACCCGCTGTCCCGAGTTGTTGAGCAATGGCTCCACACTCCCATTTGTTTTCTTCCTGTTCCCTATATACCTAAAAAAGAGCTTCGTGTTGTCGTTGATTTCCATTACTAATTTTAGTTCAGTCGCTGCCTTAGCTTTTCTAATCTGATCCCTATAAGTGCTGGCCATTGCTATATAGTGCTCATTGGGGGCTGTCCCTAGCTTCCATTGTCTGTATGTCTTTCTTTTTTCTTAATAGGACCATGATTTCCCTGTTTAGCCAAGATGGCTTCCTAGTCCTTTTGCTACATTTCCTCTGCATGGGAATGGATTTCCTTTGTGCTTCAAGAATCGTGTCCTTTAGGAATAATCATCTTCATGTACTCCTTTCACCTTTAGTGCCTGGTCCCACAACACATTGTCTACTAGTGACCTGAGCTTGTTGACGTTTGCATTTCTGAAGTCCAAAACTTTAAGCCTGCTATCTGATTTGTCTGCCTTGTGATTGACCATGAATGTAATGGTTTCATGGTCGCTATTGCCCCGGCTGCCCTCTATGTTTAAGTCGGTCACCAGGTCCTCTTCTTTGGCCAGGACCAAGTCTGGAAGAGCATTACCTCTGGTTGGCCCATGCACTTCCTGAGTCAGAAAAGGGTCTTTGTTGCAGGTCAGGAAGTAACATGACTGATTTGACTTGGCCAAGTGTTCTTTCCAAGAGATGTCTGGATACTTGAAGTTGCCCATGATGACCAGGTCCCCTGCACATGCAGTCTCTGTTAGTTCTCAGGCAGACTCTAGATCAAATTCCTCGCCCTGGTTTGGTGGTCTGTAGTATACACCTACAGTTAGATCTTTTAATATACACCTACAGTTAGAGCATATTTCATAGAAGGTGTCTTAATTGCAATAAGAAGAGATTGAGAATGAAAATACTCTCATCATAGGGATATTTGCTCAGGGATAGCACAAAAGATGTCAGTTTTCTGTTTATAGCAGCCTTCAATGATGTAGGCTTCACAAATGTAGCTAAGTCACTTTTTACACTTTTATTTGGGTTTATATTAACAACACGGATAAAATACTTTGGTCAAACACAAGAAGAACAAGTTGCAATGTCGTTCTTTCCTGGCTGCAATAAACATAGTAACATGGAAAAATGCTGGTTTTCGTGAAACACTGGATGTATATCTTGGATTGGCACAAAGAACTAATAAATACACTATTTGTACTTATTTAAAAACAGAATAGCACATGCAAGATGTAACCAGGCTACTGAACACCTTCACCATTGTCCCTGTACTATTTTTACACTTGGTTCTTTGCTATTTTCTAAGCAAGAAAAAAAGAATATAATGTGCTCTGCTGCTCAGTGTTGTAGTGGCTACAGCTTATCAATTTGTGAGCTGTTTGGAACAGGTAGCTTTAGTCCTCGTTAGCAGAACTCTTATCTCCTCTAAAGCATTCATAGACATCTTATGCATTGTAAACTGCAGTGGGCATTCCCTGGGATGAAGCAAATGTTCTGCTCTAAAGCTGATGAGGAATTAGTACTGAGCAAAGATATAGTATAGGGACTGTTGTGAATGCAGTTCTTACAATATCAAGAGTCAATACTATCACCACACAAAATGACATATCAATAATATATTGTACAAGCTTATACAGCAACACATGTTGATTTGCAACACTGTACAGTTTAAATCTAAAGTGCACAGCCTCAATCTGAGGTGACAAAACAGTACTATCAATATAATAAAGGCAACACAATTACAGACACAATTTATTTCCTCCTCTTATTTCATGTTGTTATGACATTATACTAAATCAGTACCCCATTTATATATGCTTTAGCTGAAGTTAAACCACGCTTCACTTATTTTCTTCAAGTATTTGAAAGACAGCAAAATAATATTGCTTTATAAACAAAAGTAGTCATTTAGATTTCAGTCATAGCTAAACCCAAAACTTCAATAAGGTTATAAATGGACAGCTCTGTCCCATGAAATACTGATTGAAACCTTTTCAAATGTCAAGAGGAAGGAAGTTGAATCTCAGTTTTCCCCTCAGAGACACCTGTGTTGTTTATGTGTGATTTTGCACCAGTGATTTTTAAGTGGGCATAGTTGGCTCTTCAAGAACTATGTTAGGAGAATTTAGGAGTATCTCAAAGCATTTAGATATCATTTGCAGTAAGATGCCTTTTCAAATACTGGGGGTGTTTAGAAAAAATATTATGTGAGAGACTTAGGTTTTACCATTTGTCATCCTGTTTACACAAGCTTCTGATTTAGGGCCCTACCCTGAAATATCCTATAAATCTTACTTATCCTACATCCCAGTTGTCCTTACCCAATTCACATTACCCTGTGAAACTGTACAGGCTCTGATTCTTAGAGAAGTTCAGTCAGTTCTAGTTTTCAAATATATTTTTGTCTCTATTGAATAAATTCTGGTTTATGAAATATGTAAGATGGTTCCAATACCCACATTTAGTCTACAGTAGCTGTGTCTACATGAGACACTTACTGCACAGTAGCTTGTTATTGCTGTTCAGTAGCTTGTTACTATTGCGCAGTAGCATCACCAGGCACGAACCGTGATATGACACTACTGTGCAGGAGTAATGAGCTACTGTGCAGTAAGCATCACTAGGCAACTGTGGTAGCTGGGATGCTACTGTGCAGTAATGCTGGTTACTCTGCAGTCATTTAGTACATGGTTATGCAAGTACTAAATGACTGTGCAGTTAACAACTGTGCAGTGGGCATCTCATATAGACACATCCAAGGTGGCCCTTTTGCAGTAGATTGTTTTTTAAACAGAAGAAAGAAACCATCCAAAAATAATCTTAATTCGGTTTTGGTTAGCACTGCAAATTGATTGTGCGTCTGTTTAGTTAGGCCATATAGGAAACATAAATAAGAATAATAGCATCTTATTATTGTACTGTAATTAATCTGATTAAGTGTTTTAAAGAGCTGGAGTACTCTTGTGGTTTTCAGTAATAAACCTGGGAAATGTACTATCCATGTAGCATGTAGAATGAGGCATCAGTATTTTTTAAGAATTTATGTGGGCTTATGTTTCAAAATAAGCATTGCTAACTATTTGATGTACTTTGATCAAAAAGAAAAAAAAACTTATTTAGTTTTCAGTTTCTGCCCCTGAAGTTTTTATAACCCATATAAAATAAAAATCTATAGTTTACAAAATAGGCTTTTTTTAATATATATATATATTCCTTTTGTAAAATTATACCTATTTAAATACATTTGAAATGTTGCTATAGGTAAATTAGAAATTCTGTTCTAATACTATGAAAAAGGCAAACTTTTCACTTTTAAACACACAGTTTGCGGACTTTATGCTTCTAATTGCCCCCCAAATTTGATTTTGTTGCTATTTAGGGGCAAATTTGGCATCATTCAATCTACTTTTAACCTAAAATAGTTATTTACTAATTGTATTAAAATTTGGGGAAAATATTTCAAGTCTCTTCTGTTATTCTTTATCTGTTTGAATGCAGCCTTTTTATAGCTAATTATTGAAGAGGTATTCTAAAACTCAAGATAGGATTTTGAAAGGAGCCATGTTGCTTGATTTTAAACTGTACTTTACTCGGACGCCACAATATAGAAATAGATTTACTTTGGAACAAACTACAAATACATTCGCACAGTTTGTGACAACTTAATTGTCTACCTAAATATTCTGGAACAGACTTTCAGATCAGAATATTACAAATCTTGTCCCAGACGTTCTATTTCCTCAATCAGGAAATCAATGTCTTGATGACTTGCTGCTGGGTTTGAGATGACCATCCGAAAGAAGTTCACTTTGTCTCCCAGTGGCTGATAGCTCACCATTGTAGTTCCATATTCCATCATTCTGGCTTTTATCACTGGAGCTACCTACAAAGATATGGCACAAAATCTGAGAAATATTTCCAATTCTACACCTTATTCGTTCTTTCTCTGAAAAGGGGGAAACTAAAAACAAACAACAAATACACAAAAATCATTAAAATGTAACAAGCTCAATAGTGAGTAAAATGAGAACAACTGAGTAAGGATCTCACCTAGTGGTAACATTAGAGCGTGTTGTGCTCATGCAAAAATCAATGAGAGATTTTTTGTCTACTGATTTTAACCCCAATTCACCAATTCAGTTATTAAGGCTGGTAAAAAAAATCCCATCAAAGATTTTTTTTTGCTTGAAAGTTGGACTTTAAACTATTTCTTTTGAGAAAAGTGCTACCTCTTTGAGGAAAATTGTGATATTGTTGGATAAGCAAATGTGAAGGCTGAAAAGTTTGTGACTTTTAGCCAAAACAAAACAGTTCAGCCACAGCCTGGTACCTTTCTGTTTAGATATGTCTCAGGAGAGTTATAGTTTGATAACCTCAAAGCTACAGTTTGCTAACCACTGTCCTCTATGGACCAGACCCTAAATCAGATTTTATCTCATGAAGTATGGTGACCAACTGGAATCCAAAGATACATCATCTCCTTCTCAACATATCCCCATAATGCATCAGAAGAGATACAATCAGCCAGGAAGCACAGCCTATAAAAAGTATGAGGAGTCTAAACTGCAGTCTTCTTAGGCATTGGGGTTTTATGACATCATGAAGGCTGTCAAGACACCTTGCAAAAGTATAAACTGTTCTTTAGATGAAAATAAATGGCTCACAGCTACACTAACCAGTTTGCTAATACTTAGTATTGCTGACACAATGCAATTAATACAAGCCAGCTCTTCCAGCTTATTGGTATAATCACTTTCCCTCTTGTTTTCATGTGGCAGACGTCCACTGCATAATCAAAATAAATCTGTGTTCAGATTGTTACATATTTTGGAATTATATGTTGCAATTTATACCACCAATGACAAGGATGACCATAGTCTAAATAAGTATGATAAAGAATAGGTAAATTCATGGGATACAGAATAGAGAAGACAGTATTCAAATCAACTGAATAACAGGAGTATTTTGTAAGCCTAATTACCTTGCAAAACTGACAACTAAAATGAACTTTGAAGTGATGAATCTTTTCTTATTAATTTTAATGATTATCTTGTTTATAAAAATGTAAGTAAGTACTCATTGCAGTGCTTCCCTGAGAACAAGATTATTGTATGGGCCACTTCCCATCATAGTCCCATTTTGGATCACGTAACATTTCAGCCTGTCTTACTTACCTTCATTAGATGATTCATTCTTTCTTCATTGTCTTCCATGTCTCGTAGACTGGGAGGTATGTACCAGAAGCAGACATTTGTGTGCTGGGGCTAAACACAAAATAATAATAGCCTACACTGTTAGAAAAACTCATAATATCTTAATTGCAATTAAATTCATGCCTTTGCCTTTTCTCATACATCATCTTATGACAACAGTCAATGGTTTTCATTATTGCAGAACACAGAGTCATCATCATTATTAACACAGGAGGCATAATTTTAGGCAATATCTCAAAGATGTCAGATGCAGAAATGCATCCCTCAGCTGTGTGTATATATTTTTTCCCTGTGGGCAGACATCTAGATTCTGTGTGTGTTGTCCCTTTTAGAGGATAAATGGAGTGTCAGGTTGATGCCTCCCCAGAAGCCGGTGTCTATTATATATCATCTAAACAATAGTATATTCTGTTCTGGTTCATTTTTTTCATATGAATGCATAATACATAATTCTAGCCCAGTAGACTAGGATCAGAGGAGATATATAAAGGGTACAAGTTAGATTCCTTTGTACTCACTGAAACTCCTTGATGCTCAGTTAGGCTTTCTGGGATGCAGTTAAGCTTCCTTTCTAATGTGTGAGGACAATGGAGTTTTAGATGGTCTAACTTAAATATTTTGGATCCAGAAAAAGAGAAGTACAAAACAAGGAGCAGCCTTCTCTGACTCTCACATTTTTACATTTAACTGATTCCTTGCTTTTCCTCTCTTGCTACATTCCACCTTGCTGCCCACTAAATGTGTTGGATACACCAATTTCAATGCCTTTATCTCATTTAGTGCAACCAAATTTAGTATTGATATTGGAGATAAGGGGAATCAGTTATACATTAACAAGTGAGTATAAATCTAAAGTTCCAATTGAGAGCAGCATTTAAGTACATAGTTATAATCACTACCTATTTGGCAAAGCTCTTAACAGCATGCTAAATTTTAACCATCAGAGCAGCGAACAGGTTTGCAATATACTTAATAGGGACAAAAAAATTAACTGGTCTTAAGAGAGCACTTTAAGTTTTCATTATATGGGATTTGACTCAGTGACCCAGCAGTTCTCCGTCAGCTTTAGTCCTACGTCAGTAAGACTTAAGCATGTGCTTAAGTACTCTGCAAGATACGAGTGAAGTGTTCAGCTGAGGCCCAAAAAAATAAGTCTAAGGAGGTTCTGCAGATGGTATTCCTCCCTCTGAGTTCCTTGCAAGTCATTACACAAGGGAATCTGAACTTAAGCAACACACCTACTATAGGAGACAGCACAGAGTTTTACAACCTAAGCTTTTGGGGGTAAGGACCATTTTTATGACATATTTATGTCATCTTACACAGTCAGGCCCCAATCTCCCTAGGAGCTGCTAAGGACTACTGCAATACAATAATAAACAGAAATGGGTAAGTGACATCAGGACAGCTTCCATCTAGCTTTATTTCTGAATGTGACTCTGTCTGGAGATGTTGACAAAATGTATCTCACAGTTATCAGGATTATTTTTTAGTCACATGGAGCATTGTAGTCTGTGTTAGAGAACAGTTACCTGTATTAGGAAATTGCGGACCCATTGTCCAATTAAACTCTGATGTTAAATCTTTTACTATTGTTTTAGTTTAGGGCATGTCTTCATCACTTTGGACCAAGCCAGGGAGCACCACCATCTGTTGCCCACATGCCCTGAACTCTCAGTGAAAGGTGACCACTATCTTTCATCTGGGTAAGGATGAAATTTTCTACTCGGCAATTCTCTACTCAGTTGCCTCCTTGACTTGCCCATAGACCCCATAGATAATAGTCTTCCACCATATACAAGTTAATCACATTGTCCTATCAGTCACATCTCTACTACATCTCTACTTCAGACTATGGCCATGTACAGACATTCAATTTTTACTGGAAGAGTCACTGCTTTCCCAGTGGAAACTACAAGTATATAGATGTTTGGGATTGTTCTACCAGAGCAAAAATGGCTACCTTGGAGGCACCAGTCGCCAAGCTGGGGAGTCCAGGGGGGCCCCCCTGCACACTCCTCAGTGGACGCAGAAGTGGACCGCAAGTGTTTCTGGTCCACTTCTGGGTCTGCTGCTGAGTGTGCTGGGGAGCCCCCCATGCTCCTGTTGAATGTTGCATCTGCCCCAGGTACCTAGAGTTATGTAGAAAAAACATTTAAAGCTGTGTCTATGTCCAAATCTCTGAATATTTCCGAGTCTTTCTGAATTGATTTGGAGGGTTCCGATTCAATTAAGAGAAATTAAAGGGTCTCCTGATTTGATTTGGATTTGGAAATCTTTGTTGAATTGATCAAGGACTGAAGCTTCACACAATCCTAAAAAATACCCTGGAAACAACTAGGGTTATATTACTTCTGGAAGAATTTTTTTCTGGGAGAGCGAATGTCTGTATACTTTACCTTCTGCGAGAAGCTGAAGCACAGTCCTCCAGCTTCCCAGGACACTTTGCTCCCAGCAATGCTCTTTTTCTGGGGAGCCAGTTTGTTGCTCAGGCTGGAGTCTACTGCTCCAGCTGATCAGGGAGCATGACACACCCCCTTCATAATCCCATATTGTGCTGCATGGAGACTTTCACATACATTTAGGCTGGAAGGGACCTCAGAGGATCATCGAGTCCAGCCCCCTACCCCAGGGGCAGGAAGTCAGCAGGGATCATAGGATCCCAGCAAGATAAACATCCAAATGTGTCTTGAAGGTGTTCAAAGTGGGTGCTTGAACCACCTCTGGCAGCAGTCTATTCCAAACCCTGAGGGCTCAGACAGTAAAGAAGTTCTTCCTTATGTCCAGCTTGACTTGGTCACGGTGAAGTTTGTGACCGTTCAACCTTGTCATCCCTTGGGGCGTTCTGGTGAACAAATGTTCCCCCAGATACTGGTGGTCACCCCTGATCATCAACTTATAGGTGGCCACCAGATCACCCCTGAGCCTGTGCTTTTCCAGGCTGAAGAGCCCCATGGCTCTCAGCCTGTCGTCGTAAGGTCTGTTTTCCTGACCTCTGATCACGCGCGTGGCTCTTCTCTGGACTCTCTCAAGCTTCTCTACACCCTTTTTGAATTGTGGAGCCCAAAACTGGATGCAGTACTCCAGCTACGGCCTCACCAAGGCCGAGTACAACAGGAGAATGACGTCTCGGGATTTGCTCGAGAAGCATCTATGGATGCAAGCCAGTGTTTTGCTCGCTTTACTAGCCACAACATCACACTGAAGGCTCATATTCATCTTGTGGTCAATCATGGCCCCCAAGTCCCTTTCATCTGTAGTGCTAACCAGCATAGCACCGCTGAGTATAAGACTGCTGAGCCTCAGACACAGGTTGACTGAGCAGTATGAGCCAGCCAATCAGGGCTGCCATCTGTCCCTGGATGTGTGTGTAGGGCTCCCTGGATGCACAGAATCAGTACTGCAAGCTCTCCACTCCTCTGGGGCTTAGCATTTGAATGTTTGCCTCGGGGTGCTCCGGTTTTATTTTTCTACTGGGAAACAAACCTGGGAAAATTCTCTCAGATCATTTGAACATATTGAGCCAGCCTATGTTTATTTGGTATAAACCACATGCTTAAAGTGACAGCAAGCCAGAACACATACCTTTCCATCAAACACCATTTCATAACCTTCTCTATTCTTTATTTTATTATACAGATATTCTGCAAGTTCCAAGCACTTGTCAACCTGTGCTTCAAATCCTATAGTTCCCTGCATTAAAAAGGAAGAAAAGAAAAAACATGAAGTTTGTGTCTGTCTACATTTTGACTGATACTGTGAAAGGAATATATAGCATTTTGTAAAGCAGTGGCACAGGTTACTTTTTCTTGCAAAATTCTGGCTCCAAGATGCTGAGATTGCTGTGAACAACCAAGCCTAGCTGGTACTAGATTATTCCTTTTGGAGTCAGAACTTTCAATAAGCTATCCAAAAGAAGTAATTGAGCAATATCAGTCTTGTTTCAGGTGGAACATGATGATATCTCTCACTAGTAGCCAGCTTTATTGGTAGCCTCTGCAGAGAGATTAAGGACCTGATAGGTATGACTGGATAGGAAAGGAGCATGAATTTCTTCTTGGTCAGGGTTGAGTTACATGGTGGATCAACTTGCTCTCTAGCTTGTGGCTTGAAGATTTAAGCCTACAGGAATGACATTTTTACAGAAAATCCAGCTTTAAAATTAAAAAATATGCTTTTACAGATCAGTCTGATGCGTGGTGAAAAATGGATCTTCTGTTCAATGCAGCAGCATCTCTACAGGATTGTCTCTCCTCTTTTCTATTTGATAAGGTATGGATTAGAGATCTTTGTTTTGCTCCAGCAGTCCTTTCTGGTTCTTTTCTAGCTAAAGTCATAATCTTTGTTTGTAACATCATAATCACTTCTTCAGTTACCAGCTGTGATGCCACAGATAAAGACTTATGCTGAATAAGCAGCAGGAAAGGATAAATTTGATGAAAAGAGAAACATTGGTTCTATTTTTACATAAACGTTCCATGTTAAATAGAAGTGGGGTGCAGGGACAGAAAAAGTAGTATAAGACATATGGTAACTGTAAAGCCTATAGGAAAAAGAGTCTAACAGCTGATCAGACTCTCAGCCCTACCAGTCTAATACTGTACGTACTGCTCTGGCAGTGTCAAACAGATTTAAAACTCTTTTTAGTGGTCCTATGTATAAAGGAATCTTGCAAAAGTGTAAAGCCAGCATAGCCTTAGGTGAAGTGGGGTTGGCCAAAAGGAGGTTGGAACCAGGATTTCCTTGTGCTCTGGAGACCCCCAACTACTCCAGCAGCTCATAGGGGGTTATTTTGGATAGCAAAGCTCAACTGAAGCTTGAGTTTTCTTTTGAAATCTTGTGGCTAGACTGGTGCCTAGTGACTTGAGGACCAGGATAACAAGAGATGGCTTATATCTAACTTTGTAGCTTTCCACAGCTGCAGTATAGTTTGATGTTGGTACCAAAGATCTGCCCCAGAATGTTTTTCAGAACTTTAATAAGGTACATGAGGGTCTGTGGGCGTGTCTACCTCTTATAAGTCAGATTAGCCTAAACTTGCCATTTTTAAGACACATTAGGGGCACGTGTCCACAGGTGTGCTCATTAATGCAGCTTAAAAATGGTGATTTTAGGTTAATCGTGCCTAAATTTGATACTTGCTTTATGCAAGTATCAAATTTAGGCATGAATAGCTAAGTTGCATTAGCTCATGTGTAGACACTTAATGCACATTAATATGTCTTCATGTGGGCTAATGAAACTCAGCTATTTGCGCCTAAGTTTAAAGCACCTTAATGAGCATTAGCATGTCCACATGTAGATGTCCACCTAAATCTTCTTAATGTGCCTTAAGCAAAGGTGCATTAAGTTTAGGCGCATGCAAATACACATGTAGATACACCCTGTATGTCATTTTTTGGAGGGGAACAATCAACTGCACTGAATAAATCTAAGACAGTTTGATATAATAGCATGAATTCATACACTAAAATATTTATTTGGCAACATTTAAAAAACAAGGATACATTAATTCATGTGATCCAGTGCTTTTAGATTTCTCAGAGCCATGTCTCCAAAAGAGCAGATTTTAATTAGTTTCCCCATATTAGCAAAATAATTCTGCTATAATTACTGCATAAAATGGAACCAGGTGTTCTAGTCTGGCTTGTCATGTTTAATTTTAGAACATCATTAATGAAAAATCTTTGCATTCCAGAAACTTTCTGGCCTCATTATATTTAGACAAAATATTTATACTATCAGGTTGTTAAAGTTAGACATGGCAAATGCTGTGCTTTATCATTGAGTCCGAGTTTCACAATCTTTTATGGTCCCTTGTAGCTAAAATGGGTAAAGGTGAAGTACAAGGAAAAAAAATCAATAATAATAAAAAGAATATCTTATTATTGTTCTTTCTTTCATCTACTACGTGGGAAGTTCAGATAAAAAAACACTACTAAAATGGCAATATAGAAAGTAAAGCTGTGTCTGGTGTTCACTGCTTTGATTCAGATGCATCAGATATTTGCTTACCTTTGCTCTCCACATCAGCCATAGCTTGAAGACATCAACATGACGTCCACACTGTAAAGCCTTGTCTCCAGTGTCATAGGACAAATCATAGTGTTTGTCTTGTTGAAAGAGGTAGGAAGCATGCATTTGATTGCAGCTCTGCATCAATCCCTTAAAGAAGCAGAGATGTGATTTAGAAAAACTGGTATGTGCATAAGTTTACTACTTAGCTTTCTTTCTTGATCATTGTTTTTTCTTTCCCTTACTTAACCTGTCCAAGTGACCTTGGAAGGCATTCCTTCTCTTAAGGCAGTTTGGCTAAGTCGGTTGTAATGGCTGTTGCAAATAATGTCATACTATCCCTTGAGTCTGTGTCCAGAAGGCTCTTTGCCTTGCTTTCTCTCTGATTGCAGGTAATTCCAATGCAGGTGGTCTATATAAGGCCCTTGCTCCCCTTGAGCTATAGAACAGGGGATTATAATATGTGGTATGGAAGACTTGGGTAGGCTAGGATAAGTACTGAGTTAAACAAGGAGTTAAGTGCTGCTTCTGAAGACAAGTGGTTCTGTCTGACCCTGTTAGAGGTGGCAAAATATAATTTTGAAAGGCAACCTTATAATGTGCATATCCTTTGGATGAGGGCTAGTCGTTGGCTAAGGCGAGGGCAGCTGTATCAGGAAAAGCATGAAGCTAATAACGTTTTAATTTTCCATTTTATATGTATGTATGACGTAAATTGAACCTAATCATGGCTCTATTGAAGTATTTATAAAGATCATCCTTGGACTGCTTCATAGCATTGCATTTTGCAGTCAACAAGGAGTGAGAATTTGGGCTTTTATTTTTTGGATTTACCTGTATATGTAGCTCTGCAAAAAATCTGACTGAAAAAAATGAAGGTGAAACAATACACCAGCTATGTTAACATACACCAGCTATGAGAGTTATAGAGCAAGCATCCAGAATATTCAGGGAAACATGCAAAAGATGCAAGAGGAAGACGTACCTCTTCTCTAACTAACAGGGCGGAACACTGCAATGGGACGCCCATCATCTTGTGCGGATTCCATGTCACAGAATTGGCCCTACAACAATGAACAACTTTAAACTGAGAATTATACACAAGGGGGAGATCAGTAAGACAGTAAAAAATGAAAGTAACAAAACTTATATAGGGCTCCTTTTCCTCAAGAACCAAAGTTGCAAATAAGACCAGCAGTTTTTAGAAGTGTGAAATGTTCAGAAAAGGCCCATCATTACCATTTAACATAGATGTAAATTTACTCATCCATGCTCCTTTCCTGAATAAATGTTGTTGTATAGTTAGGACTAAAAGATCCTGGGCCTGGAGATTTAATTTTGAATAAGTTTGCCATTCTCTAGACTTTACAATTTCTACATTTCTAGGGAGTCATCTATACTTTTGAATTATAGTCACTATTGCAGATGGAGGTGGGGAATGACTTTTAGGACCAGTTTTATCAAAGGTATTTTAGATACCTAAAGATACAAATAGGTGTCCAGTGATATTTTCCAAACTACCTAACAGATGTGGTACTCCATTCCCGTTGATTTCAGTGAGAGCTGGGCATTTAATTCACTTTGGCACTTTTATCTGCATCTTCAGAGATGTAAGGGGCATGATAGTGCTGCTCTTGAACATTCCCTGCCCTCCCACTCCTGCTGACATGCTCCAAACTCCAAAATATGCCAACAAAGCCATTCTGGGGCTTCCCTCTGAGTCCACTGTTGAAACCTCAGTCTTTGTTGTGCTTGAAAGCAGCCACTGGAGATGTCCACGGAGCAGCCTCACTAACATTTTCAAGCTTGCAGCCAGGAACTGGGAGCAGATGGGAGTCAGGTTCAGAGGTGTTCAGCCAGAGCACGCAGCCTCCATGGTTTAGATATACCATACGAACCTTTGAAATTCTGGCCTTTGCCACATTTCAAAAGAGGTTTAGGCGCCTCAGTCACTGAGGTGCTCTTGAGAATTTTCACCCCAAAGGCCGGAAGGTCGGCTGACATAAATCGTCAACGCTCCGCTGCTTCTAACGAACTACAAAAATGAACTCAGTTTGAGGATCTGTCCTAAAATGGCTGTGGCAATGAATTTTGGATTATCTCACACAACTCTTTTACCCTCATTCCTGCTCTCTCCATTTGTCTGGGGGTGTGAACAGTGTAACATGCTTGAAAATAGGTTATGAGCTTATGAGGTCCAGACACAATGCAAAACTGCTGCTCTCCAGCCAAATGGTGTTATAGGGGGCTGTGTGGGGAACTGATCTCAGTCTCCGTCCTTTGTCAGAACAGGGGTCCTGGAGATGCCTCCACCCTAGAGCTGTAGTGAGCTCATCTGGTGCCTGAGGAGGAGGGAGGGGTGGGGGAAAGAGGGCAAGTGTATGCTAAGCACAGCAGATGGGGGATGGCGGCAGCATGGGTAAGGGGAAGGGAAGTGCTGAAACTGTTCAGCATCAGCAACAGCAGCTCTGGCGGCAGCCCCATGTCTGGGCTTTCTGGGAGCTTGATGTCCCACTCTTTCCCCCCAACCCCAATTCATACATATTGGGATCAGGGTTCTGCCTGCTCTGACAAAGGCTCCCTGGCCGGGGCGGGTGCCCTGCTTGCCCTCGTTATGGGCCAGGCCCACCCCCACTGGAACCACAGAGGTATCCAGGTGCTGGATTTCCACTGCTGCTCCTGGCATTTTGGGGTAAGGGTGGCAGCAGCAGGGGCTTACCTGCCTCAGGCAGGATCTTGGTCTCGTTCATCAGCAGTGGCAGCCAGGGGTGGGGGAGTGCCCTGCTCCAGGAAAGTGCTCATAGTCTGCTTCACTCCCCCTCCTCCTCCCATGTATGTGTATGCATGTGGTGAAGTGAATGGTGTGTCATGGGATACTGGAGGACCCAGGGGTCCCCTGTCATGCTCCCTACATGTATGGAGCAGTGATGCACTTCAAAATAGTACCCAGTGCTTCCAGCACTTTTGAAACGTTTCAAAGGGCTTGTATGTTTGTACAGCTGGCCCTTCAAAATGTTTCAAAGGCATCTGAAATGTTTCACTTGTTACTTCTGTCCATACCCATTGGTTACCAAGAGGGCAGAGACTGTGTTAGAAAATGATTTGACTTATTTGCTAGCAAAAATTACGGCTCCCAAGGTGGGTACAAAAATATCTGGACTGAATGACTAGCTTTGCTCTATGAGTAGTCTCCAGAGATTACTGCTTGATTATTAATGTACATATATAATATGAGTTACATTAATATTAGTTATGGGGGCGCATTATAATCTGCATGCTAAATTGACTGAGATAGAAGAGCTTTCATTTCATTTCACTCATTTCTCTATAATTTTTAATATTGTCTTGCAGTCTCCTGTCTGGTTTTTCCACCCATCTCCAGGAGGAGTGAAAATTAAATAATCTGTGTCGCCCTTACAGATGACACAGGTTACTTTCCCTGGTATTCTGTGCAGGACTCTTCCCACTCTGCAGATACCTGTATAGGAGGGGAATAAAGGACCTGTGGTGGCTGCTTTCCTACAATACAGGAAAGGAAGATGATATGCTGCTCTCCAGTACTCCCAGTTTTCAGCACCATTATATGTGCCCAGAATCTAGCCCAGAATTTGCCAGGGGCAACATGTATCCCAGTATGATCCGGTGCCCTTCCTTTTGAAGACACAAATATCTGCAGATACTGTTTTGCACCCCCAGTTAATTGTAACACAGTTTGGGTCACTCCCATCCCTGCCTTCCAGACTGTACCTGCAAATCTGACTTGTAGCTTCCAGTGTCTAAACGAGGGAGCTGGTGGCAGGGCATTCTCTGCTAGAGGCCCTTGACTGAAACTGATGCCTCTTTCCATAAAAGCTTGAATCTGTTGGCTTTCGGGGTGTAATATCTAGTCGACCAAAAAAGGCCCCCAGTTTGAAACTAAAAAATGGAGAGACATGCTTGAGCAGCTGGCACTGAAGGGATTGCTTTTTTTCTTTCTGGGAGATCTTGGAAGCAGGGATTTGGATGTATACACATCATTATCATTTTCTCACAGATTGCTTCTTACTCTCTCCAAGCAGGCAACTGTGAAATGCTGTACCTGGACACAGTGGAATACAAATACATCTACACTTTCCTTCCTGCTATTTAAACAGGACTATTCAGGCACCTGATGCAAAGCCTGTGAGGAATACTCTTTCACAGGCAAACATCTGGCTACTTGGCCCAGGTCTCTGAGCAACTGGCAGCTTTTAATCAACTCAGAGTCAATCATCTGGTTAGGGTGCCAGAGCAAATGTTTCCAAACTAGCATCTGAGTTTATGAATCTCCTTTGATATGAGAGCTATGAACTTCATTTGCTGTAACCCATACACATGCAAAAAAAAATTTAAGATCCCTCTGAGCAATAGAGGTGACTTGTTTTTGGTTTGTTTTTTACCAACAGAAAGGTTGTTTACCAACAATGATGCCCAGGTGCCAATTTTCTGCCTAAGTCATCACATTGATTTTCAAGTCATCCATTGCCAAAATTCTTCCCAGTTACATACAAAGAATTGTAATTAGTTAAAGGAGAAGTTATGATTTTTTTGCTTTGTCACAGAGTGCTGGTCACCAACCACTGATATATACTTAAATAAAATGCTTATTGACGACAACACTTAAAAACAATTATATAGGCAAAAATGAAAAAAAGTGACAAATTCCTATTGGACCATTTGGGGTTTTGCATAATTTAGGTTGGTAGAATTTGGTCTACAGGCATTATCTGAAACTGGAGGTATTCACAGATATGTACCAACATCCAAACATGGCCACATTAATTGTGTGTTTATATGTCATAGTTTGATGCTCAGACTGGAATTTAAGGAAACAAGTTTCAATTTGATGTATGGTAACTAAACAGCAGTGTTTCCCAGCATGAAAATTCCATACGTGTGCTTACTTTTTCAAAACGGTCACATGGCCGGTATATTTACACCCCACACTGCGAAGAAACAGGGTAAATCAGGTTATGCAGAACTTCATGCTCCCTTGGCTACGTTGCTTCCAGTACCTGAGCTAGCTTCATTAAAGATAATTTGAGGTATCTGTTTTCATAGAATCATAGAATCAATGAGTGGGAAGGGACCTAGACAGATCATCGAGTCCGACCCCCTGCCATGGGCAGGAAGGAGCACTGGGCGTGGGAGGGGTCATAGACCCCAGCCAGGTGCCTA
>NW_017728886.1:29169223-29202709 GCF_001723895.1 Crocodylus porosus
ATGCGGTCCCTGCCTGCCGGTGTATTCGCTTTACCCCACAGCTTGGTGTCATCATCAAACTTGAACAGGGTGCTCTCCACACCCTCGTCCAGGTCGCTAATGAAGATATTGAACAGCACCAGCCCAAGGACCAAGCCCTGGGGGACTCTGCTGCCCACACCCTCCCAGGTCGACATCAACCCGTCCATCACCACCCTCTGGGTGCGCCTCTGGAGCCAGTTTGCCACCCATGTGACTTGCATTCATCAGTGCTGCAGTCCCTCAGCTTGCCCACCAGAACTGGGTGGGACACTGTGTCGAAGGCCTTCTGGAAGTCCAAGAAGATGACATCGACTTCCTCCTTCACATCCAACCCATGTTGGTTACCCCTCAACATCACTTAACTGTTTTCTATTACAGTTTTCAATGTAGACATATCAGGTGTATACAAGTCCTGAAAAAATCAAAGTTGTTCCCCTATTCATCACCTTATGATGAAAGAATAGGAAATGGCAAGATTCCCATGTCCCATGGGAACCATGTCATTGCCCACTACTTGGAGATGACTCTTTGCAGAGCATTAAGGAAGTTCTGATCCAGTTGTGGATTTGAACTTTGTAATTTGAACATCTTTCAAATGCAGATATAGCCAGAGTTTCTAATCCAGATTTGGCTCCTATCCTGTATCCATTTTTTTTACACATGTGTCTCTTTTATGCTATCTCCTGACAGGAGGGGCAGAATTTTTATCTGTTCTGGATATACTAAATATATCCTGTTTGGTGCAAAAAATATTTGTGTGTGTTGGGTGTTGGTGGGGATTGAGGTTAACTAAAATACATCAAGCTTATTAAGTCATTTTTTTTAATTGTAAAGGTTTTGTGCTTCTGATTTCATTGGCAACAAGATATTATATAGTCATGTATATGAGAAAAGGAGATTGACCCTCCAGAGAAAGACTGGAGTATGGGGCATAGAAGAATCTATGCACAGGAGCTCATCTGCTCATAAAAAATCTCTATAGAACCAATTGCATTGTGGAACCCAGAATGTTGTGACATTGCAAAAAGACTTAGGAGTTGTAACATCAGGAAACTGTGATGTTGATTTTTTGTGTATCCTGCAAGTGATCTGAAGATTTATACATGATTGCCCCAGTAATAATGGAATGATCTCAGACCATCTGGCAACCCAATTCAAGGTCTTCAGGGATCATTTCTTACTGAGATACACATCTAAGTCTCACTAAACAGATCTACACAGAGAATCACTCAGAAGCTATTTTGCAGCTTGGAAGAGGTGAATTCCACAGATAGAAAATATCCATTATCTGTAGCAGAAAACAAAATCATATACCACAACTTTTAAGTCAAAATGCCTATTAAACAAGGGAACTCAATGATATTATTTCAGTTGAGAGGACAGACAACCTCAAAGATTGCTGCATACTGTGTATATTGGGCATAAGTTATTAATCGTATATCAACCTGGTTGATTGTTATTTAGAGCCATTTGGTAGTAATCCTGAGTTCACTGGGGCATCTAATAATCTGTGAATAAATCATACCTTTCAACACCGTTTAATTTCCATTTATGTTTCCTGGACATCAGCAGCCCACCACCCCATGCTGCCTGAAAAACAAGATACATTCTCTTAAAAATCAGGTAACTTTGCATTGCTGACACACATATATTCAGGTCAATTTGATGTCTGCTCCTTTTCTTTCCAAAGTGGGTTGCATGAAGCTAAATCACAGCTCTGATGGAGCTGCAGTCTGTGGGTGGAAACATAATCCATACCAGCACAGTTCTTCTTTTTCTGCTGTTTTTTTCTGGTAGCCTGTGGCTGGACTTATGTAGGTCAAGGTCCATGGACCAGCTAGCATCACCCTCCTGCCCAGCTAATTTCTCTCTCACTAGCACATGGCAGTGCTACACTGGGCCTGCCCTAAGCAGTGGTAGGGAGACAAGTAGGGAAAAAAAACTCACTGAAAGGTCAACTGACCTTTACACGTTCATGACTGGGAGGAGAATGGCACTGGTAATAGAACGGGATGGGACACAAAACACAGCTGTTTGCCTTGCCTCCCCTCTTGCAGAACTCTGAGAGCTGATCTCCCAGCATGTGCAGGGGAATAAGCCACTGCAAGGACCCCAGTAAGGTAAGCATGTCATTTGGCAAATACTTTCGGCATATGCCCCAGTTACTAGGGCCATTTTGGGGGAAATTATAGTATTATTTGTCTGCAAATTTAGAAAAAAATAATGTCCTTTTGCTCAACTGTCTATTTTGCAGTCTTCCTTCCTTTTCATGCCCTTGTGACAAGGTAGTTTGTAGAATTTCCAGCTGACATAGCTGCACCACAAGTGCTTCTGCTACGGCCTCAAACTTGCAACCTCTCGGCTGTCAATCTTAGTGCCCGCAACACTAGGGTTACCATATGTCTGGGTTTTCATGGACGTGTCCTCTTTTTGGGCCCTCCCATCTCTAGTTTTTTTTTTTTTAATATCAACAAATGTCTGGGGTTTTGCTCTGCTCAGCTTCAAAGTTTTTCCTGGCACTTCCCAGCTTGTCCTAGCAAGGAGCTGCTTGGGGCTGGGGGGAATGGAGGGAGGGCAATTGGAGGCAGGGGCATCACATGCATTTGTGTATGCACATGCATGTGGCCAGCATGCAGCCAGGCCGAGTGGTGGGAGCAGCCCCGGCAGCTGGCTGCAGGTAAGTCTATGGGAGGTGGGGTTTGAGGGCCAGGGCTTGGGACTGTGCATGTGTGCATCCATCACATGCATGTGCATGTGCATATGCGTGTGTGTATGTGAGTGTGTGTGTGGAGGGGATGGGTGTGTGAGTATGGCAGGTGCCTGGTGGCATTGGGGGTAGTTGACTTGGGCTGTAGCGGGGCAGAGGAGGTGGGGGAAATGCCTAACCCTCCAGCACAGGAGGGGAGAGGGGACTCTAGGGGCAGCAGACAGCTGTGTGGCTGGCTGGTGGCACTGGTGCCTGTGCTCACAGGGGTGGGGCAGCCAGGAGATGCTGCAGGGCTGGGGAGAGCAGGGGGCTGCAGGTCGGTAGTAAGGGACACTGGCAGGGCGGGTGGGGGTGGGCTGTGGCTTGGGAGTGAGGGGCACCAGGAGGGGTGGAAGACTGCCAGGAGTGTGGGGCACAGACAATGCCAGGAGGCTTCAGGTCAGGAGTGAGGGGCATCAGCAAGGACAAGGGGGCTGCAGGCTGGGAGTGAGGGGCACAAGCATGATTTGGGGGGTGGAGTACTATGGGTTGGGAGTGAGGGGCAGCAGCAGGACTGAGGGGGGCTGTGGTTTGGGAGTGAGGGGCAGGGACAGGGCATGGGCATGTCACTGCCCTCCCACAATCATGTTACCCCTTTCTCCCTCCCCAGCAGGTGTCCCCTTTTTTGAAACTGGAAATATGGTAATGCTACACACCACCCCAGCCCCCATTTTGCAGGAAATGGGCCTGAAAATATGTTGTTTTTTAAAATTAATTATGTCTAGAAATAAGGCATAGATTTTCAAACAAGGGTTTCAAACATCAGTTGTGTAAGTTCATGTTTAGCCAATTAAAATCAAATGCCTTTATTTTTAAATGGTTTTACATGCCCAGTCTGTTCCAGAAGCCCGGGCTTTCTCCAAATCAGTGGAGTAGAGAATTGGTCCCTAGGTGTAGTTTTCACTACAGGAACCAGGTATGTTGTTATCTGTACAAAATGACACTATATGTGCATGAGTGAATGCATGTTAACATGGGATGTGACCTGAGACTAATACAGTACTTACATCCACATGCATCCAGATTTTGTATTTCTTGCAGATATCTGCAATAGCAATGAGGGGATCAAATGCACCATACACTGTTGTTCCTGCTGTGGCACTCACTAAGAAAGGAACAAATCCCTATGCAAAGGAGAGAGACATTTTTAAAAGAGGGAATATTCAAGCAAAACCCATCCCCACTTGCAATAGTTTGATTTCCTCCCAAGTAGCCAGAGTGTAGTAGTACAATAAAGTAAGTAATTAAAAAAATAAGCTTAATTCCAGTAGCTGCTGTGCTACTGTATCTATATTCCTATGAAAAAATGAGATGCCATTTGGAAATAAGGAACTTGCATGCTATTTTTTTGGCTTTTCTTATTTGATATAGTAGTGATGTTACAATTTCTGTCTTAAGGTGGCAGCAAACTTCCAAGGTCAGGATTGAGGGTATGCATTGGGAAGATAAGATTTAGAATGAACAACCCACCTCCTGCCTCTGTCAGAAACAAAAAATGTGTATTCTGTGTTATGCCAATGTAAAATTACCTCTATCATAGAGATTCATTGTACAACAAATATCTCTGGAAAATTTGGAATTAACCTGTTGGTATATTATGATTCTTTCAATTTCTTTAACATTCAGAATGTGCTAGATTACATACATCAGGTAAAAAGATGCTGGCCCTGCCCCAGGGAGTTTACATTTTAAGGCTCTGCAGTCTTGTGCTTGAGTGTAACGTTTAATACATGAATAGTTCCACTGAAATCAACAGACATAGTGAGTCAAATTAATTGTGTATTGGGATAGGGACAGAAATTATACATAAACCAGTTTAAGTAATCAGAAACTGGTTTAAACCTGTAAAGAACATAAGTTCATTGCACATAAACCAGTTTCAAAATGGTTGAAACTAGTTTAAGATAAACCTGCTTGAATGCAGTATCAGACTTAACTGATTTGAGTCAAACTGGTTTATGAAACTTCCTTCCCAGACCCCTTCCTGGTTAAATCACAGTCCCCCAGCATGCTTTCCAGCCCTGGGCTGGGCTGTCTGCTCCAGCAGAGAAAGGTACATATCTGTGTGTGTGTGGGGGGGGGGGGGCAGGGACTACCCAGTGCTGTGCCTGCCCTCCACGGCCCGTTGCCTAAGCTGAGAGTGCTTGCTCTCAAGGGGGGCACCAGCGCTCTCAGGTGGTGCACCTGCACCCCTGTGCACCCTGTATGTGTTTCCTATGAGAGGAAGCAAACACACGGCCCATGATGGCTACATGCCAGAAAGGCGTGCTCTAGCACCCCCCAGCTTCTGGCCTGAGCCACTGCAGGCATGTGGCTACATTTCCTGAATCAAAAGTAAATGTGTATCCAGTTGTTTCTCAGTTTAATCTCTGTGGTTTAAAGTAACATTCAGAGACTGAATTGATTCAGTCTCGGGGTTTTAGACTGTCTGTACTTAGCCTTGGAGTCTAAAGTGTATATGAAAATTACAGACAGGAGCTGTATATATGTTTTAACATTTAGAACAACATAAGAAAGAGTGACTGATCTTTCTTAAAAGTTCTGAACTACCTACAGCAAAATGGGACATATTCGTTTTTTGTTTGTTTTTAACTACATTGACCTTAACGCATTTTCATATGTGAAGAAGCTCAAACTCCATGTACTGTTTCTGAAGGCATATGCTAATTCACTTACTTTTTGTTTAGCTTCAAGAATTCTTCTTTCAAGGTCTGATGGAATCATTTTCCCCCTGCAGCAAAAGATAATATAATATTAGGGCTTTGCTTTTGAAAACAGCCTTTTCTATTGCTTTCCCCTTTAAGTAACAATCCCAGGTAAGGATGAAATTAATACTACTGCACAAGGCCTATACCCCATTTAAGCCCTTAAATTAAGACCTCATCTGGTGTATAGTCCTTGCACTGGTCTTAGCACAGGGCTGATTGTCAACCTGTGGATTGTCACCTAGTTTGCACCAATGTACTGTTGATCATGTGTGAGTCACTCCAAATCAGAGAGGGCATGGCATGGCCCTTCACACAAGCTCCACTTAAAGTACGTGCCCAATGAGCCTCAGGGTTCAAATGGATTGTAACCATAGAGAATATGCTGCATGTCCTCAGGAGAGTTCTGAATTCAGGGAAAATTCTGAATTTACTGAATTCAGTAACCCAATATTGTTCTCAACTGCAGGACTTTGAAAGGTGAAGCCCGTGATTCTACCTTCCAAGGGCCAACTCACAGGATCCCCAATTCAGCTGCAGTGGCTTCAAGCAATGGGACTGGCTGGAAGCTCATAAATGAAGTGGACAGTAGGAGGAAGGTATCTCCCCTCTTTATGAAGTAAAGGTGTGACCATGTCACACTTCCACATCCACAGGAAAGCACTGGCTTTCATTTGCACTTGAATAAAATAAATTCATCCTTAGTGTAATTCTAATGAAATCAATGGAGTTACAACAGGGAAAACTACTCCATAGCTTGACGCAGTCAACTAATATTAGCTTTGAAACAGGCAGGAAAATAAACTGTTGGTCCAGGCTAAGATTATGTACATATTCAAGCTCTTCACGAGGAGAGTATATTGTATTTGAAATGGATTTAGTATGAGCCATTCACCTGAGATTCAACCTCTGTCATATAAGCCCTCCAGGCTAATTTGGGAAATCTTGTAAATTCATTAGGTTTGTGATGAAAACACTGCTAATATTTACATATTGAAATGTGGGGCTTTGATTGTTTCAGCTGAGAGTAAGACTATCCAAGAAGAAAGAAAATGTATAACAGGATTAGCATCATGATGGTTCCTTGTAGATTTTTTGCAAAGTTTTTTTTAATTAATTTTGACTAACCAGGTGTATTTATAGAGACCAAATCTTAAAGGACCTTTTCTTAGTACAGCTGGTCATTTGTTTTACTGAAAAAGTGGGTTTTTGTTAAAAAGGAATATTTTTATGAAAGAACTGAAAACCAAAAACTTGAAATGCTTTCCCAAAAAGGTAAGAGAATACCAAAATGTGTAAGTTTTTTCATGTTTTTCTCTGAAAAAAATCTTCATGTGAACTTTTAATGGAGATGGAAAAAAATGAAAAGTTACAGTGAAAAAACTGCATTTCTTATGAGCTCTGTGGCAGAAGACCACTTCTGTCTCTTCCCAAAAACTCTGCTGTGTGACAATTTGGTTAATATGGGCCCTACAGAGGGCAGACATCCCATCGCTTTAGGTAACCTGGGTTGGATACATTCCTGAGGGAGGGGGAAAACCTGCTCCCTCTGCCTACGTGACTGGCATCACTTACCTGGGTGAGGGGGTTACACCCCCTATTGTTCTAAGCACTGCCAACCTGACTGGGAGGGGGCTAGAGACTGTGCCAGTCTGCCCAGCAACCAGCGATGAATTTCTTTATTGGTTGGCTTGCATCCAACAGGTGGAGATTCCCTCTGGAGGCAGGGAGTTCGTTGATCATGAGTTTCAAAAAAGAGAGCAAGTTTCAGATGGTCCAGCTCTTCTCTCTCTGAGTTTTCATCATGTCTACTGCCCTTCCTCCTGAGAAGTCCTTAACTTATATAGACCTTATGACCTCTTATACCTGGACAGCCTAGCTTTTGTAAAAACCCAGTCACAGTATTTTGCTTTCCCGGTGAAAGAATAACATCAACAATCATTTTGTTTTTAGATTCCAAGGGGAAAATTTCTATTGACTCGAACTTTCCCCTGCTTATGTATTAAGTAGTCTGAACATTTTTTCTTTTTCTCTTAAAAGTGTTTCTGGAAACATAAAAGGAATGTAATAAAAACATGTAAAACCAAGGCTGAGTATTCTTGCTCTATATATGGTATAGAAACCTGCTGCATTACAGTCTTAAGCATTGCTAGAATAGATCCAGTCACATGTAGCTAGTTAGACCTGAGCATTGCCAAAATTCATGTGGAAGGAAGTAATTAGCCAGCTCTGAGCAATAACACAATGTACACAGGAGTGTTCAGTAAACAAAGCTGCAAGCATTTTCAAAATTTACACAGGAGCAAGTAGTAAGTTGGTCCCCCATATGGCCATAATACTCATTGGAACAGGTAGAAAAAATCTTCAATAAAGCCAAAATATAGTAGGAGCAAATCAACCTATCACATTACAAACAGATATATAGTATGCCTTTGAATGCAAGATTCGCCTTCAAAACCAAATCTTTCTTCTAAAAATGGACTGTCTTAGAGTAAAAAAAGTAAAAAGTTATTATATGTACCACAGAGGTTGTATCCTTTTAAATTTGTCCCTATTGGCTTGGGTTTTTTAAATTAAGTTGCAAGTCAGAATATTTGGGTAGCTTAAATTCAAGGGCATCATATTCAAGGAATATGGGCATGGAGAAGGGCATGGAGTTATCCAGGCACTACCATTGTCAATATACCTGCATGGTAAGTAAACACAGGGTAAAAAGATTGGTAAACTAGTCCTACCTTTGACAGAACTGCATTTTTGCTTTGTTTAGGGTAGTTGCCTGCATGTTCTTCTGGCTAAAATGCTTATGAAAATACCCTGCAGACCAGCCCCAGTGCAACAAAGATACAGGCAAATTCTAGGAGATGTAGCTGAGAATAAGAACTGTCAGTGGTGAACCATGAATCTGTTGCCTGGGGGCCAATGCTTGCATTTGTGCCCCCCCCAAAGATGAACCGAGCAGGGTGCGGGGCCTGAGGCAAATCAACCTGTGCAGGGTCCCACCTCCTACCCCATGGCACTTCCATGGGGGAATTAGCAGTGCGGCATGTTGGCCGTAGGGGGAGGGATGGTGGCTGGAATTTCTGGCTGGAATGGCCAAAGAAAGCCAAAAGCCGCAAACCACAATCCACCGGGCGGGCAGACAGGTGAGCCACACACAAAACGCGGGAGGTGTCACGGCTTCTCCAGCTGGCATCCACGCCCCGGCCAGTGCCCTGGGCCATGGCCCACTACCACCCCATCCTGCCCCCGTCAGTATGCTACTGTCAGCTGTCAGTTACATGAATTTGGTTCTTAGCAAACAGAAAAAGCAAAGGGTTTATTATAAGGACTAGTGTGTCAGTTGTCCACGTGGTCATTAATTCCTTTGGAAAGAGTGCTCAATCTTTTGTGAAGAGGGAGATAATAAGTCTATAAATCAATATACAGGGTCTTCTGTGATTACTACTCTAAATTGCTCAGGTAGTTTTATTCTTTTTATGATAGAAATAGAACACTGAGACTCTAGTTAAGTGTTTCACTTCATCTGGAGCCATAAATGATTCAGCACATTATAACAATAGTATTCAATGGGTCATAAAAAGAGTATTTTTACTAAAAGAGTATTAATACAACTGGCTGGAAATTTTGCATCGATTTTCTTTTTCAACAGAAAATGCACTTTCTCTAAAACAAAATTTCCACAAGAAAATGCTGGTTTTGCCACATCTTTTCTATTTTGTCTTAGGAACATACATGGATTTAACTGGATGAAAACATTTAATTTCAGACAGTTCAACATGAATGAATATTCAAGTTTTTGTAGGTACCTCATGCCCTCATTCCTGTCCTATTGGCTGAACTGCCTGGTGGCTGTTCATGATCTACAGTGTACTACAATCTATCCTCTGGCTTTACTGTCAGAGGATATCTTGGGATTCTCATGAACATAGTATAGCATATGAACTAGGGTTCAGTCAAACTACCTAGCGCATAGAGGAGAGTGAGGACAGGAGGCATCCAAACTGCAACTCCCAGGAGTCACTGGTGGCTGTAATTCAACATTGAACTGCATTGAAATGCAGTATTTCAGCTTAATTTGACAACGCCAAATTAAACATTTCAATGCAAGAATATTTAAATGTTATTTGATCCAAACACAGCATGTCAATACTTCTGCATCAAAATTTCAAGGAACATTTTTGGTGTTAAAATAATTGACAGGTTGATTTTTTATTTCAGTTCAGGATGATGACAAACTCCAAAATCTCAGAATTTTCAGTATGATAGAAATTATGATTTTCAACCAGTTCTAATTACGAGCTGCTATACAAGCTGTTTCAAAGGCCCTAGTTCCTCATCTGTGTAAGTCAACCTTATCAGTATAAATCAAGCAAACCAGGCTGATTACACCAAATGATAATAAGGGCCTAAATGTTTTGCATAGCATTTAAAAGTGACCATGTTTGGAATCTATACTTACCTTTCATCACATCTAATCAGAACGACACTATCTGTACCAATTCCCAAAGCTGCGGCTCCTTTTTTCACAGAAAAGTGACTCTGAAAAAGCATATATGGTATTCTGTGTTATTTCTATTATTATTCCTTCTGCAACTTAATGCAAAAAAACCCAAAACAACAAAAATCTTTAGTTTTCCAGTGATCTCGAGAAACAAAGCTAAATAGACAATCATTCTATTCATGTAGTTTGTCTAGAACACAGGCAGGCAATTATTTTGGGCAGAGGGCCGCTTACTGAGTTTCGGCAAACCACCAAGGGCCACATGACAGGAAGCCCAGAGCAGATAAATGTTAATTTTCTAAAATTTTTAGGGGCCCCAGAGGCCAGATAGAATGGCCTGGCAGGCCGCATCTGGCCCCTGGGCCGCATTTTGCCCACCCCAGTCAAGAAACTCAGCTCTTTAATTTGAAGCTTCAGACTAGGACACTGGAATCATTTGAAGCAATAGTAATAACTTTAATCTGATTTTATTCAGGAAACGCCTGTGTGCATCTATCACTGAATTTGACTCTCTGTAACTCCTATTGACACAGTGGTAGAGCAGTTAAAGTAATTTTATTAAGGCTCCAGAGATGAGATGTCAAACCCCACTTTGACCCTATGCAAAGGCTACCCCAACCACCCAGCTGTAAATGAATATTTGGGTACTCATGCTGGGGACCCAAAAGCATGTCACGTGATTCCAGCCACAATCCTCCCTGGTGTGCTGTTGCCTACAGAAATTGACCTGCTTTAACTCTGGTAGCCCTATGGTCCTCATCTCAGAAGAACCCTTAACTTTTTTACTTACTGCCTTAGCTTACTGGAAAATCCATTAATTTTACATGTGGCATCCCAAGTGAAGTACATCTGCTATGTGACCAGTAGCCAGATACTGTCATAATGCCATTCACTTTTCATAGGCAACCAGCTGAGGACGTGTAAAGACAGTAAGCCTGATTTTGATCTCAGGTCAATGAAAATTAAGAGTAATTCCACTGAAGTAAATGGAATTATACCAACCTCATATCAGAATCAGGGCTAATATAAATGCACGGGATAAAAGTGGGGGTTATATAGTGGGGAAAATAGCTTAATCTAATTATTCTGTTAGGAACTGGCTCCTAAATAAGTGGTGGTTTATAATTAAATTTAAATTCCAGTTGTTATAATATTGTATAAGTGTATAATAATGTATCAAGCTATACTGCTGAGAAGTGGTTTTTGATTAACCTGAATTTAACTGTAATGTGTCTGTCCTATGTCCTATAACTTAACTACAGATCATTAAATTGTCCAAAAAGGAATGTGTGCAACTTTTGTAGTTGAAACAATTATAATACTCGTGATTAAAATGATAAGATACAAATCTGAAGCATGTTTGCCATTCACTGAAAAGCAGGTTGGGTTAGCAATCAGAAAACTGTTTGAGTGGTGGGATAGTTAATCCTTTTATCCCATCTCAATCTACTCTCACTGCTGTGTTATTGGATTAAAAACAGTTGTTAGATTTCTCTTGGGACAAAGCCTGTTAACCTGGGACTGTACAGACATACAAGCACATTGCCCCACTTTAGGTACCTTGGAAGCACCCAAAGGCAAAAACAAATGTAGAGTTTGAGTAGATCCTGACTGATTTGAGTCAAAACCTGGGAGCAGAATAGCCCTTTAGGCTAAAAACAGATGGCAGGTTTAATCTGGTGCTGTAGACTTGCATTAAAACAGGTTCCAGGTCAGACATTTACACACACAGTTTGCACAATCTGAAAGCAAATTAATTCGAATTAGCCATGATTGTTCCAAGTCTTAATTTAACAGTTCACAGTTATTTAACATGGGACAGTGTTTGTACTGTCTGTAGGATCCCAGGATAAAATGTTTTTTGCTGGGGGAGGGGTGGGAATCAACATTTTTTTTACCCCAGATAACTCTTTCTCCAGGACCACTGTGGCTAATTCAAGTTAATTGCCATTCATTTCAGGGACAAGCTGTGTGTATGGAGGACTACGCTGCTCCCGGGTTTTGACTCATTCAGTCAGAACTGACAGTTTTTATCCTTAGTTGCCCTGGCTGTAAATAGATGTCTCATTTGTCCTGGGACTAATGGTCCTGAGTTTTGACTTGGATCAAAACAGTTGTTTACACATGTAGTCCTTTAAAACTACCTTGCTGTTCTTCTGCCAGTAGACAGCCATGGAGACACACACCCTGAAAGGGTTGCCCCTGGAGTAAATGGCAATTAAGTTAAATAAACCACAGTTAGTTTACAGATGCAGACAGCACTACCATGGGAAGAAGGAGGGAAGTACACATCTTATTGCACATACTTCACAGGTACTTGGAGCAGGACAATGGGTGTGAAGGTCTGTAGGATCCAAGGTCAAAAGATTTTCTCCTGGGAGAAATGCAATGTCTGTTTACAATCAAAGGGTAAAAGCAGTCCTTGGAGTTTATCCTGGGTCTGACCATCCCAGACTTTGACTTGTATTGAAATAGGTACAATCATTCACACAGGCAACTTGGAATTAACCCCAACTATCTTGGGGAAAAAGTGTTATCTTGGATACTTCACAGGTATTTAAAGGGAAACAGTGGCCTCTATATCTGTAGGGTCCCAGAAAAAAAAGTCTTTGTCCCAGGAGAAGTCCAACCTTTGCTTTTAATCAAACTGACTAGGTTCTGTTGATTCAAATGTGCTAGCAGAGTCCAGGCTTGTAACAATGTAGGGAGCCTTGATGAGGTGCAAAGAGAGGAACAGAAGTTGAACAGAGACTCTGAGTACCAAGAAGAAAACCAGACTTAATGTTGTATGAAAACCTGAGAGCAGGCTGTTCCCCTACAAATGAATAAGCATGCTTCCATCATCTTAAGCAATACCTTTAATATTGAAATCAGTGGGATTGTGCAGATATGTAGTACCTTTTGCATGATGTGGATAGCTTTCTGCTTCACCTGCAGCCATCTTAAGTGGCTTGTGCTGAATTGATGGAAGTTATGATATCATAGAACAGCATCTAACCCAAATTCTAGAATTCTGACAAAGCAATAAGGAACTTTTCTGTATATTGTACAGTAGCATTAGCTCAGGAATAGCATGGAAAAAAAGACAAGAGGACAAACAGGTACTCCTCGGTTGCCCCAGTTAATGTTGTTTCATTATTACGTTGCTGATCTATTTCAGAACATGCTTGTTTAAAGTTGTGCAATATTTGGTTATAACGTTGTTTGGTCACTGCCTGCTAGTAGGTAACTACTGTGATGTAATTGGATTCACTTAACATTGTTTTGCTTAAAGTCACATTTTTCAAGAACTTAACTATGGCGTTAAACAAGGAGTAGCTGTACTAAGGCATGTGGTCTGTCCTTGCACCATTACAAAATAACTAAAGGGCAGAATAGAGTCAGAAAAAGAATTAACCATTATTATTACACAAAGCAATTGCTTGACCTCAGCTGTGCTGCTAAGCAGATGGATTTGGACACATTAAGAAAAGAGGTAGATGACTAGAAAATTATTTACTATGACTCCTATGATACAGTGAAGCACGGACACATGTGCTTCACTTTGGGCATGTGAAGTCAATGGAACTTTAGTATATATTTAAAGTTTAGGGCATACTTAAATTTTTGCAATAGGTGGTCCATTCTAAATTAACTTAGTTTTTAAGACAGAGCTACCTCTGAGGAATACTTAGTAAGGTGAAGAAATACAGTTCCTTTTCTTTTTTGTATTCTTGTGAAAAGGTATTTAACAGAATTAGAATCTAATAGGGCCATGCCATGAGTGTTTCAGCTATTTGCCTTGAATCTGGCTTGCAACTCTGTGCCTTAGCAACCACATCACACCAGCCCCCAGAAATGATGTGTATGACTGTAACAAAAGAAAAAAGGATATAGAAAGATGTTTAAGACCTAAAACTATTTAACATAATCTATGTACTCACAAGAGGAGTAGCAGTATCTATCATGCCTAAGGTTGCATGAGTTTCCATTTTAAATCTCTGCCACAACATTTTCAGAGAACAAGGAGAGTAAAATAATTATGTAAAAGAATTTTGTGTGATTGGGTGCTAAACAGGTGGAGATAGAAATTTGAAATATGGTATAAAATAAGTGTTATTGAAATGTTTTTGAATATTCTGATGAAAACTAGTTTTGATTTGTCCATGTTATGAGTCCATGGAAATCACATTTTGGGCATATGAAATAGAGATTTCAGGCTTTTACCTTGCTTAGGTTGTGAAATGGAGTTTGGGGAGATTACATGTTGGAGCTAACGTAGATGAGTGGGGAAACAACATTTTTAAAGTTTATTATAATTATGTATTTACTCAGTTTTAGGACTGAACTGTACAACCTAACCATACTTTTAACAAACCTATTACTGAACTATGGGTACATATGCTTATATATTATATTGGACAATATATTAAGGAAAATCCTATTGTCTTGAATGGTTTTTGAAACCTTTAAAATTCTTCTCAAACTCATGTGACTAAAGATACCAACAGTATCAAACACTGAGTATGAATGGAAAAAGTACTGACCTTCTCTGATTAGATTAATAAATCAGCTTTTCATGTTTTAGCTAAATGATTAAATCAGAAGGCTTTACATTAATTAGTTAGATCCATATCTCTATTGAATTCTAGAAAAAGACTCACTTGGTGGTACTGATTACTTTGTACAGTTTGAAAATAGGTTTGGAATAGACTTCCACCGGAGATGGTTCAAGCACCCACTTTGAATGTCTTCAAGACACATTTGGATGTTTATCTTGCTGGGATCCTATGATTCCTGCTGACTTCCTGCCCCTGAGGTGGGGGACTGGGCTCGATGATCCTCTGGGGTCCCTTCCAGCCCGAACGTCTATGAGATCTATGAAAATCTATAGAGCTCCATGATACATAGAGCTCCATGATAAGGAAAGGACATATTGACTAAGAAAAAAGCTGCTGACATCATGAAGTCTGTAATGACAGTAAATTCCTGAGTTTGAGAAGGCATAGCTGATCTTTACACAGACTGGAGTGGAAATGCAATGGTGTCAAAATAATAATAGTTTACTAATGGTTTTATGAAGCCAGAAATTATTATAGATTTAGTAAAATAATTACTTGCATCAATTCAGTTATATACATATACACATATGTATGTTGAATAGAATATGGAATATGTTGTGTTTAATTAAGGACAACTTTTGAGTTCTATAGCCTTGTATTGTATTGTATTGTATTACTAATATAAAAGAATACAGAACTCAAAGTTGGTAGATGTATTTCATGGTATTTCTCAGTGGTAAAAGGAGACTTTGAAATGGCCTCTTAGAAGATTTCAATTAAATGATCTATATATCCTTTATGTTAGCAAAGAGTTAGAGTTGAGTGGCTAGGAGTTGAAAGGAAATCTAGATTTGCCTTTGGAAAGGGAAATGGTTTAAATGAAATTGTGAAAAGCAGGGAGTTGAGAGTATTATTAACTTTAAACAATAAGAGTGGATTATTCCCCACAGCAAAATGGACCTGCTGAGTGAGGATACTTGTTATATGTTCTAAAATGCCTTATGTTTGGAATAAGTTTATTTGCTGTACCAGTTCTTCTAAAGTTTTTGATAATATACTTTCTAAGGTAAGAAGCACAATGCAAATGTATTACAGGTGCATTAATTAAAAAGGTCAGGCCTCTTAAAAAAATAAAGAATTTAAATAATAAATATCCCACTTATTAGATGTAAAGCTTCATTAAAATTGCTATGACCAAGATATATAATGATCTTACATGAGAACTCCTTTAATATATAGATGGTATACTTTGTTATTATTACAACATTCAATCTACTGTCCTATTTTATGGCTGACTTTATTTTACCTACCAACTTTAGTTTAAATTATTATCTCATAATTGGGAATGGCTGGTACTGAGGAAAAAACATTTTAACGTAGGGATCCCCAGTGCCCATGTCAGTACGATTAAGCCTGAAATTAGTTTCTTTCTACACAAATCAGAGTGATAAGCTTTGAGAAGAAAATTAATAGGGTGAGGAATTAACTCTCAACTACTTCGCATGACAGGCAGCAGAATAACTAAGGCAGTGGCTGCTGCCCCTCTGAGATATCTGTTTGTAGGCACTGGTCCACTGCTTCTGTGTAATCATGGATCCTGGGTCCTTATCCCTAATAGCCCCTCTGTCTTAGTCATTTTAGGCTACCATGGAAATTCCCTCTACAGTGCAGTTCCACTCAGGGTTTAAACAGTATGGCAGGCCTTATGTAGGCTCTTGGTACTTGGATGACTTGAAATTTCAGGTCTAATAGCAAACTACAGCATTTACTGCAATGGTCCGTCCCATTGTATGCATACTCTGGGCATTGATCCATTATCATCCTAAACACTAGGCTGGAGCTGGGGTGGGAGAGGCAGCCATGGGGGGTGGGGCTGGGAGAGTGGGTGGGGGCTGGGGGCTCATGGCAGAGCCCCCCACATGGTGTGGGGCACTGGGGGGCAGCAGGGATCATCTCCCCCATCTAGCCTCCCATCACCCACTCTCTTGGGCCCAGCTTCCTGCTGCAGTGGTTGGGTGTGGGGGGGAGACTGCCCAAATCACCAAAGCTCTCCAAATCTTTTCTGAATCAATTTGGATGTTTTAACTGGTCCCCTGATTCAATTCGGATTTGGAGATTCTCCCACTGAATCGGGCTGAATCTCCTCCAGACTGAATCAACACCCGAAGCTTTGCACAGCCCTACTAAACACACTGCAGTCATGTGGTTAATGTTTAATTTGCTATTGCTATTAAATTAGTAGGTTATTTATTAAATTAGGGGGAATACGTTTTTAATAACTTTATGTTAACCTAAGTTACTGTGCAGTAATGACACATGTGTAGATGCTCCCCCTGAATAGAAACAGTCAAGTTCTCTGTTTCTTATCCTCCCCTCTCTTTGGAACTGTCCAGAGATCCACTCTGGACTGCAGGAACGTTTTTTGCCAAAAATGTGTAAAATCAACATGTCTTCACAAAACATTTTGTTTTTGACATAACAACATATTCGGACTGTTAAAAAATGTTTTGTAGAAATGTTCTGTCTAGCGTTACTGGCACAGTTTTCATTACGGTATGAACTTTGGATCTTTATTACAGTTACTTGTCTACAAAGGAAACAGACTTCCTTCAAAGGAAAGATAATATGAATTTACACTGTTCACTAACTTCTCCGAGGGATACTTTTAATGCATTTAAAGTGAAATAAAGCTAAGTCACAAGAATGCACTTTTATGCTGTGTCCCCACATGCAGCAGTGTGTGCTTGCAGTGGTACAAAGAGTAGCAGCACAAATTAATGCCCTGCTCTCCCAGATGGAGAGCCAGGGTGGACCTAGAGAATGGGAGATGCTCTGGCCAGCAGCCAGAGTGTCTCCCTGGAGGGCCCAGCCCCTGGTGTGTGCACCATGCTGCTTTTTTTCTGTCATGGTTTCTTTTGATACTGGGAGTTCCTAGTGGAGTAGAAAACTCCACAACAGTACATGTGTAGACGCTGGAGGGGCTTGCTGGGGCACAAGAGTGCTTCAGTACAGTGGTTGTCTGCCAGCTAACTCTGCGTTGAAGCTCCCTTGTACCCCAACCAGCCCCTCCACAGCATGTTGACCTGGGGGGAGCAGACCCAGGATGGCAGGTTGTCTCTCCAGACCTCCCTGCCACATGCTGTGCATGAATAAACTCCGGAGCTGACTGCTTTGGAGTTAATTGCTTCCAGGTGCACCATTTGAATGTTATTCAAGAGCACTAAATGCAAGTGTAGATGTGCCCACTGGGTACATCTACACATGCGCTTTACTGAGGAACTTACTAATTAACGTTGCAGTAAAGCATCACTGTCTACACACACACCCATATAAGGGCACAGTAAATTAATTAATTCCATCATAGGATAATACTCTATGGGATAATTACTATCCTACAGCAGAGCCATTTAGTGTTTCAAAATGCATATGTAGATGGTGATCAGGACTGGCTGGGGCATGAAGGTGCTACAATGTGCTGCTGGCATCCTTGTGCTTCAGCTGGCCCCTCCGCCACCCAACAATGCCACCCGGAGCCTGGATCTGACCTCCCCACTGCCCCCCAGCACCTGCCAGCCCAGGGTTGCTCTACCCCAAACAACTGTGGTCCCATGTGAAGATGCTGCATCCGGGAAGCAGCTGACTCTGGCATGAACTGTACTGGAGTTTATTGCTACATGCTAATTACACATGTGGATGCATCCACTGACTTCCCCCTACAGATAACCTTTGAATGTATGTAGGACCATACCTACATGGGATGCTCCCAGATATGTTAACAGGAAATTCTGAGAGGCCTATAGACCTACACATTCTTTTAGCTGAAGGCAGGGTATAGGTGTACCTTATAGATAGATTAACATAAGCTGAGACATAAGGTTATATTAGTCATAGCTCATTTTATCAGGTGCTATGAAAGGATCACATGGCTAACATGCCTAAGTACCTCTCTCTATTCTTCCAGATGGAGAGTATAGTGTATTCTGTCCCATACAGACATACTGGAATATGAAAAAGAGAAGGAACTGGCCTTTACCAAAATCAGCCTATTTCTATAGACTTATATAAACCTGAGGAATGTAAAAAGCAAGGATTAACCTCCTGGATTTGTTGCATATCCTGTTGGGTCCCTGTATGAGTACTGGGACCACTCATGCCTAGATCAGATTGCAGTCATGGGCTCTTACTGTTAGGGTCTCCAGTTTTTATTATGTGGTTTCATATGAAGAACTGTACAATTGGAGCTATACTGCCAGATGTACCCCTTCCTATCACTTGTCCTGGAGTCCTCCCTGAGCAGTATGATAGAAGGGAATGGAAAGCCAGGTAAGCTGATGCTGATTGAATCAGATCTACTTACTGTTTAAGCTTCTGCAGACCTGTGGAAATAGCACTGTCTTCTCACCCAAGTCTAGGTAATTTTCATCTGCTATTCCTTCCTTCCATTCAGGGTAAAGACCATATGGCCCTTAACTATATGTCAAGTACAAAATGCAATGGGATTTTCTAACCATCTTAATATGGATCATGCATTATGTGGAACAATAATGGACTAATATGAACTCAGATATTAAATGACTGTAATGGCTGAAGGCCTTGCATTGATGATAGAGGCGTTCTGGCTAAACTTCTTCTTCAGGCACTGTAGAATGCAACACCTATCTGAACACATGTGCCTGTATGTACTCTGTTTCATCTTGCCAGACAACCTTAAAGCAGAACCAGCAAGTATTCTATATTTTAGTCTTCACTGTGTATAAAAAACATATATATATATATATATATACTACAGAATTTTACAATGGATGTCTCTACTTTTTCTTGTTCTGGATCAAGTGTCAAATTCTACTCAGTCTTACATCACACTCAATAATTGATTTAAAAGGAACTACTCCAAATCTACACTAATGAAAATGAGAGCAGTATTTGCTTCTAGATAGCCATTTCAGTAATATAGAAGACTCAGTTTTGTCCTGGTATAAACATAGGAGAATTATATCAGGGATGAATTTGACCTGTTTTAACTCAGCTGTCCTGTTATCCTAAATGGTGGAATGAAAAGGGAAAGGTGCAGTAAGAGACAGGTTATCATATCACATGAGGCCCAAGGTCCTAAGATATCAAATGTAATCCAAATTGGACCAGATTCTGATATTAGTAACTTCAGTTTAATTCTGAATAACACCATGAATTTAACAATGCTGGTATTCGATATTTACACTGGTGTAAATAGAAACAGAATCTGGCCTTATGATTTGCTATAATTGTCTGTGATTTGATCCTGCTAGATGTTTTTGCTTAGGGTTAAAACTCTTGCAAAATGTATTGTCCCCTGACAGACAGACTTTATTCATCAAAACAAATATTACAATTTTAAAGCTTTGTTTACCATTACGTCACATATGCAAAGTGTGTATGTGGGGATAATATTCAGTTTATGGAAGGGTTTGTTGCTTAGCCATGGCATGCTACTGTACCCAAGGGAAGCTAGCATCAAGTTGGAATAGGATTACATGGTGTAGAATGCCAGCTTCATATGGGAGTTGACATCCTAAGATCACAGTGTCTGTTCTGAACAATTCTTTTCTAAATAGGACTATGCTCCTGGGATTGTATAATTTGGTAACAATTTCTATTATACTTAAAATATATTTAAAGGTTACAAGAGTAAGCTTCAATAATTTTGTTTTATCTTAAAGCAATATCCTAAAATATACACTCATAAATATTTTATAGAAAACTATAGCTAAATAAATCACTGCAAATTTGGATCCTCTTGTTTTCATTGGTTTTGCAACTATTTCATGGGAGGCGTTAAATTTGCAGTTCAACATTTTTTTAAATCACCTTCAGATCTCATGAGTCATTCTATAGATTAGATAACATTTTGGATTTTGGATTTTTTTTCACTGTTTAGAAATATTCTTTACCCTTAGTGTGCTGCTAAATGCTAGTTAAATTAATTTAATTGTTTGGAAACTGATATTAAAATGTGCTTCTTTGTGTCACATTCCATTTATGTGAAATAAAGTTAGATTATCTAATGGCTAGTGATAATTATTATTTTAAACAAACCTGTTGATTCTTGTTTGCAAGAACCTGATAAATAGTTTTTCTGTTGATGATATATGTACAGGATATCTATTGCTATATGGCATTCTTTCGAGAGCCATTATTATTTAATGCATTGTTTTCCCCCTGCTATTGCTATGCAGACAGTTCCTCTTGGTGTGGACCTGCAGAGGTTCTCTTTGTTCTTATCTTTGCACCCATGGGAGCCAGCACAAATTCTGAAAGGGATTTTCCCCTACTATGACAGCTGTAACAACTTTGAGGGCATTCAGCTCTGCTCTTCCCAGTGCTAAGAGCATGGACTTCAACAAGTCAGACTGCCATATAGGGTAGCCAACTCATCAGAATGATGTCAGGGAAGTGGAGCAGTATAGCATCTCACAGTGGCTGTCATCCAGTTTAAGCACAAAATTTCAGGACCTTGGACCCGCCTGTCCTTTTTTCCTCTTTTCTGACAGTAGCTGCAGGGATGTAAAATCCCCAGTTTGGAGAGATGGGACTGAGATTTCCATTTGGTTTTTCAAAGAAGAACCTTAGTTTGTATCTACATGGATGTGGCTCCACCGCTTCCAATCAAAAAGGCAGTCTGCTTGAAGTAGCCTATGTCTGATAGACCCCTGCCGAGTTTCCACCCATCAGAACAATTAATATCTAATCTACCACCTTATTCAGTAGCAAGCATATATCTGGTATTCTGTTGTACACAATATTTACACAAGACTGTTTTTCATTATTCTCTTATTAAATTACAGAAGAAATGGTGTCAGCTTCTGCTGCTTCAGTTAAAGCGATATAGGCAAAGAAATTACTGACGTGTCAGAAACTTGATTCTGATCACATCCATACTAGGTTACAGTGGAGTTTCTCAAGATTTGTACTGATATAAGTGAGACGCAGAAAGACAGAGATTTATAGAATCTGCTTTTTCAGGATCACACATTTCAGCAAGAAATCAGCATCTGACACGTGCCTTTATATTACAAGAAACAATGAGAGTATTAAAGGCATGAAGACAGATAGCTACAAATTTCTTGTTCAAGTATTCTTTCTGTTGTGGTTTAATTAACAAAAGCAAATATAAAAAATTGTATAAAATAAAAAAAACATACATGCTCTGATGTGAAGGCAACCAGTCTGGGAATAGCTGCCATTCCTTTCTCTTTAACTTCTGGGAACATCTTGAAACGTGCAATCAACATAGCATACATGTTAGATATGGCACCACCTGGAGTCCACAGTAATACACTTGTTATTTTTTCTATTCATTAACATCATTTCAGTACTACATTTTGCTACAATTTTCCCAATACAAGAGCCTATATCAGGGAGCATGAATTCTCCATGTGTATTGTTTCTCTATGGGGGTAATATATCAAATTAATCTGTTGCCCCCAAACTCAACAATAAAGCATATTAGAATTTAGACAGCACATAATAGGATCTTCCCTTCCCTTCTCAAATTTCTCCTTATGTTTCCTGAAAGCAGTTGCATACATTGCAAGCATATATTCTCATACACTCTGACCTTATGCATAAAAAGGCAAAGAACTTCCTTCAAGTGCTATGTGATACCAGAGACCGGTGATGGAACCCCCTTGTTCGTTGCAAAGTGGTTGCCAAAGGATGCACCACCAGGTAAAAGCATCAGGATAGCAAGAAAAAAACACAGAAGAAAAAAAAAGGGACATTTGGCCAACTATTGTTCTGTTTACTTGAAAATGTTAGAAAATGGACCTGCTCATAGGACTGGGACCAAGGGAAAATATCTCTAGCCATATCTATTAAAATCATTAGCATATATAGTTTAAATATATCAATTTCAAGTATTGAATCAATATTCTAAATCTATGGCAGAATAGTGTTTTGAACAGAATTGATCAATGCTTAAACGATTTAGGCATGGGTTAGTGAAATGGAACTCTTCATTTTTTCTTCCTTAAAATCTATGTAAGGTATGCCTCTGCTTCTGCAATGAATCCAGAAGGTAATTCCTGGATATTGTAGAATACTGAATCATCACTATGGGAATGTAATATACACCCTGGTTTAGAATGTTATAATATTTCTATGTCTACTCAATTGTTATAATTTATGTTCCAAAATGATGGGCCATATTGTTAGCTAGTGTAAATCAAAGCAACTCCATTGAGGGCAATGAAATTATACCACATTACATCAGCTGAGGGATACGGTCTGGTAAATTTAATCTTGTTTCGGCTTTTGGCTGGTTTATTTTTAGCATGGTGAGCAAGGCATTATGTACTCTCATCTTGCAGTTGGAACTGTGCTTTTAATGCCATTCCTAACTGGCACCCCAGTTTAGGGGTTTCCTTTAAATTGAGACTAGTTTTCAATTAATTATTTTTTCCGCTAATTATATCTCATTTGCATTGGTATACATTAATATTATCTCTAGTGAAGTCAGTGGAGTTGCTCCAGTATTAAATAGGTGTGAGAGTAGAAGCAAGCCTGCAGCTGATCTATTTTACACAATATTTCTATCCCTTACTATACAAATGAAGAAACTGAAAAAGAGAACGTAAAGCCAACATTTTCAAATGTACATCCCCAAAGAATTCAATGTCTAACTACAGCATTAGATACCTAAGTTAAGGCATCCTAGTTGGAAAAATTTGGTGAGATCCAAGTGAGATGTCCAAGATCAGGGGGTGAATCACAAAACAGAAAACAAAGGTAGTTTTGAGTATTGCCTAAACAAGTAGATCTAGCACAGCTGCTACTGCTTCTTCAGCAGAGTGACTCATAAATAAGAATGAATGACATGAGGCTGCACCCCAAATGGGAATTGCACATATATGTATTTCAGAAAATCAGGACCTATCATAATGTGAAGCAGCAATTGTCTGCCCCAAGAATTCACTCTGCAGGCCCTTTGGACAAGATGCTGAAGTGAGGGAGAGTGAGAGGTAGGGGAAAGGAAGCAGAATTTGCATTTACCCTGACTGAGAAATGGTCCCTACATGCAACTCCTTTCTTTCTTTTATGAAGATTATCCCTACTCTGAGCAGACATGAAAGACTCCTACTCTGGCCATAAGAGAACATACCTGTTTTAAAACCTATTTAAAAGAGGTTTGTATAAAGGGCTTCTGCTAGTCAAAGTATCAGTATTCATTCTAGTGGCTAAATAACAGTTCCATAATTAGATCCACTGAGTGAAATCTGGCCCCAGTGAAGGCCACAGCAAAATTTCTACTGACTTTACTGGGACCAGCCAACAGGGCTCGCATTCTTTGTATGTTTGGTTGCTCACTCCATCCCAGATAGCTGTTTACCATAGTTAAAAGGACTTCATATTTGAAATAGGACCTTTGTCTTAGAGTGCTACTCTTCACATCTAGCAATAAAAAGGTATGTGTAATTATACTTCCCATCTCTACTGTCAGATCTATTGGCCTGGCACTGTTACTATTAATCATTTTTCTCTAATAGTTTTCTTTGCAATTCAATAGGGCTGCACCACCATGTAATTTCAGCAGCTGACAACTACCTAAAGTGCGGTAAGTGGGAACAGGCTGACATCTACACATGCAGGCATTGAAGTGCATTAATGCTATGTATGGACTGACTTGGGACTAAAGTTAGTCCCAAGACAGTCTGCACACACAGTGTTACTGTGCAGTAAGGCATCTACATGTGTGTTACTGCACAGTAACTAATCGGGCATAAAGTTGATACCTGCATCATGCAGGTACCAAACTTAGGCTCAAGTCGGCATAAGTCGGCATATTTACTGGGCAGTACAGGCATACATGTGTAGATGCATGCCTATATTGCACATAATTTTGGTTACTGTGCAGTAAATGTGCACATGTAGACATGCCCAGTAAGTATACACCCAGGAATGCCCCAGCTGCTATTATATTTCTTAGTGGCACCATTTGATTACTAGGAATGTGCAGAATAATTAGGTAAAAGGCAATCAGATTCTTTATACCTGAGCCAGTAGAAACTTTAGTGGAGCTTTCATTTTGTACCTGAGTCTGGATTGCTCCTTACTAATTCAGTTAGGAGTAGGGAGTGTGCGGTATTTCTCAAGTACACTAGACTTGATTATGTGCACAGCAAAACAAAAGATTACATATATTAATTAAGGCAAAAATGAAACCCAGAGAAGCACAACACCACTAGTTAATAGAACACACTGTCAACTTGTATGATACAGGGTCCTAAGGAAAATCTCTAAGGCTAGATGATGTCTTTAGAGGCTAGGAGACAAATATAAATGTCATATAAACTGTGAAGTAAGTTGCATATTGAATGTAAAGTTGGTCAGAGAACAGATGCAGTGTGATAAAGTACGTCAGAAATAATAAAACCAAGGAAAGTTGAGGTCCTTTACTAAATGCAGAGTACATTTGAGTCAAGAATGGGTTTTTCACGTCAGTCTTCAAGCGTGAGATCAGCTACCAAATGACAAGCACAGATGACAGCAAGGACAGGGGAGCAGATAAGCAGCCTAGAGTAGTAGAAGAACAGGTTAGGGATTACTTAAACAAGATGGATGTTTTCAAGGCAGCAGGGCTGGACGAGTGCATCCTAGAGTATTGAAGACATTGGCTGAGGTATTTTCAGAGCCAGTAGCTATTACGTTTGAGAACTGTGGAAATCAGGTGAGGTCTCAGATGACTGGAAAAGGGCAAATATAGTGGAAAAAAAGAAAGGAAAGAAGGAGGAATTATAGACCAATCAATTTGAGCTCGATACCTGGAAAGACCATGGAGCAGGTCATCAAGTAATCTGTTTTTAAGCACCTAGAGGAAGAAAAAAGTGATCAGGAAAAGCCAGTATGGATTCATCAAGAGCAAGTCACGCCTGAACAACCTGATTTCCTTCTGTGACAAGGTGACAGGTTCTATGGAGGCAGAGCAGTAGATTTGCTATACCTTGATTTTAGCAAGGCTTGCTGCACTGTTTCCCCATGGTATTCTCATTAACAAGCTAAGGAAATACAGTTTAGATCAATGATTCTTAACCCAGGCACTATGGTACCCAGGGTGTCTTGAGATCCTTTCAAGGGTGCCACTGGATGCCACACAATATTAGCACTGTTATGTGTACAAACATAATTCAGAAGATAAATTGAGAGATTTCAAATAGGAATCCATAGTGTCAAAAACATTCTGACCTGTTGTGGTCTAGACAAACTCTTCTATTATTTTTCCGTAGGCAAAAACTAGTGAAATCTAAGAGCTAGCATCTTCTGAGGGGTGCCTTGAGTCTAAAAAACTTGAGAACCACTGATCTAAATGGAATTACTGTAATGTGGATACATAACTGGTTGGATTATTGTGCTTAAAGAGCAGTCATCAAGAGTACTGTGTCTTACTGGGAGGAGGTAGCAAATGGGGTGCCCCAGGGTGTCTGCCCTGGGTCTGGTATTGATTAATGTCTTCATTAATCATGTGGAAGAATGGATTGAGTATACACTTAGCAAATCTGCACATGAACCCAAGTTGTGTGAGATTGCTGACACTGGAGTCTAGGATTATGTTTCAGAATTACCTTGGTAAACTGGAGAAATGGTCTGAAATTAATTGAATGAAACCCAGGAAAGACAAGTGCAAAGCCTTGTACTTGGGACAATAACATGCACTGGGGAATGACAATAACAGACTGGGGAATGACTGGCTAGGCTGTAGTACTGCAGAAAAGGAGCTGGGATAGTAGGGGGTTACAGTAGATCACACGCTGAATATGAGTTAACAGTGTGCTTTTGTTACAAAAAAGGCCAGTAGCATACTGAGCTGTATTAAGAGAAGTGTTGGTTGCAAGTCGAGGGAAATGATTCTTCCCCTCTATCTAGCACTGGTGAGGCCTCACCTAGAATACTGTGTCCAGTTTTGGACCCCATACTTCAAGAAACATCTGGATAGATTTGAAAGAGTCCAGCAGAAAGCAACACTATTGGCTAGAGATCTAGGAAACATGACTTACAAGGAGAGGCTGAAAGAAGTAGTATTATTTAGTCTGGAAAAGAAAAGATTAATGGGGGATTTGTTAACTGTCTTTAAATACCTAAAGGGTGGTTATAAAGAGAATGGTGATAGAGACTGTTCTCTGCGGCTGCAGAGGATAGAGCAAGGGGTGACAGCGTTAAATTGCAGCAAAGGAAATTTAGGAAGGAGATTAGGAAGAACTTTCTCACCATTGGAATAGAGGTTGTGGAGTCTCCATCCTTGGACTTTTTAAAAAGCTGGTTAGACAAATACTTCTCTAGCACAGTTTATACAGGAATGATCTTGTCTTGACTAAGTGGTTGGACTAGATGATCTCCTGAAGTCCTTTTCAGCCCTGTTTTTCTATGATCCTTGATTCTAAGTGGTGTCAGTTCTGAGGTCCTCTTGCTTTATCATATCTTTACCTTGTTTGTCTCTTGTGGTACAATATGGTCTGTTGGATAGGGCCCTGAATACAGAGCAGGAGTACCAGATTCTGTTCACAGACCTGCTGCGTCACTCTGGGCAAGTTGATTCTCCCCACTCTACCTCTATTTCCCCTCCCATCTGATATCAGTTCAGATTGTAAAATCTCTGGGATAGGGACTCATCCTATACTATGTACTCATACATTCCATCTGTACAATGGGACCATGATCTTTGTCAATGCCTGTAAGTACCACTGTAACATAAACAGTGAATAATAACAATCATACCCTCTTGTTACCCCTCCTGTTACCCCTTGATGACCATATACTGTTCACTTTGCTAATCCACTTACTGTCAAATCAGTATCAGTTATACCACGTTAACCCAACACTCTCTTTTCTCTGACCCTCCTAACAGCTGGCCTGTAAATTATACTATAGTTTATGTTACCCTTTGGGCCAGAGTATATCTTAGGACTTGACCAACTTAGTTCAGGCTGAATTTGATCCACAATCCACACAAAGCTGTAGAGCCATGTATTCATTGAATGTCAGGTAGTCACAATGCAGGCCATGAACGAGACCACAATGAAACTAATAATTTTCTTCTATTTCTACACTCTTTTAGATCACACTACAGCTTCCTGCTTTTCCTGGTTAGCTTCTTTCCCCTGTTTATGGGAAGACTATATAAGTGCATTGGCTATGACATCTGAGCAGTAGGTACAGGAACTGACATACAAGCAAAAAGATTTAAGAACCCAATTCTGTTCTTAGTTATGTAATCCAAACTCTCACTGACTTCAGTAGGAGTGGGATCTGGCTCATACGGTACTAGTTCAATGCTCATTAGTAATAAGTAGTATCCGTGCCCCTATCCCTTATGTCCTCCCTTACCCTCTGGCTGAAAATCACCATGGTGCAAAGGGCCACAACACAGGCCATGAATCACCTAGGTCCTGCTTAAGATCTCAGATGTGGGACTCAGTGACACAGAGGCCTTGTGCTGGTCCTTTGCAGAAGGATGAACTTCAGCCTCAGTTCATGTGAGGGCTCTGAAACACTTGTGATGATTATCAGTACAGTCTTCTCCTTGGGTGATAATCAAAACATCCCTCTCTCTCTCATGCCAGGAACTTAGTCTTTCAGGAACAGATGCTTCTCAGTCGCCATTTGGTTGTTTTGATAAGCCAAGGTGCTATACAAAAGGCTAAATCTTTGCCCTTTTGTTGGATAGTTTTTATGATTTAAGGGAGATACATCTTCAATTAATTTCAAATAATAGATTTTCAAAGTAAAATAGGAGGTGACAAAGAGTTCAATGGAAAAGAATAAATATCATGATTAAAAAAAATCAAATATCTCAGGAAAGTAGTGCTTGTCAATGCCAATGATTTCTCTATAGATAATCACATTCATTTCTTGCCTTATGTATTTACCTTCAAGGAATTAAGTCTCTGTTCCTTCAAGAATGTGCAGTAACAACACACATGAGCAGTCCCATTGAACGCAACAGGAAAACTCATGTGAGTAAAGTTATTCAGATACAAAAGTATTTCCAGGATCTTTACTAGCCTCTGTATTTGTAGTATTCCTATAAGTATTTCCCTTCACACTTAACTTCGCACTATAAGACTGGAAGGTATCAGAGTATTTCTCTTCTTCATTATTAATACTGTATCCTTTCATTTCATATAATCCATAAAATAGTAAGGACATAGTAAAACTGCAGGGCAAATGTCTCTTTTGATTATCTTTTCCATGAACTACTTTCACTGTTCATAAGGCAGTGAAATTTGCTTGAAGGGAATATTCAACACTGACATACATTAAAGTCCCTAATAATCATGTCCCCGAATGCCATGAATATGCAGGGTTTTAATAAAGCAGAGGTCACTGATTAGTGTTAGTAAAGTGTCCTCTTGGATGTGTGGATTTCATTATATTCACTCTTTACAGGGACGTTATAGCATAATCTGAAACATAGAAAAAGCTTGAAATATCATGTACCAGGTGAAAATATCCCATCGCCACAGCCACCTGGCCAGCCAAGCATTTCTCTCATTTTCCTGAGTGTGACATATTCCAAAAGTACAAACACTGGAGCAATTTCATAGGTGAACCTGAAATGTAGTAATGTCCATATTTAATGTTTTATTCTAAAACATTAATTTACTACTTTAAATAATTATACAACTGTTTCTTGCTTTAAACACATAATCTACATTACATCACAGCCATAATATTCTGTATATTATACTTAGCAAAGAATGGTATTTTGCAGTAAGTTTGAAGTTCAAGAAGGAAATTAATGTTGCTAGCTCTTGTGAATGAGGAATTCATGGCTGAGTTCTTCAGACCATTTACACTGCAGCATTTGCTTGGATTTCTATCCTATAATATGTATATTTCTACTATTTTATTATGCAAAATAAAAATAATATTTTCCTGCATTTCATGGGGTTTTGGCACAGGTGTAATTTTATTTGTGATGAATGTTTATGAGAGACAACATAAAAGCCAGCTTTAAAATCTTCATACAAATAATATGAAGGGTCTACTAAAACCTTAAAAGGCAGACAAATACTTTTTCTCCTAGTTTAGCATCAAAACCTTGCATTTTTCATACCTCTACAACAAGTACTGCAAAATGTAATTTTAAAAAATATTCTAGATAACAATATTGCCAAATTCAACTACTTACATGTTAGTATTTGCAGCTGACGTTAGCCAGTCTGCAGCTAATCCAACCATGTCCAATCCAGTTGACAGTTGATTGAAATATCTAGGATGCCCTATATAAAATGGAAAATTTTATTAACATTCTAATAACATGGAATGAAATTACCCAAAACTGAATAATATATTCACCCATGGACTTTCACACAATGGGAAATATTATTAATGTGTAAAAAATAACAAAAACATATTTCTTAAAAAGCAGGATTTTTTTCTTTTTTTCTTTTTCTTTTTCCAAAATAAGCAAAAATGGAATACTACAGTAGGGTTTTGAATAATAACATCTATAATTTTTATTGTTCTCTCAATTTTTCTTTAAAATTAGTGTGATGCTGCCACACAAAAATAGCTGTTCATATGAAAATAGCTATTCACTTCTGTTTGCATGTCACTTGTTTTCAGTTAATATGTTTTTGCTGGGTTACATTTGAAAGGCATACACAGCACCAACTGAGGAGCTTGCCACTACTTATAACAGCATCAGTGATGAATAGCTAATGATTATAAAACACAGAGCAAAATGAGAAAATGGAACACTTTGCTGACTGCTCTGCACAATTCAAAGGCTCATGATTATACAAAGAAAACATGGACAGTGATAATACTTGTCATTTTTCCCTGTCAGAATATGATTATAAATAGCAAAGCTCCCTCATAATTGTGATTTTAAATAAACCTGATTAAAATCAACATTGCTGCCATGTCAGAATAATGCATGACAATATATTTAGTGGGATGGACAGTCCATTTTCAAGGTTTATCTAATTGACTCTTGGATTTTTCTAAAATCCTGTCAAAATTTTACTTCAAAAATACGCCTGGAACTACTAAAACTGGGAATACAAATAACTCATAAGAAATCATATTGCTAGGCATGTCCTGCATATCCGTGACTGAAGTTACATGGCTTTGTTAGCAGTGAGAATTGTTTAAATATCATCTGATTCTAAGGAAAACATTTGCCGCTGAAACACCCCCTACCCGTCCTAACCTGAGGATTACAGGCTGTTATAGCCTACATGGGAAACATAAGATACAGCAGGATAATTGAGGAAATGCAGACAAAAGCCAAGAGAAAACTTATCTTCTAGTCTCTAGTGGCCTGTTATCAGGAACATACACATGGCTAAAAAATTATGAACAGAGAATTACTCACCCGCTCCCACCTCATGGTGCATAAAGGCTGAGTAATTGAGCTTTGTGGGCTAAACTAAGCTTGGAGAAGAGTTGAGAAACACAAGCCAAATCTCCCCATCTCCATGGTCCAGGGATTTCCCATGGGGCTACAAGCCAGCCCCTCTGGCATGGAGCAGACCCCACGGCTTTACACACCCTGGCTCGCATGGCCATACTGCTTCAGCCCTGGGGACACTACAATAATTCAATAATTCAAGATCCAGCTCAGGCCCTTTGCCAACAGGCCAGTTCCAACCTGGCTGAACAGATTTCTCAGGCAGGTTTAGAAAAAATGAAGTGTCAAATCAGTCCTTCCCTCCACAGGACCCCTGGGCGGTCTGGGAAACTCCAGGCGTTCCAGCTTGGAACCCGGGGAGAAATTCTGGGGGACAGCAGAATTGGGGCTGCATTGTCTGCCACAGCACACAACTCCGGAAGAACCTTGCTGTCAGCGTTACCCCAGGTGCTAGCCAAACCACTGTTCAGCTTGGGGTGGGGAAGCTGGATAATATGGAGCAGGTTGCTCCTAAGATATGCAATTGACATTTTCTGGCCTGGTGAATTGCCCAGGGGTTGTCAGAGAGATGACGCTGGTGATTCTCTCTCAGATCTATCTTGTGTTCACTCAGTCATACTGTCCTCACAACCAAGAGCCTTATATGTGCACAGTGGACTTGTGGAGATTTCCACACAGAGAATTCACTCCCCTTCAAAACTGGGGTCTACCAAATGTAAAGCAGCGAAACATAATTCTACATTTGACGTTAATCACCGATGAATGGAGTCATCTTTACCAGCCCATATCCTGCTCTAGAGGTGTCCCTTGCTGCCTCTCTTAAGCATGTTAAAGACAGAAGTCTCAATAGTAAGTGCCAGAGGCATCCCAGAACAACATCACTACTGCATTTTGTGGGTTAGGTTCTGCCAGTGGGTGTGGGTGGGTAGGATGTGCTTGGAATCTCCCTCTCTTGCAGTGGCCAAGGTGCAGTGTAGGGTTATTTCACCCTGCTGGGTAACCAAGGTCAATTCTAACCTTATGTACACCTCTGAAACCTCCTGGGCTATGGAAGCAAAGCTCTCTTCAGCATTTAGAAAAATAATGGCAATGGTGCATGCCAGTCAGCTTTGTGTGATAATAACCAAAGGAGGTGACTTAAAGGCTGATCTGGGGAGCATGGGAAGTGGATTACTACTGTCTGTTGACGTGCTAATTCTAAAAAGAATATATACTAATTTGGATATGTTTATCCATCTGCAGAAGAGCTCAAAGCATTTTTCAAACACTGTTCAAGCTGTAAAATACAAGCCTGAAATAAGTAAGTGCTAGTGCTATCTTATTCTTGCAGCCAGACAATCTGTTATCAGTGATGTGCCCCTCCTAACACAAGGAGCCGGTGTCTGAGGCAGTAATAAAGCCACAGACTAGGACACCCCCCCATTTGGCAGCAACCTTTCTGTTTGAGTATTCTCTGTCATTTCTTTGCAGTCTTTCCATGCTCCCAAATACTAAAATTGTGGCCCCAGTAACCCCAGTGGCTTTGGCAGGAAAGTAATCAGTAGAACTTGGCAAATAATGGAGAAAAAAATCCACTGATAGTCATTTGCTTTGTCCATGTCTTTGCCCTCTTTTATTCCCTACTTGCTAATTAGCAAAAACCAAAAAACAAACAACCCCCGCAAAAAACAACCCGCCCAACCACAAAACGTCCCCCCCCCCCCCAAACAAAACACTGACTGGAAACAATGCTGGACAAACACCAGTTCTTCCTTTGCTCATTTCAGTTCCCATACAATTTAAAACTCTTACAATTCATCTCCATTGCAAACCCTTTGCAGATAGTGGATTTCAAATCTCCCTTTGGCCCTCTCACCAGATACACCGGTGCCGACCGACTTCTCCAATAAAGGAGCAGGGGAAAAAAACCCAAGCCATGTGACTTATCCGCCCAATCTCAGTCTTGCAACTCAACTTGAATTTTAAAGATCTATGATCCGGCCAGCAAAGAATTAGAGAAGCCCAGACATCAGAAGGGGAGTGAATCCCGGGAAACGGGGACCTAAATGAAAGCGTTTATGTGGGCTGCGAGGACTCGCGTCCAAGTTCCTCTGCTCCATTAAAAGCCCTTCTCCTCTGTCACGGCAACTTCTCAGCCAGCCTCTGGACTCCCCCAGCGGCAAAATGCAGCTGTTTTCACAGCTGTCTCCGCTGGCTGCCGCTGTCCCGGGGTCGTCACTCAGCCGGGCGGCAGGAGGCGGGGGCAGCTCTCACCGCAGGAAACGGCCCCGCTGCTCCGCCAGGCTCCGATGCCCACACGGGCTCGGCCCGGGGCTGCAGCACAGCTCGGCCAAGGCCTGAGCCCGGGGTCCGGTGCCCCTGCGGGCGCGGGCTGTCTGCGGCGCTGGGCCCGGGCTGGGCGGGGGAGCCGGTCTGTGCCCCGCGGCGGGGCTGGGCATGGACTTCGTAGGCTGAACTAAGCTTGGGGGAGAGGTGAGAAACACGGTCCGCATCTCCCCTCTCCATGGTCCAGGGACTGGCCACGGGGTCACAATCCGGTCCCTCCAGCGGGGGGCGGAGAGGGGCAGGGCCGCCTGCCCCCGCGC
>NW_017728886.1:29202836-29204752 GCF_001723895.1 Crocodylus porosus
CGGCCCGGGCCCCGGCGGGCGCTCAGCCGGCACGGCGCGGGCGGCAGGAGGAGGAAATCTCGGCGGCTCCGTTACCTGTTTTAATGGCATATTTCAGCGTCGTTCTGCAGTTCAACAAAATCTCTTCCAAGGTCTGCGGCTGGTCCGCCAGCTCCCAGTTGTATTCCTGGAGCAGCTCGTTTGGGTAATGGAAATCAATCACTTTGGTTGATCGGTCAAAACTTTTCGCCACGTACTGAAGCAAAATGTCCACGACGTCTTGCAGGAAAGACATGGTCGCCACCTCCCCGTGGCGGGCGGGCAGGAGATCTGGAGGCGGAAGAGAGAAACGTCAGCGGCGGCGCCGGGTGGGAGCGGGGCCGGGCCCGGGCCCGGGCGGGAGCTCCGGCAGCCGCGGTGCGGAAGGCGAGCCCGCTGCCATGTCTCGTTTCAGCTAGAGACTGTGCCCGGACTGCGCTGACCGATCGGGCTGAAACGCGAGCCCCACGCATGCATTACAGTACGATCCCTTCTGCGAGGCTGGTCAAGTGTGGGGGCTGGTTGATCGGTTACTGCCTTTTCGTTACCGGCGGGTTTCAACGGGATGAATCAGTGCAGCTCCTGTGTCTAGTTACGGCTCGTGCCCGGTGTCAGCTCCGAGCCGTTTGTCGCGCGGGGAGGCTGCAGCCCTGCAACGAGCTTGTCGCGCCGCGGGGCCGGAGCTCGCGGCTCGCGTGGGAATAGGTGTCGGCAGCACATCCCCACCCGCGGCTGGGGGACGTGCCGGAGCAGGGGGGCCCGCTAGACATGCACTCGTTGGCGAGAATTTCCCGAATTAAAAAAAAAAAGCATAAAAATAGGGATCATATTCCGGGGCTTCGAGTCGCTCTAGGAAAAGGTCGCTATTGCCCGCGTCCTTGGGCAGAGCAGTCCGGGGGGCGAAGCTGTGCAGGTATTTTTTTTTGAATCCCGATATTATAAAATGTTGCCTCTTGACAGCCCCGGGCAGCGCCATCTGCGCTAAGCGCGGGGACGAGACGGTGAGGAGCCGGCCCGAGCCCGGCCCGGCCGTGAGAAGGGCCCCGCGGAGCACACGCGCGAGGGGACGCTCCGTACCTGTTGAGTGTAAAAATGCATAATTAACATCCGCTTTGGGGCAGCTGCAGGGCTTGGTGTTACAGGTGCAGGCCGGCCTCTTCTCCTCCGAGCCCGGGTCCTCCTTTGCTCCGGTTTCCATGGGCTTTTCCGCATCCCGGTAGAGCAAAGCTTAGGAGGAGACAAAAGAGGAAGCCGAAATGCGGCGTGTGTCAAACGCAGCCCCGAGCCCGCGGCCCCGATGCTCGCTTTGTGCCCGCGCGCAGGGGCTCTCCGGTCCCGCGGCCTGCGACAGTTTCTCTCTTTTTAATGCCTAAATATTTTGGGGGTTGTTTTTGGACAAGCCGCTACTGGCCTCAGCGAGCTCCTTCCTTACCACAGAGTTTGGTTCCGATTCCTCCCGTGAATTTCTGGGCCGCCTGGCACCAGGCTCTGGCTGCAAAACAAGAGAAATGAAGCGGCGCGGCGCGGGGCGTGCGGCCTGCCCGGGGCTGCAGCTCCAGGAGAACAAAGAAAGGCAACGTGCCCAGCAGCGGTCTCGAGGCCTCTCCCCTCCCCTCGCCCCGGGGAAGGACCCCCCGCCGGCCCGCAGGGACAAGTCCCCTCGGGGGGACTCGTGGCCAGGCGGGCTCCTGGTCGTGGAGCAGCCCGAGGCACCGTCCAGCTGCGCCCGGGTGGCGCCGGTGCGCGGCGAGGCGCGAGGTGAGCGGGAAGGGCTCGGAGCCCCGCGCCGGGGGCCTTTCCCGCCGGCCGGGCTGGAAGGCGCCCGCGGGCTCCGCGCCCCCCGCCGCCCCTACCTGCGCTCGGGGTCTCCGGGTCCCCGGAGCCCTCCTCGGCCCCGA
>NW_017728886.1:29205411-29210679 GCF_001723895.1 Crocodylus porosus
GCGGGAGCAGGGGCAGCCGGGAAGGAACTAGACGGCAGAGGCTCCGCGCCGCGAAAGGCCTCGCTCGGCTCGGCGCAGCCGGGGGGCGCTGGCAGGGCCCTGCTCCCGTCCCTCCCCGCGCGCCGCTGCCAGCGGGATCAGCTGCCCGCTGGTCGCTCCCCTCTGTCTCCCCGCCGCGATTCACCTGTGCGGGGTAATTCAGACACAGCCAGGCGTGTCATTAACTCGCGTCAGTCTTTATTTACTCCGCCGCGTTACTGCTAGGGAGGAAGGAAGAGCTTTCCAGATGGACACACGAGGAAGAGCGGCGAGAGCGCACCCGCCTGTGCCGCGAGGGCAGGGCGGCCGCCGGGCTCTGCGCCGGGCAGGGCGCGGCGCGGCCGGGCTGGCTGCGCACCGGGCCGGCGGTGTCTCCCTCTGAAGGGCTTCGTGCAGAACTGGACGCCTCTGGCAGTCACTGCAATCCGGGTGACTGGCTTGAGCGAGGGAGCGGGATTTGGCCCTCAGCCCCTGGGGGCTGTTTGCTTGATGAAGTCTGCCTTTCTCCCTTTACAGCAGTTATCAGACCTGGAAGCCTGGGTGTGAATGCACTAATTATCTGCCAGGCCTCTTGTAAAATAGGTTTTTGGGTGGATCTTTTTTTAAGTGGCTATTCCCTTTGCACCCTGGTGGAACTGATTGCGATTGGTCTTTACCTTTGAGGCAGCAATAGACCAATTTTCATTTCCCTCGGCACCCAGAAATTCAGTCACCCAAAAATTAAAATGCCTTAACAAAAAACAATACAGATTTAGAAAGGAGAACAAAGCAAACAAGATTCAGGAGTTTTGCCACAGAGCTGAGGGAGTAGGAGAGAAGGTTGTGGTTAGTTGTCCTGTCCTGTATATAAACATTTCCCAGATAAAGATTACACACGCTATATTGACCTTTAACCCCACCCCAGAGCTTTACAGTACATAGTCGATAAGGAGATAAGTTCAGGATATACTGTGCAATGAATAATTTATATGAAGATCTGCTCTATAATTTAGGCATTGTAAAGCATAAACCAAAACAAATGGTTACATGCAATTAAAAATCCAATGCAGCTAATTCATTCTTCTATTTGTTAAATTAATTTTCTGTCAGGGTGGGAACCTGAGTAGGAAAGGACTATACATTAACTGGTCTATCTACATTGTTTAAAGATGAAAGAAATGCAAAAGCAGAAAACAATATATGCTAAAGAAAATAAACTAATTTTAAACATTCTTTCCTGCTATATAGTCTTGAAAGAACATCAGCAAAGGAAACTCTGTGGATTATTTTTTAAATATATGATTTTTTTTTTTACCTGACAGTGTCCCTTCAACAGGAGGTGGGACCACAAATTAAAATAGTTTGTATTTAAATGAAAAAAAACACTGTAAATGCAAAATACTGGAAATAGCCATACAAAAAAAGGGAAAGCATACGGTATAAAATCATAAAAAAGATTATGCTAATAAAAGCCAAATGGCAGCAGCAGCAGCAACTAGAATTGCTGGATAAGGCGCCGGCGCTGAGAGGTTTTCCGCAGCAGTTTTCTGTAGTCATAGGGATTATCTTCATTTTTGCTCTCTTCCAGGGGGCTCTCTGCAACCCTTGACCTAAGGATTAAGTGCAGAAGTGCTTTAGAAATTAAAGTCAAAACATTTGCTTCAGCAAACACTGCTAATCGACTGCTTAACTTCCACCCTCAGCAAAAGCAGCTGCCTTTCCCAGGCCTCTTCTCCTCTGCAGAATAAAAGAGGCACCTCAGAGCCAACACATCACAGACAGTACAGCGAAACATTACAGGAAAACATGTTTTTTCCATAAAGTGGGAATCATTAGAGACATAATAAAAATGTTAGGGCATGCAAAACTTGGTATCGATTCTTGTTGGATAGATACTGGACCAGATTCTCAGGTGTTGGAAACTGGTCTGGCTTCACTGAGCTATCCCAATTTTTATACCTGCAAAGATCACAGAACAGAATCATCTAATTTTATTTTTTCCAAATGGAAAGTTGCATTAGGTCTCAACATATGAAGTGAAACCAGGCATTTCTCTGTAACATGATTCAAAACAAACTTGATTGTTTTGAAACATATCTTATTTCAGAATAACCACTGAAATATCCGGGAAGCAGCATGAAGGGAACTGCTGCTGAATTCAGCAAACAATAACAGGGTTCATTTTTCCACAGGCATATCCTAATTGATTAAACCACACAAGAAGCTCCACTGAAATGGTCACTGAATGTTGAATTCTACCTAATGCTAAAGTAATAAGCTTGTAACAAGAGGATAAATTCTGCTCTCACTTGCATTAGGGTATGTCTAGAATTACCTGTTATTTCAACATGCTACTGAAGATGGCAGCCAGAGGAAAACATGCTATAAAGCATGTTCTTGCTTCCACTGTGCTCATTGATTTAAACATAAGCAAAATCAAGCCTCCAACTATATCCAAGAAATGTTTTGAACAAAAAGTCAAAGGTTAGGTGAAGTTAATGACCCAATAACATGGATTCTTTTTTTAAAGGCCATGCTTTCATCAAATCTTTCTAAAAACCTAATTGTGGTGCTCCCGTATTCAGCATGAAAAATTATTTGTAACAGAAGGATTAAAGAAAGAATTTAAGGCAGGTTTGCAAACATTTTTACTACTGTTTTGAATATATTTGTTTTTAAACCAGGCAGTCTCTCTAGATTATATAAATAGGATTGTTTCCTTAGAATTTTCTTTAATCCTCCTACTATGGACTATATTTCATGTTTGTGCATGTACCTATTTGTGTATCTGCACACATTTGTGGGTGTGAAAGACAATTTTTTTCTGACCAACAGAGGTCACTATCTATGAACTCTACATAGGCACATCTCAGGGCTTGTCTTCAGGTTTCTTCTTCCTTTTCTCTCTGCAGCATGCTCACATCAAGCTGAGGTTATCAAGGCACATGGTTTTTATAAAATAGGGAAAAAGGAAGCCAAGAATCTGGTGTATCAGCTCTTAAAGTCAGGCAAAATTTTGGCAAATATCCATATGATTTAAAGCCTGACTGAGCCAGAAATTTAACTTTCAAGTTTTTCTTTAGTTTGATACAAGTTTGAGATCTGAGGCTCTACTGCAAGGAGGTGTGTTCACCTTATCGGGAGCTGTGGAAGCAGAACAAAACTGGCAGGTTTTTGAGTAAGACAAATGTGCACCGTAGACTGAATGGGCAGAGTTCTGTTCCAAAATTCAGACAGACTGAAAATCGAAGAAAGGAAATTTTCAGCTAAGCATAAAATTTCCTAATTGCTAGAATTATTATTGTAGAAGATTCCATGAAAATGAGTTGTTTTAGAGCTTTTAAATGCAGATAGTTTTGTCTTATATGAAAATATACCCAAATAAGAATGCATCATCATTTTCTAAGCTGAATTAAAAAAACTTTATTTTACCAACTGTTATTTTCTGTTTACTTACCCTTCACTAGTCATTAAAGTTGAACTCCTGAGCTCAGCTGGTTGTCTCTTTTCTCTTCGGCCAGAATGACTATTCTTTGATACAGCATCAGTAGATGAAATTCCTTGGTAGTATACATCTTCTCTATCAAGCATCTTGTCCAAACTGTCAATCAATAAATGGACTAAGCTATCAGCTGTATTTTTCAACATTTTCTCAGCAAAAATATGGAAAAACAAAGGTTGCTATTTATTTTACCAGTTAATAGCTAAGGACTTTTTACCTGCTGACAGTGTTGGAGAAATATATAATACACACACACAAAACCTGATTTGTTGTGCTTGTTCATATATGTGCACATACATATGCACTTATGTATAGGTAGACATATATGTACATGTACATATGCATATGTCTATACATACATATACACAGAAGCACAACAAATATAGTCCCTGGAATGTAACTATTATAAAATGCCTAAGTTTATCATTTCAAAATATTTGAGAGGTAAGGATTTTTGTGGGTGATATCTTTTACTGAAAGAAGGCAGGGCACATATGCACCTTATAGACGAAGATATAGGTAGAGCACAATCTTTCCTGAATTTGAGCTCACTTCACCAGATGCTGTATGAAGTCAGATCTTATGTAGTTAGTTTTTCAGGTGCAAATAGACCCTGCCTGACTTCAGACTAAGATGACTACCTACCTCTGTCTCTTACTGGGTTTAGCAAATATGTATTTGCACACCAAAACCTTTTTAACATCAGCTACTCTCTCCGGACCTGCATTGGCTGTAGATGATTTTATAAGATGTATGCTTGTATGTACTTGTGTACCTCAGGCCACCACTAACATCTAAAGATCTAAAATTACTGGGTAGTTTTCAGTGATGCCATTCCAATTCATGTAATTAAGACTGTATTACAACTGTCTTTGTAATCCCTGATTTTCAGGCATTTCTGTTCCGTCCACAAAATGTACTTTAGGTGGCAAATTAGTAAGCAAATCTACAGGTAATTCAAGAGATTCAAAGTCAATCACTAGCATTTAGGGATATCAGTAGATTTATGACACTCCCCGGAGGACTATGGCTTAGTGATAAATGAGTGGATTATCCTGATCCAGAAGTTATAAGGAGATAATCATCATCTGTATATTTAACATGTTCAGACTGCCATGGCTGAAAAAGCAGAAAACCACTTGAGAGCTGGATTTCTAAAGAGATTTGCAATGTAATATAGAGACTTTAATTTCACTGTCACAGATATATATATCTTGCTTAAGGTAGTGATGGAACCTGATAGTGATGGACCTGGGAAGTTCTGTGACCTAAAATGCACAAAATGGAGTTGGTGGTCTCAGTACAGGTCCTATGTTATTCAGCTTCATTCTGGCCATAAAAAGTGGCAGAGAATGGCTAAAGGAGGCAATGCCTCCACATTAAAAACTGAGTTGCATTATTGGGACAATATGACAAAATCGCACTGCTGCTGCCCATGCTATCCTTATCCTATGCAAAGGGGCCATCATTTTCTAGTGTTGTCATTTTATCCATTCTGTTGCAAGGCTAATAATTCACTTAAAAAAACAAAAATTTAAATAATGGCCATCTCTTATAGAAAATGGGGTTGAAATATTTTGCAGCAATAAGGGGCACACCACAGCCTGGATGGAATACAAGCCATGTTAGTGCATAACACAATGGGGCCCTGATACTGATTAGCAGGGATCCTGGTTTCCCCTGAATAAAAAAATTGCAAATTCCCTGATAAAACCCCCAAATTCTATGATTAAAATGAAAGGCCACTA
>NW_017728886.1:29210779-29219706 GCF_001723895.1 Crocodylus porosus
GCAATCTTTTCTTGATATATTTGCAATTTTAAAACAATATGGAAGCCTAGCAGTGCCTCAATCACCATAATAAAATACATTCTAAATACCTATAAATTTTGGTATTTTCTTTTGGGTTTTTATCATGGAAAATCAGAGCTCCTCCTACCCCCTCAGGTCACAGAATGCAGGTCTAGGCTCCTCACTCCCAAGCCACAGCCCCCAGCCCTGCTGGTGCCCCTCACTCCCCACCCACAGCCTCCTGTCCCTGTTGGTGCCCCTCAATCCCCGCCTTGCCCTACACAGTGTCCTTAACTCCCCTCCCTCCTCCAGCCCTCCAGGCCCTGCTGGTGTCCCCCACCCACAGCCTCCTGCCCTCGGAGCCCTGCCAGAGGTGGCCCCCAGCTGCTAGGGCTATGGGGCTAGGGACCCATGTCCACATCCCCCTGCTTCTCACAGGAGGCGGAGGCTGCTGCAGCAGAGTGGAGCACGGAGCCTGGCTTCCCTCCTGCTGCCTACATGCTGTGGGCTTGGGTGGGGGTGGGGCCGGCTCCCTACCGCTGTGCACACTCCCAGGGGGCAGGGGCAACCTGTGCCCCCTAGATCTGTGTGTGGCATTCCCCACCTTGGGGTGGGTATTCCCCACCTTGCTGTCCTCCCCCAGGGCCTCTGCATCCCAGCGGGTGCCACCCAGCGCTGCAGGGCAGGCGGGGAGCATGCAGCGAAGTTTGTTACTGCTGTGAGCTTCATGCTGCTCTGGTAAGGTGTCCCGTGTGCCCAGCAGCAGCAGGGGCAGCGGCATAGGATTGTGCCCCCTGCTGCATCCAGGCAGGCAGGCAGGCAGGGAAGTCTCTCTAGGGTAGTGGGGGACTTGCAATGGCAATGAGCTTCCCCACATGGCCCACCACTGTCCTGCAGTATTGGGTCACACCTGCTGCATTGTGAAGCACTGGCAAAGGGCAGCAGGGTGGGGAGCCCAAGCCCGCAGTGGGCAGCCTGCCCCTGCCCTGCACACAGATCTGGGGGGTATGGGTCCCCCCTGCTCCCTCAGGAGTGTGTAGAGCAGTGGGGAGCTGGTCCTACACTTCTGTCCACTGGACAAGCCACCTGCCGCCATATCCTGCTTCCTGCCAGGGCCCTGCAGCTGCACATGGCCCCAGGCCCCAAGCCCGGTGTACAACCCAGTCGGGTAGCAACAGGAGCCCCAGCTGCAGCCCCAGCCCTGCCCTGCCCAACGCCCTCCCTCCCTTCCTCCCTATGGGGGCCTCAAACTTCGCCCCACCGAAGTTACCTGCAGGAGCTGCTCTCCAGGCTGCCTGGCACCCCCTGTCTGGTCACTCTCCTCCCACTCCCCCACAAGTCCCTTCCAGGCTGAAACTGCCAGCTTGCTGAGAGCTCTTTGAAAAACTCCAAAATCCATGGTTTCGCTATTAAAACAAGAAATCTGCATTTTCCTTGGGGAAAGGGAGAAATCCACACTTTTCTCCATTTTCTCATGGGAAATGAAAAACCTGGATCCTTGCTGATTAAGATCCTGAGGCACTACTGGATTATAAATAACAATAGGAATAATAAAAAAGAGTGTTAAAGTGTTATTGGGTGACTGTGGATATGTAGGAGATTACATAAGCATTGGTCACAAACACGGTTTCAGTGTGCCTTAAAGAAAATAAAAAATAAACACACAAAACTTAAAATTATTAGGAAAAAATATTTTATCTTAAAGCTTCATCCAAACACCAGCATGAAGGGTCAAATATGTAGGGTGTTGATAACTTCCTGCAAAGTGATCCATACTCCGCTCCCTATTAATTTTGGTGGAAGCAAAGGCATTCAGCCTGTTGTGGGAATGTTTTTGAATAAGATACTGCATAACTACTGATACACATTAAGTAAAGGAACCACTAAGACGTGTACCTTAGATTGCTGGATCATAGGGAAGCACCAAACAAGTTTAAGTAAAGCTGCCGGTTATAAATTTTGCTAGAAACTGTATGCTGTATATTTGCCATGCTTCTCATGCATTCAGAAACACAGCAAGTACACAGATCCAAGGAAGTGCAAGGAGAGGATATATGCTTTGTTTCCTTTACTGAATGTGGCGATCCACCAGAATGTTTCAATTACACCGTGGGAAAAGCTTTATGGTTGAAATGTCAGTGGCTATTTTTGTTTTTGGTACTGCTATGAATATGTAAATAGTTTTTTTGTGGCATCTCCAAGTGGTTGCTTTCTAAGGAGGGGAGCTACATCATTTTTTGAATTTTTGCTAACTGAGTAAAATGGCTGCTCATCTGCTTTGAACTGGAATTTTAAGCACCCAATGTTTTTGTTTTAGAACTGTCATTGAGCTGGACCTTGGCTTAATTTATTATTATGCTTGTGTTGCCATGGCAAGAGATTATGCAGTAGTAAAACTGCCTGCCTGAATGCTACAATGTTTTCGCCTTCTTCAGAATGGCATAATTTTACTTTGCACATGATACCCTATCTATGCATCATCAAATACTTATATCCTTTTCTTAATATTATTTTTTTCTTGGTTGACAGTGCAGCTACTCACTGTTCCTAGAACACTAAAAGGATCACTATGGGTTAAAGGAAAGGAGGAAGAGAAAAATTACCTGTCCTTTCTTAGTTTCCGTTTTTCTTCTTGTACTGATTTCTAAGAAAACATAAAGCAATTAAAAAAGTAACACTTTTTAAATAAACCCTAATGCATTTTTATGGAAAAGTCTGGATCATGGGCATGCTCAGTATAAGAACTGTCTATAGTTCTTACTATGAAATATATGGCTATGAACAACATAATTTATTGAGTAAAAAACCTTGTTCTATGCATTTTTAATAGCCTCTGTATCTGTATAAAGTTTGAGGATAAAGCTAGTATTTTTCTCCCATGCATCTTAGGTGCTAATATTATTGGAAAAATGAAATAAACTGTAGGAGGGGAATATCAGAGTTCCAAGGCCCTATGCATGTTTTAAAAATATTGACATATACAGGCCAACTTAGGCAGATTATCTTCTGGTACACTACTTTACTTATTAGCCAATTCCTGGGAGAAGGCCCAGCCCTGTTCTTACTAAAGCCAAAGGAGATTTTCGTTGCCTTTAAGAGAAAAAGACTAGACTATGGCCATACTTAAATCAGCAGTTTACTGATGTTATATCACCCTTGGGATACTAACATCCCAAGCTGCAGAAGAGGCAGAACTTTTTGAGAATTTAAATAATTTCTTATCTCTAATAACTGCCTCTCTCTATAGACAATGCAATGCTATGCTGCAGAATTTTTAACAGCATGACACTTACAAAGTAATACATTTTAAAGTGCAGAATGAATCTAATTTTGCTTCCACTTACCAGCATAAAAACCAATGAATTTCAGTAGTTTGAAACCAGCATGTAAAGAAAACCAAAATTCATGCCTACAACAACCATACTTAGGAATCTGGCTATTAAGTATAGTACAGGCTTTTGTGTTCACAAGTAAGTGCAGAAAGACAGCTTACCTTTTAAAGTGACAGAATGGCTAAAAATGAACATCAAATAAAGCAAGTGTTCTCTTACAAAAGTTATTAGTGCAATGACAGGCAAGGTTCTTTGGGTAAATGGATATCACATTTACCCAAAGAACCTTGTCTGCCTCTGTCCTTAGACCAACACAACTACAACAAATACCCTTGAAACAATTAGTGCAATAAGCCATTTTCTATCCTCAGTTACACCTATGTAACCTTCATCAGCAATCAGGGGTTGCATGGAACTAAGTGAAAACAATATATAGTTTAACTAATTAAATCTTACCATACGATGTGTGAGATGTCCCAGCTCACACTCTGATCTCTATTTTTACAGACTGGGACCATAAGGTAGAGAGGGGAAGAACAACAATTTCAAAAGTACCTGTTCCTATTGGATGTCTTAATTTTTGGGTACTCAGCTTGGACCTCTTGTGGGCTAATTTTCAGAGGCAAAGTTTTGGAGCTCCTATTGATTTCAAGCGAGGCTAATGGTGTTCGGTACCTCTGAATACTGACTATTCCAAAAATGGAGTGACTATAAATTATGAGATGTTTTTGGGTTTGTTGGTTGTAGCTGTGTTGGTCTAAGGACATAGGCAGATAAGGTTCTTTGGGTAAGTGTGATTATCTTTTATTAGACCAACTAAAGAGTTGGAAAAATGTTCTTTGCAAGCTTTTGGGCATAAACACCCTTCTTCAAGCTTCTGCCCCTGAAAAGGGGTGTTTGTGTCTGAAAGCTTGCAAAGAACAATTTTCCCAACTATTTAGTTGGTCTAATAAAGGATATCACATTTACCCAAAGAAGCTTGTCTGAGTTGTTTTTGAAAATTTGTAGCGACTATCTCAAGATCAAATAAACCTAGCACTAGGGAGGACATGCTTCCCTGTACAGCTGTTAGGTCCCCACATCTTCTTTGCCAGTTAATTTGATGTTATTAAGGTAGACTTTCTCTTTTATTCTTTCTTGCAAATAAACACAATGAATTGATACTGATGTTAATTCCTGTCTTGAAGATTACTGTTGACATTTAACTTGAAAATAATCAGTTCCCCCTTGCACCAACTTCATCTTTGTTGAGTTTTTTTCTTGATAAATGAGTTTTCAGAAACTAGTTTTTATTTATAACTCTTTAGTCCCTGCCTGTCACAGATGTTCATTTACTTTAGAACATACTTTTTCCTCTTAAAGTTCTAGACACAGAATTCAGTATCATGTTTTCCATTTGAGTCCTTAGCCTTACAAATCCTGTCTTCCTGAAAACAGATCTGATTCATATGTACTGATCTTTATTTAAGAACATGATAGCTTGCTTCACATGAATACAAAACTAAGTCCATGCCTTGCCTTTTTTTAGGTACACAAATCAACCTGTTCCTTAAGGACCTTTGCATTACTTTCCACTGAAAAGAGTACCAATTGTCTCAGTCAGTTTGATCAACTGTGCTTTCACTTGCTGTTAAAATCAGCCAATAAGACACACATGCCTCTAGCAAGTGTGTTTAATTGCTCTCATTGTTGAAGCCTTCTGACCTGCTTTTTAAGTTTCCTTTTTTCTGCTTACTCACTTCCATTTTTACATTTAATGGCAGTAGAGACAAAAAAAGGAAAAGCAGATGTAGATATCTGAACATGGACCAAGCTGAAATCTAGTTCCTGTTCTGAATTTTGTGGTACATCCCTTTTCACTGCAAAGCAGCTCCTACTCTCTACTCTAAAGGAATTTCTAGAAATAAATGCCTGGTAGTTTTTATGCACAAAAATTGTCCATCTTACATGCACTAGAGTATAGTATGGGGAATCTTCAGGATTATTTAAAGTCTTGGGTCTCCGTGGTCTCCTTGTTGGTCTCTGCTTGGGACGACAGTCCTCTGCATTGCAAGCAACTGTAAGAAAAAGCAAGAGACATTACTGTTCATTTGTTCACAGAATAAGAGTTTCATAAAAGCCTACAGAGGGGACACTCATTTGAAAGAGAGAAAAAAGACCCTTTCAGATACTTTTAATGCTTTTAAAAAATAACCATTTTGCACATTTCTGTGATCATGGTTGGCTGTGCATCTGTTAATTCCATCCTCAGTTGTGCTCATGAAAACAGACCTTACTGGAATTGATATAGTTGAACAGACCAATGGTCCATCTAATAAACAATGCTTTCTGACACTGGCTAATGTTGGATTTCAAGGAAAAGTGTCAAGAGCTAAGGGCTGTAAGAAACATGCTATATTACATCAGATAGACTTAAAATGGAGAGATGATGGTACATTCTTCCTCCCAATGTCTCACCTGCAAGTGGAAGATTCACATTTTCTCTCTACCTGAGAGGGATGACCACTGGGCCACCGGGTATTCTAAGGTAGGTTCCTCGGAATCTTTTCCGCAGAAGCTTTTCCTTCGGACAGTTTTAAATGTTTAGTGTGTAAAAGTGCAAGAGGATGATTCTGTAACTTAATGGTTAGGATGGTCCCCGGGAGTGAATTCCAGTCTCTACTCCAAGGAAAATTTTGAACAAAGGTTTTGCTTTCATTTCAGTGCAAATCAAAGACAAACATCTAAATCTTGTAAGGGTTCACAAAATGGAGACCTTGCCTTTTGGCCTGCTCTAATTTTACAGCTAGAAATTGGTTTCTGAGCTGTCTAGGTTGGCATGGGGCTGTTGGGAATGCAGAGTGCCATGTTCAGCTGGAGACAGTGGTGGTGATGCACAGGTTCCTCCTTCAAGCACCTGCTCCCTGCCTACTTTCTCCCCTGGCGTATCCCCCATTGGCCACGAGCAGGCACTGGAAGGGGGAACCTGCACACTGCTGCTGCTGTTCCCACCCAAGCCTGCTGACCCACTCAGCTGCTCCCTGTAGCCTGCAGCTGGAGAGGGGCAGGAGCAGCTGTGGGACTCCCCCTATACAAGGGATAGTGGAGATGGCAGGAGGCAAGTTCTTCCTTCCAGTGCCTTCTCCCAGCTAGTGGGGGAGCAGTAGGGAGCAGTTGTAGGAAGAGGAAATGTGCCCACTGCTGCCACTCTTCAAAGAAGAGCTTGGCATCCTGTACAGTGGCTCTTTGCAGTCTGTGACAGGAGAGTGGCACATTTTGGGTCAAGGTCAGCAACAGTGATGGCAGAAGGTGTGTCACCATACACTAGCATTCCCTCCCACCCAGGGATGAGAATAATTGTTCTGGAGCCACCTGGCTTCAACAGTAAAGAAAAGTTAATAAAACCAGCAGTTGTGGAGCCTCCTTTGTATTGGTACAGTCTCAGGACTATTAGTGCTATTGAAGGTAACATTGTACCTAAAATAGTTTCTGCTTACCAGGAGAATGGATGGAGATAAGGGATGATATGAGGGAACAAGGCCTCTTCATGGATGACATTGTTTCTCAAGATATTAACATCTTCAGTGATTCCACTTGAGTCCCTTTTTTTTTCTGCCTGTCAAGACTCTACCTCATAGCCGACTATGTAGGGAACTGCTGGCCAAGGGTATTGTGTTTGGGGAAAGAATCTCTCAGCAATTTTTCATATTACTAAACACAGAAAGCATGTTTAAACTGTACTGACTCTTCACTTGTAGTGAGTTTTGTCCCATGATCCAGTTATGTCAACCACACAAGTGGGTGAGGTAGGGAGGAATAAATATTATTCTTTAATGGCTACCAGAAAGTTTTATTTATTTCTTTACTCTAGGAAGGTAAAAACTATCTTATCTACATGAGCCTTTTAATTAAGGTGGCACAAGCATTTATAATGAGAACTGATCAGCAATACATCAGAGTTGACTCTGGCAAAATTAGCTGTATAAATTTTTTGTTATGTGTGATAAATAAAATCTAAAGGTCACTGGTATATTGAAGAGCCAGAAGTAATAATGTTAATTTAAACTGTACTTGGGTAATGGTTACATTTATTGTTTTAGCTTCTTATCTGAAATGCAGACTGTTCCTAATGTACTGAATGGACAATTAGCTCTTAACATTTTGCCTTTAAATGAACAAAGGCATTTTTCTAAGTCAGGGCATAGATAATTCACTTAGACAATATGATTTAGATGCAATTAATTAATTTTGCTAAACTGAGATTATATATGATTTATACTTTTTCTTTTAAACAGATAGCAGGTCCAATACCCATATCCTGGGACAGACCCTACTCCCATGCATACTATTTTTAAAGGGGTACATTCATTTGGCTTCAGTAGAGTTATGCCTCATGTACACAAGTGACCAAGGACAGTCAGGCCCCTTCTGTTTCTTTTGTAAACATATCAGGAATATAAATCAGACATGAGAGCTAAAATTATACAACTAGCTTATTTACATTTAAAACTCCTGCATTCAATTTTCAAAAATTGTATCTGAGGGATTTGATGTTTACAGGAAAATTTGGAAAAAAAGTAGGGAAAATTTGGAGCACAACGAGAAGCACAAGAAAGAGGATCTCTCATATCTTCCACTTTTTAAAAATCTTCTAATAAAAGAGCATATGTACTATTATGCCATTCATTGTCTTATTTGACATATCATTGTCAAAGATACAAAGTATTTTAGATTAACACTAGTCTGGTTGAAATTAGCCGTGAACGTTACTTTTCTTCCTAACTGCACTGGAATCTCAATTAAGAAATGTCTTTAAGGATCATAAGGATCTCAGTAAGAAAATTATCTGTGATTATTGAAAATTATATTGCTAAAGAGTACCATTCTTTACTAGTAGTGAAACCATTTGAAAAATCTGCCAACAGGGATGCCTATGTTACATTTTACATGTCCATATTTAATTTTCACTTGATTGCTCCATGGATGTGATGGAAGTTCAAAGGTCCAGATTATGTCCCTTCTTATTTTCTTCCACGCTTGTGAACCTCCAGTATTTGGAAATGCCGATCTCCTACCCCCTCTCCAAACAGAGATTTCTTTTCATGTCTTCACTGCAACTGGGATTAAGTATTACTCTTGCAAGGTCCATACAGAGTCTGCTATTTGTGCTACCAGCTGCTACCGAACATTTCTCGTTCTGTATAGCCATTTTTGTTATTTACCAGAGTCTGAGTCTGCACTTACTACAGTAAATCAGAGAGGTAAACTTATAGGATAAATTCTGCTTTGAGTCATATTGGTATAAATCAGAAGTAATGGAATAACTCCAGATTGGAGGGACACTGGTGTAACTAAAAGCAGAATTTGGCCTTTAGTAATTGAGATTGGGATACTAGCAGAAATTTCATAGATTTCACAGACATTAGGGCTGGAAGGGACCTCGGAAGATCACTGAGTCCAGACCCCCACCCAAAGGGCAGGAAGTCAGCTGGGGTCATAAGATCCCAGCAAGATAAGCATCCAATTTGCTCTTGAAAGTGTTCAATGTAGGTGCTTGAACCACCTCCGCTGGCAGACTGTTCCAGACCTTGGGGGCTCGGACAGTAAAGAAATTCT
>NW_017728886.1:29219806-29238825 GCF_001723895.1 Crocodylus porosus
TTAATAGGCTGGCTTTTTCCTGGGCATCAGCTGTCAGTTCCCCATCTGGTTCAGCAGGGGTCCAATATTGCCCTGGCTTTTCCTCTGGCTCCCCACATATCTGAAAAAGGACTTTTTGTTGTCCTTGATGCTCAAAGCTAGTTGGAGTTCAGTTGCAGCCTTGGCTTTCCTGGTTTGCTACCTGCAGGACCAGACTAGTGCAGAATAATCCTCCTTGGAGGTCAGTCCCATCCTCCATCCTTTGTAGGCTTTTCTTTTTAGCCTCAGGAGGTCTGCTAGGTCCCTGGAGAGCCAGGGAGGCTACTGTGTCCTCTTGCTGCCTTTCTTCCAAGGTGGAATAGACTTAGCTTGTGCATTGAGGATCGCTCCCTTGAGCAGCCACTCTTCTTGAACTCCCCTCTCCCTGGGGTCATGGTCCCTTAGGGCCTGACAAGCCTCCTGAGCTTGTCAAAGTTGGCTTTCCTGAAGTCAAGGACTTCCGTGTTGCTGACTGATTTGCCAACTTTATGGTGGATGGTGAAGGTGATCAGCTCGTGGTCGCTGTCACCCAGCTTCCCATCGATCACTAGGTCATTGATTAGGTCATCCCGAGTAGCCAGTACCAGGTCGAGCAGAGCTTTGCCTCTCGTTGGCCCTTAGACTTCTTGAGTCAGGTAGAGGTCATCCACGCAGGAGAGGAGGCTTTGTGACCACACGGATTTTGCTGAGTGATCCTCCCACGAGATGTCCGGGTAATTGAAGTCACCCATGACAACCATGGCCCTGGAGCATGTGGCCTCAGCCAGTTCCTGGGTGAACTGCTGGTCAAGCTCTGGACTTTGGGTGGGAGGTCTGTAGTAGACTCCCACTGTTGTGTCCCCTGTGCCGTGTTCCCCACAGATTTTAACCCAGAGAGTCTCCACCCGTCCACCCTGGTCACCAATATCAGCTTGCAGGGACGTGTAGCTTTCCTTAACATAGAGAGCTACACCTCCTCCCCTTTCATCTACACAATCCCTCTTGCACAGGGTATAGCCATCTATACCCATGGTCCAGTCATAGGTGGAGTCCCACCAGGTCTCCATTATCCCTATGGCATCATAATTATTTGCATTAAGCAGGAGGATAAGCTCCTCCTGCTTATTCCCCAAGCTCCTGGCATTTGTGTACAGGCAGGCAAGGGTCCCCTTGGGGGCTCTTGCGTTGCCCACAGATTGTGCCAGGGCTGGGGCAGGGGTGGGCTCCCTTAAGTGCCTTGGCCTGCTGGCTTTGCAAGGGTTGCTCAGTGGGCCAGACTTGGCGGTAGTCCTCCTGTCCCCCAGTGGGCTTAGTTTAAAGCCCGGTGGAACTTGGCCTGATGAGTTTTACATGCTGCACTTCCAATGTCAGTGACTGTTGAAAGATTGTAGGAGGAGAGAATTATTATTTTGGGAGACAGCAGGCCCTTTAAGAATATAACCCTGATTTCACATTGCAAAATCCTGAAACAGTTTATATAGAAGACTGGATATAGTCTTGAAGTTCTCTAAGATTAAATCAATGATGTTACCCCAAGGATGAATTTAGCCCTCTTTGTCTTAGTGGACATGCAATTTGTGATGAAAGGATTTCTTTTTGCTCCATTTTGTGAGTTCTTTGCTAATAAAATACAGATACTATAGCAGGTATTTGTACTACTGGAGAACTAATTGCATAGAGTAATGAAATCTGCTTTTCATTAGTTGCCAATATTTCCAGACAAGGTTTACTTAATTAGGGCCAAGGTTGGAAGGCAAATTAGACACCTGAACCTGAGAGATGGTGAATTTTGTGTGCTTGTTTCTAGACAGTCAGTACAGTCCTGCAGTGGGCAAGGAGGCAGAATGCATGAATAGAATCATTCACTTATTAATACATCAATTAAACATCTTCTTGAGTCCATTACACAGGAAAGATTTCCTCATGTTCTCATGTCTCTTCAGAGTAAATTATAACATGACCTAATTTTGTCGAAGGTCTCAAGTGCATCTAAGATGATCTGACCATCTGGGCTATTTTTCTGTATATATGTATATCTAACCCAAATATTCATAGAGGACCTGTCACTGGAGTACTCAGATGCAACTGATGCTCCTACAGAATTAAAGAAACAGAATAAAGATTGTACAGCTTGATTCATTCAGAGTTAATTTGTATGTGTTTTGATCAAGGCAATTTCTCTAAAAATTGCAGCAAGCACCTGTACACTTGTGAAATACTGAGGTATGAGATGACTAAAAAAAGAAAATCTTGCATAAGGATGAGTTGGTACCATCAGTCCTTTAGGTGCACAAATGCACATGCTCACATACACAATAAAGTGTTATAAAGTGTTATCACTAGCACATTGTTCATTTTTAATTGTAAGTGTCACAGGAAAGTCATATATTTTCACTTCCATCAAAGGGCCGCCAACTTGAAAACACTGATTTCTTGAAACACTTGAAAACTGCAATGCCAAGTATTTTGGTAGCATTAGATCTGGTCTGAGGATCTGGCAGTTCTCAGGGTAGCTGACTGTAAAAGCTATCAAACCTGAATTCATTCTTCACATTAGAAGAGCTATTTTCACATTTGCCCAGAATGAAGGGCTCAGTCCTATGCTGAAAAACTTCAGATTCTAGTCTTTTCAATGGGAGTTGACAGTAGTCAGTCTCTCAGGATTGTGCCCTGATTTCAACAAGTTTAGGACTAGTACAATTTTCAGTTCCTTGATAGATACCAAGCCCCTGATTCTGAGTGGCTCATGAGCTGAGGAGACTGGTGGGGGAATGTGGCTGTATATACTTTTTCTGGATCCTCATATTTCGTACCCTGCCAGGGATCTGCTCTATTGCTAGCATAAACAGGAGATTCCAGAAAGCAGTTTTAATTTACACATGACTGCCATGGCATTGAAAGGACCACTCCTGGACAGCAGAGGCACCTGAGCACATCCCTTTTTCCCAGCCAGGGCTCAAAGGTTGGGGATGTATATATAGAGAGCAGTGATTTTCAACCTGGGTGCCCCAGGTTGAGGTGCTATGAGATCCTTTTATGGTGTTCCAGTGTGCCATATATTAGCACTGTTTGGTGTGAAAACACCTGCACATGATTTGCAAGATAAACCCAAAGATTTCAAATATGAATCCATAGTGTCCAAAACATTCCAACCAGTCGTGGTATTTCTGAGTTCTTTGCAACAGAAGAATTGTTCCACTGCTTCTCTGCAGTCAACAAAGGAGTGAAAACTAAAAGCTGGCATTTTCCAAGGGATGCCTTGAGTGAAATAATGGGTGTTCTGAGTCTAAAAAGGTTAAGAACCATTGGCATAGAGTAAAGGGCTGCTTTGCTGACCCTACACTACCTGGAGATTTCCCCCTACTTTCAGAGATTTCCTAAGAAGCTATTAATATTACATTCAAATAGCCTAGACTAAGAGGAATATCCTCAAAGCCTGCAACTCTGCCTTGGCTTTTTGCAGTGGGCTAAGTTCTCAGCTATACCAGAGCATCTCATGAACTAGCACGGGCCTACAAAGGGTGGCACTGAATGGACACTTTGCACCCAGGGGGACTTCAACTTAAAAGCAGAAAATTCTTTAGTGGAACTTTTGTACTTGATTTTTCATTTAATACATGCAATGACAGGCATAGCCATTATCATGGAAAAGAGGTACGTTTTCCTATCCCTGCTGGTGAACAATCCATGGAGAATATTGTTCATTTCAGGAGGCTTGCACAGGTTGCTTTGTGCAATTTTATAAAACTCAACAAAATTTTACTTACAGTCAATTTAAAAATCCTGCTGATCTAAAATACCCATAGCAGCTTCTACTCAGATTTTCATATTGCAGCTTTTACATTTTTATTAAATGAATATTTTTAAAGCTTTAAGTAGTTGGCACAAGCATGCCATCCAGGTGATCTGCAGCCCTTTGCCTTCTGTAGTTAGCAAAACTCATTTTCTGGAAACATACTATAAAAAAAATTATACTTGGAGCTCCTAATTTGTCAAAATGAACAATGCCAATCTATTTCTAAAGGCAGGCATATTTCAGTTTGGCATACAAAATACAGTTGTAGAGTCATATGTTGCAGCTGTACAAGGACAGATTAAACCAGTGAAGTTGAAGAAAATGTGTGCAATTATCATTTAAACCATCATAGTAATTATATACATCTAACTGTCTTCTGATTTACAGACAGACAAAAGATCAGCATTTACTGCTATCCACTGATTAATGCCCTGGTCGGGAATGGGATAGTGTGCCACTCAGTGTGAAAACTGTACTAAAAAAAAAATCATTGCTTTAAAATATGTCAGAAAGAGGATGGCAAGGTTTTCCCCTTTCTGATAAATGGTATGTCACATCTTTCCTCCTTAGATGTTCAATAGGTAGCCTAGGTTATTAGCTCATTTTTTCCTGGAGTTTCCCAGGGTTTTTTTTTTTATGAAGAAAAGTTGATAATTTAGTTTTAGGCAGTATTTTTAAGTAACTGATGTACCTAAATTTTCATTGTCTTTTAGGCTTCATGGTCATTACACATCAGAACAGTGAGCAATAATTAAAGGCAGGGATCTGGCAGAATAGGAGCACTCTTTACTTATTTAGTCTGGTGCATTCATGATGAAAAAAAAGAAGAGAAACCTGGAATGCTGCTAATTCTTGTAAGGAGTAGGGCCAGATCCACAAAGAGATCTAGGTGTGGTGATGTACAACCTTACCACACGTGTCTGGAAGTTAAAAACCTGATATACGTATTTTAGCTCCCTACACAGTGGATGTGGAGAGTTAGGTGTCTAGGAAATGGGTTTAAAACAGCAAGCACACTGAGCAAGGGGATACCTTAGCCAGCTAATAGGAAACACTGAATAGAGGTGCACATCTGAATTCATATCCATCTTCCAGAATGAGGAGATTCTGTGTAAGACTGGGATTCACAGCTTGACATTCTTTCCTGGACTTAGATGTCTAAATTGTCCTTTTTGGTAATGGGAGACTGGTTCACTCTTATTTTTAAACTACAGCTGGCAGAGCAGGTTGGGGAAGTGCCTTTGCTACAATAGCCAGTGGGTTAGACCACTGCCCCAGGAGGTGGGAGACACTGGTTTTAGGACCTCCTCAGCTTGCAGGATTAAAAAAAAATCTTCCACCTGCTGGGGTGGGCAGAAGGATGCCATAAGCACCAGGCTAGAGGAGAGCTGGCAGAGGGCACTCTCCACCCCTCCTGTTGAAGCTGTCCCATTCTTCAGAAACAAAGGGCAAATGCAAGATTCATGGGGCCAGAGTGTTAGAGCAAGAGGGGCAGGACTCTAGCTTGGGGCACTTCCACAGAGTGCAGAGTCCTAGTGTCTGGTCACTGCATCCAGGGTTGCATCTGAACTTTGTATAAAATGCACAAACATCAAGGAGTAGACTCCAAGACTTTCTCCTGCTCCCTCCCTGCCTCTTGGATGAGTACTCTCCGTAGAGGGAAGTAGTATCTTGCTAACTCTTCTCTGGCCCCGTTAATTTTTCATTCATGGCAGCACAGCAGCCAATCTGGAAGTTTAAGCATTCTATGGGTGGTAGAAGACGTGGGCTTGAACCCCGAAGAATGCAGGTCTCTCACCACATCAGCAAGTGCTCTAACTACTAGGCTACTAGGCAAAAGGTGGGCAGTAATACTTCTATTTCTGTTTTCTTCTTGGATGAAATTGGTCATGACTGCTGTATTTTGTGCCAACACTGCTAGGGTGCAGTTAATGGTCTCTATGACCCTACCCAGGGGATGTACATGCAGAGGTGCCAGGTTTGTGAATGCCAAGTAAGTTTAGGTGCTAGACGGCTCAGTTTAGTCAAGTAGAGGGAGGTGGGGGGAGCAGGAGGTGCATCTATGCATACGTAGTAGCAAAATTCAAGGCAACTGAGGACATTTACTGGTAGAAACATAGATGCCTATGACTTCTCAGTACCTGAGTGGTTAGGCAGGTATTTACAGAAGGTACTACCTGATGCGAGGGGTTAAATCCTGGCAAAGTCCCACTTTAGTGTCCTATATGTGTTTTTCCTTTTGTTTTTCCCCATCAGGGCCTAGGTACATAAATCAACAGTGGACTATTTTTCTTATGTAATATGTACACCTTAGATAATATGTAGCTGTAATAAATGAAATGCTATCTAGGATACCTGGGACTATTGTTAAGGATATGTACATCTTTTTTAAGTTGGTCTTGGATACAAACTAACTGGCTTTCCAGCCTAGTAATAACTACTAATCTTTTTTCTTTTTTTAATATCTTGCATATAGATTGAAGCTGGACAGGAAATGGTTTTCCCATCCTGAGAACATTTTCAAGAGTTCAATATTTTTCATGTGTCACATCAAGCAAAAGACCCATGACAGACTGTTCCCAGTGCTTCTGGCACTCATTTGGGATGGAGCTTCAAGTTTTTCCCATCATCCACCTACATCTTAGCTGAGTGCCTTAACTACCAGCCCTCTGGCTTTTCTCAAGGTTGGAAGAAAAGTAGATTTCATAATTCATTGGTGGGGGGAGATGGAGGGGGAGAAGCACTTCATACTTAATGTAATTCTAGAATTCACAACTCCCCATTACAGGCTTTAATTCAGGAAACTTTTTCTGCACTTGCAATGACCATTATCTGTTAAAAGGCATCTTTATTGTATTCACTGTGGCAGACAGCCTGACTTAAGTAGGAAGTGCTTGGGTCAGCAATGAAGTGTGTGCAAATACGACCAAACTGAGACTGATCTAAGTAAATACAAGGTCAACTGAGCTGTGCTCCTGCTCCAGCTATTCATTGCATCCATGATATGTGCTTAGTAACCTGATATAAAATCAGCAAATTTGAAAATAAGGATAACGTCAATTTTAATTATTAGTATCGTGTAAATTAGATAATACTGGCAATGAAAATGCAAAACATGCTTTGCACAATTAATTGCTCATCATTCTCATCATAAAGTATTTATGACTTCTCCAAGGGCCTCTCAGAGAAACACTGCGAGTAGTACGCTGTATCAACATTTGTGGCATTCAGTGTTCTCAAGCAAATGTGTGGGCTTGTTTTACAATAAGCAAATATGTTCTCTTAGTTCCCATGAGATGGATTAATTTTAGCTTCATATTTTTCTGAATTAGAAAAACCCATATTTCCATTAAAGAAAAATCAGTGGCAAATACCTTGAGGCTACCTTTCTATGTCACTGGAGAAATAAGGTGTGAGATAGAGCACTTGGTCACTGCAAGAGGGCCAGCCCTGAAAGGCTGAAGGTCAGTTATGCCCAACACGAGGGGCAGGCCAGGGCCAAGGTGAGCTATCTGGTACCCTGACTGGCCTGGAGGCGAGGCCAGAGCCCATATGGGCTGAACGACCCTTTGATGAAGGGGACATCACAGCCAAAGAGGGTAGGGGTCATCCAGCATGCTGGCAGTTACAGTATTGGAATGGGGTGAGAGCGAGAATTGGGCCCAATGAGAGAGAGAGCCCAAGGAGAAGCTGCAATGAGGGAACTAGACCAGGACAGGTTGGCCTGCTTGGTCCTGGGTAAGACTGAAAACTGCACCCTGCCAGGGAAGGGTGGTCTGGTGGGGCTGTCCGTGGCGGGACAGTCCCCCAGAAATGCCAGGCCAGTTACCTCCCTGGTGAAAGGCAGGTGGGGTGCATGATAACCCCAGCCCCCACCATCTGGTGGGTCATAATGACCAGAGGGTAGTGGGGCCAGGAAGGCCCATGGGAGGGGTATCTGACCTCAAGGGGGTAATACCCCAGTTGTAGTGGGGCCAGGTACACCTATTGAGAGGCACCTGAGCCTTTGGGGGTGTAATACTCCAAGGCTCCAGCATAGGGGCAGAGTGTGGGTCTCAGAGAGGGGTGTGTGTGTTGAGGCCCCAGAGAGGGGGCAGCTAGGCCCAGGTAAGTCTTCGGACACCTGAGACTGCAAGTGGGCCCGAGGCCGAGTAATTGGTCCTAGCGAGGGAGAGAGAGTAATAAGTCACCTGACGAGGGGCTTTGGGTCAGAACTCCATCCAGGGCAAGGTGAATTGACTAGTCACTGTTTGGATGAAGGTCACGAGAAGGCCCGAGAGGCTGTGTGCCGGGCAGCCAAGGCATGCGAGTAGGCAAACACAATGACCTGCGGGAGCCGCTCAAGGAAGTGGGGCAGGTTGAGTGTGGGGCAGTGTGTAAGAGGCCCAGTAAGACTGGGTGGTGTGAATGAGGTCCATTAGGGTAGAGAGAAAGGGTGAATGCATGAGGCTAAGCAGGGGCCTGAGTTTGGCCTGGCCCCGAGTTGGAGTTGAAAGTAATTGCAAAGGAGACATCTGCGAGGCATGGGACACGATAATAGGAGGTCGGAGTCATGTGTAAACCCCTAGGCATCGGGGTCTTAAATGGGCAGTCTCCTGCTTTATTGCAACCATTTTTCATTATGTCAATGGTGTGGCAGGTGAGATTAGGCAGACTGCCCTAGACAGGTGGGTATGCCAATACTGTGACTGGGCCTGGGAGATTGCCCCCCATCACAGTGGGGTTTGGCTTGGTGGTTCTCCTTAAGGAAGTAGAGTATTAACTAATTTATTAGCCTTGCAGTTGGCCAGAAATGAGTAGGTTGAAAGAATTAATTTGGCTTGAAACTGAAGGTAGAGGTTTGAAGTCATGAGAAAAGCTATAGCTGCCCTTTTAAATGCACTTGCATAACTTCATGCTTGGTTATATCTTCTTAATAAAGTTGTGTCCTTCACTGCATATTTTCTTCTAGGGATGCACCCACTTACCCCTCAAGTATTGCACTAATTTGCCTAGGTGATGTTGTTAGCAATGTAATCAAAATTACAAACATTTTTCTTTAGATTACGAATGATCCCAAAGAATCTATATGAGCATTCTTGAAAAAAAGCAAGAAATAAGAACATTTTATGTTTCTGAAGATGAATATGCAGGGCCTTTTGCTGTGTAATGAATGCTTGAAATCATGAAAGCATTATTATAGGTGACATTTTTTCAATGGGCAATTAAGTGTACCTGAGTCAAACAAACAAAAAACCCAGTTTTCTTTTTTGCCTTTTATTTAACAAGATAAAAGCAAGGTTTTCTGTGTGTATCAGAATTCTCAGATGTTATTTTTCTCATAACTGCATTTGGTGCACAAAAGAATCAAGTACTGCCATGTCACAGGTGCACATATTTGTCTGGAGAGAATATAAAGGAAATAAATCCTCCTTTTGTTTAAAACCACGTGCTTTTCTTTGTGAAAAAATGGATTCCATTTTATTCAAGAAAGGGCAACATCCTGGTTGCAATGTAATTAAATGAGAACTTCACCATTGTTTTAAATGGCACCAGGATTTGGCTCAGAGGAGTGTATGACATTCTTTATCTCCATGTTCAAAATGATGTGCTGTAGCACTTTTTATCAGGGTTACCACAGAAAAAAACATGGCATTTAAAAGGAAAGAGTGGATAAAGCCTAGACTGTAGCATTGTAGAGAGACACTGGTAAGTTAAGGGAAAATTTTCAAGAATATGAAAGAGAGTAAAATGCCGTACACCCATTTACTTTATTTAATCAGTTGGGTGCCTAGCTTCCTTTTATGTCTCTGAAAACCTCCAACTGGATCTCTACCAGATGAACAATATCCTAATTCTATTGGTTGCAGTGGAGTTATTCTAGATTTAGACCAGCATAACTGAATGGCAGGAACATGTAGGTATGTTTCCATCTGAGTTATCATTTTTAGCTGGTAAGATCATTTTCTGACTAACAAAACAAATTTCATTTTCCTCCTTTTCCTGATCCCGTCTTTAAGTGGAGGACCAATTCCTGCCTTCCAATGATGAAGCCTTTAATTCTATATCAGTTAAGGAATTAGCCTCATACTGTCAAAACTGAGTAAAATTTAATCATGAATTCAGCATAAACCTACTAATCATTAATGCCAGTATGTCTAGAATGAAAGAAGCTCCCAAACTCCTGGCATGGACTTTTCCATTTTAGGTTTGTTTTTTCCTGAAAGCTTCAGTCTCTGAAGTGTGTTGCAGTAGATAGCAGGGGATTTACAGAGTTGCCTTAACATTTACGGGGTTTGGCTCTCAAGTACACCAGCATGCTTTTACATTACTAGGGCAGTGGGAAGGGTGGAGGTAAAGTGCATGTACTTAATACCCTCTTTAAATGGAGGATGTGTGTAAATGGATCATGATACAAATACAAATCAGTGGAAATAGTATACCATGCTTTGAACAATGAGGGATAAATTCTAAGTCTGGGCTATGCCCTAAGCCTTTGATGTGCTGGAAGGATTGGAAATTCTCCCATTAGGCCAGGAAACCTGAAAAAATAGAGGGCTTTTTTTTTTTTCTGACAGCTCCTCACGCATATGTCCATGTGAGACAGAGCATAACAGAAGATCTTCTCACTCACATCCTTAACCTCTACTTGTCACAACATAACTGCACCAGTAACAATGCAACTATAACAATGGATTCAACTAATGAAGTATAAAAAGGGAGGAACAGCATTAATGTCAGTCAACAGTTTTAAGGAAAAAACATTTTGGCAAACACAACTGTTCCATGGACAGACATTACATTTTTAGCACAACACATACCCTTGTTTGCTGCTGCTCTTGTAGTAATGGTGCTAATGGGAACAGGGGCTTCCACTACTACCAGTGCTCTAGCGGCAGTGATGGGAATAGGTCCACTGCGGCTGCCACCACTTCTGCTAAAAGAGTACCAGCATGAGCTCTTGTTCCTGTGGCAGACCTTCACACTCCCACACTGTCATGAGAACACCAGAGGTGCTCTTCCTGCAGGGACTGTGGCAGCTCTTCCTGCTCTGGTAATGGCAGTGGGAACAGCTGCCAGGGCCACCACAGAATTGCCAGGAAGAGCTGCTGCTCACTGGCAGCCCACTGGAGAGTACAGTCTGTAAGTCAGGGTGTCCAGCTTCTCAGTGGCCAGAGGCTGAATCCCACATAGTCTGCATAGGGAGGAGGGCTACACACTACAAGGGCTGCAATAGTACAAGCTGAGGGCTCCCCTGTGGGTGGCTCCCCCACCATTGCAGATCATGTGTGGGCAGCAGCTCCACTGTATACACAGACACAGACCAACTCACTAGCTGTGGGCACACACACCATGCCACTCCCTGGGACAGGTGCAGAAGCAGGTGGAGGGACAGCTCAGAGATCCTGGCTGCTGCTACCTCTGGGAGGTAGCTGGGAGGGAGCCCAGGGGATTGAGCCCTTGCAGTCCTCATGTGGCCTGTGGCCACCAGTTGGACATCCCTGCTGTAAGTGATCAGGCTTACTGACTGGCTTTCAAAGTGGTTGGCGGGGAGAAAAACAGCTATCTCCTATTGACCCAAGGTTGGAGAGTGTGCTTTTGATGTGATTTTTGTCATCCTCCAGCCAAGGGACTGTACACATGTGTACACTCTTAGAGCACTATATTTCTGTAGTGTTACAGAGTGCTGAAGCACTTCATAGTGCAGCCACTGAATGTTTGTCTACAGCCTATGTAGCTGCAGTATCCTTAGGTGGTTGATTTCAAGCCCACATAGTCTCATGCAATGCCAGCACAGCAGATGCTGAATGGATTAGGTATGGACTGAATGACAGATATAAAGAAATGATAGCCAATGAAGTATCATCATTGAATGGAGGTGTTTCTAGTGCGGTTCTGCAGGAATGGTCCTGAGCCTAATAATACTCAAGATGTTCATCACTGTTCTGGAACAAATATACAATCACTGCTGATGAAATCTGGAGGTGACACAAAGATTGGCAGCAAGACAAACAGGACATGGCAGTCATACAAAGTGAGCTGGATTGCTTAGTAACCAAGGCCACTTCAAACAAAATGAATTTTAACGCTGCCAAAGGCAAAGCTATGCAGCTAGAAACAAGGGCTGCAGGCAGACCTGCCAGAAGGAGGCTCTGTATCCTGAGAAGCGCTGACTTTAGAACATAAGGGTTCTTTGGGGACAAGTAAATCAACATGAGCTCCCAGTGTGATGCTGTGACCTGAAGGGTTATTGCAATCATTGGATGTGTTCATGAGGTGAGACCCAATGACCTAAAAAAACTAGAAATATAAAACACTGCCAGGGAATCCCTCTCTGGATGCAACATTTGCTCCTGGCAAACAACAAGGCTGAAGATTACCTGATTGACACATGTGAGGAGAAAGTCGACCATTTGTTTGCTTTTCTTTGGATATAACCACAGGCCTCAGCTGATGCGACAAAATCATTTCATTCAGTTTTTGTTGCAGTGCTATATAGTCTTCAGATAATTTTGATATCTAAAATATATATATATAGAGAGAGATTTATTTCTATGCTTCAAGATAAAAACAAAGGTTAAAAATTGCAGATGGGACCATAAGACAAACAGAGGCAAGAGAAACTGCTCCTATGCACTATGTTGCTGCTTTGTGAAAACATGAAATAATCCCATCACAGCAATGTATGAAGTACCACATCGGTAAGATCAATCGGCAACCTGATTCTACAAGCTGCTCTGTGTGGTCTTCCACCTGTGAGTAGATGAAGCCCTGCTGAAGCCAGTTGGTGCAGAGCAGCTTGTACAAATGGGTCCTATAACCAGGGGTGGATCCAGGGAGGGTGCACTGGTGCACTTGCATCCCCCTTTGGTTCCTGCTCCACTCAAAGTTTAAAACCAACTGCAGCAGCATTTCTAGTCAGGCAGTGCTGAGGGAGTCAACTGACTTCATGGCTTTTTAATAGTCTACCGGATCCCTTCTAAACTCTTCATTCTTCAGGTGTCACTGACCCTGCCTTCTTTTTAATGGTCTTGATATTCCACCAATCAAGCTAGCCTTTGTTCTGAAATGTTGCTGTCTCTTAGCTGCTCCTGCTAAAGAAGCTCTTGTTTCACAGCCTGACAGACTGTTTTTAGCTCATTCCAATTAATTTATATTTGTTTTTGCTTCAATCTTAAACTGAATACCACATTCCCCAGCATATCAATAACGCTTCTAGTTTATTTTTAACTGGAGAAAAATGTGGTGTTTTATATGTGATGATACACCTTCCCATCTGCACCCCCCTTTTCAAAGTTCTAGATCTGCCCATAGCTATAACTTTACTCAGCAAAAATAAATTTAGGCATGTGAATAAGGGCCACTGAGTTTGACACGGTACTCATACTTACCAGTGTGTCCCTATTTTGCTGACTCAAGATCCTAGTTTGGTAAATTGGCCAAACAGTTTGGCCAGCATTTCAACAAAACACTTAACATACCTGGTGTTCCTGCATTAAGTTAAAACTGCTGGGTCAAACCATTAGGTTAGAACGGATGCAATAGGTTAAAACCCTCCTCTCCTTCCTACCCCTGCAAGCTCATTTAACTTATAGGTAACATTATAGTTTTTATAAAACTTATATTAAAATACCTTACATATTTAAAGAGGGAAATCTCAGTCTCACTGAAATCATTGGGAGTTTTGCTACTGAATTAACTGGGACAGGAATTTCCCTATATGCACTGGAGCTGGCTGGAACATTTTCAGCCAAATGCATTTGTCATGAAATATGTTGTTTCATTGAGGCTGGAGTGTATTGTGGAGATGTATCAATTCTGACAAAGTTTTTAAGGGGAAGCTTGAGGGGTAGGAAGTGTTGAGGGAAGGAGCCTGGGTTCTGGTTGCTTCTACCTGGAAGCATTTGGGCACAGGTGCTACAGCTACTGCTCTTGCTGCAGCATCAGGGGCTAAGGGTGCACAGCTAAGGGATAGGCTCATTGCACATTGGTGCAGCAGCCTTGCAGTTGGGGCTCCCTAACTCCCCCTCCCCCCAGACAGGCTTCTGGGAGCAGGGTTGTGTCACCCATGGCAAAGTCTCCTGGGGATGGGGTTGATATTCCCCTTGCCTTGCTCACTCCCTTGTCCCACAGATTCACTATGAGGTATGGGGATGCACCTATCATGGCAAGGACTCCTGGGGAGAGGGAGCCATCCTGGCACTACCTCTAAGTTGGTGTCCAGGGCTGATAGCCTGCTCGCATCTCCTCCCCATCCCTCTTCCCCACAGTGTTGTTGCCTATGAAAACTCTTGCTTCTCTGAACCAGGTAGTTTCTCAGGTGCCATCCTCCCCTACCTTTTGCCAGACAGTGTGAGGGATAACCTGACCTTTTTGTCTTTTTTGTTTTAAAAAATGGACATTTCAACACAATTCCACTTTGCATAAATGTTTGCCAGTTTCACTGGTTATTTCATTTTTATTTCAGTGCAAGACAAAATTATATTTCATAGATTTCATAGACATCTGGGCTGGGAGGGACCTCGGAAGATCACTGAGTCCAGCCCCCCGCCCAAAGGGCAGGAAGTCAGCTGAGGTCATAGGATCCCAGCAAGATAAGCATCCAATTTGCTCTTGAAGGTGTATGTTTAAACTTGAACAATGTTGTGAAAAGGAACTGTCCCCTGCCCAGCTAATGGACTGAAAACATTTGTGGAGGGGACTTCTGTGCACTAAAGACCATCTAGAAATCCAGGGCTTGGGACTAGGACAGATTTTGATACAATTTAAGGAAAACAGATTAACACTTGGTGCCTCTGCTGCACCCAGTTTTACAATGCACCTTTCCTACAGTTAATTTCAGTGTTTTGCATGTTAAAGGAGTGTGATTCATCACATTCATTTTCAGCGTGCTTTCTTCTAATGCACTGCTCTTAATATATCTAACATTATAAGCTTACCTGTCTTGAAAAGGTTGCCAAATCACAGGCCTCTTTCTCTGAGCCTTCCCTGAGAGTCTTATGGTCATCAGCCAAATGAGAACATTCTCTTTCATGGTTTTGAAAATGTACTGCTGTTGCTAATGGCTTCTTTGTGCCTCTCTCTTGATTTCTGCATGGTAATTTGCCCTCTTTCCTGAGTTCCCCCCTTCTTTTGTAACCCCGATAATTACTCTGAATTACCACTGCTGCCTTCTCTTGATCTTCTGAACTTTGTTTTTCCAACTTGACTTGCTTATGTGAACAACTTACTGAGTCTTTTTGTATACTGCCTTTACTTTCAACAGGCACTATTCCTTTGTGTTTCTGATGGTTTGTCTCCAGGTGACTCTCACGTTCATTTTCGACAACCATGGACACTTGATTTTGGTCATCTGTACTGACTGTTTTCTCAGTAGTCTGCTCTTGGAGGCCAGGTTTGGTTGTGATTTTGATAGATGATTTGCTAGATGGCTGTTTCAAAGAGTTCTGGTTTTTACTGTTGCTGAGATTCTGCTCTGGAAGGTTTTGTTTGTCAGAAGCATCATCACCTCTTGGAGGCATTTTCCTTTTATCCTCTAGGTTCTTTCTGTCCAGGTGTCCACGGTACCTGCTCTGAATGACAGTAGCAGCCTTATCTTTTTTGCCTCTCTCAGCCTCAGCCTCCTGTGCTACATTTTCATCTGGCTTTCCTTCTGGCTTGAGGTTTTCTGCCAGAGATAGCTCTTGCTCTGACATTTTTTTGCTTTGTTCCTTTAGATTTTTATTCCCTCTGTAGCTTGGGTAATTGCTCTGCACAATGACAGCTGCCTCCTCTTCAGTCTGAGAAGAAGTACTCTTCATCCCAGCAGGGTTTTCTTCATTGCCTTGAGGTTGCTCATCTTCTTCCATTACAGTAATGGAGCCTTCATTTTCAGTTTTTTGCTTCTTCACAAATGATTCCCTGCATGAGACATGTTGCATTTAGGAAATATAGCAGACAGGTAGTGCTACCTTCCAACTTCCTGTAGCAATATTTGTGTACTAAACCATAATTTAATACATCAGGAAGGGAAAACTTGGCAACTGCATAGAGCACATTAAGGAGAAGTAATGAATATATATATTTTCTGAATACCAATGATATTCAAAGTCAGGAAGAAGATCTCTATCAAACTTCTTGAAGGCAGTGGGGATAGTAATCTATGCATAAAAGGACCAGTGATAAAGTTGATAGAGAACAATACACTGAAAATCTAGAGAACATATAAAGGCAGGCATTTTCCAGGAGCTTGGAAAAACTGCCATATTTGTATAGCCCAAAACACATTCTCAGACAGAGGAGCTACCTGGTTTCAGGTGGCAATGCCAAAAAAGAAACCTTGTGGACCTGAAGCCAGGTTATAAAGCTTAACAATGGATATATTTCTTGACACCAGGGAAATAACTGGCACATTTCCTGGTCTTCTTCTCACTATTAGCTAAGCTTCAATCCCAATGTCTTTCACGCTCTTCTCCCCACCTGCCACCTGAAAAACCTCCTGGACACCTTCCATGACTTCCTTCTATTTCATATGGTACTTACTCCCAAGTGCCTGACCATTTTGGAAACTTTAACACATTTATACTCAAAACACATCTGTGGCACAGTAAGTGAGATTACCTCTATTTTAAAGACAGAGAACTGAGACAGAGAGATACTAATTGCTGGATCCTATTCTACCTATCAGGGGTGTCAATGGACTTTGGCACCTACGTGCAATTCTATTCCACTTGGCTCAAGTCCTTGAAAATCCAAACATGCATCTCTTTTGTAACACACTAACTTGTTACCCTTAAGATGGAGTCATAAAAAGCAGGGAGGAAGGAAAGAACCCAACCACTTCTGTATTAACAGTTTTGCAGGGACTTAAAGAAGGTGGAATAGTATTGCACTTGGGCTAGAAATAGGCTTTACTATATGAAGCAGATCAACTGGGTCAGGCCATGTCCCAGCACAGGTGATTTGCTTGTTGCTCTACCCAGTGATGCCGGGGACAATGGGTAACACATTCTCCCAGAGCTTGAGGGGCCCAGTCCTGCATGCCCTGGGACCTCCCCCACACAATTAGACCCCTGAAGCCTTGGGAGTCCCTGGCCAATTTTTCCCTCTTACAGAGATGTGTCCCTGAGATGTCTGGGGAATGTCTCTGTAAGGTGGGGAAGCCAGGCAAGTGTTTCCCATGGAATGAGCGGCCCAATCCTGTGTGGAAATTCCTGGGGGGATCAGGATCCTCAAGTCCCCTGGAGCAGCTGCCTAGGACAGCTGGAGAAGTTGATAGCTCTGGGCTGCCTGCGCTTTCATGCAACAAAGCAAACAGACATCTGCCACAAAATAGTGGCAAAAATTGATACCACCTTGTCATGGTCACAAGTTCTGGGCATTTTTAGTGCAACAAGGACTTCTGTTTAGTTGGTGGTTAGTTGTTGGTAGCACAAAGATGACAAAAGGTGATGTCTGTTTCCATCCTCAGGCATCTGAGTGCTCCAAAGTACCTGAGAGGTGAAAAGGAACCTAGTTCTAAGTAATGCAGCTGAAGTCACACAGGAAAACTAAATGTCATTTTCCTGTTCCACAATGTGGCATACTAACACTACGTCATCCTTATATTTTATCCATCCATATCATTGCTGTCTGTGACCTCTGGAGTTTCCTTCCATTAGAAAGTTTCTAAACCTTCCTTTCTAGCACTACATCTCTCTAGGCTTGCTCCCAACCATGCATCACAACCCCCCCACAAACCAAACCAAACCAAACCAAACCAAACCAAACCAAACGAAACAACTCCCCCACAACAAATAAAAAACCAAAACCCAAAACAAAACTAGGCTCACATTTAAGAAAATAAAAACAGGATTTCCCAGGAGTACAGATAATGAGATCATAATTGGTCAATTTTACTGAACAGGCACAGAACAACCACCACACATCAGGAAATCATTCTGAACCCAAACCCACTGTGCTTCACTATTGTGTTCATTTTACTTTGCGTGGGGGGGAGTGGGAGTTTTGGTGTTTTAGATTATTGATTTCTTTCTGATTTTACTTTTATCAACTATATATAAATGTAATTATTTATAGAAATATCTCCTGGAATGCTACTCCAGACATAGATTAATATATATCAATGACACCTGATTATATTTAAACTACAAGAAAGTGAAATACTGCCAATTATATTTTTTAATCCCAAGTTTGTCTTTTCTTCCTGAGCTCACAAAACTGGAGGAAAAATTTTACTGATGTTTATAAAACAGTCAAATATACCAGACATGAAATTCTGCTTCACTTTCAGATTATATAGGTGCTAACTGATACTGTGATTACTAAAGCAGTGGCACTTGGTGATAAAATAGAAGGAAAAGATCACTACCTCTTTCTTTCAAAGATCTTCCTCTCCCTGTATCCCTTGTAGTGAGATTGAATTGTTGTTGCTGCTTTGTTAATTGCATCGGTCTGTTCTTTCCTTTTCTTCCTGATTAAGTATCCTCTTGCAACTGATAGAAATCACAGTAGAATAAAACCTCAGACAACATACAGGCTGGATTCTAAACTAACACCACATAGTTTAACATAGCAGCAGGAAAGCATACACAAAGGGGCAAGAATGTTTTCAACTCAGATTTTCTGTTCTGTAAAATTTTCTGAGCTTTCAAAAATATTTCCATTCTGTGTCAGCCTGAAACCTAGATTTAAGCTTTTCAAGGGGGAAGAGGGAGGGTAGTGTGAGTATGCAAGACCCAGAAACAGTCAATAACCTGAATATTGGAGCAACCATCTCAAATGAAATACACCAAAGTTCATGTCTCTGCTGTGTCTGAGGTACTTTACCTTGCACCTGATACAGTGCAGGTGAGGGTTAGCCACTACAGCAGAGGTCTAGGGGCTTTTAGCAGCAGTGGGCCCAATTCATGCGGCTTCTGGGGTGGGCTGCCACTTGTGACATGGTCTGGCTGTTACCAATTCCCTCTGCTACTGTCCTGGCTTTGCAGGCAGTGATCTGGATCATGGTGGCTGCATCTGAGCTGTGGACCATAGGTTGCTGACTCCTGCAACCTAGGACTGGTTAACTGTTCAACATCTTCATCAGTGACTTGGACGAGGGGGTAAATAGCACCCTGTTCAAATTTACTGATGACACTAAGATATGGAGGGATGTGGGCACATTAGAAGGGAGGAATAGGCTGTAATTGGACCTAGACAGGTTACAAGGGTGGGCAGACAAGAACAAGATGGGATTCAACATCGACAAGTGCAAAGTGATGCACCT
>NW_017728886.1:29239360-29257934 GCF_001723895.1 Crocodylus porosus
GGTCATTTGACCCCAGTACTCTTTCCTGCCATGGCAGGGGGTCGGACTAGATGATCTACTCAGGTTCCTTCTGACCCTAGAAACTATGAAACTATGAAACTTGTAGTGAGCATGCCACAAATGTCATGGGCAGACTCTGTGTGGCACATGGCAGATAAGAGAGGGGTCATGCAGCACAGTGGCAGATAGTGTAGGGAGAAGAAAACAGAGCAGCAGATCAAATGTGGAGCATATAGAATGGAGGATAAAGCAGAGCAGTATACTGGGTAGCAAAGGGGATTGAAGTAGCACTTGCATAGGCACATGGCTTAATTTGTAGTACACCTGCTAAAAAGGTAGGCTCCCACTGCAGACTATGGAGTTGCTTTCTCCCCAGCCACTGAATAATTACGTATATAGTATTCTTCACCTTGTTTTCTTCTTCCAGGCTGCATACATTTCCCTCTCTTGACTGCCCAAGGAACCAGCTTCAAAAGAAGTGCTGGAGAGAGCCCTGGGCAATCCCTAACTTGTGGTGTGGTAGTTAAGAGTAATGTAAGGGGAAGTCAGAGACACAGAAGTTCAACTTTTCTCTAGAGCCAAGTACAGACATTAAGGTGGGGAGAGGCTAGGGGGAGGCTAAATTGCATTAAAAATGGCCCCCTGATCTAAGGTAAGTAGGAATTGGGGTAGCTAGTGAGGGGAATGGGGTGGGATTAGGGCTCTGCAGGGAATGGGGTCACGAGTGATCCATAGTGGGGAGGCATGATCTCTGGGAGGAGGTGGGGGGCTGTCAGGATCTGTGGGAGCAATCAAGGGTACCCATCATCTGCTGGGGGTGGGAGGGTGGACAGGATCTGCATGAGCAGTGGGGAGGCAAGTGATGCTTACAGGAGCGATGGAGGAGCTTGATCTAGATCCTAAGTTATTATGTATAAAGAGTAAAATCAGTGAATTAAAACCCTAGAAAGCAAACAGTTCTTACCTGCTTGAAAGCTGGTAATCAACATTTCCTTTTTGTGATTTTTTTTTATGTTTTTATAATCTTTATGAGCAACATAGTCCCTGTAAGCTAAAAGGAGTTAGGAAAAATTAAGTAGTTCATTAGATGATACAAAAGAGTGCTGCAAAGAATAACAGAACCTGAATTAAAGGATTCACAAATATTTTTTTTCCAGGTATATATACATAGAAGTAAACTTTCAAATAAAGGAGACAACTGAGGTTTCAAAAACTATGGCAGGTAGACACAAACAGTATAAAAATTCCTGTGATCTCTGTGGGTATCTTTACTATTAATTCATTTAATAAATAATAGTATGGAAGTTGGAAGTTACAAGAGGGTGATGCTCACAGCTAAGAGAGATCCTTCAGTTAGCAATTTTTCAATCAATGACTTAATTAGGCTTATTATCCAAGATGGTTAATGCATTCAATTTTTTTTTGTATCCTACACAATATTGTCAGAGCATGCTCAAATATTACTAATAACAATATCATTTATGTAATCACATCCCTCTATTGTTAAACTAGTCTCCTAAATATAACATTGACAAACACAACTGCACTGAAGAACTTCTTGTCATAAACTGATTAACTGACATTTTTTTCCAAAAGAATATACGTAGCATGAACTATAAGGTACTTTGTCAAATGCAAGAGGTGTAAAAGAGCAAAATGTAAGAAGGTGTGTAGAGTCATATATCTATACATACACAAAATGCTATCTTTAATGTAAAATGCTATCTTTAATGTAAAATACTGTTGAGATATTACCTGACTGTATTTTAACAGCACTTTGTTTCCTTTTCTCCTTTATTTTCTGGTATCTCTTTGAACACAGCCACCCCCTGACACAAGCCTGAATCAAGATAATCCTGCCAATTGTCTCTTTTCGCATTAAATTCAGCTGCTCCACATGATAGTATTTGAGGAACACCTTAAAAAGAGCAAAAACCCCACAATGTAAATTAATCTTCTCTCCCCACTAATGAATTTCAGTCTGTTTAGCATCAGTGGGAATTACGTACTAGGATCAAAAAATGGATTAAATCTTTAGTCGTATTGCTTAAATGATAATTTTTGAAGATGACAAAGCTGAAATATGAATGTAGCTGTTTTTATTTAGTACCACAAGCAGCCAAAACTGTTAATATTATTCCACCCCCAAATCCCAACCACCACTTGTGTTTTCACAGGAAGATACTTTACCATTTTTACAATGTAAAACTTGAGTTTGTGAGTATAGATCACAAACATTTTCCTCTAAAGCAAGTTTCACAAAACTGATTCAAGTCTGAGCAACCTTTTTTCCTCTGTATCTGTATCAGGCCATTTTTTTTTTCAAATTTATTTTATTTTTCAAATTGCTTTTTTCCTAAATGGAAGTTAATGCTATAGAAAAAACAGCTTGGAAAGCTGACAAGCAGAAATACTACAAACAGTAGCCCTAGCTCTCCTATTGGGGTAAATCACACCTGCATCTTCTGAAGTAAATGGAGATGTGCTGGTACAAAGCTACCCAGTGTAGATGAGAGGGGATTCAGGCACATTATTTTTTCACAGGTTCTCTCTCCTCTTCTTTTTGCTCCTTTTGTTGCAGTCTTTGTGTGTCAAATTATGTTCTCAGTTATGCTGTTGTAGATGTGGACTAATTGCATTTAAATAAATGGCGATGAGTGCATTCCCATAGTCCCCACCCACCTTGGACTTCTCCCTTGGACTTGCCCCATAATATGAGAGAGGTTAAGGCAAGAGGGGGGCATCCCCCTGGCTCCCTCTTCCAGTCTCCTTTAGTAGAACCTGTCTCAGGAATGCCCATCCACACCTGAGGATGATCCTTCTTCTACATGCCATTATCACCATGAACATCCACCTCTGGTGTGTTAGATGAGAATCTCTGGGTGTCACAATAGGTGAATAACAAGGTCAGTCATGGAGGGAGTTGCTAACAGAGTTGGGAGGAAGGATACTTTGTTGAGATATGGAGCACCTTTCTGGTACATCAAAGGAAGCTCATTAGAAGGGGAAGGCTGTGGTGGGAGGGTGGATGAGTGATTGATGAACTGTCTCATAGTCAAGTGGCAATATTGAGTCAACAGATATATACCTACCCCATAAACAAAACCTCCCCCTAACCCCACATTAGAATTTGTCTCCAGCCAGCCCTTCTCCACATACTTAGCTGAGTTGTCAGGTCCATTCCTCCCCTTTTGCTGGGAAAAATCTTTTTCTTGTGACAGGTCTCTGAAACCAGATTACATTTTGAACTCTATTGCTCAGTGGAAAATGTTTAGAGGCTTTTTTATTATTATTTGAAGTTTAGGACTCTCATCTGCCACTAGGATATATTAAAGCTTCCTAAAACTGATCTTCCACAACAGACTTTCAAAAAAAATGTATGAACATTCATTGTTTCAAATTCCTTTGTATACAGAGAGTGAAATCCCAGTGCTGTTGAAGTTGACTGGAATATTGCTATTGACTTCAACAGGGCCAGGATTTTAGTCTAGATCTCTAGAGATCTAGCAAAGCAAGCTCTTTGTTAAACAAAAGTGAATCTAGACTAAAGAAATTCCATCAATACCACAGAAACTGAAAAATATTATAAAATCCAATAATGCATGCTAATATGAAAAAAATTACTTTGGTTTTTCCAAGAACCCAGTTGTCAAGGTGGGCTTTTTCCAAGATGGCAGCACAGGTCTCAGGGCTGACTGGAGGATCAGCATTTGTTTTATAACAGATGAGAGAATACCTAAAGATAAATGCATGATTCTTCATTATAGTGATACTGAACAAAAGAAAGATTCAGATGCATATCATTCATCCAACAAATACAAGGTTTAAATGAACTTTGTAAGAATCAAAAAATACTCTATAATAGAACAACCTGCCAAAACCACCATGCATTTAAAGGCAGCATTTAGTAACTTCATTAAAAGTGGATTATTGCAAATTGTGTACTCTGGAGGGCGTTTAGTGCTAGAACATCACTACAGGGCTTTTATAAAGCATGCTGTTTTAGTGAGATCCTCTGCCAATTCTTTGCCTTTACAATTTTTTGCATGTTGTGAATGACAACAAACACTTTGATCCTATTATTTACAATTGTTTTCTGTTTAGCTATATTATTTCAAAATAATGAACTTACTATCTTGTATCCATGCCCTTGCCATGGCTAAGCTTGACTACCGCAATAGTTGGGGCTACTTATGAAGACCACTCAGACTTCAGCTCTTGCAGAACATGACTTAAATCCTTGCAGGGAGTTTTTCACATACATGCTGTAGACACCATGCTGGTTTCTAGTTTTTTCCTGGGTATAATTTAAGGTGTTGTTTTTGATGTATGACGATCTTTGTAGCTTGGGTCATACATATCTGAGAGATTACCTCTCTCACCTCAGGTTTTAATATTTGAAGTTAAGTGCTCTAAGGAAACATTTTCTGGGTACTTTCAGCTAAGGACAGAGCACTCTTACATAAAAATTTCCAAAACATATTTTGCCTTTGCTACAACACAACCTCACATAGGTCTACTGTAAAGACCACCAGGCTGTGTCCAACAAGATAATAATTAGCATGTAGAACTAGGGGGTAAAACCATAAAGTTTTCTGAGTTCAAGAACAGTTACAGAAACACTACTGTGTGGGATATCTGCCACGTTAGGTGTCATCTTTTTTGTTGTCCAGCTCATCTAGACATACAAATCCTGAATTGTACAGTTATAAATGAAGGCAGTTTCCCCATGGTATGTAATAAAAAGGACAAACAGTGCTGATTCCTTTATTACTGCCACTAAATCTGCAGTTTGTTCATTTTACTACTGATTGGATTGGCTGATTTTTAGTCTGATAAACAAACTTTCCCATTCCGCCAGGACTTTAACTACAAGGCTCAAATAAAACTTGACAGATGTTTAACAAAACCCTTGCGCATGGGGCTTGATCCTCCTGTGGTGTGAATCAACATAGCCTTGCTGACTTCAGTGGAGCTTTAGTGACTTGAGGTTGCTTTTTATATTTGCTGTTCCCGGCAATTCCCTTCTTATATTACCATTACCAAAATCTTTAGAAAACAAGCAGCAAAAATCACATCACAGCTTGTTCACTACTTGATACAGTGTTAACTATGCCTCATCAGGCTGTGCTTTCCAGACAAAGTGATGGCCCCATCAGCACTCCTGAAAAATCTATATAACATCCCTTAGCTCTTTTAAGAGTTTTGATCAGAGTGGGTGTTTTCTGCATATTTTATATTTCCCCTCCCCTGTAAATTTATGTTCTGATATAGGCAAATGCCTGACTTCTTTCATTTGTAAAGAGCAATTCAAAATTATTGTTTAATAATTCTCATTTGAGTGGGGCTTTTTACTTTAACATTCTCACATTCACAACAAGGGTGATACTCTTTTCTTAACATATGAATAACACTTATAAACTAAATGTAAAAATGGCAGGAACATGTATTCATAAGTTTACATCTTAATCTTGGATACACTCTAATCAAATCCTAGCTATGAAGTAGCATTGCAATGCCAGAGGCTGAACTAGATTAACACTGAGCAGCTAAAGCAACAGTTATGATTTAGCGAGGCTGTCACCTTTTTACACCAAATTCAAAACATTAAAATCTCTAAGTTTCAAAACCTAATGGAAAGTCTCCAAATTGTGAGCAGAGTGATTTCTGAGTCTGAAGAGAGCTTGAAACAGTTTTTTTTTGGATTGGCAGTTTCCCCCTGTTAATCAAAAAGGAGGCATTTACCCTCACATCAGAACTATTTTGTCTGTCCAGTCCAGATTGTCACCTTCTTCGGCCAGGATTTTCTTTTCACCTTTCTATTTTAAGATAGTGCCAAGCACACTGATGATAACCAGCAAACATCAGATGACAGTCATCATGGAAAAAGGCCCATGTTTCCCATATGTACCGTTTTATGAAGTTAGAAAACAGAATGCGATGAGAATAACCCTGTCTTCGGATTCTTGCTGTCTCCAGAATTCCTGTGTAGCGTAGCTGCACCAGTACTTTCTCTTTGTCGAACTTATGTGCCTGCCGGTCATTATTTGGTTTGATGCAACGGACAAAGTGAGGCTGGCCAACCACCATCTTAGATAACAAATCCATCAGTGAGTACTGTAAGAAAATAAAGGAAATGTTTTTCACTGTGATATTAAAAGCCTGTAAGATGCAAGTGGTGCACTTGCAATTTCATTTCACATCTGTGGAACCACTCACGCACACACACACACACACACACACACACACACACTAAAAGCTCTGTTATCCAGCATCCCCTGGTAATGGGGGATGCTGGATAACAAAATATGCCAATTAATTGAGTGGCCTGAACAGGTGTCCTTGCCTGTTTGGGCTGCCGCTTCTCCTGCTGCGCCCAGGGTGTTGCTGCTGTGGGACAGGGAGATGGGCCCCGCACAACCTGTCATGCCCCCAGGCCAGCGCAGGCTGCTTTGCCCTGGGCTGTGGTGGCTCGGTGAAACCAGAAGTGCTATGGTGGGCACTTCTGGTTTCTCTTTGCCTTACAAGCTGGCATGCCAGTTAATAGAGTATGCTGGCTTGTAACGTGCCAGTTAATGGAACTTTTACTCTCTCTCTCGCTCTCTCTCTCTCTCTATATATATATATACAGGGTTCCCTCACTTCATGCGGGTTATGTACGTGTGAATTTGCTCTTATGCAATGGTCCTTGTTATATACCAAAGATTCCTTATATGTGAGGTAAATTCACTCTTATGCGATTGGTGTGGTGGAAGCCCACAGTCAGCTGCTTTGTGTGGTGCTTTGTGGGAGTGATGCGCACCAAAATATAGCCTCCTGTGTGGATCTGTGCTCCTTGCTTATTGTCTGCAACACGCATTTCTGTAGTTGCCATCCTCATTATGATAGTGCCCTCTGCTTGCATGTACTGTCTGCTGTTAGTGAGTACCAAAATTGTCTTGTAAAAGTGGTAGAAATGGGTCTGGGGGTCAGTATTGTCAAGGTCTTGTAATGCATCCTTATTTGTTACATTGTAAAGTGGGTTCCCCTTTATGTGAATTTGAGTTATGCACCATTTTCCAGGAACGCATGTACACCATAAAGCAAGGAAAACCTGTATGAATCCATTTGAATTTTGCTAATGTGGTCATTTAATGGTACACAAAGCAACTGGCTTAGGAGAAGTTCTAGTCACAGAGATATCTTTAAGGGAGCAGGATTCAATACTTGAAATAAATAGATATGGATATGAAGCATATAAGAATATCAAATCCCTACAGAGAATATTCTCAGAAACTACTGTATGGCTAAATAATTGAGCACAAACTTTCATTTAGTCCTCAATCACTGTTTAAAATGCTTTTTTTTTGCAAGGTTTAATGTTAATGACCTGTTGCACTGCTGTAGTTGCTGGTCAATTGCATCAGCCATGCTATGTTCTCTCATATTAAGTTGTGGGAAAACATAGTTCATCTAGGAAAACACCTGAACATAGCTGCAAAAGCAGAAAGGTTTTTAATAAAAAATAGATTTAAAAAATAGTATTTTAATTGTCTTGTTCTAAAAAATGCACATAGACCATGTGGTGATGTAATCCTGAAACCGTGAAGTAAGTGGAGTGAACCATATATCAAATAGTTACATCTTATCAGGTAATTACAGTTCAACTTTTTATGCCCTCGTATTTACCATATTTACTTGCAAGAATGGCCTTCTTTATAATGGCCATTCAATAATCAGATTCTATAAATGGAAAATTTATAAATGCATTATAATTTTCCAGGCCTAGAAGTAATTATTGGAGGTTTGCCTTTAATTCCCTCCTTTCCTACTGCTACAGCAGGGAAAATAAATTTGGGGGGGTCAGGTAGCCCTCTGCTCCCTACATCCCCAATATTTTTCCCTTAGCAGCCCTTTCCAACTCCTTACTGTCTCCTTACTGTCAGAGACTGCTCTCCCTGAGCACATGGAAGTAAAGTGCAAAGCTGAAAAAAATAACCTTGAAATTAAACATGGCTGTAGCAATTTGAATATAGTACTTACACACTTAGTTTATCCAGAATTGTTGCATGTTACCTTTTTCTGAAACTACTGCAAATTTTAGCACAGGTACTCCATAAACATACTTTTAAGCAGTACTTTAGTACGTACTTCTTTAGTCCAAAGGCAAAGGCTTGTGATTTACCACACAGTTCACTGGGCTGACCCCACAATTTAACACTGCTTAGTATTTCTGTGTATAGGAGACCCTCACCATTCATGGGGGATCCATTCCAGAGATCCTGTGAATGGCCAAATCCATGAATATGTTGGGAGCCAGCAGTGGTGCTGTTGGTGGTGGGGGAGGGAAGAATGAAAAGGAGCGGGCTGGATGGACCTGCTGAAGGGTATCTTGAGGAAAAACTTTCCCGGGAACAGGGCAGCAGATCAATTGATCTACAAGCTTGGATGAGCTCATGATCCACAATGAATGTTAATTGTCGCCGCGCTCCTTCAATTACTGTGGTGGCAAGTCAGTTAATTAATGTAAACTATAAGGAGAGTGCGTGAAAGCTGCTGAGAGTGTGTGGGGGGAGTGTGCAGGGGGAGAGCCTGCGCAGGGAGAGAGCGTGGGTTTGAATATTTGCACTGTGAATATCTGAAACCACGAATGGAAAGTCCGTGAATGGCAAGGGTTTCCTGTACTCCAGATACCTCGACTAAGGATCCAAATGTTAATTAGCTGCCACTCATGATCGGAACCAGGTGTTTTTGTCAGAAGTCCTGGGATGCTCCAAAAGTTTATATGCAGATTAGGCACAGGACAACCAAGTCTGGCTTCACCTCATGGAGGGGCAGGGCCACACCAATCATATCGGCCAACTGAGAGAAGGGGTGACAGAGGGATTGTGGGTGAATTGTATGCCAAGTTGTGGCTCACCATGACTTTAAAGAGTTGGTCGTGAGGGGGACTGCACTTAATGGGCACTACTGTATGTTTTATTCAGATGGGCTACACTAACCTATTCTTGTGGTATGTTTCCAGTAACTTGTCTGCCCAAGTTCTAAAAACATTTAATCAACTTTACAGTTGGTTTTCACTACTGAGCACATTTTGCTTTTGGTAACAGCTTAATGATAGACAACGTATTTAGTGAGATTTCCTTGTAAGCAATTATAAGACCCCATGCCAAATTGCTGGGGGGGAGAGGGGAACCTCATCTTGTATTTAAGTAAATATGGTAATATTTATATAGAAGACTCTTCATCTCTGTTCCTGGAGCTATTGGGGAACCCCAGGCATTCCAAAGTCAGGAATGATGGGATAGCTCAATGGCATCAAGATAGTAAAAGCTACCTTTCTTTGGTAGGAGGAGGGAGAAGAATTAAGGTAACAAATCACCTCAAAATGAGGTTCTGGCAAGCTAGATCAGAGCAGAGCCAGTTGGTGAAACAGTAGTTGCCTTCTCCGCAAGAAACCTCTAGGTCAGATGTGGAAAAACACCACTTCACCTTTACATTTCACAGCTTACCCTAGTCAGCCTACACCTCAGACTGCCATAAGGAGCTGAAAATTAGTAACAAGGCTGAATCTGGCCCCACAGTCTCCTTGTTACTGAATCGCTCCATTTCAAGATCCTATTAAAACACAGATGAAGAGGCTAATATCTTAAGAGTCAAAGGAAAGTGGCAGCATGGCGGGGGTGAGGGGGAGGCGGGGCGGGGTGTAACACATCACAGTAGTGAGCTAGATGCACATAGCCAGTGTGGGGTGTCAAAAAACCATATGTTCCCAATTAAGTTGTACAATTGCATTCTGGATGGATGTTGCACTGTGTAGTATAGTGTTAAAATGAGCTCTGTCAACAGCTTGCAGTGAAACACTATCAAGATAAGTCATTTTGCCACTGAGGTCTGTATATGCATTTCTCAACAATTTGTGGACTTCTTCAGCTAAGTCATGGTAACAGGATTTGGTTTGAGTCCTTTGTTATCTGTAATGGAGTTTCCACCATACACAAAAGGGGTCAAGATTTAATAAGCCCTAATGCCAGCTTCTGGAACTATATTTGCTCTTCGCTCATTGAATCACAGAAATCAGTGGTAGAAAAACTTGGTTCACTCTTTTTCTCCATTCACACTATAAACAAAATAACATTCAAATACAGGCTAATACAGGCATTGCCAACCTGTGGCACATGTGCCGTAAGTAGCCCAGGCAGCCACTGGGTGTGGCACATAGCAGACTGGGGACGGGACAGGCAGATACAGCGGGAAGCAAAAAGCAGAGCAGAAGATCAGGCAGGGGAAGAAGATAGAAGTGGCACTTGGGGAGGGTGCAAAGCTAATTTCTGGCATGCCCGCAATAAAAGGTTGGCCGCAACTGGACTAGCACATCACTCAGTTATTTCCTTGATAGTAAAGTACTACATTCAGTCTGCTAAACATTGAGACTGCTCCTTACTTTTTTCTGTCTTGAATGTTACCCCAACAGGCCCTAACATTATCTGAGGAAGAAATAAACCAACAGGAGCCTGGAATTCAGGCTGAAACCCCAAATTAACAATCTCCAGGTGCAATGCTGGAGTAATTAATGTAAAAGGCAGGAAATTACATGAGACATTTAATGCTCAGTTGCCTAATTAACTGTGCAGTAAACATCTCAGCATCTACACATGCACCCCCATTAGGGCATACAAAACTAATAAACTCCACAGCAGGGTAGTACTTGTAAATCTAAGTACTACCCTGCTGTGGAGTTTCGCATGCAGCAGTGCACATGTAGATGTAGACCCAGCTGGGTAGGGTATGAGTGTGCTTCACTACTGGGGCTGCTCGTTGACTAGCCTCACACGGAAATGCCTCATGCCCCAGCCAACCCCTCTGCAGAACTCTGAACCTGGTCAGAGCAGTCCTAGGCTGGCAGGCTGAGCTCTGGGATTCCCTGCCAGGTGGGGCTTCTCCAACCCAGCTCAATGTGCTGCAGTCCAGGCACACGTGTAAACCGCATGCCCAGGAACTTCCTCGGAGCAATAAGATCTGCAATTTATTGCTGTGCACTAATGGCATGTGTAGGCTGTGAAGGAATCATCCTCAGTCTGCCTCTCCTGGGTAAGGGGACAGACCAACCCTCTCTGTCTCCTCTTCACACTGCCAGGTTGCTTTGGCAACTGAGCCTGGTCACCTAAGGGGAGCTGGGATGTAGAGATCCTTTGTCTTAGTTTCCCCACCAGGATACCTGTGAGAACAACCTGTATGACCCTGGTCCCTCTCCCTGGGGATGCTGACGACTTTTAAAAGGATTGGTTTGCATCACATAACGCTTGTTTTGAATTGGAACCAGGTGATGAGGTCAGAAAAGTTATTTAAAGGTCAGGTCACCTGGTCTCAGGGACACTCCCTCCTTGACCAGGCATCTTGCAACACAGACAAATAGCATACCTCAGGCAGCTGCCTGAAGTTGATATGTAAGTAGAAACTTGGAATCTAGCCAGAAATTAGGATTTACGTGTAGGAAGTTGCATATTAAAAGAGCCACTGAGCTCATATTTGCAAGACTCAATTGATTGGAAATTGCTCACGGTGTTTTTCTCTTAACGTCCCTTGTGATACCCCCTTCCCTATTCTCTCTCTCTGATAATTAAAAGGATATTTGGCTCAGTGAGTCTAGCTGTGAATATATGAGGGAAGAGGGGTCAGAGATGCTCTTTTGCTCCCGGAAGAGCTTGGCTGCTTATTAACTACCTCAGACAAACGTACGATTACCCTGGGAGGCTACAAGCTATAAGAAGCACTCAGAAATATTACCTGTGGGCTAAGTACCCCCAAGTTCAGCAGGGTCTGTGTACCCCAGCCGCACAGGGCCCTAACGGAGACCAGAGCCCGGGTGGTGGCAACAATTACCCCAGGAATTACAGGCCAATCAGCTTGACCTCAATCCCCGGTAAGATTCTGAAGAAAGTTATCAAGGAGACCCTTCTGGATAAGCTGGCTGATGGTAACATCCTGAGGGATAGCCAGTACAGGTTTGTCACGGGTAGGTCTTGTCTGACCTACCTCATCTCCTTCTATGACCAGGTGACATATCACCTGGACAAGGGAGAAGAGATTGACGTTATCTATCTGGACTTTAAAAAAGACTTTGATCTGGTGTCCCATGATCTCCTCATGGAAAAATTGTCCAACTGTGGCTTTGGCTACACCACAGTCCGATGGCTGGGAAATTGGCTCTGAGGTCAGACCCAGAGAGTAGTAGTCAATGGAAGTGAATCATTATGACACTCCATGACCAGTGGTGTCCCCCAAGGCTCTGTCCTTGGACCAGTTCTCTTTAACATCTTTATCAATGATGTGGACATTGGAGTCAGAAGCACACTGGCCAAGTTTGCCGATGACACTAAACTTTGGGGCACAGTGTCCACACGTGAGGATAGGCTAGCGATCCAGGATGACTTAGATAATCTTAGTAAGTGGGTGGACACAAACCTGATGACGTTCAATACCGAAAAATACAAGGTACTCCCACCTCAGGAAAAAAACCCTGCAGCATGCTTATAGGCTCGGCAGTGCTACACTCACAAGCACCATAGCTGAAAAAGACTTGGGGGTCACGATTGACCACAAGATGAACAAGAGCCACCAATGTGATGTTGCAGCTGGTAAAGCAAACAAAACCCTGGCTTGTATCCATAGATAGTTCTCAAGTAAATCTCAGGTTGTCATCCTCCTGCTGTACTCAGCCTTAATGAGGCTGCAGCTGGAGTACTGCATCCAATTCTGAGCTCCGCAATTCAAGAAGGGTGTCGAGAAGCTTGAGAGAGTCCAGAGGAGAGCCATGCACATGATCAGAGGGCAAGAGAATAGGCTTTATGAAGAGAGGCTGAGACTCATGGGACTCTTCAGCCTGGAAAAGCGCAGGCTCAGGGGGGACTTGGTGCTGCCTATAAGTATGTAAGGAGTGTGTACCAGGATCTGGGGGAATGTCTGTTCACCAGAGCGCCCCAAGGGATAACAAGGATCAACGGTCATAAACTCCTCCATGACTGTTTTAGGCTGGACATAAGGAAAAACTTTTTTACTGTCTGAGCCCCCAAGGCCTGGAATAGATTCCCTCCAGAAGTGGTGCAGGCACCTACTCTGGACTCATTCAAGAAACATTTTGATGCTTATCTTGCTGGGATCCTCTGACCCTAGCTGACTTGCAGCCCTAATGTCTATGAAATCTACGAAATAATTATTTTCTCTTGTATTATTTACTGTATTCACCCCTCTTCAGTTCTGAAACATGCTTTACAAGAACACTATGCAAAGTTTGATTATTGCCTTCTATGATAATATAGCTTGCTATTCTACCTGTTTTAGGTACTTACACGGTTCTCATCTGCATAGTATGTGTTCATCTTACATTCTTTGATGTATTTATTCTCCCAATCTCCCTGTGAGGTAGGGCAGTACTATCATCTCCAGAGGAAATCAAGGTACAGAGAGAGTGACTTGCCTGAAGTCATACCAGAATTCTGTGGAACAGTCTGGAATTGAGTCTGGGTATCCTTTCTCTCGCTATTAGGGTTGATATTTTTTTCCTGATGCTGCACTTGGGACTTGGTAGCAAATGATGATTATTAGCACATTTTCATGTTTTTGCAAAAATTATTATGATTTCATAACTCAGCTTGAGTATACTTTAATGGAGGTTGTCTTGCTGCTATTTTCTACTGAGGGGTTTGATACTGGGAAACTAGAGGGAACTTTCAGGGGAGGGAAGGGGACTGTGGACCAGTTCAGCAGTGTCTACCACTGTGATTCTGCTTGAGTCTCTGTTGACAATTAAAATTGCCCTTTTCCTGTTTAAAACCTAAAAGAGATGCAGTACAATTAGCGCCTGCTCTCCTCCCTGCTTTATCTCCTTTAAGGACAGAGTGGTAGGGGGAAGTGTCATTTACTCCTTGCTGCATCAAAACAAGAGATCAATTCCATTCTATTGAGTGAACATGAACTGTCACATCTGCCTAATCCAGGCATCTACACCACACTTCACAAGGCTGTCTATTAAGTTAACAAATTGTGAAAGAATCTCTTTTGTTTGTCTGATTTGTTGTAATCACAGTCATAATTACAAGTACCTGGAAAGGAGGCCGGTACATTTTAAAAACTGAGAAAGTATGCATTACTTTTACTCTAGCATAAGGTAAGGACAGATCCAAAATCTTACTCTAAAGTAAGAAGCGACAGTCTGTGTTTTCATATTGGTTGTCTCTCTCGGATGATGTGTTGTATCTTCAGTTTCATTCTGTAAACATGAAAAAAGAAAAAGACACTTCTTATTCTTATGGCCTGTAGCGTATTTTGCATCAAAACAAAGTACTCCTTAAAAGACTATCATTTATAAAGGATGTATGCCAAACTACAAGGGCTATAGAATAATCACTCATAAAGACAGAAGTTGTTGTGCCAGTATATTACATTTCATACAATCTGTATATGCACGCACACACACACGACGCAGCTTAAGAACTGAATGTCTAGATAAAAACTCAGAAATACTGTGATAAGAGGAAAATTTTTTATCCCCCTTATATTAAGGACTGCTGAAGCTCTGTACATAATTTTAACACACTTTTATTTTGCTTCTCTGTGGAGCACGATTATACCACAAACAAATATTTAAATATTTTCTATTTGACTAAACAATACAGCTAGGAAATGTTTTTCTGAAGTAGCTATAAACTATAGTCAGAAAGAAGGGAAAATGTAGGTTTTTACCTCACGGAAGGAATACGAATTGCACAACACAAAGAAATCCAGCTAAGCAGAAAAGAAAATAGGAGAGGGAAAAAAAAACCAAGGAAGGGGTTACTTGCTTACTGTTAGTAGTGATAATATTGCCATTGTCTACTTTAAATAAGAGTTCAATATGCTTCAGTGAAACTAGGTTTCTTACCTTTGTATGGCTGATTGATTTCTGGGGAGTCCACATTTGGTAATTTATTGCACTTTTGCTTTTAGTATGCGCCAGGTTACCTAAGGAGAGATGACAGGAAAACAACCTACCAAAACGTTTACATCTCAGCTAAATGAAGAACCACATTGTGCAGGCTCCTGAGGTCATATCTCTGTAGATTTCTGGCTTCTCCTTGTGTTCTTATTATTCCTTCCCAAGGGTAAAAGGGAAAACTTTGGAAAAGCCACATGAGGATGAAACAGGGCTCTGCCATGACTCACTAAAACAGGCAGCCTCTTCAAACATGAATACCCTGATGCTCATTTACACTGAAGTCCCCTTATACTGCCCTGACAAGTAAATATGGCTTCAAACGTGACTTAAAAAAGGGAAATCAGTTTTGTAGTTCCACTTCTAGAGTCCTTAAAATCAAGAAATGTCTCTATTGTTAGGATGCCCAGGATTAGCTGAATTGAGGCAGTTTAAGCAGAACAGGGTTTTTTAAAGAAATACTGAAAATACCTTATGAATGCCTTAACAATCCACTTTGGGCTTAATTAATTCTAACCATTTTAACAAACTGACATTGCTTTAGCTACCCACATACAATTTGGGGCATCTCAACATTGTACAAATTGTCTTCAGCTTCTACAGGGATGGGTGGATAAAATGTAGACAGACACATTGTAGCACATTACTGGTTGTATGTTAAGGGATCATGGTTATTGTGATAACACCAAATACCAAACTCCCCTTTGCTTCATCAGAATGCTAATAGGGCTAAGTAGAGACAGTCAAAAAGCCTGAGACTGAATCGATTCAATCTTCGCAGGTTAGCCAAAGCTGCATAGACTGAATCAATAAGCAAAAGAACAGACATTCAATTTTGATTCCAGAAATGCAGCTACATACCTGCAGTGGCCCAGGCAAGAAACCAAGAGGTGACAGAGCAAATCAACCTGCTCCACTGGAGCAGACAACTTGGGCCAAGGCTAGCTTGCCCACTCACCCTGTAAGGGGAGGTTTGCTGGGGAGGTGCAAAGCATCCTGGGATGCTGGGAGATTGTGAGTTAACTTGAAACTGGAGGGGATCTAGGACATAAGTTCAATAAATTGATTTAACCTAAACCAGTTAAGTCTGATACTACATCCATCCAGCTTTCTCTTAAACCAGTTTCAGACATTTTGAAAGTGGTATATGTGCACTGAAGTTCTGTTGTGTTACAGACTTGAAATGTTTTTTTTTTTTATCACTTATACCCTTTTATGTGTAATTTCTGTCCCTAGCCTAGATGCTTTTGACCTTGTTTTAAAAGTTCCCATGCACAGTCCACATTTTAACAATTCTTGTGCTCTGCATAAAGTCAAGGAGACAAAAACATTCAGAAATAACCTTGCCATGGTTTATTTCACACTTTTGCTTAAGAGTGTTTCAGTCACTGGCTTCTTCCCTAGAAGTGCAATGTGTGTTGGTTCCACAGAAATTGCACCTTTGTATGACAAAAAATTCCAGTACCTGGATAAAATGCATGTAGGAATGGCATTGTTTCACAATGAACTCTGAACTTCCCTGCTTCTCCTGACTTAAAATAGACTTAATCTTAATTCCCTATGCAGCTAAACCTCCATCTGTAATCAAGAGGACTTTTGTCTAAGGAAAGACTTTAGATTACTGTATGGTTACAGTAATATTTTAGAGTAATATCTAATAATGTCTCCAACTTTAACTTTCTTTTTATAATACCAATTTATCTCCCAAGTAATTGTCTATGTAACTACAGTAGAAAAATACCTATTTTCTGTCACAGATGTCTACTACATTATAGCCCATATAATAAAGAAAATAATGGATCTCATTTAGACGTGGCAGCATGTACACAGAATTACATATATAGAATACTGCAACAATGTTTAGCTCCATAGCAGAACAGAATAAATTATATTGAGCTTTCAGGTTCTTATTTATGGAAAACTTATGGAAACTAGATATGCAAGATACAAAGGATGTGGTTTAATTAGGAAGTTTATTTGAATTATCTGGGAATTACCCGGCAAGAGCTTGTGCAGGGCTGGTCATTGTTGTTCCTTTGTTTCTACCTGTTTGACAGGGAGGAGGGAAGGAGCTCCTATCAATTTCCTGTCCCTTCTAGACCTGATCCCAGACTACTACTAAGACTGTACCACCTTCTCTCATTAAGAAGCTAGAGGGATTAAGGTGTCTCTTCACTAATTCAAGAAGCATGGGGAACAAGCAGGAGGAGCTTGCTCTCCTGCTTGCAAGTAGTAAAATCAACCTGGTTGGCCTAGTGGAGACATGGTGGGATGAAACTTTTGACTGGGCAATAGACATAGAGGGCTATAGGTTGTTTAGAAGAGATAGGAAGGGGGAAAAAGGTGTGGGGGGGTTGCACTCTATGTTAGGGAATAGTATACAAGTTCTACCTTCCAAATGGGACCAGAGGAAGGCTTAACTGAGACCCTGTGGGTCAAACTTCAAGGAGGTGGGGGGAGAGGGATCTGGTGGTAGGGGTTTACTATAGGCCACCACATCAGGAGGAAGAGCTGGATCTGGAATTCTCCAGGCAGCTGGGGGAGGCTGTGCATGCAAAGGATGCTGTGGTCATGGGTGATATGAATTACCCTGACATCAATTGGGAGAAGCAGTCGCCCAGGTCTAGCCACTCACGAACGTTCCTGACATGTGTACAGGACCTATACCTCATGCAGGAGGTACTTGTCCGTACTAGGGAAAACGCCATACTGGATCTGGTGTTAGCCTCTGGGGAAGACCTGGTGGGGGAGGTGGTAGTACAAGGGAGGCTAGGGGACAGTGATCATGAAATGATCCAGTTTGCTATTCAGAGAAAGGTGGGGAGGGTAACTAGCACAGCGCAAATGCCTGACTTTAGGAAAGCCAACTTCAATGTGCTCAGGGCAGTAGTCAGGGAGGCACTCGGAGCCCAGGGGGTAGCTAGTATGGGGGTCCAGGAAAGGTGGTCCTTCCTCAAGGAGGATATCCTTGGGCGCAGCAGGGTGCAATTCCACTGCACAAGAAGGCAGGAAAAGGGTCCGAGAAACCTTCATGGCTGAGCGCGGATATCCAGGCTTGCCTGAGGCAAAGAAAAAAGCGTACTGGCAGTGGAAGCAGGGGACAGGGACAAAGGAGGTGTACACCTCCCTGACCCGAGCTTGTAGGGATTTGGTAAGGGAGGCTAACGCAGCACTGGAGCTTAGATTAGCATCTGGGATTAAGGATAACAAAAAGTCCATCTTCAAGTGTATAGGTAGCAAGAAGAAGTCTCGGGGTAACATTGGACCCCTACGAGGAAGGGTAGGGCAGTTGGTGATGGACACGCAAGAGAAGGCAGAACTCTTCAACAAGTTCTTTGCCTCCGTGTTCCTGTCTGCTGACAATGGGGTACTCATGGGTGATAGCGTAGAGAGGCTCAGGAAGGATGTGAGTCCCCCGACTGTTGGTTCAGACCTAGTTAAGGATTACCTGCAGGGCTTAGATGTATCCAAGTTGGTTGGCCCGGATGACCTTCATCTGCAGGTGCTGAGGGAATTGGCTGGTGTCATTGTGGAGCCATTGGCACGGCTGTTTGAGGACTCCTAGTGCTCGGGCCAAGTCCCTGAGGACTGGAAAAGGGCCAATAGGGTCCCTATTTTCAAGAA
>NW_017728886.1:29257945-29262555 GCF_001723895.1 Crocodylus porosus
TGCCCTTTGGGCAGGGGGCTGGACTCGATGATCTCCCGAGGTCCCTTCCAGCCCTGATGTCTATGAAATCTATGAAATCTATGAAATCTGTCTAGGTCCCTCCCGACTCATTGATTCTATGATTCTATGAAATAAGGCATATTTGATATCAGGAGCCAATTCCCTAGATTCTTCAGACAGTGAGACAAGGCTCTATCAGGCAGAGCAGGGCATTTATATATATGCCTTACCCAGACCATGCCTATAGCTTACTTAAGCACCCTGGGCCAGGTTTCAACTTAGGCAGGGCCCTCCTCTGCCTGCCTTCTCTTTGGAACTGGAAGGATGTGGGAACCTCAGAAGGAGTCCCAACCCATTTCTTCTGACTTGTCCAGATAAAGCTCTCCCCACTTTGAGCTTGAAATCTGTATAGATTCTAAGGAGCAATGCCACTAAGCTATGCAATATCTCAAGCAGCCAGACAAAAGCCAGAAGTAGTCAGTAAAAGCAGTTGCTAGTTATGCTGAAAAGATCTACCACAATTCCTAGGAAATATGTTACCTGTTTTTGTAAGAGGATGGGTTACCAGCTGTCTGGTCAGAGTGTTTTCGGAGGACCGCAAGAGCAGCACAATGTCAGCTGGCAGGGTATCTCGGTTCTTGGCCAAGAACCCACTTGCATTATAAAGTACCTGTTGAAAAAGTATGTTTGGAGTCCCTTGGTTTTTGATATATTAGCCTTGTTCCAAGTGCTATAAAACGATAATATATCAGAAGAGAAAATTTGCAGCCTGGGGGCAAATCCAGGTGAGCGCCTATGTGTGGTATGCAGTGCCACACACTGCACATGCTACACATGCAGGCATTCCCTATGTTGCTACTTTACAGTGCAGGGGGGGTTTTTTGAGCCTAGGATATCTCAGGGTCAAAAAGTCTGTACCTAAAAAAGTGTGACTGCAGCTCCCAGAGGCCCCCCAGACCCCCAGGTAAGGCTACTGGGGCCAGCACAGTTGCTGGACCTAGCCTCCCCTACCTCACCTGGGGCAACATGCCATGAGCCAGAGTGCATGTGGCACACCATGTGTGCTGCTGCTACTTGTCTCTGCAGAGACACGCTCCTAAGGGCCAGTGACTGACTCTTCCTCTTTTGCCGACTGCTAGTCTTAATTTTGAATGTTCAGAAACACTAAGATACTCACCATGAAAGCCAAACTGATAACTGTCATAAAGCATTTGTTTACTACTACATAAAGCATTTGTCACAATCAGACTTAACATTCTTTCTGAGATCTATGTATTTCCAAAAGGGCAGATTTTCAAATGCACATGGGGAAGGCAGGCACTCAGTTCTAGCTAAAAATCATTGGGAATTGTGCACCTCACTCAGAATTGTGCCTCTAAGACTCAGAATGCTAAAACAACCACCTGTATAATATAAGTCTCTTACCTTTCCTGCATAATGGTAAATCCCAAAGTTTAGGTCTATCCTTTTGGGCCTCCAAAAATATTTTGACTTTAAATTATCTTCAAATTTTTCTGTAAGCAAAAACACATTGCATCTTATTAAAGTAATGGTAGAAAACTGGCCATATGTCCATAGTACTTTGAAGCAGGGATCTAATAAGGAAACTTAATTGGCTTTTTGAGCAAATGCAGTGACCTGAAACAGATTCTGTCATTCTTTCAAGAAAAAAAACACCCTGCTAATTAGCTGGTCTTATGTTTAAAGCAGTGGACAAAGAGTTAGGAGCTCTTGGATCCATCATTTGCTCTGTCAAAAACTTTGTATGACTTAACCTTGCAGTTTTGAAGTGAAAATTAAATTTAATTAAAATGAACTTTTTTTGGTTTAAATTAATTTTAACTTGAAAAACAAAAGGCACTTCAAGACTTTATAGTTGCATGATGACTAAAATAAGGCCTCTTGCACATGGACATGAGAACCAAAATAATTAAATCAATTATAATAGAAGTAGCTTATACTTTGAGTCTGTGGTAGATTTTCTTACTCTAAAATAAGTGCTTCCAAATAAAGAGCTGAACTGAAATACGTATTCTTAATTCAGGTTTCAGTTCCAGTATTTATGTGGACAGTCCCTAGAGCAGCATTTGTTTTGTTTTAACTGATACTTCAACAGGTTCTGTGTTTTGGTGCAACATTCATACCCACTTCTTTACACAGTTAGAACCTCCTGATAAGAGCTGACTCCAGGCCATATACTGAAAGCTGTAAAAATGTTAATTGGCTTAGTGTTGTTGGGCTTAGTGAAGCAGTCACATGTTAAGGGAAAAAACCTGCTTTGACTGCCATTTACCTGCACAGCTGTGGCTTGCCGCTACAGGCTTGGTGAGCAGGGGCAGGACTAAGAGCTAGGGGAAGGACAGGTGCACTGCTACCATTGGGTAGAGTGAGTACCAAAGCCCCAGAAGGCCTGGTGGCATGATGGCTCCTGCCACCACTGGGACTGGCTGTGCTTCTGGCAGGAGCAGAGCAAACCAGTCATAGTGTGGGGAGGCAGGAGGATCTGCTGGGACTGGCTCTGCTTCCAAGGAGCAGAACTGATCAGAGTGGCAGAGGGGAGGCAATACCCCCCAACTCATACCAGTTGTTCCAGTGGTGGTGGGGAGGTGGTGTCCCTCCTGCTCTGACCAGCTCATTCTGCTTCTGCTAGGAGCACAGCCAGTCCCAGCAGTGGAGGCAAGGCAGTGCCCTCCTTCCTCTCCCACTCCAACTGTCTTGCAGCACTCAGGCACGGCTGGTGAACTCAAACTGGTAGAGCAGGTGGAGTGGCATACTGGAGCTGCCTGGGAGTAGGGGGATTTGCAGCCTTCCTGCTCCCAGCCAGAGTTCCTGGACAGCCTGCATACAGCACCCTTACCTTCTGTAATATATTTGGAAACTGGAATATTATACAATGAAAACACAGGCAGCTAGCATTAAAATACAATTTGCACAGAATATTGACAGAAGCATTGTAGATCTCTTTGAAAGACAACATACACATACCTACAAGTGTCCGATCTGTTGCTTGTGGAAATCGACTTTCCTCATCCAGCAGGGACAATAAGCCCATTGGTTTCTGCAGGAACATATCTAAGAGAGGCCTGTTGTCCTCATATTCTATAACTCTTGCATCAACACCTTCATATAGATATTCATTCTGCAATGAGTGATAAAAGGCATGTTTTGCTCACATAGTTTTGGAAGGTGATTTACAAACTATCAGGTGAGAATAATAAGTAAGGAATTCTAGACCCAGGAAGAGCTCTTTTGGGGCATAACTCACTTTAGTCTGAAAAACCTGGAGGAATGAGGAAAAGGGCAATACATGGTACATTTTAAAAAGCATTTGTTCACTATATATAGTCTAACAACAAGAAATGCACACATCCCAAAATCTATTTCACCTCTCAGTCAGATAGAAACAGGAATAAAATGAACAAAACCAGTGTTGCCAATCTGAAAGCAGGCCCAGAAAAATAGGATTTTTAAACCTGCCTGAAAGCCATTGCGGAATTCATGGTACCACCTTTCTTTTGGCTAGATATATCTCATTGCATAGTGATTTCTAGTCTTCTCTCTAAGCAAGAGAGTAAGGAGTCTGAGTCTCTTGAATCCTTTTGCAGGAAACTCATATCTTGGGTGCAGGTACATAAAATTAAGTCCATTCACTTTTGCCTATTTACTTTTGAGCAGTGAACAAGTGGAGTCTTGAATTTCCCCAGTACTCGAGAAGCAGAGTCAGTGCAGGACAGGAGAGTAATAATTTATCACTGGTAGAGACCAACAGAAAATTACTAACCTTGTTGGAGGAGAAGAAGAAATAGGAGAATAATTGTAACTAACGGCATGTTTCTGAGTTAGTTTTTCCCAGGGATAATCCTGGAGGGGGCTATTTACGCAACACCTCTTGCTCAAAACTGTGGCTGTACCAGCAAGTCTAGCTGTTATGATTATGCTCCAGCTGATATTGTTAAAACTGGCAAGAAACTACATGCAAATGAATTAAGAATCTGCTGGTGTAGATTTTGATAGTCAGAAAAGGAATAAAATGTGTCTTTGATGCTGATTTATCCTTGAACAAACAGTCCTATACAAAACCATTAATTATCCTGTTTTCTAAAATGCAGTTGTTTTGAAAGGAGCCAGGTTAAGAGCACTAGAATCTGAACAGTTATTTTTATTAGTTAAAGGAACTCCTCAATAGCTACACAGCTTGGTAACAGCAGCCCAAGCTTCCCTGTGCTACCCTCCTAATTCACAGTTCTGACCTGGAAGGACCATCAGAGTAGTTCAGTCCTCTGTGACTGTTCAGTCTTCAACTTCTTTATTAACAACATCCAAACAGAATGTCAATTAGTGCCAACAGGCCTTGTGATGTTAGCATCTAGGCTATGGAATGAACCACAAAAATCACTTTGCATTGATAAGTACCAGGAAACTTCCAGTCACTACTGAACTGGCTTTAAACCACTGGCTTGAAAGCAAGATACTCCACATTAATATTCCCCTATATAGATTTCATAGACATTAGGGCTGGAAGAGACCTCGGGAAATCATCGAGTCCAGCCCCCTGCCCAAAGGGCAGGAAGTCAGCTGGGGTCATAGGATCCCAGCAAGATAAGCATCCA
>NW_017728886.1:29263170-29284302 GCF_001723895.1 Crocodylus porosus
CAGCCTGGATCACCTGCCTATCTTCTGGCGTGGATGCTTTGCCCCAAAGTTTGGTGTCATCGGCGAACTTGGCCAGTCCACTCCTGACTCCATATTACCCATATTATTGTGATATATAAGTTTTTTCTTTTGCTTTGTGTGACAAGTATTATAAAGCCATAATGAAATAGATTTCATTTGAATTATTTTTTAACATCACCATAAACAAGACCCGGAGTCAGCTGCAGGAGGCTATAATCCCTTATGATGTTTTAGAGCATCAGAGTTCCCAAAAATAGCAGCTGCTCACCGAGATGATAAAACATAATCCACAAGACAGGATTCACATAGATAGGATGTCACAAGGAATGACTGCATTACACTGGAGTACTTGTAATAGGGTTGGAGCATCTCAGGCAGTATTTCAGGCTGCGTGCTGTGATCAAAACCAGGTCAAATTACCTCGTGTAAACAGCAGAATTATTACATGCAGCTAGCAAATTTAGATTGTGCTTGTAAGAACTGTAATGACCTTTTGCTGATGCCTCTTTGGTTTGAAGGTTAACTCCAAAGAGTGTATTCAGTAGCAGCCTTTTGTCAGCTTAGTAAAGCAAAAGATGCAACTGTAAAAGTTAAAAATAAACACTGTGGGCTCCTTATTCAAAAAACAGAGAAAGCTGGAGTACTCCTGACTAATGCATTTTTCACCTGTATTAACTTTATATAATGGGTCACACTAAGAAGGTCAGCTGCTTGAAATGGTCAGCAGCACAATTTTTATCTTTGTTAACACAATGCAAACCGTAGAAGAATGAACACAGCTTGGGAAGAAATGGAAATCTTCCTGCTTTTACCTAAAGTCAATGGAGATCCTTCTCAGAGAAAAGGTCAGGTCACTGCACTGTAATGGACCTTATCAAGTTTTGTTGGACCTTATCAAATCCTTTCTGCAGGGTCAGGTGAGGTGAAGACCTGCACTGTCACCAGTCAGGACCAGGGTCCATGGGGAAGCTGGCACCTCAGGTCTCCCATTCTCACCAAGAAATGCCTTCTTAGGTTAGGGACAGATATTACACATCAGCCAGTTTAAATGATCAAAAACTGGTTAAAACCTGTAACAGAACAGATGTTCACTGCACATAAACCAGTTTGAAAACGGCTGAAACCACTTTGAGATAAACCTGGTTGAATGTAGTATCAGACTTAACTTATTTGGGTCAAACCAGTTTATGAAACTTCTGTCCCAGACCCCTTCCTGGTTTCAGTTAAATCAGAGTCCTCCAGGATCCTGGCATGCTCTCTGGGCTGGGTGGGGCTCTCTGCTCCAGAGAGCTGGGCTGGCCCCGTCCCTCTGCTCCCTGGCTGCAGCTCTGGCAGAGACTGCAAGTACAGGCATACCTCGTTTTATTGTTCTTCGCAGATATTGCGTTTTTTACAAATTGAAGGTTTGTGGCAACCCTGCGTCTAACAAGTCTATCGGTGCCATTTTTCCAACAGCATTTGCTCACTTTGCATTTTTTAGCAATAAAGTATTTCTTAATTAAGGTATGTACATTGTTTTTTCAGACATAATGCTATTGCAGACTTAATAGACTACAGTATAGTGTAAACATAACTTTTATATGCATTGGGAAACCAAAAAATTCATGTGACTCGCTTTATTGCGATATTCGCTTTATTACAGTGGTCTGGAACCGAACCCGCAATATCTCCGAGGTATGCCTGTACAGCAGTGTCTGCCTGGTTCCCTCCTGCTTCCCCCAACCCTCTCACCACTCCATGATGAAGCAGGGATTTCCCCCGTCCCTCTGCCTTACACAGACACCTCTCAGCATTAGCTAGCATACCACATGGTGGCTACTGCTCATGCTGCAGGAGACAGGACACAGGCAGACAGGACAGTGTCTCCTAGGGCTTTTTGGAGCTAATCAACAGGTAGCTGGTAATAGTTTCATAGTTTCTAGGGTCGGAAGGGACCTGAGCAGATCATCTAGTCCGACCCCCTGCCATGGCAGGAAAGAATACTGGGGTCAGACAACCCCAGCAAGGTGTACATCTAGCCTCCTCTTAAAACCCCCCAGGGTAGGAGCCAGCACCACTTCTCTTGGAAGCTGGTTCCAGACCCTAGCCGCCCTGACCGTGAAGTAGCGCCTCCTGATATCTAACCTAAACCTACCCTCTGCCAGCTTGTGACCGTTATTCCTGGTCACTCCTGGCGGTGCTCGGGGGAACAGTGACTCCCCCTATGCCTGCTGATCCCCCCTGACTAGTTTATAACAGGCCACAAGATCCCCCCTAGCCTTCTCTTCTGGAGGCTGAACAGGTTCAGGTCCTGCAGCCTCTCCTCATAGGGCCTGCCCTGTTGTCCCCTGATCATACGAGTGGCCCTCCTCCTAATGTCCCTCCATTCCTTCTTTGGAAAAGCTGTTTAAGAAGAGCTTGAACTAATGGAGAGAGGCTTTGTTTTCTAATAGGGGTGATAAACACTGTGTTATCAATTCCCTGCTAGCCAGCTCAGAAGGGGGAGGGGTAACCCCTTCCTAATCAGAGTGTCTTGCCAGGGCCTGGCCATGCACTCCTTAGCTCAGTGCTATGGAAAGGGTGGGAGGGCTGCTGTAGTACTCCTCCAGCTTCTAGTCTGAGCCACTGCAGGCATGTGCCTGCATTTCTGGGATGTCTGTACAGTTACAAACTGGTTTAGCCTAGCCAGGTTAGACTAACTTGCAAAGATTGACTCAATTCAGGCTCAGGCTTTTTGAATGTATGTCCCTAGCCTTAAAGGTTTCAGGCCCTGGTCTGTAGAGGCTGTGTCTTACTTCACATCAACACAAGAAAAGTTTGTGTTAAACAAGCGGGATAAGGACACAGGCAGACAAGGTTCTTTGGGTAAATCCAATATCTTTTATTAGACCAACTGAAATGTTAAACAAGAGAGCTTTTATTTTTAATCTTATATTTACTCAGCAGCAAACAAATGACCTGCAGCAAACAACTGCCTCCTCCAACAGACTTGCTGCTCCATGATGAGTACGGACCTACCCAAATTGTGATTGCACGTATTTCATGGAAATCAGGAAATCAGGCAATCTCTGTGAAATCCAGGGGGGAAGGGAAGGGGTGAGAAACTTACTAAAAATAAAATGCTGGCTCCTCAGTGGGAGCTAGCAGTCCTCCCCTCAACACAGCCTGTTCAGAGAAAAAGCAGAGGGAGATTGCTGGTATGAAAGCTAACAGGCAAGATGACTGCTACCCCCAGTGGTGGGGGGTGGGGGCACAAGGGCCTGTCAGAGGCATGATGGGTCCCTTGCCACAATAAGCCTTTGAAAATGGCAGCTGGCCCAGCAATCTGCCCACAAAATGAGCTGGCTGTCTCCTTGAGTTGAGTAGACTCCTAATAATGAGTGACTCTGAGGCTAGGAACATATGTTGCATTTGTCCCAGGACAAGTTGTACACCTCTGGTTGTCCTGGAACAGAAATGTTCTAAGCTAGGCATGTATACACATCGCTTTTCCAATCAGGGTTTGGTATGCAGCTGAATGCACTGATGCTTTTCTGCCATTGATTTAATGATGCAGCCCACAGACAACTGTTCAGATGTGTTTCACAGTGTCTTGAGACAAACTGTTAGCACTTCTTATCCTCTAAACCTTTTAAGGATTTGTCCTGGAACAATGGACATAGACATGTGAATGACTGCACTTTGTCCTGGAAAAAAATGGTTTCCCCTGGGACTAGTGCAACATCTGTTTGGAGCATGAATTCTCCAGGCACATTCATCATCCATTCACCAGAGAAGCTACATCACAGAAAAGCTGTGGGAAAGCCTGATATTGGCAGCCTGGTACTTCTGGAACCATGCAATCAGATGACAAATACTTGGGCTAGATTATGGCACTACTGGGATGATGGGCCAGTCCCCTGGAATCTGTAGTGCTTGGGATAATTTCCCAGTACAATTTGTGTGGTCAACTCCTAGGCAACCAAATTCTGCAATGGGATTCTCATAAGGTTTTGCCTGACTCCTGTTCTCTACCTATCCCAGACCCCTAATAATGATCTTACTCCAACATATTGCGGCAAATTCATTATTTGTTTTTTAACCCAAGGTAAACAAATACATAAATAAATAAAATCACTCTCCCAATTGTTACGGATGGCTGCACAGGGTTGCTAGCCATGTATAGAAATAGTCTGAACAGCGATTATAAGCCTAAGTGCCTCCTGCACCACAAACACAGAGATATCTATACTCACAAGTAGAACATTCCTCCACCAATTACCCTGTGAAATACTGAACATTGGATGGTGTTCATCCTGGAATGATCAACACCCAAAGACAGCAAGCTGAGGAACAAATACCACAGCATTGCATAGCACTATGGGCAGATCCAGAGGGGGTGTTGTGGTGAGGCCACACTCCCTTTTGGACTGGACAGCACCAGGAGAAGTTTTGGGGATTTTTTTTTAAGTCTCCAAAGAGGGTAAGAATCTCTCACTTCCCCTCCCCTTCCTCTTCCTGCTGCTTTCTCTACTGTTCCCAGGGGCAGGGGAAGCTTCAAAGCCACTCTTGCCTGCTCCAGCTGGACTGTGCAGGGGCTTGGATTGGGAACAGCAGCAGTGATGGACAGGGAGGGTGTGTTCCCACTCCCTTCACCTGCTCCTACAGGGATTGGGAAGGGTGGGGAACCCATGCTCTGCTCACCACTGCTGCTGCAGCTGTCACTGAGCCCAGCTCACATGCAGCCCAGTTGGATCAGGCAGGAGCAGTTTTGAAGCTTACCCCAGGACTGCAGAGAAAGCAGCAGTTTCAGGGGAGTGGGGAAAGATGAGGTGAAGAGATCTGCTTTTGAGCACAGAGGGGAAGGATGGGAGTCTTACCCACTTTGAGGACTTAAAAATTCCCCAGAGTTTCCCATGGTGCCATCTATCGGCAGTGGTGGGATACAGGGGAGAAGGCTAAGAGAGGAATGCAGCCACCCCTGAAGCACTGGTGATTGGTCCCACACCCTGATTTGCCAGATCCTGGATCTGCCCCTGCATAGCACAGGCTGAATGCTGTTGTGACATGCAAGGAATAACTTTTGCAGAACATTAATTCAGGAGGAGACAGAAGCCCTTTGTGCATCTCCAGTTATGGAGATAAGGTAACAGATTTGAAATTCAAGCCATGGGTGCTCATTAATCCTGCTTAATTTCTTTTCATTCCATTTGTAATCCCTTGTTTGACCTATAAATTCCATTTTGGTCTGTAGTTTTAGTTAGGAGAAATGTGTGTACATAGTGGGAAAGTAATTGCATGCTACTCTTTATGAACTCCCATTACAATAACCAGAACTGGCTCAGTGTGCAGCTATATTTTTTTCTACCTGTTAACCTGCTGTTTGGTATATATAGCTAAGTTATTAGAAAGCTTGAAAAATAATTAAAACCAAAGTGACCCTATTAGAACTGGAAGAATTCTAAATGCCACGTGCAGTGATTGATTAAAAAGAAAAAATAAGAGATTTCTGAAAGAATAGTGAGCAATCTTTGTTGTTGGATTCCATTCTTTTGGTCACTCATCAATATTCCTTGGTGATCAGCTAAAGGAGGAAAAGAAACCATCCCTGAATCCATCTAACTTGGAACGTAACATTGCATTGCTTCTCGGCTCCAGCTCCCATCCTGCCCCCTCAGGCTTCTATCTCTGCCCTTCTCAAGATGTGGTCTCCTGGCCCTTGTCATTGCCCCTCTCTGGATCATGGGCTCTATAGCCCTGCTTCTGCACCTCCCAGGGCTGTGGGATCTCTAGCCCTGCCTCTGCCCCTCCAGGGCTTCTCTCTACCACTGAGTCCCTGGCCCCAATTCTCACCCTCTTGTGTTATACCATTGCTTGGGCCCTGCCCCTGGCAAGCTCAAGCCTCATATGCTTTTATGGCATTAATAGGATCTCCAACCACCCTTACTGGTCCCAAATCCAAACCACCAGTATCAACCCCAACACAATAAGAAAGCCCTCTGGATGTAACAAAAGCTCTCCTTACACTGGGTTTCAACATAACATAAGCTCCCTGGATGGATCACCAAGCTCCAGCCCACTACTGGGTCCCACTTCCCTGCAAGTTGTAAACATCTCGCTTGCAGATCTCAGGGCAGCTTGAGTCCACCAGGCAATCCCCTTCAGCCTTCTTGCTCAGGAGTTCCTACTCTTTTAGCTGCAGGGCCAGACTGCTCTCAGGCCCTGGCTTTATGTGCCTTCTAAGCCATGCCCACCCAGTCAAATGACTCTGCAGACACTCACAGGTGTTCCCCTCCTGGGCCTGATGACCCTCCTGCTCTGCCCTATGAGGGCTTAGCTCAGCAGCCTGAAGCACTTTGCTCATGTCTGCCTTAGCACAGTTTACTGCTCTGTGTCCACTCCCTGTGTGGGTTACCTTCCTGGAGTGGACCTCTAGCTGGATCTTGCAGTCTGTCTGCTTGCTGGCAGCAAGTTCATTAGCAGCTAGCTTGCTTCCAAGCTGCCAGCCCTCCCTGATCCAGCTCAGTCTGCTTTAGTTTCCTCTTAAGTAGCAAGAGCCTGCTGGGCTTCTTGTTACTACTACTACTAATAATAATACATTTTCATTTCAGGAAAGATTTTTTTTGTCCAAATAACAACCCCCCCAAATCATAGAATCATAGAAAATAAGGGTTGGAAGGGACCTCAGGAGGTCATCTAGTCCAAACCCCTGTTTAAGGCAGGGCCATCCCCAACTAGATCATCCCAGTCAAGGCGTTGTCTATCTGGGTCTTAAAAATATCCAAGAATGGAGACTCCACAAACTCTCTGAGTAGGTAACCTGTTTGAGTGCTTTAATATCCTCTTAGTGAGAAATCTTTTCCTAAAATCTAACCTAAACTTCCCTTGCTGCAACTTGAGACTATTGCTCCTTGTTCTGTCATCTGCCACCACTGAGGCAGATTTTTTGCATTTGCTAAATAAATAAATAAATACACTGAGACAGATGACAGAATACGGAGGGGTCTAGCTCAGGGGTAGGAAAAACACGGCCTGCAGGCTGGATTCAGCCCACAGGGATTTTGTTCGGCTTGTGGAAGATTCCTTGGTCCCACCCAGCCCAGGCCTGAAGGGCAGCCCAGGCCATGGTGTGTGTGGCTGGTTCTGCCTCCCGCTCTGCCCCCTGGGCATGCAGCAGGGTTGAGGTGGCACAGTGGCTGCAGATGGGTGGGGAGCAGGGAGACCCTGGTGTCCCAGCCTCTAGTGGAGGGTTCAGGATTGTGAGTGTGGTCAGGAGTAAAAGGCAAGAAAGGTTTATTGATTTACCAAAACCCCCCACAACTATGTGTAATAAAAAAATAACCATGAGAGACAATAACAATTCGCATTGGCAACTTATCGGCAGTCCCCTCTGATGTCTGATGTATGACAAGTTCTTCTTTTACAAAGCTCAGTGAAGTCAGGCATCCTTGATATGTGCTGTCCGAGGGGTACCAAGAAGCACCCTAGTATTCAGTCCTCAGGCTCCTCGAGATCCACGGGCCCACCAAATCCAGGTTGGCAGCTAATTTCTAAATTAGTAGCTTCTCTCACAGAGCTGCATCTTCCTTCTAATGATTTCCAGATGTGCTAGCCAATTTATAACTTCTGAGCTATGCTGATAACTTACAGCCATTCAGATTCTCCCACTACAACTCTTCTTAGGACTGACCAATAGCAGTACAAGCCTTTGCATTCTTCTGATAAGGTTAATTTTGACTACACCACAAGGCCTACTACTATTTCTGCAAGGCCTTGTTAAATTTACTAGGCCTCACTACATACAAGGTCTCACTAATCTCTGACTTTAATTAAACTCTTAGTGGCAACATGCAGCTCCAATACATGGACGAATGACAAGAAACACCTGGTCTAATCCTCATAGAGCAATCAGCAAGCACCTTTATCACACAGACAATTCTCAGCTGTTACACCTGGAATCTTGGGGGCAGTGACAGCATGGGGCTGGGGCCAGGGCTGGGCCCATGACTGGGACTGGGGTCAGGACAGACCCGTGATCCGCTATCTGCCCATGTGACAGGCATGGGTTCCACGGGCAGAGGTGTGCAGGGAGCGGATCATGGCTCTGCCCCAACCCCATGCTGTCAAAGCCCTGTGATCCCAGGGTCTTTATGAAGACAGGCTGGGAGCCATGCAGGCAGGGTGCATGGCCAGGCAGATAGAATGAGACTGTGGTCAGGCAGGAAGCTGTGTCCAGGGCTGGGGCTGGCATCTTGGGGCGGTGACAGTGCGGGGTTGGGGAGGAGCTCTCTTGCATGTCCATGCCTGTGGAACCAGCACCTGTCACAGGGGTGTGTGGGCAATGGATTGCAGCTCTTTCCTGGTCCCATGGTATCACTGTTTACCCCATGATCCCGGTCTCACCTGTCCATCTTTCTCCAAACACTGCTCCCCACCCACCCATGGCTCCATCCCACATAGGGAGTTTTGATAAGTTGTTGCCAGGAATGGGGGTGGGTGTTGTCCTGGCCTGTGACAGCTCAGCAAAACTCCTGATGTGGCCCATTGGCCCAAATAATTGCCTACACTTGGTCTAGCTCCATCCCCATTGGAACAACCCTTCAGATAGTTGAAGTCTGCTATTAAATCCCCTCTCAGTCTTCACTTCCCCAGACTAAATGAGCCCAGTTCCCTCAGCCTCTTCTCATTAATCATGTGTCCCATGTGTCCCAGCCCCCTAACCATTTTCATTGCCTTCCACTGGACTTTCTCCAATTTGTCTACATCCTTTCTGTAGTGGGGGTTCACACTGGGGTGTATTACTCCAGCTGTGGTGTCACCAGTGCTGAATAGAGGGGAAGAATCACTTCCTTCATTCTGCTGGCAACATTCTATTAATGCAGTCCAGTATGCTATTAGCCTTCTTCACAACAAGAGCAAACGGTTGGATCAGATTCAGTTTATTGTCCACAGTAACCCCCAGTCTTTTTCTGCAGAGCTGTTACCTAGCCAGTCAGTCCTCATCCTGAACTGGTGCACTGGATTGTTCTGTCTTAAGTGCACGACTTTGCAATTCTTATTGAACTTTATGCCTGGATCCAGACATGCAAGCACGTGTGGTTTGTGGCACTGCAAACCTCTTTGCAACACCACAAATTGTATGAGTTGCACATTCATCAGTGTATGGCACTGCTAATTTGCAGTGCTGGGGCAAAATTTGCTACCAGGACAAGTGCAAAATTCTGCACTCAGAATGGAACAATCCCATGCACTGATACAGGGGGGCAACTGGCTGAGCAGCAGCTCTGCAGAAAAGGACCTGGGGGTTACAGAGGAAAATAAGCTGAATATGAACCAACAGTATGCCCTTGTTGCCAAGAAGGCTAACAGCATACTGGGCTACATTGGTACGTGTGTTGCAAGCAGGTCAACAGAAATGATTAGCACTGTTGAGGCCACATCTGGAGTACTGTGTTCAGTTTTAGGTCCTCCAGTACAGAAAATATGTGGACAAATTGGAGAGAGTCCAGCAGAAGGCAACAAAAATGGTTAGGGAACTAGGGCACATGACTTATGAGAGATGACTGAGGGAACTGGGCTTGTTTAGTCTAGAGAAGAGAAGACTGAGGGGGGATTTAATAGCAGCCTTCAACTATCTGAAGGGTGGTTTGAAAGAGGATGGAGCTACACTGTTCTCAATGGTGGCAGATGACAGAACAAGGAGCCAAAGTTTCAAGTTGTAGGATATTACGAAGCATTTTCTCAGTAGTAGGGTAGGAAAACAATGGAACTGGTTACCCAAACAGGTTGTGGACCATCCTTGGAGGTTTTTAAGACCTGGTTTTTAAGACAAAAAGCCTTGGCTGGGATGATCTGGTTGGGGATAGTCCTACTCTGAGCAGGTGGTTGGGACAGATGACCTCCTGAGGTCTCTTCCAATCCTAATTTTCTATGATTCTATTATTCCTTCTACCCATTTTCAAATATGGGCACTGCATTTGCCCTTTTCCAATCATCTGGAACCTTTCCCAATTGCCATAAGTTTTTAAAGATAACGATCACTGGCTCTGCAATCACATCAGCCAACTCCCTCAGCACCCTTGGATACATCATGTCTAGTCTCATGGTCTTGTACATTTTTCTAAATAGTTCCCAACCTGTTCTTTCACCACTGTTTTGCTGCTCACCTTTGCCTCAAATTGTGCTGCCAGGTGCAGTAGTCTGGGAGCTAGCCTTGCCTGTGAAGACTGAGGTAAAAAAGGCATTGAGTACTTCAGTTTTTTCTGCCTCATCTGTCACCAGGTTTCCTCCCCATTTAGTAAGGGACCCAAACTTTCCCTGATCCTCCTCTTGTTGCTGACATTACTTGTAGAAGCCCTTCTTGTTACTCTTCACATCCTTTGCTAGCTGCAACTCCAATTGTGCTTTGGCCTTCCTCATGTCACCCCTGCATGCTCAAGTAATACTATTATACTGCTTCCTAGTCATTTGTCCAAGTTTCCACTTTTTGTAAGTGTCCTTTTTGTGTTTTAGCTCACTGAAGAGTTTCCTGCTAAGCCAAGCTGGTTTTCTGCCATACTTGTAGTTGTCCTGTGCATTGGAATGGTTTGTTCCTGAGCCCTCAGCAAGGTTTATTTAAAATACAACCTGCTCTCCTGGACTCTTTTCCCCCTCACACTGGTCTCCCAAGGGATCCTGCCTATCAGTTCCCTGAGTGAGTCAAAGTCTGCTTTGCCAAAGTCCAGGGTCATTACTCTGCTGCTCTCCTTCCTTCCTCTTCTCAGAATCCTGATTTTGATCATCTCATGGTCACTGCTGCCCAAGCAGCCATCTACTACTACATTCCCCACCAATTTTTCCCTGCTTGTGAGGTGGTCAAGAAGAGCCCCTAGTTGGCTTCTCCAACATTTGTACCACGGAGTTGTCCCCAACACTCTCCAAAAACTTACTGGATTGCCTGTGCACTGCTGCATTGCCCTCCCAGTAGATGTCAGGGTGACTGAAGTCCCCCATAAGCACCAGGGCCTGTGATTGGGAGACTTCTGCTATCTGTTTGAAGAAAGCCTCATCCACCTCTTTCTCTAGTGTGGTGATCTGTAGCATCCATCCACCACAACATTACCCTTGTGATTGCTTCTAGCACTACAAGAATTTCAGTCCAAATCAAGGGAAATACAATGGCCAACTATGCCCCAGGAAAGGGTTTGCTTCTGGAGGCTGGCAACTACTGCTTGCAATGCTGCCTTCTGAGAGAGAGAGAGAGAGAGAGAGAGTGGGAGAGAGAAAGAGTGAGAAAGAATAGGTTTACACTTGAGATGGGGTCTCCAGGAGAACTGACTTTGGGAATGACCTCAGTGAATGCATTCCCTGAGTCTTTGGTCACGTTGTCTTCCCAGACAGTCCCATCTGCATTTGATACTATAGTAACTAGGGGTGCCTACAGGTGTGTAAGGGCCCCACTTTAATTAAAGGTGCTTTACACAAAGCACTGTAAGTTAGAGCCCCCCCAACCCAGCAGACATTCTTCTGTTCAGCTGGGGACGCTTGAGCCTGCCTGCAGCACACCTGGCCAGCAGGGATGCTCCAGAAGCCTCCAAGGGGCTGCTAAATGCCCCTCTCCCCAGTTCTGACCCCCATGTCCCTCAGCTCCAGGTCTGTCAACAGGGAAGGGAAGGAGCAGCAGTCAGCTGCTGGCTGGGCTTGCCTGGAGGGAGGGGGTGCAGTGGTACAGAGCCCCATCGCCTCAAGCCCCCCATCCCCCCAGATACCCTGGATAAGGTTTTGGGGAAGCCAGGCTCGGCCCACAAGGCAAGGGAGCTCCATTCCAGCCCCGCTCCCCTAACTCTGGCCTGGCCTGCTGCTGTCAGGAGGGTTGGGGAGAGAGTGGGGGAAGGGAGCCACTGTTGGCTTTTGGGCCGAGCCCACCTCATGCCCACTTTGTGGGGCGAGGTGGGCACGCTGGAGGGGATGGACAGAATCCAGCTAGATCTAGACAAATTATGAGGTGGGCGGATGAGAATAGGATGGAATTGAACGCAGATAAGTGCAAGGTGCTGCATCTAGGGAGAAGGAACCAGCAATACATCTATAGGCTGGGGAACACCCTTCTTGTCAAAATGGGGGTAGAAAGGGATCTTGGAGTCATTGTTGACCCCAGGATGAACATGAGCTGCCAATGTGAGGAAGTGGTCAGTAAGGCTAACCGCACCTTGTCATGCATCTACAGATGCATCACAAGCAGGTCCAGGGAGGTGATCCTTCCCCTCTATGCGGCACTGGTCAGGCTGCACTTGGAATACTGCGTCCAGTTCTGGGCGCCGCACTTCAAGAGGGATGTGGCTAGTATTGAGAGGGTCCAGAGGGCCACTCGCATGGTCAAGAGGCAGCAGGGCAGGCCCTACTGGGAGAGGCTAAAGGACCTGAACCTGTTCAGCCTCCACAAGAGAAGGCTGAGGGGGGAATCTAGTGGCCATTTACAAACTCACTAGGGGGACCAGTGGAAACTGGGGAAGGCTCTGTTCCCCCGGGCACCACCTGGGGTTACTAGGAATAATGGCCACAAACTGTTAGAGAGAAGGTTCAGGCTGGACATCAGGCGACATTACTTTACAGTCAGGGCTGCCAGGCTCTGGAATGGGCCCCCAGCTGGGGTGGTACTCTCTTCTATCTTGGGGGTCTTCAGGAGGCTGGACAGATATTTGGCTGGGGTGATATGACCCTGGCACTCATTCCTGCTCAGGGCAGGGAGTTGGACCTGATGATCTGTTTAGGTCCCTTCCAACCCTAAGTACTATGATACCTTCCACCAAAACTCCAGCTACAGCAGCTGTGGGGGTGGGGGGTGAGGTGAAGGGGCTCCACTCCACCCTGCCCCTGCCCCTGCCCCTGCTCCAGCTCCAGCTCCAGCTCCACCCAGGCCAAGCCTAATTTTTGCACATAGGTAAAACAAGGTTAATGATACCATTCCTACTTCCTTTGGAAAGTGTTCTGATGATAAAAAGCTCTATATTTGAACTAGATATTATTATTATTTACTTGTTCTATGCAAAATGTACAGGATAAACAAAGGCAGCAAATATTATCCTAAAATTTGCCACCTCCAGCAGTGAAGGAATAATTTACTCTTCCAGAATCATTCAAATCTTTGCTTTATTGATTAGAGTGCCAAAAAGCAATCCCTTTAAGGAAAGAGTACATTATTTATTTCTCACTTTTTGAATGTTTTTAGTGGAAAGTGAAAATTGTAGAGTGGACACTGCCACAGATTTAAATATGCTTTGAAAATGTTATACAACTGATGGAAATTCAGTGTGCAAAAACTAACACTGTATCTGCAAAAGAAAACATAAATGCTTTTGTAAAGTTTTACACATAGCTTTAAAATGAGGACCTTTTAGTACTTATATGCAGTGTCCACACGAGCGTGGACATTTGTTTCCCTGGGGACCACTAGCAGTGGGATACCGTGTGTCATTGCTAGTTATCCCCTGGGAACATCTGTGCCATGTGCCTTGTGGAGTGCCGCAGGTTATCATGGGTGCAGTAGGGGAGGCTCAGGCCAACACTGGGCTGGCCCCAGCAGCCTTACCTGGGACCCTGGGGGCCACCTGAGGCTGCAGCAGTGGTGATCCTGCTGCTCAGAGCCTGGCCAGCAGCCGGAGTGTGGCTCCAGCCAGCCAGGCTCTGGTTTGGAGTGGCGTGTGCTGCCTCCATGTGTGCTCTTCTGCTTTTTTTTTTTGTGAGGGTTTTTTTGCCCCCTGGATACTCAGGGTCAAAAAACCTGTCCATGCTGCTCCCTTGCAGCATGGAGAACAGTTGGATGTGTGGTATGTGGTGCCACAGATGTCTCTGCAGTGTCACATACTGCAAGCTACACTCATCTGGATGTGGCCATAGAGTGTAAAATTAATGTTGAGAGTATAGGCTTTGTGGGCTCTGTAATATCACTGAAGACTGCATTTAAAATAAAAAGAAATATTTAAGTTTGAGATACGATCAACTTGAAATGGCAGATGTGTTCACAAGAAAACACTCAATTTTTGCTTGTAATAGTCAGTTCCATAACTTCTACCTTTTTGTATTGAAATAATCAGGGATGCATTAAAAGCCTCTCTCTACAAACTCTTACACATGTGCATTAAGTCAGACAAGCACAGTAGTAAAGGGCTGGGACCATACTCATTTATTTGAAAGATGCTGATTTGCATATATAGAATAACAAATTTCTGCAATTTTTATATTCTTTCTTAGTCACTTGGGAAATCATATTTTGTTTCTTCATACATACAGGTATAATACAAATAACAATATTTTGTCCCTTTTGACAAGATACTTTGACAATATCTTTTGTGTTCTTCTCTGCAGATTTTTTGGAGAGTGGGACATACTAGAATTCACAGTACATTATCAACTTAGAACAAGCATTAAAATGACCTTTCAAAATACTGAACCACTTCCTTGCTCCAAGATTATTATTTGACCTGGAGTTGGAGCAATGGGCATATTCCAGACGAGGGAGAAGGGATGTTGTATAATAACTATTACACATGAGTGAGAAGAATCATCCTTATGCCAGACACCTGCAACCAGTAATAAATAACAGCACTGTCAGTTATCACTTCCTGTTTTGAAAACTTTAGTGTTTTCCAATCAGAGTTACGCTAACTTTGCCCACGGAATTCACTGTATATCACGACAGTACCAGCCTCTGGCGAGAGCAAGCTAATGTAACGAAGCCTGCTATATTCTAAAGCCTGTTTGGACCTCCTGTTAAATGTGGCAGATATAAAAGCAGAAGGAAATAAATACACGAGCTTATTTACTAAGTGGTAAAACCATGAACCTTTGAGTCAACAGATGCCTGGCCAAAATCTACAAATAAAGATACTATGCAGGAACTGAAAGCCAGCCACACTAAGTCAGAGTCAAGTCCATGAGTTGATAAATGCATTAAAAGTCAGTTGGAAACAAGGTGGAGAGAGACTGGGAACCTGTGTAGGGCCCGTGTGGCTGGGCATGTCCTTGGACATGGATGACTGCCAACAGCAAAGCCTCTGCCCTGAAGTGAACAGAATGGTACTTCAGTGCTAATTACAGTAACAGCTGTGCTAAATAGCTAAGGAGCATCTGCTGTGAAAATTCAGCTTTAGTTTGCAAAAATTCTCTTCTTCTAAACATGGTGGATTGTACTACCAGTTGTATATTTCTGTTGCAGATTAAAGCATGCAGAGACAATGGCTTCCAGACTTCTTTAACAATTAATTTCTGCATCGCCTGAAGTCATCCTTCAGGGAGTTTATAAACCAAGAACTGAAAAACAGTGCACCTTTCCATCAACGTACAAAGAAGTAGGAATGAAAAATCCTCATGAAAGAGCCTTCACCTGTTTTGAATATCTCTGTGTACGTGTCATTTTAGTACTACTGTCTGGCAACAAGTATTAGCCCATTAGAGCACACAACTGCTGTCACTGTATTAAAAGACTAACATTTAGGGGAACAATAAAGAAGTGATATTACTTTGCTCTAAGCAACATAATATACTCAATGAGGACCAATATTTGGTTGAGGAATAAAATGTCATTGTGAATTATGGATTTGGAGTCTGGACTGATTGAAGCCATTTTTCACCAGTATGATACACAATACATACAAAAGGCTTAATTTTGTTTTTCTGTTTGATCATTTGGCTACACAGCACATTTATACCAGTTAACCTGCTCATACATCACTGGAAAAAAAAAAGAAGCAAATATGCAAGGTATGATTTCATACTGGTTTTGCTCAGTGGGATCAAGTATTGAGTTATCTCAGAAAAACTACATTGGTGTAAATTACTGAATCCCCTGCTACCTCAGGATGAGGTCCCATAATAGCCCCCTACTGTGGCAGCTACCCTGGAAGAGCTTATCAATTGTCTGTTCTACATAGCAGTACAACTTACATTAGGGACCAAAGTAGATAAATGTTGTATGACTGTTATTCTGTTATGTGTTCAGACGTTTTATTTACCATGCTAAAGTTTAAAAGTTTCACTCATTAAGTGTTTTTGGTTTCTTATGTATGCTTCTGCTCCTTTTAATTCCACCGCTTCCATAATTTGCACACTACAAAAAGGATTAATGTATTCTTTTGTTTCATGGGCTTGACAGGTCTCACTTACATGTTTACACTGTTATACTTCCTTGATTTTTTTGTGGAACTGAAACGAATCTTCCAACTATTATAGTTTTTAGAAAGGAAATAATGAACCATTTTTTTGCTATCCATGGGAGCTATCTCAGGATCTAAAAACATTTTATAAAGATGGGAGCTATCTCAGGAGGATTTTTGCCTAGATTTATCTTAGACATATAACCCATTCTGAGATAAATTACAACAAACCTAAGGATGGCTGTACTGATAAGAACAGACTAATTCAACTGCAAACAGATTTTATAGTTTCCACTTAATTCAAAGGAAATTCAGTCTTACGGGACTGGTTCTAAACTCTTGAGGATGACTTTAAATCTTGATGGAGGATACTTCCCAGTCACATAACACTTTTTGTCCATAGTATCACTTGGTGTATATGCATACACACACAAACACACCCCCCCTTTTGTCTCAATCATTCCAAACAAGCAGTGGTTACAATTAGCAGGATACTAGAGAAGTATTCATAACTAAAAAGTATGAGATTAAGAAACCAAATGAGGTTCAAACATTAATATCTAAAATATCCTCCAGTAAGGCAAAAAAAGTATCTTTTCACCCACTAAACCTAAAATGTTAGTGGTGACTGCCCAAGATGGTATTCTAAAGCATTTTATTTTTTTCTTGAAGCACTTTTTCTCAAATAAGGAGTATTGGATAAATATTGAAAACTTTAATATAATGTATTTTAATTTTTGTTGAATCCTTTTATACACTCCTGATTTTGCAGTTTTACTACTCACCCTTTCAAATTCGTTACCTTAAGTAAATACAGCAAGAATTCTTTTTTCATCTTTTAAATCAAATTATAGTGTAATCAAAGTAAATCCTCTATCAGTTGGCTTAGGAAATCCTGTCCCTAAATGAAATGAAAATAACTTCTGACTTTTTAAATAGAATTCAAAATAGGTAACCTTATTAGCAAGCTATTATGAAAGTTGCAGTTTTTAAAAAATATGTAATATAAGGCATTTGTGGTAGGGAGTTGCAGCTGAACCATAAATTACATAGCACACATTATTCCTCAACAGAACAACATGATATTTGCATTAAACCAATTATCAGTGTTCTGTTGCCTAGATACAGTAAATCTGAAGTTTAATGCATTTTAGATAGGCATTTCAATTGCAAATGGAAAGCCAACAGTTTTTCACATCGTGTACATACAGAAAGCAGTCTGCTGCAATCTACCGTTCATTTACTCTTAAGAGAAAGAAGCAGTTTAACCTTTTGGGCAACGTTTAGATATTCATAAATACTATGCTGTGTGAAAATGTTCCCCAACTTACTTGTTCCCAGGCGAAGACATGTTGATTGAAATAGAATTGAATCTGTTCATTAGCAATGTTAATACAGAGTTGTTCGAAAGAATTCTTCTTGAAATTTTCAAATCCAAAGATGTCAAGAATCCCAATGTTTAAGCCATCATCATTTTCACTGCAAAGATTAAATAAAGTCATCATATTTTTATTTTACATGACCTCTAATTTCATTATTGTATCAAGAAAGCAAATAATGAACCAAATGTCCATGGATACTATATCAAGATGATTTGATATCAGTCAGATTTACTTTAGAAATATAATCCTTTCTGATATGTAATACAACAGATATGGACATGTAAGAATAATTATACTTGCAGAACAACCTAATTGAATTGTACTATTGGTGAACTCTAATGGCAAATACAAGTTAGACTTCGAATTTTATGTTTAAAATAATATTGATTAGCCTGTCAAAAAAGCCAACTACAGCACATAAACAACATTCAATTGCTCCTTGTTTCTATGGTAATAAAATAAGCTTTACTGGATAATACCTTGTAATTAAATGCCAGTTACTGCTTGCTTTCAATTACAATGCATGTAATGCTTAGGAATGATTTTATAAAAAAAAAAAGTCTAAAGAAAAGTCCCTGCATTCATTATTATGTACCTAAATGTCTTTTTTAAGAATTAAAAATTAGATTTAGATAGAAAATTAACTTAGCAAATATGTTCATGGAAAAGGAATTTAAAAGAGTAGCTTAAGATACCCAAGTTTGAAAATATGATCTTACATGCCTCTATCAAGAAACCTGAAAGAAATTGGACCAATACTGGAATTGTGTGACTAAATGATTTTTTTTTTGCAGGGGGCAAAATGGCAGGTATTATTATTATTATTAGTTACCACAAAGTAGAAAGTTTTGGTTTTTTGGCTAATTATAAAAGTTTATTCTGGGTCACATGAAAAATTGTGACCTGAAATTAAACATTTTGTTTGATGGAGTATTTTTCACAATCAGTTTTTCATAAAAAGCACATGACTTTTGCCAATGAAGGACTAAATTCACAAGCCTTTTCTGAATGTAGTCTGAAAAATCAAAATGGTTCAGTTTGGAGCTATTAAAATTAAGCATTCTGACATTTCTATCCTTTGCACCCTTTCCCCACACCCCCTGCTCTTTTTTGGTTAAAGTAATTAATTCAGGTCAAAATCAGCAAATAGTTTTAGTTGCTCCAGAACACATTATCTGTTGAAAATATTTCACATAACTCTATCTTTACAGAATGTCAAGAAATTAATAAGTAAATTCCCTTCCAGATTGTATCAAGACTTGTTCCACTGGCTAAAGGACCCACCAGGGATACTCTGTAGCACAGAAAAGAGATATGTGCATCAGTTAGCAGTGCTGGGCAATCTTCCATGCATTTCAGCTTCACATCCATTGATTAAAATGATATGTATTTGTGTTTTGCTGCTATTTAATATGGGAAAGTTTAGAAGAGACTCCTAAAAACTGAAGCCTCAGATTTAACCCAGTTCTTCAAAAATGAAAGTGCAGATTTGCTGAATTGAAATATAATGGATATTTGGAATCAACAAGCAGTTTATCCAATTTCCTCACCACCAGCAGCCTCAGGGTGCCTTAATATATATGACTTGCTAACAAAACCATATAACTTCTTCAACAGGTTTGCTTACATGTTATATCCCAGTCTCTTACCCCGAATCTGGCTACATTTTTAGACAGTAAGGCTGTATCCAGACAAGCGCGGATGTGCCATATGTGGCACCGTAGTCTATGGTACTACACACCACACATGCAGGTGTTCCCTGTGCTGCTACCTTGAGGTGCAGGAATAAAACAATACTGAAAAAAGTGGGGTGGCGCACTTGGTGGCATTGCGCATTGTCCTAAACTGGAGCCCGCCTGGCTGAAGCCATACTTTGGCTGCTGGCCATCTCTCCTGCTATGGTTGCAGACCTGGGAGGCCCTCAGGACACCAGGTAAGGCTGCTGGGGCCAGCACAGTTGCTGTCCCCAGTCTTTTCCACCTCACCTGGGGTAGCCTGCTGCACACCAGAGCATGTGTGGCATGAGCATTTCTCAGGGACAAGTAGCAGCAGAACAAGGTATGCCACTGCTACTTGTTCCTGGGGAAACAAGCATCCACACTTGTCTAGATGTTCCCTAAGGGTGTCCACACATACAGACACGTGCATTTGCTGCAGTTCAAATAGCGGCGGCACAAATTTGTGCTGGAGATTTGTGCCTCAGCATGTGTCTGAATGTGTACTTTGATGTGGGGCAAGTTGCGCTGCTTGGGGCAAACTGCCCCTGTCCAGCTCCTCCTGGATCTTCAGCCAGGGGGAGCTGGAGGCTGGCCCCAGCAGTATAAAAACCTGCCTTCAAGGCCACTTGCCCTCAGGAGCTTCTGAGGCCTAGCCACACGGTATCTGGGGATACTAGCCCTTTGTGCCAGCTGGATTGCTGCAGCAGCCTGGACCTAGCGTGGCCCCTGCATCCTCTACCTACTGCAAAAGTCTGGCAGTGGGAGCTGCTGCCTGGCTGTGACCTGCTGCTACTTGTGACCCATGGCCCCACGGCTGCACACCTGCCAGACCCAGATGGGGACTGCAAGGCCACTTGGGCTGTGGTATGGGCGCTGAAGCAGAGCCACCTGCACTACTGGGCCAGTTGCCAGCTTCCAGTACCCGAGGCTGCTCAGTTGGCCTTTGTGTGGCACTGCTGTCATGTCTTCCAGTGCCCTTGCTCTGCCATCTGGGCAGCTATCACTCAGAAGATGTGCTCATTACGGTGGTCCACTTTGAACTGTTTAAGTGTGTCCTCCTGGCTCCAAATGACTGGAAGGTCAGCCACCTCGTCCACCCTCCAGCTGGGTCCCTGGTGCTGGCCCTGGGCAGGCTTTTCTCTCTGTGTCCCCCCACTTGCCTCAGCAGCAGAGATCCTGGTTTTCTCTATTTAAAAATCACAAATTCTCTGATAAAAACCCCAAATTCTCTAATTAAGTCTTCAAATTCCATGTTCTTCCATTATTAAAATGAAACACTACTATATATATATAGGTATTAGTTAAGCACAATGTTTTATTGATATATTTACAATTTTAATTCTGTTTGGAAGCCTATCACTGCCTCAACCATTACAATAAAATAAATTCTAAATACTTATATATTTTGGCATTTACTTTTGGTTTTTTTATCATAGGAAATTAGAGCTCCCCCCGTGTCCTTCCCTCACCAGGATGAGGGTCCAGCTGTGACTGTCTCTACAGCTGCTTTGTGGAACTGAGCAGCACGGATGTGCTGGTGCCCTGCCCCTGCTCCTCACTCCCAAGCCACAGCCCCCACAGCCCTGCCAGTGCCCCTCACTCGTCACCCACACCTCTGCCTGCCCCCCACTCACTCCCTCCTGGCAGCAACTCCCACCTGTGTGAGTTCGATGCCGAATTGTATAAGGACTGAATTAAGCACAGGCTCAGACCTGGATGTTCAATTTAAAACTTTCATTGTTTCACAAAGCCATAAACTAAAGGAGGTCTGTTGGTTCACGAGGTTCCCAAATCAAGCCCTTGCTTTCTAACCTGGAGGCTAGGTGTGGCTGCCTGATTCAGGAGTCTCAGAACTGGTCAACAGCTCATTTAAAAGGAGTCCCTTATCTTTTTTTAGGCAAAAGATACAAAACTGTCCCCATG